>NC_086015.1:72138500-72810500 GCF_028858775.2 Pan troglodytes
GCATATCCTCTGAGATATACCATTTTAAGAATGTATTTCCCCCATCCCAACTCCCTAAAATATATTTAAAGCCAATTACTTAAATGCTGTTATGTATATGCCTATATTTGAAGTCCATGAATCCTCTTCCTTCTATGTTGTGAATGAACAAAGAATAGCTGTTCATACATGAACTCTTTGCACAGTTGTTTAAGAAGGATAAAGTTCAGGCCAAGGGACAGCAACCCAAAAGAGAATCTGAAAATAAATGATAGCTCAGAAGTCCATGATGTTTTGTGCATGGAGAACTATCAACTGCTGGAATTTTAGAATCTCACCTTCTATCTGATGAGTGACTCTCTGTATCAACATCTCTAACAATGAAAAATGTTAGTAAATTTGCAGCAATCTCTGTGGCATAAGGTGGGAACTCCCAAAACCTTTTCTTTCACCAGCAAAACTGCCTAATAAGCAACTCCCATGCACACAGATTCTGTCCCCTCCCAATTCTGTCTGAAGCCCTATATTTAGAGAAAGATTTCTTAGGGTTACACTTTGGTTTTAATTTGTCTCAGGAGAAATAATTGTCTAACATAGCCACCCAGCTTTTGAATATGAAATATATAGAAGCAGCTAAAATAATAAGCTTAGATAATTTAATTCATTCCAGAACATTTGCTACATACCAGCTATTTTGCTCTACTCTGCAGATATAAAAGGCAAAGAAGGTATGGCTTCTACTCTCAAATTGCCTAAAGTCTGTGTTGAAAAGCATAATTAACTAGCATCCTAGAGTAGAATTTAGTATTAAGGTAAAGGCTATTTATTTAACAAATATTTATTCATCAAGTGCTTTCTGTGTGCCAGGCACATTTCTAAGGCTGTGGGAATACAGTGATGAACTAAACAGACAAAACCCTCCCCTCTTGTCTAAAAGGAAAGATGGACAATACATGAGTAGTTAAGCTTAGAAGGCAAGTGGCTTCGTTTTGCTCACTGCTATATCCCCAGCATCTACTGCAGTGCCTGGCACATAGTATGCACTCAAATATTTAGGAATGTGAATCAAATTAATTAGTACAATATTTCCATATTTTAAATGGTCATGGAGTACTGAGAAGGGAATAGTTCATTCTGGCTACAAGAGCTAGAAAACTCCAGCCCAACCTTGAACGGTCTATAGGAAATTGAAAAGTGATGTGAGTAGACATAGCAATGCCAGATCGAAGATAGAAAATTCTGCACAAAGTCATAGAGGTATGAAAGAGCATAGCACATTGCCAATACTGAAATTCAGTGTGGCCAGAGATCGGAGACTGAACAAGTAGGCTGAAACTTCATTGTTAAGGTCTTATTTGCAGGGACAAGATTTTGCTATCCTATGGACAATGGGGATACCTAAAAGTTTTAATCCTAGTGGGCCTTAAACCCATCTACATTTCAGGTTCCCCCTTTCCTGAGCTACTTTTCTCCCCGTAGCTCTTTGTGTCTTCCTCCTTCCTATTAGTGCTTTCTTTTTCCTCTCACTTGTCAGGCAGTCTATCATGCAATTATATTATCATGTGTTTGAGGCTCTTTCAGACTAGTCCCTTACAATGAGCAGAGTTAAGTCCTCTTTCCCCCTTATTTAGACAGTAACTAAATCATTTGCCATTTTGACACCCCTAGAAAGGTAAAGCTACCTCTGCAACAGCCAATGGGGTGTGTTGCACAGTGGATAAGAAGCCTGCAGCACAATTCGTACCATAAAGGAAGCCGGCAGAGTCTGACTCTTCACATTAAAAATTAACAGTGTGCAATATACAGCAAAGCCTGCCACACTCCTCCCTTGTGAAGCGCATAATGGGAGAGCACCCCTCCCTGGAGGATGGGAAGGGAACATTTTCGTACAGAGGTGCCAATTTAATCATCAGAAGAAAGTTCTGCAAATCAAATGGAGGGCAGAACTCTCAGGAAGAGGCTGGAGGTTTAATTGCCCATTTGTGAGTCCTGAAATCCCCTTATACGCTTGTATAAGGGCCAGGGGAAGTACATCCGCCGTGAAGCCTTACCCAGTAGACATGCAGTAAATATCTTCTGAATGATAAATAAGATCAAGGATGTAAACTGGCCACCTCTGGCAGATGCTTCAGCATTAAGAATATTCTCAATATTGTTGGTGGAGGCTTTAAGGTTTATAAAGGTTTTGCAAACGCTGCCTCTTTTCGTCTTTAGCACTATTCAGCACAAAACAGGAATTTTCACTATTATTCAAATGAGCCTCAGGGAGGTTAAATGAGTCTCCCAAGGTCACTTGGCTGGTTAGTGCTGTGGTTGGGACATAAACTCAGGTCTGCCGAATGAAAATGTGGGATGTTTCCTTAATGCTCTGAAAACATAGCTCCCATACAGTAATACTCCAGTTCTCAAAGTTTTGTCAGATGACTGCTTCAGAATCACTGCATAAAAGTTAAAAACGCGGCCGGGCGCGGTGGCTCACGCCTGTAATCCCAGCACTTTGGGAGGCTGAGGCAGGCGGATCACGAGGTCAGGAGATGGAGACCATCCTGGCTAACATGGTGAAACCGCCGTCTCTACTAAAAATACAAAAAATTGCTGGGCGTGGCGGCGTGCGCCTGTAGTCCCAGCTACTCGGGAGGCTGAGGCAGGAGAATGGCCTGGACCTGGGAGGCGGAGCTTGTAGTGAGCGGAGATCAAGCCACTGCATTCCAGCCTGGGTGACAGAGCAAGACTCCGTCTTAAAAAAAAAAAAAAAAAAAAGAAGAAAAAAGTTAAAAATGCATAGTTGGGGGCCTCAATCAATCAACCACACTACGTAGTAAGGAATCTGCATTTTTAAGGAATCTGCATTTTTAACAAGGGCACCAGGGACAAACAAGTTTGAGAACCACTGTACCAAAGAACACCTAACACAGGTTGAAATAGTTTAATAAAAGTTACAGAAGTCTAAATTACTCCCAAGATAGGGTGGAGGCTGCAGTGAGCCAAGATTGCATCACTGTACTCCAGCCTGTGCAACAGAGACATTGTCCCCCTACCCCCAAAATATTAAATAAATAAATAAATAATTCCCAGGACAAAGCTTAAAAACAGGAGAACCCATGTGTTTTTTTAAGAATCTGTGAAGACAACTTTGCACCTAAATGTAAAAGTCACTTTCAATGTCATTGTCCTGTGGTAGTGTCCTCTATTTGTTAATCAGTTTTGACTTCAAAATTTCCCATTTTTAGGGGCCACTGATAATTATATGAGTTTTGAAACTTTGGGTCTGTTTATTTGTCCTAATAAGCTTCTTTTCAGATACAAAAAAAAAAAAAAAAAAATAGAAGGCTTGATTTGTTTTGCTCAACAGCAAATCACAGGAACCACTATCTCTTGTGTTGGGTTCTATTCTTTCTAGCCCAGTGGCAATTGCTGTAATTACAGTGAAACTTGATGAATAAATGTGTCTCTATGAATTTTAAAAATCTGAATATGTGCTATGAATCAAGTTCAACAGACTTAGTAATGATGGTGCAAATCATTCACTGAAATGTCAGAATGTGTATTTAGTAACCACACGTTAATTCTCCCTTGTATATTTACACATATGCCAGCTTTTAAAGCAAGTGTTAATAGTTGATAGTGATATAACTTTACATTTCTGAAAATAGTCATAATGTAGACCTTGACTGGTTATAAATAATGTCTTCTTAATTCTATTCCAGTCTAGGAGTTGAAATCCAGAAATGACTGTCTTTTCTTTAGATCCTGGTAGCAAATTATAATTGTGATGAATGCATTCTTGTACCAATGGTTTAGCTAAAAATTATTCCTGATTATTTTGGAGTTGTGTTGCTTGCCATGAGGTTGCAAGTCTATTTCTACACAAGGGGTCTAAATTTGCTTTTGACCTCAGCAATTCAAATGTGCATATTTTCTTTTTTATCTTAAGAATTTATTGGGACAAAAAAATAGACAATTGCTTTTTGATTTCTTATTTATAGCCAGGAGTCCCTCTCAGCCCAAAGTCGCTGTTCTGGAAGCTGGATGCAATTTCTACCTTCTCTGAACTTTTGAAGTATATTGTCTTTCTTTCATTTATAACACATAGCTATCTATAGTAGTATTTTTGTTATTGGAATGCATGCCATTTCCTCTGGAAATAAATTTGCTATTCTTTAAGGAATGGTCATATTTATGAGTTTTTATATCCTAAACAGGGTCTTAGACAAAATAGATACTGTAGTAGTTAGCCTCCAGGATGTTCCCAAACGATTTATGTCTCCATATATCTGTGCCCTTCCCACACTGAATCAAGGCTGGTCTTGTATGACTGATTGAATATGCCAAATGTGATGATGTGCAACTTTCAAAGCTAAGTCATAAAAGGCACTGGAGCCTCTTCCTTACTCTCTTGGATCACTTGCTCTGGAGGGTACAGGCTGCTATGTCATGATGACATTCAACCCTTTGATGATACCCAAGTTGAGAGGAACTGAGGCCCTTGAATAAAAGCTAGTGCCAAACTGCCAGCTCTGTGATTGAATCACCTTGGAAGTGAATCTTCTAGACCTAGTCAATATCTGATTACAAATGAGGAAACCTGAACTGGAGTCTCCTAACCAAACAAATTCTACTTCCTTTCCCACAGAAACCATGCAGCAATAGCTGCTTGATCACATATCCCTGAACATCTTATTTCGTAGATAGAACTTTATGTCTAACAAATGATAATCATTGCTTTAAGCTCATAAGTCTTAAGGAAGTTCATTACTCTGCAATAAATAATGAATGTAGAATTCTATGGCTAAAGGCAAGATTATAACAAATGAAAGTTCAAAATATTTGATGCACACCAAACTTCATGACAATGAGTCTGTATCTCACTCTGTGGGTGATGTGAATATTTTTAGAGAAAAGTTACTTTTTAACTAGGCATTACAAGAATAGTATATGGGTGAGGTAGAGAAAGGCAACTTCAATTTGTAGCAAATGTTTAAAAGATTGATGGCTGGGTGCCTTCAGCAGCTGGCCAGAAGATTTGATGTCCTTGTAATGACAAAGTTTGTTACTTACAGAAGAGGTAGAGAGATATTGGCAGTTTAGAAAGACCTTTCAAGAAACCCTTCCAGAATGATAGAATAAGTACTCCCCAAAATCTGCTTCTCCATAAAGGCAATGAGAACACTTGCAAAAGTCCTCAAATATAAATTTCTAGAGCTCTGGAAATTAACTAAAGGCTTATAACAGTCTAAGGAGCACTTATTCAGAAAACACATGAGTATCCGTAAGAAGAGCAAGATTTATGGAATTTTAGTGTGCCTTATTTGCATCACCCTGTCCTCAAATCTGCAGTATCCTTGAAAACCAATAGACTCACAACCGTGGTACTTGTTAGAAACCAACAGTCTAGCTGCCACTCAAGGGAAAAACAGTTTTGGGGCTCCCCAAAAAGCCCTCTTCCCAGAAAATTTTTACTATTTTACTTATCTAGTGGCTCCCTAAAAATGCCCAAAGTCCAGGGCTTGTTTTTATACAATCTGACTGAAATTTCTCTGTGCAAACAGCCCTATCCCCAGGGTGTTTGTCAAAAATAATCAATTGCAATTGTTTAATGTTGCAGCTTTCTGAGGCAGCTGTACAAGTGGCACAAAAGGAGGCTGACCAAAATATTTTAAAGGAAAAACTGGGATATGAGATATCCATAGAGGCATTTGAAATGCTCCAATATATTTCTGGGAATCCAGAAGGCAACATGCGTGTGCAGAGCTGTGCTTATCCCCAGAAATAAACCGAAAATGCCCCAAGCTTTAATCTCTGACTGGCACTGAGGCTCAGCAAAGAGTAGGAAGTGAAGGCTAGGGCAGAGCTGTAAACTACCGGAGCATTGAAGGCATGCTCATAAACACACAGCCCCTCAACAGAGGCTGGGGGACTTATTGATTCAAGTCATTTAAGGAAATATTTGTTCAATCACTGCCTGATCGCTAAGCCAGTTAAGCAGAGACATAGAGACTTCTATGGATACAGGCTACACAAACACACACACACACACACACACACACACACGTACACACACAAATATATACTTTACAGAATTCATCCAGGAAACTCATTAAGCCAACAAGCAGCAGCAGCCAAAACAAGAATGAATAGCAACAATAAGCCCTGGGGAAGTATGATAGGCAGAATAATGCTCTCCCCAAAAGATGCCCATGTGTTAATCCCTAGAACTTGTAAATTTATGTTACACGTTACATGGCAAGGAGGAATTCAGGTTGCTAGCAGCTGGATTTTAAATAGCAATATCATCTTGGATTATCTAGATGGGCCCAATGTAATCACAAAGGTTCTTTAAATGTGGAAGAGGGAGGTAAAAGAGTTAATGTTGGAGTGATACAATGTGAGGAAGACTGAAATAGTCATTAATGACTTAGAAGATAGAATGGGCTGTGAGTGAAGGAAGGTAGACAGCCTCTAGAAACTGGAAGTCAAGAAAATAGATTGTTCTATAAAGCCTCCAGAAAGAAATGCAGTCCTTCTGACATGATAATATTAGCCTGGTGAGATACATTTTAGACTTATAACCAGCAGAACTTCAAAATAATAAATTTGTGTTGTTTTAAGTTACTAAATTTTGGTGATTTGTTTCACAGCAATAGAAATGTAATAAGGGGTGAAGGAGGATCTGATTTTCAGAGTGTCCAGATTATATATTTTAAAAGTCCACTACCAAAAAAGAAACGTATGGCCCATACACAGGAAAAGAAGCCAATCAATAGAAGCTATCTCTCAGGAAGACGTATGTTGGACTTACTATACAAAGACTTTAAGCAATTACAAATATGTTTAAGGGACTAAAATTACCTCTAAAGAATTGTGGAGAGTATGACAGCAATGTCTTGCCAAATACAAATTGTCAATAAAGAGACACTAAAAGGAGCCAAATACAGATTCTAGAGTTGAAAATTACAAAAACTGTAATGAAAAAAAAATCAATGGCAAATCAAGTAGCTACTGGAGGGGACAAAAGAAGAAAAACATTAACAAACTTAAAGATAGGTCAATTGAGATTGTCCAGTTCAAGCAAAATGAAGAAAACAAAATGAGGGAAAATGAACAGAAAAATGTGTGTGTTTAAACCTTAGGATCCCATCAAGTGTACCATTATATAGATGATTGAGTCTAGAAGGAGAGAAGAGAGAGAAAGGGGAAGAAAAAAATTTGAAGAAATAAGACTCTAAGTCTTCCCAAATTTGATGACAAATATTAATCTACAGATTGAAGCAGTTCAATGAATTCCAACTAAGATAAACTCAATAAAACTCACACCTATATAAGTCATAGCCAAACTGTTGAAGAACAAAGACAGAATCTTGAGAGCAACAAAGAAACATGACTTATCACATGCAAAGGCTCCCCAATAAGACTAACAGATGACTTTTCACCAGAAATTATGGAGGCTAGGCATGTGAAAAATGCTCAATATCATTAATCCTTAGGGAAAGGCAAATCAAAACCACACTGCAATACTACTTCATACCTCCTAAAAGGCTAAAACAAAAAAAGTGACAACTGTTGATAAGGATGGAGAGGAACTGGAACCCTCATGCATGCATACATTGCTGATGGGATTATAAAAGGTTGCAGAAACTTTAGAGAACAGTTAAGTAGTTCCTCAAAATGTTAAACATATCACTGCCATGTGATCCAGAGATTCCACTGCTAGGTATTTGCCAAAAAGCCTTGAAAATGTTTACAGCAGCATAATTCATAATAGCCAAAAAGTGGAAACAACCCTAGTGTCCATCAGCTGCTGAATCAATAAAGAAAATAAGTTGTATATACAAGAGAATATTACTCAGCTATAAAAAAGAATGACATACCGATACATGCTACAACACAAATAAGCATTGGAAACTTTATGCTGAATGAATAAAGGCAGTCACCAAAGGCCGCATAATAGATTATTTATTTATAAAAAAAAAGTTCAGGATGGGTAAATCTGTAGAGACATAAATGGATTAGTATTTTCAGGGACTGATAGTAGGGAGGAATAGAGAGTGACTGCTATGCAAATTGACAGGGGTTTCTCTTTAGGGTGGTAAAATGTTCTAAAATTACATATTAGAGATGGTTGCACAACTCTGTGAATATACTCAAAGCCACAGCTCTTTTGCAACATGACGGTACTATTTTTAGGGAAAATCTGAGGATTTTTTTTAAGGAAAAATGGAGGGTTAGCTCAGGAGCTATAGTCCTTGAGCTCAGTACAAAAAAGTATCCCATAAGCCACAGTATGTGACTAATGATTATGTAAAAAAGCTACATTCCATGACTAATGATTCCAATTCCTACTCTGAAAAAAAATCAAAGAAAACACAAGAAACATGAGATACTGTTATTAAGCTTAGCGGGTTTACTTGAAATATGTACATTATTCAAATGTACTAAGATATAAAAACTGCCACAGAAACATGAAGAGGCCGCTTAAGAGCCCTATATAAATAAATATATATTCTGTCATATTTAATGGATGAATTACAACTCTAACTTGTCAGAAAAAGCATACATTTCTGGGTGTGAGCTGCCACTCAAGTATTTGCAAAGTGGCTCTTGAATGATTTGTGTGATTCACAACTTTGACATTATGTCTGATGAAATGTCAGTGATACAGCCACACATACACGAATTGGAATTCTAGATTTTAAATATGTAAGGGGACATATATTTATATGAAGGGCCTATTTTAAAAACTTCAAACACTTAAGAAACTTGAAGAATTCAAGACTTATTTTCCTATGAGAGTACATTTATAGAATGGGGCATGGAGACCGACAAGTCTTCACTCTCATATTGCTTATTGTCTTCTCAGTATTAACTCTGATATTTCTCAGGATCCTTGTAAATAGGCAACATGGTGTATTGTGTTGGTTTTTTGTCTTCCTTTATAGTGTTTTTAGAGCCCTTCCCTTCCCTTCATTTTTAAAGTCATTGTTTTTTTCAGAAGCATTTTGTTTTTTGAAACAGCAGTAGAACTGCCACTTAAACAATGCTCAAATAACAGGGTTATAGGATATTTAATTAAAATATATATATACTTCTAACTTGCAAGAAAATGCATATTTTGGGACATGAATCTGTCACCCAACATATTTTAAAAGTGGTTATTGAATGTTATAAAAACAGTGCAATGATAACTAAAACCTCTTATAGAAGTTTTATTCCAAATAAACAATGACATGGACTAGCAGTTTGTGAGAAATGCAAAAAAGGCCCCATTCCAGATCTACAGAATCAAAATCTGAATTTTAACTGGATTGTGCTTTATAGGCACATTATATTTTGAAAAGCATTGGTTTGCATGGAACTGAAAAATGGTGGTTGGTATTTTGGTTTAAAAGATAATTGTGGTCCATTGCAATAGAGGAAATAAGTAAATTGACATGGTTTTGCTGTGTCCCTGCTCATATCTCATCTTGGAGTCCCACATGTTGTAGGAGGGACCCAGTGGGAGGTAACTGAATCATGGGGGCAGGTCTTTCCTGCCACCAAGAAGACAGAAAAATGTGGGAAAGTTTGGAACTTCCTGGAGACTTGTTGAATGACTTTGACAAAAATGCTGATAGTGACATGAACAATAAGGTCCAGGCTGAGGCAGTCTCCGGTGGAGATGAGGAACTTGTTGGGAACTGGAGCAAAGGTGACATTTGTTATGTTTTAGCAGAGACTGGCAGCATTTTGCCCCTGCCCTAGACATTTGTGGAACTTTGAACTTAAGAGAGATGATTTAGTGTATCTGGCGGAAGAAATTTCTAAGCAGCAAAGCATTCAAAAGGTGACTTGGGTGTTGTTAAAGGCATTCAGTTTTATAAGGGAAGCAGAGCATGAAAGTTGGAAAATTTGTAGCCTAACAATGCGATAGAAAAGAAAATACCATTTTCTGAGGAAAAATTCAAGCCTGCTGCAGAAATTTGCATAAGTAACAAGGAACCCAATGTTATTGCCTAAGACAATGGGGAAAATCTCCCCAGGGCATGTCAGAGGTCTTCATGGCTGCCCCTCCCATCACAGGCCCAGAGGCCTAGGAGGAAAAAGTGAGCTGAACCCAGAGTTCTCCATGCTGTGTGCAGCCTAGGGACTTGGTGCCCTGCAGCCCAGCTGCTCCAGCCATGGCTGAAAGGGGCCAATGAAGAGCTCAGATCATGGCTTCAGGGGATGCCAGCTTCAAGCCTTGGCAGCTTCCCCAAGGTGCTGAGCTTGCAAGTGTACAGAAATCAAGAATGAAGGTTTGGGAACCTCTGCCTAGATTTCCTAGTGTAGATGTATGGAAACACCTGGATGTCCAGGCAGAAGTTTGCTGCAGGCGCAGGGCCCTCATGCAGAACCTCTGCTAGGGCAGTATGGAAGGGAAATGTGAGGTTGGAGCCCCAACACAGAGTCCCTACTGGGGCACTGCCTAGTGGAGCTGTGAGAAGAGGGCCACTGTCCTCTAGACCTCAGAATGGTAGATCCACTGACAGCTTGCACCATATACCTGGAAAAGCCTCAGACACTCAATTCTAGCCCATGAAAGCAGCCAGGAGGAAGTCTGTACCCTGCACAACCACAAGGGCGGAGTTGTCCAAGACTATGGGAACCCACCTCATGCATCAGTGTGACCTGCATGTGAGACATGGATTCAAAGGAGATCATTTTGGAGCTTTAAGATTCGTCTGCCCTGCTGGACTTTGTGCTTGCATGGGGCCTGTAGCCTCTTTGTTTCGGCCAATCTCTCCCATTTGGAATGGTTGTATTTACCCAACACCTGTTTACCTGCTGTATCTAGAAAATAACTCACCTGTTTTTGATTTTACAGGCTCATAGGTGGAAGGGAATTGCCTTGTCTCAGATAAGACTTTGGACCGTGGGCTTTTGAGTTAGTTCTGAAATGAGTTAAGACTTTGGGGGATGGTTGGGAAGGCATGATTGTTTTTGAAATGTAAGAACATGAGATTGGGGAGGGGCCAGGGGTGGAATGATATGGCTTGGCTATGTCCCCACCCGAGTATCATCTTGAATTCCCACATGTGGTGGGAGGGACCCAGTGGGAGGTAACTGAATCATGAGGGCAGGTTTTTCCCATGTTGTTCTTGTGATAGTGAATATGTCTCACAAGACCTGGTGATTTTAAAATGGGAGTATCCCTGCACAAGCTTTTTCTTTGCCTGCACCATCCACGTAAGATGTGAGTTGCTCCTCTTTCCCTTCTGCCATGATTGTGAGACCTCCCCAGCCATGTGGAACTGTACATTCATTGAACCTTTTTTTCTTCCCAGTCTCAGGTACGTCTTTATCAGCAGCATGAAAATGGACTAATACATGAATATAAATACAGTTTACAGGCAGGATGCCATGGCTCATGCCTACAATCCCAGCACATTGGGAGGTCAAGGTGGGAGAATTGTTTGAGGCCAGGAGTTTGAGACAAGCCTGGGCAACATATTGAGACCCTGTTTCTACAAAAATTGAAAAAACTAGGTGAGCATGGTGTCAGGTCCCTGTGGTCCTAGCTATTTGGGAGGCTGAGGCAAGAGGATTGCTTGAGCCCAGGAATTCCACCTCACAGTGAGCTATGATCGCACCACTGCACTCCAGCCTGGGTGACAGAGTGAGACTCCACCAAGTAAATAATAAAGTTTACAGATCATTTAGTCTCCCCTATAATTTTGATAAAGCTTTTTAATTGACAGGATTTGCATTAGTTCAAATACTTCCCATAGTGGGAAGTGCTATTACCATTTTGATATCATACTCATTAAAATTTGCATAATTCATGTTGCATGCACATACACATACATATTTACCACTTCTCTATTCCCACTAAACCCTGACCAATGTGTTTGTTCGTTTAGACAATGCCCCTCCTGGGACACCCAGGCCACATAAAATAGCAAAGAGTTCATTAGAATGGTGTCACCAGCATAGCTATAATTAAGGCTACATCAGCAATTTTGGGGCTTAAAACTCCATTGTAAAGTGGTACTCTGGGATGAAACTCAGCGCAAAAGCTCAACCTGGGAGTAGATTGTTTACTAGTTCTGGGAGGAATGTAGGGGGAAATTGATTCAGTTGTTTATGATTCACTATATTGCTCATCTGGTTCTTGGTGGCATTTGAATTAAGATGTTTTATAGACTGGTGATCATCGAGAACTGGTATTTTCACCGAAGTCTTCATAGACCTTACTGAAACTGTAAATATTACAGAAACTCAGATGGTGTCAACTGTTTATATTCTATGAATGAGGACAAATATGCATAGGGATGCAATTAAAAGAGAAAAGGAGTAATTCTAATTAGGCAGAATTGGTAACATATTTCATCAAAGTAGGACACAGAGAATTCCTTAGTTGCCCACATATTTCTGCCAAGTAGACACCAAGGCATGCTCCCTCGAATTTGCTCTGGGATATTTAATTGGTAAATCAACATTAATGATCAGAGAAGTTTAGAACCAGCTCTTTTAGAAAACTGAGATTCACACTTGACTTCTCTTAGATGTAGCTACAGAGCTCATGGCTAAAGGGAAAACCTCATTAATGAAAAAAGTCCTGGAATTCTGTGCTTCTTCAGCTTCTTTACTACTACCTTGCTCTTTTGAAGAGAGAAATTTGTCATCCTGAGACTTCTAGCTGTAGTAATCAGGAATATAATAGGAGTAAGCTCCTATTATATTCAATTTGTGATTAGATATATTGTCATCTTGGGTACAAGTTTAAATGTAGTTTTAGGCAGTTATCTAAAGTGTAGTCCCAATCTAAATAATGAGAAACTCCTAATTTTCCACAAGGGCTTAACTATTAATGGTGAATATAATAGTTACAAGCTGGAAGTCTTGAGGAAGACAGAACCAAGTTCAAATGCTCTTCCTACTCCTTTTATAATCTGTCTTGGCTTTGGGCAAATGACTTAATACCCATGACCTTCAGTTTCTCCTTCTAAACTCTGATGGTAATAATAGTAGATATTTCAGAGGATGGTCACCAAATTAAAAACATAACCCTGGGCTGGGCATGGTGGCTCACGCCTGTAATCCCAGCCCTTTGGGAGTCCGAGGTGGGCGGATCACAAGGTCAGGAGATCGAGACCATCCTGGCTAACATGGTGAAACCCCGTCTCTACTAAAAATACAAAAAATTAGCCTGGTGTGGTGGTGGGCGTCTATAGTCCCAGCTACTCGGGAGGCTGAGGCAGGAGAATGGCGTGAACCTGGGAGGCGGAGCTTGCAGTGAGCCGAGATGGCACCACTGCACTCCAGCCTGGGTGAGAGTGTGAGACTCCATCCCCCACCCCCCCAAAAAAAATACATGACCCTGCAAAGCACCATACCTGGTATATGGTAGCTATTTATTATGTTGTGTGATGGCCTAACCAAAATTCATTTTCAAGTTGTCATCTATTTCCTCATTCATTCACTCATACAACACATACTTATCAGTTGCTTCCACTGTGCCAGACATGCTGATTCAATGCTGGAAATAATAGTGAGCAGGGTTGGCATAATCCCTTTCTTATTATTTAATATTGTAGTGGAAGGAACAGACCAAAAAAGTTATCAAAGAAGTAAAATGATCATGATTTTTTATAGATGTTAGGAATGAAGCAAGCAAGGGGTTAAGATGGAAATTAATAATGGAGAGATGGGTATGAGAGTTAATTCAGAGTGTTCAGGGAAGGCATCCAGGAGGAGGTATGTATAAAGCTGTTACCTAACTGACAAACAGGCTGGAAAAAAAGCTCAGGAAAGACACTCCAGGCTAAAAGAGAAACAGATATATATGCCCTGGGGCGGAAATACCTTGGCATGCACAAGGATCTGAAAGACAGCTACTTGGCTGGACCACAAGGAAGGTAAGGTAGAATAATGAGATTAGCTGGGAAAAGGAGAAATGGACAAAGTAGCACAAAGCTTTTTATCCACGTAAGGAGTTTAGATTCAATTTAGAGAATAGTGAGATCCCTAGAAGAGATGACGTAATGAGGTACACTGTTTAAGGAGGTGCTTCCAGCTGGTGGTGGAGAATGGCTTGAAGAAAGTCAGTAGTATCTCTCTGAGCTTCCTTATGGATCAAAGGGGAAATCCCCAAACACACATGTCTGGGGCTATTTTGTAGCCAGTGAATTCTGTGATAAACTCGGAGATATTATATGTTTTTACTGTTAACATATCAAGGAGGAGAGAAGGTGGTGCTAAGAACACACTTATTTGATGAATAAGGGCAGTTTTTTATAGCAGAACCACTCGAGACTACATAATTGCTGTTTTGAAACACACATCATCATTCATAATTTCATTAGGTTATAACTTACTTCCAGGAAAACTATATTTTATGTCAACTCATCTTCCTTGAACAGAAACCCTACTTTTGGCATTTTTAAAATTTAAAATTCTAGGACATATACCAGATCAGCATATTTCTTTGATTTTTTTCCTCTGTATGTAGAAAATATTTTTAGGCTTTACAACCGTATATTACTAAACGACCTTCAGAACTTAATTTAAGTGCACAAGTATTACAGAATGAAAGTGGAATTCTGATCCTCATTAGGATTTTAAAATTTGGATCATGTTGTTCCTGCTCATTTTGTTCATCTTTCCATTTTTCCTCCTTTAACATTGGTCTGCATTTTTAAAGAAAATGAAGTTGTAAAAATTGAACTA
The DNA here is from genome assembly GCF_028858775.2 of Pan troglodytes. NCBI lineage: Eukaryota > Metazoa > Chordata > Mammalia > Primates > Hominidae > Pan > Pan troglodytes. Next base: position 72,153,165 of record NC_086015.1, read on the forward strand.
GGGGTTTTCTTTTTCTGTACTCCTTGTGTTTCTAAATTATTAAATAATAATGTAATAACAAGCACTTATCTAGTGATTTATTAAAGAACCTCTTGTTTGCAACTCCAGCCCTGGAGAACACTGAAAATGTTTTCTTTGTAAAGTTTCCAAAGTAACATCAGCTAATCTGCCTCTTCTTGATGTAACCGCACAATGCAAGAATTTTTCACTTATTAATTATCAAATAAATGAATTGGATAATAGACATGTGAAGTAGAAAATAGTTTCTTTTGGATTGTCAAATAAGTTGACTTTGCTTGAATGCATGCTCCTGAAATTTGGGAGGACAGTCTTCCCAACTGTCCTTCATTTACCTGACCCCATTTATTTGTATGTATGCTTGTGTGAATGCAAATAAATTATTAATTATGCTTAAACTCTATGAAGAAATCAGCTAGTGTACACCAAATTTTGACACTTGCATAAGATTCTTTCCCGCCTATAACACATAATTTTATTATTATTATTATTATTATTATTATTATTATTATTATTATTAGAGAGGGAGTCTTACTCTGTCACCCAGGCTGGAGTGCAGTGGCACCATCTGGGCTCACTGCAACCTCCACCTCCCAGTTTCAAGTAATTCTTCTGCCTTAGCCTCCCATGTAATGTAGCTGGGACTACAGGCGTGCACCACCACACCTGGCTAATTTTTTTTTTGTATTTTTAGTAGAGACAGTCTTTCACTATGTTGGCCAGGCTGGTCTCGAACTCCCGACCTCAGGTTATCCACCTGCTTTGGCCACTCAGAGTGCTAGGATTACAAGTGTGAGCCACCACATCCAGCCTATTTTATTTATATATGTCAGACTCATGTTGAGCTGGGTTTTCAGATTGTGAGCTGAAATGGAAGAGGAGCTAGATAACTAGTAACAAGAGATAAGGGATACTGAACGAGAACAGCATCACACCTGCAGGCAATTTTTGTTTGATTAGCCCATATTGTCCCAACATAAGAAGTTCAGATGATTTATCGTAAATACTGGGATTTATGGATTCTTTTGAAAAATCAGCCAGTTGACAAAAGTCAGTAGGAGCTGAGTAGTGTCTGCCCCTTCTAGAGAAGATAGATACTTCCAAGTTTGCCCCAGTCCCTACAACCCCTTATTTTTCTTGGCAACTGACATGCTTCAGTCATTTACAATTCTTCCCTGGCCTCTGCAGCCCTTTATGTGTGTGGTCACCAGAATAGCAACATCACCTATGTGGTAGGCAGCTTCTAATATGACCCCTGATGATCCTCTCCTCCTAGTTTTCATGCCCTTCTGTATCCCCTCTCTCTCTGTGTGGGCTAGGCCTAGTGACTTTATTCTGGAAAAAACAACCACAGAATACAGCAAAAACGAAGTGATGTGCCTTCTGAGATTGGGTTATAAAAGGTGGTGACTTCCATTTTGCTGGCACTCTTGGTCTTCCCTTCTCTAGCCTAGCTGGTTTTCATGAAACAAGCTGCAATGCTGCATAAACACACAAAGTACGGACGAGAAGGCCACCTTTGGCCAACGGTCAGCAAAAACCTTGGGCCCTTGGTCCAACAAACTACAAGGAACTGAACCCTGCCAACAAGCACATGAGTGAGTAGATCCTTCTCCAGTTAAGCTTTGAGATGAGACCATAACTGTTGCTGTCATCTTGATTGCAGCCTGGTGAGAGACTCAGTCAGGTGGGGCTGGCTAGTGGGGACCCAGCCAAATTGTGCCCCAACTCCTGATCTCTAGAAACTGTGTCTTGTTTTAAGCTGCTGAAATTTAGAGTAATTTGTTATGCAACAGTAGGTAAATAATATACCTTACTCCAGATAAAGATGGTGCACTGACTAGAACATACAAAAAAAAAAAAAAAAACTTCCTTAGAATTATGTAAGTGAAGGCAGTAAATTTTTCTGTTCCAGTGAATATAGTTTTGGTCTAATAACTGATGTTGGAGGTACTCAGTAACTATGAAGTAAATTCAGGGTAACCAGTAGTGAGTTAGCTGTTATGAGAGACTGTTATACTGATAATGTTGCCAATAGGGTAATTATTATTTTTATGCACTGTTTGGATTTATCTTTTAAAAATTCCCTTCATATGTGGTTCCAAATATTCTGATTATCTAAAGTATGTCTTAGATACAAAAATGTTAGAAACTATTGATCAAGACAAGTTCCCAGAATACTAGACTCCTAACGGAGATGACTGGAAATGGCTTAGACATCTGTTGTGGGCTCTCTTAGCACACATGGAAAGGAAAAGAGTGGAGGTTGTGACTCTTTCATCTGTAAAATAGGGTGAAATCTAAGTTATGAAAGAAGCAGAGCAGAGCTAAAACATTGTCTTAAAGATCTGGATGTCATTCCTTACTTTTAAACTATATGATAAATACAGTTTACAGGCTGGGGATGGTAGTTCATGCCTGTAATCCCAGCACTTCGGGAGGCTAAGGCAGGAGGATCACTTGAGCTGGGGAGCTTGAGACCAGCCTGGGCAACATAGTGAGACCCCATCTCTACACAAAGTAAAAAACATTAGCTAGGTGTGGGTGGCACACGCTTGCAGTCTTAGCTACTGGTGAGGCTGAGGCAAGAAGATCACTTGATCCCAGGAGGTCAAGGCTGCAGTGAGCCATGATTAAACCACTGTACTCCAGCCTGGGTGACAGAGTGAGACCCTGTCTCAAACATAAATGAATTCATAAACAGACAGACAGACAAACTGTGTAACCCTTAGTGGATTTCTCAGTATTACATTACCAGGTGGAAAATTGGATACTATTCATTTCTTTATTCAGCAAGCTTTGTAAAAGCCCCAGTGTTGTACTGTGTATTGTGCTCAGTATGGAGATAAAAATGAATGAGATGCATAGTGTGATGCATGGTGCCGTCAGCTTCTGGGGTGGTGACATTTACATACAAGGCATTGTATGTATTTGTATTTCATTCAATACATGAAATACAAGGCATTTGTATTTCATTCAAAACTACTAACAGTTTAACATCCAAATATCAGAAATGGGAATTAGAAATTATTGTACCAGGTTCTTGCTTCAATTGGTACTGTTGTTATTACTAATTTATCTGATCCTATAGAATACAGAATTTATCACATTAACATGAACAACATCCAACACCCTTTTAAAGTACTTAATGCACAACATCCTTTTAAAGTACTTGTCAACATACACACATTTTAATGTGAGTTTTAACATAATGTCTTACAGCCCTTAAGTCATTTCTGTATATAAACCTTGCATTCTTGTAAACCCTACGTAAAACATATTGCTTTATGCACTATACACATTTATTAGCAATTTCAGCCAATTTAGTTTATTATTTAGTGATAATGTCATGTTTTATGGATGCTGTTTATATTTTATGCATATGGTGGTGATAAGAATAGGTTGGATTGCCTTGAAAATATAATAGAAAGAAATATAATTTGTGTGTAGGTTCCAGAGGTTCATAGATAAAATGTTGAAACTAATCATCAAAGTCATGTATCTTTATTTCAGTTGGTTCAACCAACCCTCCCAAATAATTATCCTATCAGAAAATTCTTGCACTACTCAATACATTTGACCTGAGCAGTATGTGTGTAGTTTTATCATCAATCAATAGTATACCTGCCCCGTTGCTTTGGGTGAAATGGTGGTTTGAGAGGGCTTTAATTCTTCAAAAGACCCATTGACTAGTTTTGCCCAAGTTCACCTTTTAAAGTTATCCCAGGACCACTTATTGTGCATCAAGTATGAGAAGTGGAGCAAAGGTTAATGATTCTTAATTGGACTTCATTAAGTGATAATATAAGATCTCGAGCTCCTCATTATGCCCCAGGATTGGACAGCAATGTCATAACATCAGGAAATAAGGAACTAGAAGTCATGCATTGTCATACATTGGAACACTCTAGCAACTTATTATGTTTCAGATACATTGTCTTTAGTGAGGTATAAAAGTGAGGTGCCTATTAATAGCTTGATGAAGTTCCCATTTTAAGACAAAGTATATTTTTGATGCAATAAAGACTTTGATTGGAACTATTATGATCAGAAGACTATTGGATCCTGTATATCTTTTCTTATTATTTATTAGCTGCCCTCAACTGTGAGAAGGTTATTGGATCATTTCACAGCTTATGCAGTCTAACTGAAACACAGAATTTTGTTCATGCATCACTTTTGAATTTAGGGACTGTTCATTCTTTCATTACCTGTGTGGTGATTTCCAACCCACTTTGGTAATACAAGGGATTGTGATAGCATATTTGCTCCTAAGCACATTCTATTTAGATCAGAGTCAGTTCTATAGTTCTCATTTTGCTCTGAGAATGGGAATTGATGCATACAAAACAGTAGTAACTGTAGTTAACATGTCAGGGAAAATGAATGCACAGATGTGTACTATATAATGCCATGTGCTTCAGAGATAACCACAATGAGGGATGTAAGCTAACCTTGGTCTTCTGTAATGCAAAGCTAATATATTCAAAAAGATATTCCCCTTCATTATGATTTAATGTAATTGTTCCTAATCTGTAACCTGAACAAAAAACTCAAATGTCTTATCCAAACACTAACATTAAGCTGCTTTTCTCCAGGATATCGATATGACACTTTACATTCATATGCCTCAGAGAGGCATATGTGTCATACATGCTGTATTCTCCCTGAAATTTTCTGTGAATTTCCGTGAATAAGGAATCAAATGATTAGGTTGACACTAACATTTATAATAATTCAGATGACTGACAGAGGATGGATATGGTAATGAAATAGATAACCTCCACAAGTTACATGACAGCGATTTCCAAGCATCCTAAGTCCTACCTGAAAGCAAATATCAGGTTTGATAAACCTTGCGGGGCTGGAGGCTTAGAAAATTATTAGAGTCTGTATTTGGAAACACTGTGGCTAGAAGGTATACCAACATATTTTCTACATTTATGATGATAAGCGCTGTGTGCATGTGTGTGTGTAAAAGCAAAAGGAAAGAGAGCTGATTTTTATTCTCTGTAAGGATAAAAATTATTATTTTTTGCCCCTGAAAACAGTCTGAAATGCTACATAGGTATTTTTTGGCATGTCTCTTCTATCCCTAAAGCAGGACTATTGATTAGCTCCAGTATATACTGGGAACACAAAAGCTCCCATTTGCTAACAAAAGCAGGTGTTGAACGAATATTAGGTTTGATTAAATGAGCAAAGGTTAACTACTCACTCATGTGAAATTGCTCTAGAGAAAGAAAGATATCAGGCCCAAAGAATGTTGACTGCCATATGTATAGATTTAATATTTTTCAAAGTGGCCTATGGACCACCATCTTACTTGTTAAAAATGTTCACTCTTCAACCCAATGTGATGAAGCAGATTCCTATGGGCCAAGACATGGGAAAGTGTGTTCTGCAAAAACACCCGGGATGTTTTTCTACAGCCTTCACTTGAACAATCACTGGTATACATTCAATTTCTCATTTGAAATGCTGTTTTTCTTCATTCAATTTAAATCAATAAATATTTAACCCTGCTGTATGTCAGGGACTCTGCCAAGACAATTGTCTAAAAGCCTCTGTTCTCATGACGCTCCTAGGCTATCAGAGAAGACAGACATCTGAGCAAGCACTAAGTGGAGATGTGTAGCCAGAGGAACCAGTCTGCATGGGAGACAGCAAGAAGGGTATTCCTGAGGAAGTGACATTTAAAGGGACCCTGGAAGGATGAGTAGGAGCCAGTAAAGTGAGGGTAAGAAGGGAAAGAGAAGGGAAAGGACGTTTCCAAATAGAGCAAATCACATTTGGGGAGCCAACATCAATAAAGAAGAATGGACTTGAAATACAGAAGCCTTAATGGCAGGTAAAGAGAGTAGAAGTTTGTGGTATGTAAGGAGGTAGAAGGGACTGGAACCTCAAGGATGGTATAAGGCTGTGTTTTCCAGTCTTTGGTATTTTCATAATATTTTCATGGTTTGCTCCACCAGAGTACAGCTTGTACTGTTATTTCCTTAATTTGTTGCATTAAATCTATTCACTTCTTGTCTTAAATGAATTTATTTTAAAATAAAACTTTGTATCGCTATGTAAATGCAACCACAGTATCATCTAACCTTAGTAGAAAGTCACCTTTAAAATGAACTATTACAGGTGCAGTGGCTCACGCCTGTAATCCCAGCACTTTGGGAGGCCAAGCCAGATAGCTCACTTGAGCTCAGGAGTTCCAGACCAGCCTGGGCAACATAAAGAAACTTCATCTCTACAGAAAAAATACAAAAACTAGCCAGGTGTGGTGGCGCCTGCCTTTAGTCCCAGCTACTCAGGAGGCTGAGATGGGAGGATCCCTTGAACCCAGGAAGTCGAGGCTACAGTGAACCATGATTGCACTTCAACCTGGGTAACAGTGAGAACCTGTCTCAAATAAAATAAATAAATAAATAAATAAATTGGAAACAAAATGAATTTGATAAATCCTAACTCAATGTTGATTTCATTAGAAGATGCTGAGCATGAAGCCTGCTCCTTGTCAAAAAGGGAAAGTCCTCCACCCTACTAGCAACATGAGGCTTTCTCCTTGGAAAGAAAGCTGGAAAAAACAACTTTCTCATTGTGCAACTCAGAGATGTTTATTGCCTTAGCTCCCCCTTTGGTGTGCTAGCGAATATCATCTTGAGGGTCTTTTATAATACATTTCTACTCTTTGGGAATAATTGTTATTAATCATGAGGATTTTGAGTTTTGTTGCCAGGGCAATTACAAACCAGTGGATAACTTCTAAACAGGTCCTGGTGTGCTTCCCTAACCCTTTCCGCGGAAGTACCCAGAACACCCTGAAACCAGAGCAGTAAGTTGAAAATGCCTCCGAGTTCCCAAGGTCTCTTTTAAGCATTCCAATGTGATGTTGTACTCCAAAGCATAACACAACCCCTCTCTCATTGTAATAATAGATCATTGAATGAAACCTATGTTTTACTAAGACGTGAGAACTGAAGTTAGACTTTTGTTTTTTTCCCTTTTCTTTCACCATTGTATGCCTCATCTCCTGTACTGAGACAGACACGTTGCAGTTGTATGATTAATATATGAGAAGAATGTTTATCCCATCCCCACCTGGAGATAAGATTATTGTTGATTCTTCTGTAGGTATCTCTACCTGTCTACTTACCGTCCTTTATCCAGGGACCCAACCTGCTTGGGCTTTCCTTCCTCCCCACCTCCCTCTCATTAATTCATTCATCAAACATTGGTGTGTGCCTGGCTCTTTAGTAAGTGCTCAGGATGCATTGAATTGCTCCAGGCTGCTGAGGAAGCTCAAGCTTTTGGGATGGCCTTTAATTTCTCACCTTGCTAGGAGATGTCCCTTCAAAACATACCATGGGCCTAGCCCACATATGATTCTTCTGAAAATCATCTGTCCTTCTTATCTCTGTGGGTAATTAGCAGTTTCTTGAGAATGTGTGAAGTTTGTGGGAAAAAAAAAAAAGCCAGTTTCCTTTTCTTAGATATCCATCCCATCTTTAAGTTTATATTCGTAGTTTCAAGCTGAACTTTCAGGAAATTAGGAGTACCTTGTCAATAATGAAGCCTTGAATTCTGAGTAAATTCATTTTACCTGTTATTATTTGGTGTGGATTAAAAAATAAAACATGAATATTGTCTTTTACGTGTCTCCTCCATGCAAAATTTGACATCACCTTCTGTTTATAAGCAGCCTCTCATTATCTTTTTGTGTTTAGGGGAGTATAGCATATAAAAAAAGAAGTGTACAAATATAATGTATTACTTAATGGATTATCACAAAGTGAACATAAAAAAATAGAGAAATAAAACATTGTCAGACTTAGATGGCTTTCTCATGCCCCTTCTAATCACCTTCATCCCTGGCCAAAGGTATGATTCTATTTAACGCTAGAGATTAGCTTTGTCTATTTTTGAACTTTCTATGGTGGGCTGATACACTCATTGTGGCTTCACTTGTTCAACAGCAGGTTTGTGAAATTGATTATGTTGGGTGATATAGCTCATCTTTGCACAGTATGATTACAGGACAAATTTTAGAAATCCTCTGTAATACTGGTTTTCAATTTGGGGCTATTACAAGTAACAATGCCATGAACTTTGTTATATGTGTTTTGGGAGCGTGTGTCATGCATTTCTCTTAAGCACATACCTGGGAGTGGGATTTTGGATCATCATATGCAAAGCAGTGTTTAGTTTTAGTAGTAAATGCCAAGCAGTTTTCTAACACATTACACAGCTTATACTTATCCCAGAAGCAATGTATGATCATCTTTTTGGTCTTAAATTCTTGCCAGTGCTTGGTTCTGTCAGTCCTTTTAATTTTGGCCATTTTAGTGAGTATTATGGTAGCATTGTGGCTTTAATTTGCATTTTGTTAATTACTAATGAAGTTGAGCAATTGTTTGTGTGATTATTTGCCATTGGGATATTCTGTTTAATAAAGTTTCTGTTTACATTTCTTGCCTATTTTTCTATTGGGTTGTCTAGCTTTGTCTTATAGATTTGTAGAAGTTATTTTATATTCTGAATATAAGACCTTGTTATCTCTGTTCCATATTCTATTCTGTGGATTGCCTATTCATATTCTTGAGGATGTTTATTTCCTTCCTTGCTTTTGAAATGAATAGAAGTTTTAATTTTAATGTAATTAAATTTCTAAGTGCTATTTGCATTCTGTTTAGGAAATTCTAAATTAGAGAACACTAAATTCCATACTGCGTAACTTTTTTGGACATTGATAGGAATAAGTTTGCAAGGTTGATTCCACCACATCACTTGCTAAGTTTGCTATTTTAAATAGTCATTTGGCTTTAATACAGAATTTTAAAATGGATGATTTTCTCTTTGCATCTATTCTGCATGTCTTAAAGGTTTTTTTCTATTTCTTAGCTATCTTTCTAAATGTTTTGCTGTACAGACATTTGAAAGTAGTATCTCTCTAAATTATATATATATGTATATAATGTATGTGTATATATATTTATATATATATATACAGAGAGAGTACCATCAGAAACTAGCATCTAATTTTATTTTTATGTATCTATAACAATTTGAAACTAATATCTCTTGTATCTATGTTATGTTTACAGAACCAGCCTTGGCTTTTGCAGTTCAGTCTTTGTGTTTCCATTAGGCCATTAAGTGTCTTAGAGAGAGAGGAAAATTGTTTTTTTAAACTCTGAATTCCATGCTGTTTTGCACTAAGGACAGAACCATGGTAGGGAACAATGACTTTTGATGCTGACCAACATTTTATGTGATGCTTCTTTTGATTAATTTTTATCATCCAGAATAGTGGGGAATTTTTTTGTTGTTTTTTTGTTCGTTTGTTTGTTTGTTTTGGAGCTTTCTGTTTCCTTCATGGATGCAAGGCCAGGTGTGCACTTTGAATGGGGAAGACTTGTGACCATGCTTGTGTCTTCATAGGTCCAGACTGGTCAGCAGTTTTAGATTGTCAGACTTTCCAATTGGAGGTACACTAACGATTATGTTCTCAGGGACTGATTTGCACCAAATAAAATCCTTGGAGTGTGACCCAAAATTTTGGAAGGTAAAATCATAGAGTGGAAGTTCTGTGAAGGTGAGGACTAATGTTGTTCATCATCGTATTCCCATGGCTGGGCACATGGTAGATGCTCAGTAGGTGCTGGCTTATTGAAAGAGAGGAAGACTGATATATTGAGTGCAATAACCAGCACTTTCCATTTCATCCTTGGCTGTTTCCATTCAGTAGACTCACCTACATGCCTCTGTTTTATAGTACAAGAAATCTAGCCCTAGAAAGCAACTTTTGTTAAATGTTGCTTCAGACTGATCTTTACTACCATTCAACCCTGTCCTTGTCCTTATTTCCATTTTTAAAATTTTTGGCTCTGTACTCCCTGCTTAAATGTCATCTCTGGGGTTGGCAAGCCATTTTAGCTACCTTTTGTGCACATATCAAATATGCCTGCCCTCTCAGAGTTCTGCCCATCATCTTGATTTCATGGCCTCATTGAGACCTTCCCACTTCCAGCTCTGGGCCTTTAGAAGTTCACACCCTGGGCCAATGACTGGAACTCAGTCAAGAAAGGGGAGCAAGATGAGAAGTATAGTGGGTACGTTCTCAGTTCAGATAAAAATGGCCTGAATCAAAGCTTGTCTATTTAATTTGAACTATTTAAAGTCTCTGAGCCTCAGTTTCTTCATTTCTAAAATGAGGATAGTAATTATACCTTCCTCATAGGCTGCTTCAAATATAAAATGAGATCATGCAGGAGAAGGGTCTGGCATTATGCCTGGCACAAAAGAAGCTGCCGTTAATATTGCTGTTGTCACTGCTGGAATTCTTATTGTCACCATTGATATTATTAGTCATCGACGTGGGGGAATTTCTCCTAGTGTGTTAGTGAACTTTGAAGACCCAGTTACAGAGATTGCTTGGTGAGGATAAATTAGAACAAAGGAAGCTGGCAAGCCTCATAGATATTTATATCAAGCTACTGTGGTTGAATGAATTGTCTTTCTTCACTTGAGGGAAATTCTGTCAAAAGAACTGCTATCAGTCGTGTGAAATCAGCCTGATCTCTTTCTTGAGTGGTGTCAGAAAGAGATACTAACGAATTCTAACATTTTGTCATTCTTTTTTTCCTTCAGGATTCATTGTCAGTCACCAAAACTTCTTTTATGTCTACATTACCCTGTAGTGAAAGAGGTGATTAATTAGGTCACAGCTTATCTTGCTTTCACTCATTACAGCCTAGCAGTCTTTCTGATGCTGGGAGCCTGGCTATACTTCTGGATAAGTTTAAGATGATAGCAACATGTCACTGGGAACACATTTTTAAGTGTTTCTTGAAAATGGTTCCACACACCCATTTGAACTTGACTTTCATTGTTCATTTTATTTGTTTTCTGAATACAAAATATTGAAGTAGGAAAAGTACCCTTTTAGAGTCCATCACCTCATTGCTCTGTTTCTGACAATGTGCTTTTTAGACCATTAACCTCAGGGTCATTTGGAATCTGGGTAAAATGTAAATCCCAGGCAGTTCCTCAGTCTTCCTGTTTTTGCTCTGTGTCAGTGGGAACACTTGTGTTTTCAGCAGGTGCCCATGGGATTCTGCTGCACATTAAATTTGAGATCCATAGCCTTAGTTTCTTATGGCGGTAAATAAAGGTATGTGTTTTGGGAGGAGTTTGTGAGAACAGAATAGGAAATACACCATGTGGGCTGTTAAGTTTTTTTTCTTAAAATATCTTTATGAACCATGGAAAGATAAAATTTTCATTTATTCCTAATTAACTATATATCTTGAACTTGTCCAAGCAAAGTAATGTGAACTTCCAGTGAGACTAGAGTATGAATTAAATAAAAAAGTATCTATCCTGAGGCACAATTTTAACAAATACCTCTCACCCCACATTGATTTCCTAGTCATTTTGGATACTGCCTACATTGTACTACTTACGTTTTAAAAACCTTAAGACTCATCTGCGTAGCTTGTGAAATTCAGATATTTGGATTCAGCTGGTCTCGGGTGGGGACTTAAAATAAACCCTACATGACATCCCCATGTGAAGAGATGGGAGAGGTGAATGCTGTTTTATGATGAGTCTATTGTGTGTCTATCTTGGTTTAGTTTTGTTCTGTCTTTCCATTTTTAAATTCTGTGGTAAACACATTATAATATATATTTTTTCTTCGTGGTACTTTTTCTTCTGATATTCCTCATATGGAATCCTCAACAACAAGGCAAAAAGTTGAGTGTGTACTCAGAGTAGTACATATTAATTTAGAGCTTAAAGGCATTTCCTGCAGGACATGTAGGACTATTCAGCATGGCGGTATTTATTAAGCCGGTTCAAGCAATGGAAAAACGTAACTATGGTCAGAGTGAAGCTAATTATCTTCATAGGTAAACTGAAGCTGAAACTTGTGGCACACTAACGATGCTAAGCTAAAAGTGTATCCAATTATTTTTGTCTTTCTTAATGTCTCTATTGGTTTGGCTTTAGTACATACCTGTAGGATTGATGAATTGAAATATTTGAGGAAATGCTTATGGATAGGTCAAATTGGACTGTGTTCATCAGCTCATCTTAACTCTATAGTTGCCACAAACTTTTTATCACAGCAAAGAGAGTAGAATCAAAGAAAGGGAGAGAAGACTTTTTTAAAAAAGGGCCACTGCTCATCTTAAGGTTACAACATATTAGGTAAACTTGGTTTCATATAGATTTTGTACAAATACAAGCTCATAAGCCACATGATAATGGGCACCTGATTTTCACTGTGGGTAATTCTGGAGGCCTGATTGATATAGTTATTATCTAAGACGTGATTTGATGGTGTTTTCGTAAACTCTTCAATGTCACTCAATCACTTCAACGTCATTCAATCAATGTTGAATAAATTATTCACTTTCTTTGCTTCAACCATTCTTAGGTGAGTTCTAAGTATAGGATCTCTTTCTATATTCTTGGTTTATCTGCTTTTGCTTTGGTTTCCCTTTCCTTTCTAAAGTCCCGCCTACATATATCATCAGCTTTAGTTCCTAAGTGCTTCTTGTCTTTTCAGGTATAAGAGCACTATTCGCTCTAGTCCAACAACTATTTACTGAGTAACTACTATGTACCAGATCCAGGTGCTGTAAGGGACCGAGTGATACAGCTTTTGCTCTCATGGAGATTATGACAATTAAAACTAAACAGGAGTGATTAAAATTATGATAAATGAGGTCTTTTCCCCTCTCTTGCCCTGTAATTCTCTCCAAAATGGTGCATTTGGCAAAAGGTTGAAGACTAGGTCACTCCAAGATAAAGTTCTACCTCCTTCACCACCTGGCCTCCATGTCTCCATTATGTGGTCATGGCATCTGCCAGTGTGTTACGAATGAAAACAGATGAGAAACTGAATGTGTCTGATGGGAATACCGCAAGTTGCTCATTGAGCACCATTATGATGTGCCTTCATCATCCCATTGAATGGAATCTGAATTTGACAGGAGCATCTCTTGAGAGCTGTATAGTTCACAAACAAAACCTAAAAAGTTAAGAGAAATGGAATGCAGTTTTTCTTGTGCTATCCTTATTTTATATATCAATATCCTTTCTGTTGAATAATAATCATTTATCCATTGATCTTGAAATAGTTCACATCCTGCAATTTCTTTATGTTAAATCATTAGTATTAAAAAATAAAATAAAATTTTAATCAATGATTTAGTAGGGAAATAAAAGGGACACTCCAAGCATATAGCAAGGGGTGTTATCTAGTCTAAGGAAGTAAAAGAAGTAGGCTTGGAGGGTGTGATGGATCAGCTGAGACCTGAAACTTGACTAGGAATTTACTCAGGAATGGAAGAGGCTATAATATAGTTCAGAATAGGGAACAGAGTGTGGAAATGTGTCCATAGAGGCACAGGAGGGCTGAGAAGGAAAACATACAAAGCAAAGTTGAGGTTGTCTCTATTTGAGCCCAATGGTGGGCATGGACAGATATGGTAGTCTCCTTAAACCTTAATAAGATGCTGAGCTCCATCCTAAGAGGATGAAAAAAATCACTGAAGTGTTTTAAGTATGAGGAATTAGTCACAGTACCTGCCTCTTCTTCCTAAATAAAAAATAAGCTCCAAAGTAAGTTGGGATAGCAGAAAAGTTGGAAAAATCTTAATTATACATACCATGCTGCTAACTGTGATATTTAGGGAATGGAATCTAGTAGGAGAGAGATTTTATTTTAGGTACTTTTCTACTATTCAAATGTGGATTATTTTGTAATAAAAAGGTATTTTAATGTAAGTTTAAGAGATAATAAAGCATTGTCCCCTAACTGTAACATTTTTACCAAAAATGTCAAGAAAAGGAAGAAGTTCAATAGAATTCACAGAAATAATACTTATCTAAAGCAACTGCCTTTGAAACTTAAAACAGCAAACAACAAGAAAACAGAAAAGTCAGATATCTCCTTCCAGTGTCTCCCCTTTTCATGTACTGATACTCAATAGTTTCTTGCATTCTCAACAACAGAGAATTGAACACAGTTTTGTTTGTTAAGTTTGCTGCATTTTTGAGTGTAGTTTCCATTATCATTTTGAATAAAACATCTTTCCTTAAGCAAAAATGTTTCTGAAATTATTATGCAAATCAATAGGAAAATACAATTTTCTTAGAGAAATTCTGTTTTTCACATTTTTCAGGTTTAAAAAGCCTAGGCTTTAAAGTGGATTGCAAAAAAAAAAAAATGAACAGGTCTCTTCTGTATCTATCATATATGGTAGCTGTGTTAGTCAGGTTTCTGCCACCCTAATACTGTGTAACAAACAACCCTCAAACCCAGTTTCTTACAACTGCAAACATTTGTAGGTTTGTGGGTTTGCAGTTCAGTTGCGGTCTTGCTGACCTTGGCTGAATTTGGCTGAGCAAAGTTATATTTTTAAGCTTTAGGCCTAGATATATTTAGGCTTTTGTCAGGTTCAAGTCCACTTCATATGTCTTTGTTCTGAGACTTGGGCTGAAAGACTAATGACCCTCTGGGGCATGCTTTTCCCAAAGCAAAGGGCAGAAACTCAACAGGACTGGTGAAATGTTACAATACTCTTAAAATTACGGCTTAGAACTAGAACACAGTCATTTCTGCCCACTGATCAAAGCAAGTAGAATGGCCAGCCTCAAAGTCAATGGGGTAGGAATGCATACTGTCCCTCCACAGGAGGAGTCACTACCAAGCCAAATGACAAAGGGCATGCACAGTTCTACCCTGGGGAGAAAGTGAGGCATTAAGAGCAGCATTTCTATCTACCTTGGTGGCTGAAGTATGATCAAATGGAAATCTCCATTGTTTTCCCCACGTAGATTTTTCCGGTGTGCAAGATTGGAATTCCATAGCCACTGAGAACAAATTAAAAAGATGAGACTAACCAGACAATTTTCTTTACAAATATGCTGATGGGATATCTGATGACAATTGATTCAACATCAATTGCTATGCAATCGTTATGAAAGATATATTGCACTAAAAAAATTTAACTAAATAATATGGAAGCAATATTTTTGTTATTGTTGTTGTTGGCAGGGAGTACATAATTTCTATGTAAGAAATAATGTACCTTCAGGCTTCCAGCCTCCAGAATTGTGAAAGAATCCATTTCTGTTGTTGTAAGCCACCCAGTTTGTGGTACTTTGTTATGGCAGCCATAGCAAACAATACATTAGCTTTGCAACTTAGGACAAAATACTTCAAAGTATGAAGTCTTAGTTTCCTTATCTTTAAAATGGCAGTGACATCAGTAGCTGTCTCATAGGGTTGGTGTGAGGTTTTGTTGGTAAAGTGTATAACATAGAGACCGGCATATAGGAAGTCTTCCCTACAGGTGAGTGAGCATCATCATCGTCATTATCAGTACTAACTAGTAATAGTTGTCTTCTTCCACATTTCTCTGTAGTAGTCAGTTTTTCGGTATGCCCATTTAATTTCCTGTAATCCTGTTTAAAGTGGATATATCCCTTACATGCCCATCGATGTCTGG
Organism: Pan troglodytes; assembly: GCF_028858775.2. Lineage (NCBI taxonomy): Eukaryota > Metazoa > Chordata > Mammalia > Primates > Hominidae > Pan > Pan troglodytes. Next base: position 72,168,704 of record NC_086015.1, read on the forward strand.
GTCCTCACATGCTGCTTCAGTGTTCTCTTCATATCAGAGGCTGAATGTATGCTTGAAGAGGTTGTGACTATAGCCTTAAATAGCCCAGAGCATTTGGAAATGTTCTTTCAAGCCTTACTCTAATTTTGGGTTTGCCTTGTAATATATGTGCATTTGTTTAAATATAAAAATGGATGTTTAAATTACTACTTAAAATGCTTAATTTCTTTCTAAACCCTTAAGGGATAAGTCTGTGCCCCAGGAAAATACAACATAAGACTTCTTGTGCCTTTACACTACCCCTACCCCTGGTAGACTGCCACAGACTTCTGGGATTATTGGCATCCTAGATTAACAGTTTGAGTTTGAGGACTTCTTGTATATAGGTGCTTATGATCATGTCTTATCTGAAATTCGACATTATGACCATTCTGTCTCTAAACATCAGTACCTCTAGACCACTGGTTCTAAACCAGGGGTAACTGCCCCACCGAAAGGACATTTGGCAAAGTCCAGAGGCATTTTTGGCTGTCACAACCTGTTTTGCTCCTTGGCATCTGGTGGGTGGAGACCAGGAATGCTGTTCAGTGTACTACAAGGTCCAGGAAAGACACCCATAGCAGAGAGTTATTCAGCCCAACTTGTCCACCATGTTAAGGCTGAGAAATCCTGTTTTCAGCCATCCCTAGTATGATCACACTGTGTTTGAATATATCAGGCCCCAGAGATTTCTACTTTTCATTAGGGTTCTTATAATATAATATTTTCTTTTTTCTTTTTTCTTCTGTCTTTCCACACAGATCCATATCATATATGTCTTTGTATTTCCTTTAACTCTCAGCACCCACCCTGGAAAGTAGTAGGTTCTTGATAAAATGTTTATGGATGGAATCTACTGCTGTGAAAATGTCTTGGACCCATGTCACTTATAATGTACATATCTATAAATATTTTCTCTCTTCTTCTGGTATCAATAGCATCAGAAATGTATAGAGTTTTAGAGACAGCTGGGCTTTTAGAAAATGGGCCACAGATCACAAAGCTGAGGTTTTGAGAAATAATCCTCATCTCAGGACAGGTATATATTAAGTGGATACTGGTCAAGAATCAGGGTCCTGGTTCTGCCCTTTGCATATGTGTATAAGCAGCTCCCATCTGGCCTTGACTTTCTTCTGTTCATGTAACTTGTAACTTTCCCCTAAGTCTTCAAAAGTGGTAAAATGGAAATAGTATGTTCATACCAATGGGCAATTTGCATTTAGTTCATTGTTCTGTGTCTACAGTCCTCCTGGAAGCATTTTCTAATGGTCTCAGATTTTCTAGATTTTTCTGACCAAATACTGACCAAATCTAGCAATCAATCAATCAATCAATCTATCTATAAATTAGTCAATTTTGGTGATACTTATGTGGAATCTATATTTGTTCTGATTCACCTGCTTTCCAATGTGCACTCAGCATTCTTTTAGTTGAGGAAATGCAGTTCAAATTACTATAAGGAAAAATAAAGGGAAATTTATTGCCTAAATATTTTCAAAGCCCCAGAGTATTGCATATAGGGAGAAAAATGATGTTGTCATATTTCTGCCTCTCATTCTTACTCCTGCTCTATTTTTCTGTGTTATATTTCATTTGTGATTGGAACCAAGGCTCAAACTGCTGTTGTTAGTGCTCCCTGCCCCTGCCCATCTTACAGACTGGCTCTTTCACTATGCAGAAAGATGGCCACCATCCATGCCTGCTGAGTGACCATGCCCCATAGCTTCTTTAGAACAGTCCTAGGAAGGATTTTAATTGGCCCTGTTTAGCTCATTTAACAACGACTGAACTAATCACTTTGGCCAAAGGAATTGGATTATTTGATCAGAGCCAACCACATCCTTCTGGCCATTGAAAGTGGAGATAGTCTCTGCCAACTGCATGGAATGGATTTCACAGAAGAAAGAGGTATTTTGTTATCAGGATAATGTGTGAGAAGACATCCTGCACAAGAAAATATAGTAGAACTCCAATATATTAGATGACCTATCACAGCCTCAACATGTGTCACTTTCTTCTAGAAGGCCTAGAATCATGCTTTAGATATGCTTTAAACCCCAGCAGTAATTGGTAAATATATATAATCACCAACTGAAGTAAATGTGTAATAATTTACTATGTTAAGTATTGCCAATACAGGTTTATTTAGAAAGATTTGCCAGCTTTCTTTTATTTAGAATGATTTGCCCGTAAATAGAACATTTATACTGTGCTAAAATATATATTCCCTGAGTATATAATATTGCTTTTTAAAATAAAATGATGAAATGAAAGAGAAATAAGTGGGTATGGTATGGAGTATTTGCCTTTATAAGATCAGGTGTATCTTTTAGAATTACTTGATTTTTACCTGGCAGGTTTTATGACAGTTCAATCAGAAGGACAAGCTCCTATGGGGTTCGGGAAATGCAATGAAAATTCCACCAGGCAACATTCAGAATTCAGGACCACGGTGGCTTTATTCTCCATATCAGTGGCAACATCTAATTATAAAGAAAGAAATGTCAATGCCTTTTTTTTTTAATTGCTGGCTGGTGGTTGTATTAAATCTAACCTTAGTTGACAGGGACTACTCAAAATTCTCTCCTACAGAAATGTACAATCGAGCAAAGCATGAATATATCTTTGTCAAAACAGCAAGCAGGAGCCCTTGTTTAAAAACTTAACAAAAGTACCTTCAGGCTCAGGCTCTGATGATACACTTAGTTGCAAATTCACTGGTGAGAAAAAGCATTTGGAAAGCTAAGATCTGTGAGGTATATAGTGTTATTTGTCACTCTGCGTTTAATTGTTCATGTATATAGGTGGGTTGGAAGTTTCTAAGACTTGAATTGTATGTAGTTAAATATAATGTAACTCTGGTCCTGCTAGAATGTAAGTTCTGTAGGTGCAGATATTTTTGTCTGTTATGTTTACTACTGTACCCTCAGGGCTTACCATGTAAAAGTTGTTCAATAAATACTCATTTAATGAATGAATGAATTGGGGTATTAGTCATTAAAAATGAAAATCTCAATTTCTAAAGTTTTGCCTTTTCCAGAAAGTATTATAATTGAAATCATACAATGTGGAGCCTTTTCAGACTGACTTCTTTCACTTAATAATATGCATTTAAGTTTTATCCATGTCTGTTTAGAGCTTGATAGTTTATTTCTTTTTAGCACGTGATAATATTCCATTGTCTGGGTGTATCTTAGTTTTATCTGTTCACCTACTGAACAACATCTTCATTGCTTCCAAATTTTGGTAATTATGAATAAAATTACTGTAAATGTGTGTGCAAGTTTTTGTGTGGACATTAGTTTCAAATCCTTTGGGTAAATATCAAGGAACGCAATTAGTGAATCTTATGGTGAGAGTATGTTTAGTTTTGTCAAAAACCACCAAACAGTCTTCAAAAGTGTCTGTAATATTTTGCATTCCCACCAGCAATGATTAAGAGTTCCAGTTGTTCCAAACATCCTCACCCAGCATTTAGTGTTGTCAGTGTTCTGAATTTTGGCCATTCTAATAGATGTGTAGTAATATCTCATTTCTTTTTAATTTGCATTTTTCTGATGACATACGATCTGGAGCATCTTTTCATATGCTTATTTATAATTTCTATGCCTTCTTTGGTGATATTTTGTTAAGGTCTTTGGTCCACTTTTTAATCAGGTTGTTGATTTTTTATTGTTTAAAGAGTTTGTTTTACATTTTGAGTAACAGTCCTTTATCAGATATGCCTCTACAAATATTTTCACCAATTCTGTGGTTTGTCTTTTCATTCTCTTCATATTAAAAATATCAGAGAACAGACATTTTTAATTTTAATGAAACCCAACTTATCAATTTTTTCTTTTATGGAGCATACCTTTGCTGTCATATCTGAAAAGTAATCACCAAACCCAAGGTCATCTAGAATTTCTTTTATGTTATCTTCTAGGATTTTTATAGTTTTGCATTTTGCATTTAGGTCTGTAATCAATTTTGAGCTAATTTTTATGAAGAGTATAAAGTCTGTGCCTTGATTGATTGATTTTGCACATAAATGTCCAGTTGTTTCAATCTTATTTGTTAACAACACTATCTTTCTCTATTGTATTTCCTTTGTTCACTGTTAAAGATCAGTTGACTATATCTATTTCTGGGTTCTCTGTTCTGTCTCAATGGTTTATTTGTCTATTCTTTTTACCAATACCACACTGTCTTGGTTACTATAACTTTATAGTAAGTCTTGAAAGCAGATAGTGTCAGTCTTTCGACTTTATTTTTCTCCTTCAATGTCGTGTTGGCTATTCTGACTCTTTTGCCTCTCCATATAAGCTTCAGAATCAATTTGTCAATATCTACAAAATAATTTTCTGGGATTTTGACTGGGATTACATTGAAATTATAGATCAAGCTGGGAACACCTGACATCTTGACAATATTAAGTCCTCTTTTCCATGAATATGGAATTTTTCTCCGTTTACTTAGTTCTTTAATTTCTTTCAACAGAATTTTAAAGTTTTCCTCATATAAAGATATTTTGTGAGATTTGTACTAAGTATTTCATTTTGGGGGATGCTAATGTAAATGGTATTGTGTTTTTAATTTCAAATTACACCTGTTTGTTGCTGGTATATAGGAAAGTGATTGACTTTTGCATATTAAACTTGTATCATGTAACCTTTCTATAATCCCTTATTAATTCCAGGTGTGTTTTTCAGTTAAATCTTTTGGATTTTCTACATAATCATGCCATTTGAGAACAAAGAGTTTTATTTCTTCCTTCTCAATCAATATACTTTGCTTTTCTTGTCTTATTCCATTAGCTAGGACTTCCAGTATGAACATTGAAAAGGAGTGGTGAGAGGCGACACCCTTGCATTGTTTTTGATCTTAGTGGGAAAGCTTCTAGTTTCTCATCACTAAATATAATGTGAGCTGTAGGTGTTTTGTACATTTTAAAATCAAGTTGTACATTTTAAAATCAATTTGTAGTTTACTAAGTGTTTAATCATAAATGGGTGTTGGATTTTATTGAATGCTTTTTCTGCATCTACTCATATGATCATGTGATTTTTCTTTAGCTTGTGGATATGATAAATTATATTAATTGATTTTCAAATATTGAATCAGCATTGCATACCTTGGATAAATCCCTCTTGATTATAGTGCATAATTCTTTTTATACATGAATTTGATTGGAAAATTTCTTGTTGAGGATTTTTGCCTCTAAGTTCATGAGAGATATTGGTCTGTAGATTTGTTTTCTTGTAATGTCTTTGTCTGGTTTTGTATTTGGGTGGTGCTGGACTTATTAAATGAGTTAAGAAGTATTTCTTCAGCTTTTGTCTTCTAAAAGAGATTGTAAAGAATTGATATAACTTCTTCCTTAAACATTTGATAGAATTCACCGGTGAACCCATTGAAGCCTGGTGCTTTCTGTTAGGGAAGCTATCAATGATTGTGTCAATTGCTTTAATAGATATCGGCCTATTTAAAATGTCTGTGTCTTCATATGCAAGTTTTGGCAGAGTGTGTCTTCCAAAGAATTGGTCCGTTTCATCTGTTATTAAATTTGTGAGCATTGAGTTGTACACAATCTTCCTTTATTATACTTTCAATGTACATGGGATCTGTAGCATGTACTAATATTAAAAATGAAAGGACATCATTTTTAATATTAGTAGTTTGTATCCATTCTCTCTATCTTCTTTTTTTTAAAATTAGCCTGGCTAGAGGATTATCATTTTAATTATCTTTTCAAAGAATCAGCTTTTGATTGAATTGATTTTTCTCTACTGATTTCATGTTTTTAATGTTATTGATTTCTGCTTTAATGTTTATTATCTCTTTTCTGTTGCTTACTTGGGTTTAATTTGCTCTCCTTTTTCTCATTTACTAAGGTAGAAGCTTAGATAATTGATTTTAGATCTTTTAAAATTTTCTAATATATACATTCAATATATGCATTCAATGCTGTAAACTTCTCTCTTATATCTGCTTTGACTGTATTCCAACAATTTTGGTAAGTTGTGTTTTTGTTTTCATTCATTTTATTTAGTTCAAAATATTTTAAAATTTATCTTGAGATTTCTTCTTTGATCCCTGTGTTATTTAGGAATGTATTGTTTAATCTCCATGTATTTTGGGATTTTCTAGTTATCTTTCTGTTATTGAATTTTAGTTTAATTTCACTGTGATCTGAGAGCAGACTTTTTATAATTTATATTTTAAAAAATGTGTTACAGTATATTCTATGACCCAGCATGTGGCATATCTTTGTGAGTGTTTCATGTGAGTTGGAGAAGAATGTGTGTTCTGCTGTTGTTGGATGAAGAAATCTATAGATGTGAATTTTTTCTGGTTCACTTGTGGTGGTGGTAAATTCAACTATGTCCTTTCTGATTTTCTGCCTGCTGGATCTATTCATTTCTAATATAAGGGTGTTGAAGTCTCCAGCCATAATAATGGATTCATCTATTTCTCTTTGCAGTTCTGTCAATTTTTGCTTAATGTATTTTGATGCTCTGTTATTAGGCACGTAGATAAAGATTATTATGTCTTCTTGGAGAATTGACTTCTTTATCATTGTGCAATGTCTTTCTTTATCCTTGGTAACTTTCATGCATTGTAGTCTGCCCTGTCTGAAATAATATAGCCACTGTCTTAGTTTATTTTATGTTTCTATAACAGAATACCTGACACTAGGTAATCTATAAAGAAAACAGGTTTATTTAGCTCGTGGTTCTACAAGATGGGAAGTACAAGAAGCATAGCAGCAGCATCTGCTGGCTTTGGGTGAGGGCTTTCTGTGTAAAAGTTTTTTGTGCTGTGCCATAACACGATGGAGAAGGTCAGTGGGGAAGCTGACACATAGGAAGAGGCAAAACCCAAGAGGCATCCTGGCTCTGTAAACCCACTCTTATGGGAAATCATTCATTCCTGTGAGAATTAATCCAGTCTCACCAGAATGAGAACTCAATCACTACTGCAAAAACAGCACCAAGTCAGCCATGAAAGCAGAAGCCTCATGACCCAAACACTTCCCACTAAGTCCCATCTCCTAACACCACCTCATTGGGGATCAAATTTCAACAAAGTTTTGGTGAAGACAAAACAAACCATATCCAGACCACAGCAGTCACACCCACTTTCTTTTAAATAATATTAGCATAGTATATTTTTCTCCATTTATTTTTAATCTGTGGGTATCTGTGTATTTACAGTTGGTTTCTTGTAGACAACATCTAGTTGGGTCTTGTTTTTTATCCACTCTGACAATCCCTGTCTTTTGATTGGTATATTTAGACCATTGTTGCTCAAAGTGATTGTTGGTATACTTTCATTAATATGTACCATATTTGTTACTATTTCTATTTACTGTTTATGTTCTTTGTTCCTATTTTTGTCTGTGACTCTTTTTCTGCCTTGTGGTTTTAATCATACATATTTTATAATTCAATTCTCTCTCCTTTCTTTAGCACGCTATACTAAAGACTTATTTTATAACTTATTTAGTGGTTATACTTCTTTTTTCACTTATTTAGTGGTTATTCTAGAGTTTGCAATACACATTCACAATTAATCAAGCCAAATTTTAAATAACAAGATACCACTTTATGGGTACTGTGAGTAACTTACAATAACAAAACAATACTAATTTCTTCCTCCCATCCTTTCTATCATTTCTCTAGTGAAATTTACTTATATATAAGCAAAAATAAGTATTAGATATCCTATATATGGTAATATGAGCATACGTAATTGATATGTTGTTACTTTTATTTTGAACAAATTGTTTTCTGTTAAATCAATGAAGAATAAAAAAACAAAAATTTTTATTTTACCCTCACTTAGTTTTTCTTCAATCCTTGTCTTTTCTTAATAGATCTTTTTAAATAGAGTTTCTGACCCATATTTCTTCTCTCTAAAGAACTTTAAACACTTCTTTAAGGCATGTTTGCTGACTAATTCCCTCAGTTTGTGGTTGAGAAAAACTTTATTTCTTCTTCACTTTAAAGAATAATTTTGCAGACTACAAAAATCTACACTTCTGTTTTTTCTTTCAACCCTTCAAATATTTCATTTCTCTCTCTTTTTTGCTTGTGTAGTTTCTGAAGGGAAGTTGGTATAATTCTTATCTTTGCTCCTTTGCAGGTAAGGTGTCTTTTCCTTCTAACTTCTTTCACGACTTTATCTTTCCTTTTCTGTATTTTAAAAATGTTGTGCCTAGGTGTAGGCATTTTTTTCTTTTCTTTTTAATTCTGCTTGGTGTTTTCTGACCTTCCTGGATCTGTGGTTTGGTGTCCGACATTAATTTGAATGAAATTTGCAGTCATTTTCTGTTTGTTAATTCCAGCATTCCTGACATGTCTGTTTCTGATGCTTGCTCTGACTTTCCAAACTATGTGTTTTGTCTTTTAGTATGCCTTGTAATTTTTGCTTGCAAACCAGACATTATGTACTGGGTAAAAGGAACTGCTGTAAAAAGATCTTAATAAGGTGGTGGCAAAGTGTGAGAAGAGGGGAAGTGTCGTATGATTGGGTTTCAGGATTTTAGTAAGCCTATGCTCTGTACTGTGAACTTCATGTTTTTCAGTTTTTTTCCTTCCCCCCTTGGGTGATCAGAGTGAGCTGGAATTGGTATTTATCTTTTCTCATATGGAAAACTTGAGCTGACTGAAGTTGGGTACTGTCCTTTCCCCATGCCAGTTAGGCTCTGATAAAACCCCATCAAGTTAGGCTCTAGGTAATGAGTTTCTCCTAATGGTATACTTGGTTAAGAACATAGTGTTCTGGTATATTTCAAAATGGTTGCTTTTCTCCCTCTCCTGGTTGGAAGCACCAGGAGATTTCTCCAATATTCACTGTGAGAACCTGGTTGAGTTCCTGGAGGTTAAAGTCACAAAAATGTCAAAGGCCCCCCCACCCCCCATGACCACGTCCCCTTGTAGTTTTTAGCTCTCAGACTTGTCTACACCAACCCTTCAGCAATTCATTGATTACAGTAAAGGTTTTCCTACCTAGCACTTGTTGCTGGGAGCTTTTTGCCCTGGTATATTGTGATTCTCTGTATCCACCTATCTGTCTTTCCAATTCTGGGGACAGGATTTTGCCCTGTGACCTCATCTGTTTTATGGACCTAAAATTTGTTTGTGATTTTTCCATTCGTTGAGCTTTTTACTTGTTGTTTGGGTGAAGTGGCAACTTCCAAGCTTCTAAGATGTGGAACATGAATCCAGAAGTCCCTTTCTATTTTTGATTTCTACTCTCCTTTGGGCTGGCTTAATTCTTAGGAACTTTTCATCTGGTAGCAGAGATGATCATGGGAAAGCCCCCACTTACACTGGCCTTTTGGTTAGCAACCCCAGAAAAATTAGTTTAACCTTCCAACCCCTTTGTCCACAGAATTTCCAAAAGTGATTGATTGTTCTTCTTTGATGATGTGCTCAGCTGTGGACCAATAGTTGTGTCCTGAGGGAGGGAGGGAGGGAGGGAAGGGATTTTTTTATAGATAGTTCTGAATCACGTGCCTTTGCAGAGGCGAAGAAGGCATAAGCAGGATTGGCAGCCCATGGGACTCATATGGAGTGAAAATGGGGCTAATCCCAAAAGAAAGGAGAGATTAAAAGCAACAATCACAAATGTTCAAATATTCACTATATTGTATCTAACAGGCTTCCCATATAGAGCTCTAACTTATTTTAACGGTGAAATTTTTCAACTCCCTTTACGGGGAAACTGAAATTCTCAAGGCTGAAGTGATTTGCTCAAGGTCCTCCAGCGAGTTAATGACTAATCTATGAGATAACAAAGATATACAGTTACCTAGTCTACAGCCTGTTCTCACTGTATCATTTGGCCTCCCAGATGTCCTATAAACCCACTTCCTTTTTTTCCCTTTTACTTCAAGCATAACTATTCCCATTTAGTAAATCATATCCTATTATAGAATTATAAAGTAGATTGGCCAATTGCAGATCTACATACAGTGTAAAACTGACCTTGAATGTAATGTGTTGGAATTCCATAACCCAGGTAAGCCCGAGAAAATGAACCATGACTTTTAATAGCGCTGCACCACAAGGATTATCTGAGGATGTCTTTTAATGTATTCTGTAAGACAAAGGTGATTTTTAGGCATCACACCTTTCCAGAGATGATTTAAATTCATTCAATAACAAGGGTTTGTGCTTTATGAGCTGAAACTCTTAGTCGATAAACCCATTGGAAATCATTACAAGCACTGAGGTCCTGGTTATGTTCATTTCAGAACCCCTCTTAACAGTGTCTCTTGTGCAGCCAGTATACACGGTGATATTCTAGATCTTGTCCTCACAACTTTATGAAGAAGAAAATGACTATGAGGGGATATGAGGAATGAAAAAGAACATAGGGCCAGGTGTCCATCAGGACTCTGTGACCCTAAGGAAGGCACAAATTCTCTCGGTCCCACTTTCCACATTGGTGAAATGTGGATATTTAGAGCTCAAAAGCAGAGAGATTCTGACAGTATTTGATAGCTATGTTACTACAATGCCACAAAAGTGGACTGAGCACGACCTTCAACTGCTGAAGACTAGAAAATGTCCCTACATGATCTTTCCTTCAACTACTACATTTGTTTGCAATTGGCATGAATTTCCATAGAAATAGACTATTAATAAAGTACAAATAAGTAGAAGCGGTGTCCCAGAAAACCAACATTGTCATTCACCTAAGGATGGAAGAAGGAAAAAGAACAATTAGTCACAAAATTGGTCTTCTTTACACTAATATGAAAATATATTAGGTAGCAAAATATTTACATAAAAAAGGGAAAAGTTAAATTTTATATGGATTTTCTCTTCAGTTAACTGAGCTTTCAGGAGATGTGCAAAAATACTCAGTGGTTATAATGCATTAGAATTTATTGCAGTAGAAATGAAAGTATAGTCACCATGACATAGTCACTCCCGATTAAAGATATAACCTAAAATTCCTTTATCATTCCATGTGTCATGTGGAGATTAAAGTGATTTTTAAGTGTTTTTATTCTTTTTTTGTGTGCTTCATTTTAAAAACCACAGATTTACACATAAAAAACCAGCAGTCTTTGGTGAATGCTAAAGAATTTGGGGGTAGGTTTTAAACTATGTCAATATTATGAAATAGTTTGAAAGAGATATATTATGTGTTTATTAAGGGGATAGAATGATGGCCGATTTGAATTTACTTCTATATCAATGTAGACAATATGATACTTTGTCAGAAAAAAAAGAATATGTAGAATAACAACCAATGGCAAACAGATAATAGCATGTTGACAGCCTTAAAATGAGATAGATGTTTTCTTTTTTCTCTCTTTAATATGTCTCTGATTTGTCATAAAATACTATAAAATATTGTCACCTACATGGTGATACTGTTACTCATGTTTTATAAAAAATATAATAATTCCCAAATGATATTATTGAGGTCTCTTTCAGTTATGGATATAAAAATCAATTTAAACGGCTTAAGTAAAAAAGAGGATTTACTGACACCCATATGAGAATAAAAAATAATGATGTCATGGCTTCAGGCACAGTTGGATTCATTTATTCAATGTCACCATAAATTACACTTTCTCTCTGAGCTCTGCTCTCATTTGGATTGGTCATATCTGGCAAAATATTTCTGTGTGCAGACAAGAGAGCGACCCCTAGCTTCTGATTCACATTCTATCATCTTAATTACCTTAAGCCCAAGATAACTTTTTTCCAAGTGCTTCCAAGCAAAGTGTTGTAGTTGTACCTCATTGGACTAACTTGGACTGCATGCCCAGTTACCCTAGCCCGGAGAAAGAAATATGCTGATTGGCTAGACCTAGTCACATGATCTCCACAGATGCTAGGAGCTGAGGTTAATCACCCCCACAGCACAGTGATGAAGAATAGAAATGACTTGACACTCCCCAAAGTGATAAGGTGTTTTTACCAAGAAGGTGGTGTAATTCAACATCAAAAAGCTCCAGAAATATTATATATGTAGTAAACTAAATGTTTGAAGTCAGAGTTAATAATATCAACTTGCCTGGTAGGGACTACCCTGAATATTATCAAATTGAATGATGAATAGTTTTTAGAAAGCAGTATTTTTCAGCCCTATATTAGCAAAAAATGGAGATACTGCTTTCTATTGACTAATATGGAGTGACATTTTGGTAACCAAGACCCATGAAGTTACTGTTTTCTGAAATTTTCTTATTCTTGAAGCAGAGCCTCAAGATCCTACACATTATGCTTTTTAAGTGTTTTCCAGATTAAATGATATCAAAATATCGTAGTTAATTGGTGCTATTTTTATAGACCATCAGAAAAATTCATAAAAGTGAAAAATATGACCACATGTTACCTGTGCAGTAGAGTATTATCTAACCACTGGATTGACTATTTTTTAAATTTTGTTAGTGAAGTGAGAAACTTCACAGAGTAGACAGTGATCATAAGTGTGTCATGTCAGTTCGCAGAGCCCCACCTCAGACTTACACAATCTGAAACTCTGAGGGTAAGTCTAGCAGTCACTATTTAATCAAGCCTACCACAGGATTCTGATGCATACTAAGATTTAAGAACTACCAAATGAGCATTGACACACAGTTTGTTGTCAACAATTTTACAGCAATAAAAATTTCATTAAAATATCTATTCTGATAGTACTTGCACTAGTAATAGTAGTTGTAGTAATTACTAATGTTTATTAATCCCTTACTATATGTCAGGCACTGCATATCTCAGTTGATGACCACAACTCTAGAAATTAGATGCCCTTGTTATTCCCATTTTTTGAAAGAGAAAATTGAGGATGAAAACAAAGTGCTTAGTCAAGGCCACACAGTAAATAAAGAACGCTTCCTTTTATTAATCACCAGTCTCATTCTATAATTTTGGCAATTGGAAAAGTACCTTCTGCAGGTAGCAATGGAGTAACAATAGACTCAGAGACTTAGAAACAGGAAGACCCTTCACTGTTTTGCTTTACATTCATTTGAATGTAAACCCTGTCCGTTTATATTTTTCATTGTATGAAAAAAGAGAAGATGAGATTATTTTTTAAAAACCTTACAGTATTTTTCTTGATAAGATGTAATCACTGCTGTATGAAGGATATGGACGTTTGGAAGCTATTCCTTCCTTCTGCGTATGATCCATGCACCAGTACAAACCTGGTCATTTTATTTCAATAACATGCAGCATCAGCAGAGTCCATTGTGCGTTTATAGCCTTAGAGCTCGTCGTGTTGATTGGAGTCGTGTTTTAGCCAGGTTCCTATTTCTTTCAGCTAAGTAGTTACAGCAAGCTGTAACTTCATGCGACAAGCCTGGAAACAGCTTTTCCTTTTGGCCCCAAGAAACTTCTGGGATGCATTTTCTGTGTATGTAGGGTCCCACCAGATTTAAGAAAAGAAATGACTCATTTTTCCACCACTGCATTTTTGTAGTCTGGCTTATGTCACCAATCAGGACAAGGCTACTCAATCTGGCTTCTTCCATTAAGGGACTGGCTCTAACATAGAGCCTTCTGGTTTTTGAACCAAACTCAGATCCAGCAAGGCCTCATTCTCATTTTGGCAAGAAAGTAAGGCCAGTTGGCCTGAACAATATTTTAACCTCTATCTTTTCAGGGCCCCAGGGATTTCATCTCCCCACAGGAAAAAAAAGGACCAAGCCAGGCCTTCTTGTTGTTTGCATATGCCTGTAGCTCAGGCTGCCCTGCTGTGCAGAATTTCCTCCAAGTTGTATGCTTGGGTGGTGGGCATGGATCTAAGATGCCCCCAAGGTTCTCACTACTTAGTGTGCTCTGAATAAGTGCCTCCTCTTGAGTGTGTGCAGGCCTGGCCTAATTAGGTGAGCCCTTTAAAAAACAGGTGTAATGGAAGAGACAAAATGTCTAAGAAATTCCACACTGCAGAGATGTCCTCTCTCTTGCCTTGGAGGAACAACTGCCATTTCATGGATGGGGCCACATGGAAAGGGCCTGCGAGTAACCTCTGGGTGCCAAGAGGGAAACCCACCCAATGACTAGCAAAAAAATGGGATGATTGGCCATACAACTGCAAGGAAATGAATTCTGCCAGCAACCTGAGCGGTTCAGAAGCACATCTTCACCTAGTCAGTCAAGCCTCCACATGAGAACACAGCCAGCTGACAGATTAATTTCAGCCCTGTGAGACCTTGAGCAGAGGACCCAGCTAAAACATGCCAGCCTCCTGATACACAGAAACAGTGCAGTGACAAATTTGTGTTGTTTTAAGCCACTAGATCTGTGGTGATTTTTAAATTCAGCAATAGAAAACTAATACAGCCTGGAACATGCCTAACCTTCCATGCAGAATATTACATTATACAGCAGTAATTCCCAAGACTGTTAGATAAAAAATGGATAATGTGGCTCTATAACAAATGGAAAGCAACATAGAAATGTTGTGATTCTCGTAGACAATTAAGTTAAGAGGGTAGCATATCGTATTATGATTGTCCCTTCTTGCTTCTTAACCAGTTTATTTGCTGTCTCCCACATGCATTATTACATTATATGTGTTCTCAGCAGTTTCAGCCTGTGATTTTCTGGCTTCCAATGTGTTTAGACATTGATTCAAAATTGCAGTCATAGGTTTTGCTTTTTTAAATTGTTAAAATGCTATCATTCTATCAACAAATACTACAACATTCCTAAAACTTTTTTTCATTATATTGTTCATGTTTGCTGTTAAGTTAGGGAACTTATTTTTTTCTCGTTTTGTAATACAAATACAGCTATAATAAGAGGCATAAAACCCACAGAATTTATATATACTTCATTGTCTCAGATTGAAAATCAAAAATACATAGTTCAAATCTATAGATGTGGAGCCCATAGTAGCTGAAATTTTGGGCCTATATTTTAAACTCATCAGCATCACTTTTAATTTTTTTTCCTAAACACAGTTAAACATGGTCTGAAAGTGCCAAACTCCATCACAATTTTTTTCCCCTTTTTCCTGGCCCGGGTTTGTAATGAGCTTGTGTTTGAGAGAAAGAGAAAAGGAGAAAATAATTGGAACTGTCTCTCCTGTTACCACTAACTCCTGTTTTTGAAGGTTTTTCTATTATTTAACACCTTCCATTTGTTTTACCTTAGAAGCGTGATTCAGTTATCAAAACCTGAAGAAAATGAAATCTAACTTATAAGGCTTCATCATAAATATGGTGACTCAAGTCAGGAAAACCAAGCTGTCTGAAGGCCTGGTTTTTAGATTTTCCTCTGAAATGAAAGTTGGCCCTACAGATGCCTCTGGGGACCATCCTGACAGACCAGGTATTCTCACCATGGTTATCAGCGTGAATAACATAAGCTCTTGTGATCAAGGGCTTTGCTAGCTGCTCATCCATTAGGTAAAGTCTGGTGGGTATAGACTTGGGACTTACTACCAAAGGGATCATATCCTCCAGGATTACCTGACTCACTGAATCATCTCAAAGTTCCAATGTTTACCCTTCAGTCTAGCATAATGAAGGGAATCTGTTTTGATGTGCAATACACAAAGTCTCAATTTCTCAGAGCTGAGAAAGACTATAAATATTCAACAGTCTTTTGCCTAACACGTGTACCCATTCTTCCCAAGCTCTATTCAGTAAGCCACCCTACTGTTGCTGCTACTACTGATGCAGCTCCTGCTGCTAGTTAACCTTTTTGTAATGTTTACTATGTTCCACACACTTGGAGGTAGTATATTGATTATCTATTACCACATAACATATAACCTCCAAAACTGAGCAGCTAAAACAAGATTGATGATCTCACACAGTTTCCACTACTGGCTTTGTTGGGTGGTTCCAGCTGTGGTCATTGTCTCATGATGTTGTAATTCAAATATTGCCTGTGGCTACAGGCATCTGTAAGCTTTATGGGACTGGAGGACCCAGTGCTAAGACAACCCACACACATAACTTGCAAGCAGATGCTGGCTATTGAAAGGAGACCTTTGTCCCTTATCATTTGGACTTCTTTATGGGGCTGCTAGAGTCTCTTCACAACTTGGCAGCTAGCCTCCCCCAAGCAAGTGATCCAAGAGAGAACAAGGCAGCCTTAGCTGTGTATTTTATGACCTAGCCTCGAAATCATGCACCATCATTTCTACAATATCTTATCGGCTATGCAGGTTAGTTTCATTCAGTGTGGAGGAAGACTGCACAAGGGCATGAATACCAGCTGGCAATAATCACTGGTGCCCATCTTGGAGGCTCCAATATGTAGGTATAACACATAATTTATACTTACAAAGTGTATTTGCTGTATGCTATTCTCAACTATTAAATCATTTTCCTGGTGTGAAGGATATATTTAAGAGAGAAGATTCTAAACATACTGACTAATGCCTTCATTTTCATAATGATTCCGTCTGAATTTGGATATTTGAAAATATTTACTGACATTCTACCATCTGCTAGTCACCCTTCTGGGTACCAAAAATACTGTGGTGATTGAGATAGACAGAATGACAGCCCTCATGAAGCATGTAGTCTAGAGTGGAGAAACTCTGTTTTAGTCCATTTGTGTTGCTATAAAGGAATACTTGAGACTGGGTAATTTATAAAGAAAAGAGGTTTATTTGGCTCACAGTACTCCAGGCTGCATAAGCAGCATGGTGCTGGCATCTGGTGAAGGCCTCAGGCTGCTTCCACTCATGGCAGAAGGTGAAGGGAGCTGGTGTGTGCAGAGATCCATAAAGAGAAGTGAGGCAAGAGAGAGATAAGAAAGTTGCCAGGCTCTTTTTAACAACCACCTTTTATGGGAACTAACAGAGCAAGAACTCTGGCCGTTGTTCACAGTGAGGATAGCACCAAGCCGTTCATGAGGAATCCACCCTCATGATCAACAACTCTCTTTAGGTCCCACCTCCAACAGTGGGAATGACATTTTAACATTAGGCTTGGAGGGTCAAATATCCAAACTATAGCAAACTCTAATCAAGTAAATAGACTGCCATGAGCTTCATAATAAAGATAAAAGCAATGACATGGAAAATAAGTGGTAAGTGGAGGTTACCTAGGATAGGGTAGCCACAGTGGGCTTTCCTGAAGAGACAGCATTTGACCCAAGAACAACAGCCTGAGTATGAACCTGTAATATGAAGACGGGAAGCTGCTTGGGGAGGGGAGGGGCAAATCAGACCAGGAAAGAGACTGGTCTGTTCAAGAGCCGAAAAAAAAAAAAAAATTAGTGTGGCTGAAGCAAAGTGGAGAGGAGAGGGGTAAGAGATGAGATTGTAATGAGAGAAAAAGGCCAGATCACATAGTGCTCTGTGAGTCACTTCTAAATTTAATGGCAGCCATTGAGAAGTTTTTAGTAGAGAAGCAGCATGATATTCTTTGTGTTTTGGGATGCTCAGTCTTGCTACTAGTTAGAAAATAGAGGGTCAGTTTCAGCTGCTATTATCTTTGTTCCCGTTTTTGTCTCCTTATAGGTCCAGATGACTTTGGCTTTCAAATGAGGCATCTTCCCCCTGCAATGAGCAGTCACTTTTCTTTCCTCCCACTAAACATTATTAAAACCATGAATCACTCATACAGTATAAGCGTGCATCCATTCACCTATTTTTTACATTTTCTCAGCTTTTATCCCCTTTCAGAATTGTACTTTACCTGAAATTCCTTTTCTTGGTGTTATCCATACAATATGCCAATCAGTTTTTTAAAAGTATGTCTAAATAAGGCCAGCCAAGGTGAAAAGTTGAGGCAATGGTGGTCAGAGTTGGAGAAAGGGGATGGTTGCCATGGAGTTATTCATCCCTGACCCATGTGCAATCTTTACTTGGTACTGCACTGACACACTCAGCTATGTGGTTGAATCACACACTAAGCTGCTGGGTGGGATTGTAGCCCACTTTCCCAGCCAAAGGAGGAAAAGTCATCTTTAGAAACTCTCGGGATATGCCACATTCCCTCTCGTTAACCCTCCTCTGGGCCCAGCTAACTTAACTTACAAATGGTGGTATTTTTTTAAAAAAAAAAAATCATTTTAGAGAGAGTAAAAACATAACACAGGTAGTGAGGTTATTAGCTCCTCTGCACTTCAACAGAAGTCAGTACTTGATTCTGTTGGATGATATAATCGGTTATAACACTTTGTTGCCAGTAAAAAAGAAACCAACTCCAGCTAATGTAAGTGGAAACTGAATTTATTGGATGACTACCAAGAGACTTGAAAAATTGAAGGAAATGTTGGAAAAATAACTCTAAAAGGGAAAAATCAAACTGTGTCCGTAATTTAAGACATAGCACCCAGATCTAGCTCATAGTCTCTTCAAGTTGTCACGTCTGGAATGAATGAATGTCATCGTTATTTTCTTGTTGTCTTTTTTCCCTTTTGCATCCTTCTGCTTAATATTAAAAATCTCAAAAGAGAGCTCATTGATCTAGCTTGGCTGTATGTACTTAAGAGAAGTAATATCCCAGGAGGAAATCAGAGTGCTATTACCAAAAGTGATACCTTCCCTTTACTTTCATGTGTTCTTCCCCCAAGCTCCCTATGGAGTCAGGGGGTAGGGCCTGGAGTATATGAAAGATATTAGATCTTCGGAGAAATGTCATCAAGACTGTGTGGATTCCATAAATTCCACACCCAGCCAGGAAGATGCGCACCTTATGTGTTCCAAGTAATTTTATCAGTATATTACAATAAATCACCTGCCACATCTTTCTGCATAATGACCTCCAGTTTAGTAATTGCACTCACAGTAAATGTCTGTGATCAGAAAGTGTACCCAGCTTAGAACTTCTTACCATTGGAGCCAGTGGGAAAGTTCTGCTTAAAGCCAGTAGAGCCTTTAGCACATTCTTCCAATATTGAATCAATTCAACCTTGACTTTCATAAAAAGTTATTTGATTTTTGCCTGCCTTAACCTCAGATGGTTATTATACACACAAAAAAAGACTATATAAAGAAGAGTTAACTACAAAGTAGGCAATATTGTTCCCAATATTACCTATGTATATATGTGTCTACTGCAGTATGCCACTGGGCTGTGTCAAAGCTGTTTCTCAGTTAATTTTGAGTACCCTAGTAAAACACATTAGTATTGGTTTCTTGGATTTGCTTGTTAGAAGGAATGGATCAGCTGGGATATTGGTCTTTTCCTTGACATACATCAACAACTCTTGACACTCAACATGGTCCAAATGCTTTGTCTGTCCTTTTCATGCTTTCTAGTTATTGTGGAATTCAGGCATTTCCTTAATTTGCCAAGCGCACTTGAAACAATGTTATTTCCTTATTAAACCAATCAGGAATTGATCTCTCAGTATAGCAGCTGTGATGCTTTGATACTCTCCTGGCCACATGGCATAGATATAGCTTTCAATATAGTCTTCTAAAATTCTCCCATTCAATTTCTTAGGTACTATAAGGCCTTTCCCTTTGCACAAAATTTGGTGTGATTAAGTTCTGGCCCCCTAACTCTGTGATTTCTATTGGTTGGAGGAGCATAGTGTTCGAGAGCTCAGGTTCCTGGTTCAGAGAGACCAGAGTTCACACTCTCATGCCGTTTCTTTCTCACTGTGTGACTTTGAGCAAGTTCCTTAATTTTTCTGGGCCTCTATTTCCTGGTTTTCAGATAAATATAATAATAATAAATGAGGTTAAGTAGGATATTATGTGCTAAATTCTTGATTCTGTGTCTAACACAAAGAGCTCACAAAATGTTAACAGTTATCATCAGCAACTGCAGTTTGCCCTTTCAAACTACCTCCTCTTACATATACTGTATTTGGTTATGTATTACATTCAAAGGAGAATTTATTGTCCCTGTTTTTTAAATAATACATGTCAATTTTTTTTAAGTGGGAAGAAAAGAGAGACCTCAGTGAGCGAGTGGGGAGTTCTCTACAATCTTAGTCCAAGTGTTTTAATAAGAAAGAAAGTTGCACTTTTGCTTAGAGGTTGTATATACTGTTGCTGATCTGTGAAATGAAGGACACTCAGATTTCTGCATTATTTAATCATATCAATATAAAGCTCCATAAAACTACTTTAAATTCAGTGAAGCATCGTTAGCCCAGTATGCTAAGGAGGTTTCACTATGAATTTATGCGGTTATAACTGAAATCAAAACCTGACATAATGTATATGCCTAAGAGGAATAACAAGAACAATAATAATAAATAGATCATACTCAATATACGCCAAGCACTTTCCATGCATTATTCTATTTAATCTTCACGCTAAGCAGTGTGGTGCTTAAGAAGCATAAAAATGTGGTGAGAGTACAGGATTTGGAGGTCAGACAATCTAAGCTGAAATTTAGGCTATGTGGCCTTCGCCCAGTTAATCTTCACGTCCCAATTTTGCCGTCTGAAAAAATAAAGGATATAATTTCTGAAAAATGGAGGGTTAGAGAAAATCTAGGTAATCTTGCTTGGATTTGGTGACAAGTCTTTAGATACAACACCTAAAGCATGACCCATGAAAGAAAATATCAATAAACTAGACTTCATTAAAAATTACAAACTTCTGCTCTGTGAAAGATATTGTTAAGAGAATGAAAAGACAAGCCATGACTGGGGAGAAAATATGTGCAAAATACATCTCTGATAAGGGACGATGAGCCATTAGAATGGCAAAAATCTTAAAAACTGGCAATACCAAATGCTGACAAGAATGTGGAACAACAGGAACTCATTGTTGATGGAAATAAAGAATGGTATAGCTAATTTAGAAGACAGTTCGGCAGTTTCTTACAAAGCTAAACATAATCTTACCCTATGATCCAGCAATCACACTCCTAGCTATTTACCCAACTGATTTGAAAGCCTATGTCCACACAATAACCCTCACACATATGTTCATAGTGGCTTTATTCATAAACATCCCAAACTGTAAACAACCAAGATGTCCTTCAATCAGTGAATTGATAAACAAACTGTGGTACATTCATCCAATGGAATATTATTCAGCCAAAAAGATAAATGAGCCATCAAGCCATAGAGAGACATGGAGGAAACTTAAATGCATGTTACTAAGTAAAAGAAGCCAATCTGAAAAGGCTACCTACTATATTATTCCAACCACAAAACATTCTGGAAAAGGCAAAACTTCAGAGAAAGTAAAAAGATTAGTGGTTGCCAGAAGTTCAGGAGGAGGCAAGTTTGAACAGGTGAAGCAGAGAAGATTTTTTTTAAAGCAGAAAAACTGCTCTGTACGATAGTCTAATTGTGGACACATGACAAAATGCATTTGTCAAAACCCATTGAACTTGAATACACATACAGTGGACCTTAATGTATGCAGATTTTAAAAAACCATTTTCAAGAACAGGGGAATCCCAGATGAATGCAGAATATGACTAAAAATCCTAATTCTATTAAAATATATAAAACACCTTCACTGAAGGCAGTGGGGGAAAACAATGCTGACTTTAGTAATTTTGGAAATGTGTAGTCTGTAAAATTAAAGGAAAATAAGACTGTGCATAAGCACTGAGATTGGGTTGATAAAGTTGTATTCCACAAAAGCATGGCTTAAATGTGTATATATGTGGGATTGTTATACATGTATATTTCCTTGACATAGCAGTGAGCACACTTAGTGCCCAGATCATAGTTTCCAATACTATTACTCAATTGTAAAGACCAGAGATTTTTGGAAAATTGGATAATTCTAGGAATGGGACAGGAAATATACAAGATGAGCCTGGAGCATCTTGTAGTACCAGCAAGCAAGAAAAGGCTCAAAAAAGATATCACTCCATAATCGCAGAGTCACAGGGACACGGGAACCAACTGAAGAGCTCCTAAGAGCCAGCACTGGAGCAATGAGCAACAAAATGAATAAAGTGATATGGGATTATAAGCCAAAGTACAAAATAAATATCCATTGGCTTTATTGATATAAAGAAATGACCGAATAAATAAATGGAGGAGAAAAGACAAATCTACCATGCAGGAGAATTCCAAATAATTTAGATATAAAATCTACCCTCAAGGAGGGAGAGCACAACTCTCTGCTCTTTAAGTATGAATTCTGCATTGTGACTTTCTTCCGAAGTGTAAAGGATGGAAAAGTGGGTGAGGGGAAGAATAACTTTCCAATAGAGAAACCTGGCAAAGATTGCCACAGCCAAGTTAACACAAACAGAAGTAATTGCAGTTTTCACCATTATTCTTAATGTAATTTATTAATTACTTTTAACGGCAAAAACTGCAATTTCTTTTGCACCAACCTAATATTATCTACCCTTGATATAATGAAACAAAAATCATACTTTATCTCTGTGGTCTTCCTCCCCCAAACCCATAATCCCAGTCTAATTATGGAAAAAAATCAGATAAATATAAATTGAGCAATGTTCTATAAATTATCTGACCAGTACTTCTCAAAACTATCAAGGTCATAAAAAACAAGAAAAAGTTTGAGAAACTGTCACAGCCAAGAAGACTAAAGAGACAGATGGCTCAATTATCCTGGATGGATGGGATCCTAGAACAGGGGAATAAAACAGGACATTAAGTTAAAACTAAGGCAAACTGAATAAAGCATGGACTTTATTTAGTTAATAATATATTGAAATTGAATCATTAATTGTAAGAAGTGTACCATACTAATACTAATGTAAGACATTAATAATAGAGGAAACTGCTGTGTGGGGATATAGGAACTCTGTAATCTTCATAATTTTTCTATAAATCTAATACTGCTCTAAAATATTTTATTAAATTTGAGGGTTGGTATGACAATTAAGATAACGTGTTTTTCAAACCCTTTATATGTATTGATTTATTTCATTCTTACAAAGACAATCTGAGATAGCACACTTACTATCTCATTTAGCTTTCACAGTAAATTTATTTTTTCTTGCCTAATATGTTAGATTTTATTATCATCATTATTATAATTGAAGGGTATTTAGATTTGAATAAAATAAATACCTTTAAAGGTTTAGAGGAACCTCTGAAATTATATACTAAATGCCACATGCTGTGTGCCTTCCTGGGAAGAGCATCTGAAGCACTTCTCATGTCTTCAGATCTTTATGACAAATGGATCTTTACACAATATGTTTCCTGGAGATTTAATTGGCATCCCACATGATTTGATGTTTCAATTTTCCAGGATTAATTCAATGTAGAAAATTCCAGCCTCTCAGGTCACAGTTACAGAAATTCGATGAAAGGTCCCAAGATTTTCATTTCTTTGTATTTAAATAGATGTTGATTTCAGATTTTTTTTCTCAACATCGACTGGCAAACAGCTTTAAGATATAAATGATGCTCTAAAGTCTCCATTTTTATAGCATGTTTTGATGTAATGATGTACTTAGAAGGATCAAATGTAATTTCTTAATATGTAGGTTAATTAATTACAGCTTTTAAAAGAGAGTATATTCTTATTCTTGATAATCCAGATTTCTGGCTTGTGATTGATTCCCAGGTCACGGTGTGGGGATGAGGAATGAGTCGATGGGGCGTCAGTCTCACAGTCATCACCACTCCATTGTGTCTTTATATCTCATATCTTTATGTCTGTTTGTATTTCATACCTGGTCCTATAGGTATCCAGTCTATGAAAGTTAATACCAGTAACTGCTACCTTCAAATACTGGAAAAGCATCCAGACAGAAGAAAGGTAGAGCTTCTTCTCTGGAATGCCGGAGAACAAAACTTGTAAGAAAGATCAAAATTTGCATTGAGTTAAATTTCTGCTTAATTAACCTGAGAAACACATTGACTTGTGAGGTGATGAGATCATTCCTTGCTACCACCCATGTAGAGAAGAGTCTGGACTTGGGTTAAGCTGAATAAATGGCCACTGAATTTCCATCAAGCTCTGAGAGCCCATAGTGTTGTTTCTTTGATAACTTTAGTTCTTACTATCCGTGACCATCACAAATGTAACTTCATTTCATCTTAGCTCTGAATGTGAAATCCTTTTGAGTGTCCTTGATATTGCTGAAGGATTTCTAAATAGTACTACTCAATTCCTAAGCATTCGTGTTTTTTTTTGAAATTATTTTAAACCAAGATATTCTCTAAAAGGATTTATAACTTACCATTAGAAATCCTCTTCATTGCTTTTTAGCCTTTTAGGATTTTGTAGGGATTACTAAGGGGATTTCTTTTTATCACTAGGGAAATATGGCTACAGCTACTATATCTTAAAAAAAATAAATCTTAGGCATAGCTTGACAGTGAGAAATGCATTTATATTCCCCTCCAGAACAGTTTCCTTATAACCCAAAGACACTTTGTAAAAGTATTTTAATTTGACAAAAACTATAACAAAATAAAACCTAGAGCAGTTAGATCTACTTTTGTATATAGTTTACTAATATAGACATTATTGAACTGAATATCAAAATATAGTTTAGAACTCACAGTGCTTAAGAAGTCATGTTTTAGCACTCTGTTACCCTATCTTTTGGCCTTTTCCAATAGCAGTTGTGTATAAACACAGGTGTCTTTATAAACTCTCATTCTAGTTTGGCCTCTACATCCAGGCCCATCCAATCAGCCTTCTTGCTGGCTGTTGGCCAGGGATCACTCTCAGCTTCTAGAGGCAGCACTCAAGGGGCCCCCTTTTCTCACATAGGGCTGTTTGCTTTCTTCCAGGCCTTCCAGAGAACATGTCTCTGATGCTTCACCTTTTAAACATTTCACCTGATTGACATTTATCCAGGATAATCTTGCTTTTCATTAACTCAAAGTCAACTGATTAGTAGCCTAATCAAGGGAATGATATCTCATTATAATCACTTTTGCTGCCCACACTCAAGGGAAAGAGATTTTACAGGGTATATACACCCAAGTTCAGAAACCTTGGGAGCATCTTAAATTCTGCCTCTCCTGGATGGGTACCAAGTTTGTCTCAGCACTGGTTATATGTTTGCAGATTATAGTTAGTTGCCAGAAAAAAATAGGAGACCTTATCCATATTAGGCCAATAAAAACAATTGCTAGACAATAATCAGTAATCAGTACAAAAGAAGGTTTTGTCCTCTCCAATCCTTTGAGGTTTTAATATGATAAATTGGTTTATAAGCTTCATAGGTCCCCAATTAATTGTGTAAGTCAAAATATGAACTGTAGAGCATGGATTAGACCTTTGAAACAAAACATTCTTAATTAGAAAAGAATGTCACTTAGCTTCTAAATTCAGTTGGTTCATTAACTCAAGATGTGAAATTTATATGATCACTGGGATAGATGTCCTCAAATAGTTTTTAATTTTGTAACAAAGATATATAAAGATTGTCTGCAAAACAAGGATGAATGAAGCCAGTTCTAAAGTGAGCTCTTATGGAACTTAGATGAGAAAGTGATTAATTCAAGCTGAATAAAATCTCACAGATAAGGGGGCATTTATGCTGAGCCTGGAATAAAAGTAGGCTCACAACTTTAGCACGTATTACAACTTTAGTGTGCCGTTCTTTTAATTGGTCTACAATTAATATAGTCTTATTTCTCCCTAAGTTCTTTAGACCTACTCATTAGTGAAGAGAAAAAAAAAAAAAAAACTACTGATGGATGTCCATTCCGATTTACAGTTCTGTCCAATCTGTCATTTCAAACAATTTCTTTTGAAGGAGTTTACTGTCTTATACAAAATGATCAGTATCTCAGATTTCCATCACCACCTCCAAGATACTCTTCAAAATGCCATCAGGTGTGTAGGTAAAGGAGTATGGCTCTCTCAGTCTCTGTGGAGAAGATGGATTGTGGTCTTTGGGTCACAGTGTTCTTTGGCTCCTGTTCACTGAGTAATATTCCTTCATCATTTTCTTGCTGCACTTCTGTCTCTAAGGGTCACTCACAGTATTCTTGAGTAGATCTCTTTCAGCATCCCTCGGTGCATGGTGCTCCCTGTCAGACTCATCCTCAGATTGTCCCCACTGGCACCACAGTTGCCTCTGAGGATTGGCTGTGATCTCCAACAAGACCTGGCTGAACTGGGTTGCTTTATGTTCCTAGAAACAGAATGATCTTACTTCTGTTACAGCACCTCTGTAGAAGCCTCCAACCACATCCTTAGCAGCTTCAAGTCCCACGGGTCACACAAGTGTAGCTCAGGGATGTAAAGCCTCAAGACTTCCCTCTGGCCACTCCTCTGCTTCACCATGGCCTCCCACTGGTGCAGGAAGTGGCCTGTAGACCATTTTGGTCCAGTAACAAATACTCTTTTGTTGACTTCAGTATTACTGTTGCTCATCTAATTAACTTTTCTTACTGGACTTTGACCTAGGATAAAAAAAACTGGGACCCAATTTTGCTCTCCTTCCCTTCTCTTTTCTCCTTCCCATTATTTCTTAGGGTCTAAAAAGGGGGGGATGAGTTTGCCCCTATTCCTCCTCTTATCTGGATCTTCCTTACGTACAACTCTGTGATAAGACAGTAGATTGGATCTTGATATATTAAATGAGAAATGCAACAACTTAGATAATATTTTCTTAAGCAAATAGGGTGGCTTGTAAGGTGCCTGTTTTGCAACAATATCATTTTTTTAAATGTCACAGACAAAAAGTTACCTTTCTCCCAATATTGTTTCTGTTCCTAAATTCCTAATATTCCTCTTCTTTCACCCTCAAACAGATGGATACACTAGAACAACTGGGGTAAAATTTCCAAAAAGTCAGAAAGTGAAAAGAGAAAAAGCATTTTTATGTTTTGAAAGTCATTTCAAACAAGGTTCAATAGTATTGCAACTAGCAGGGTATCTAGGTAGAGAGAATAGAATAAGCAAATGTACTGTGGGGGAGATTCTCAATGAATGTGATCTATAATAAATATGATTTGATTGTGCTATTTGATTCTTTTAATCCCTTCAGAGACACCACTAACAATCACATTTTGCAAAATAATTTGAACACAAAAATTGGATACTTATTTGTGAAATAGAATGAAAATCCATGGTGTATTTGTTGAACACTGAAATATAATAGGGAATGGCACCTGGAAGGTGTTTTGGGGTCAACTGTGGAGAGCTTACTTCCTCAAGATGAATGACTGTTGGATCTGAGCAGACCAAAAATCCTCTAACTTTTTCATTTTATTATACTTTCATAATTCTATTGAGGATGAGAGGAGTAGAAGAGAAAGCCTGACTTATTTATGATCGTGGTTCTGATTTACAAGTTTTAAGTTAACACATGCAATGCCACCCATTTTTAGAAGAACAAAACCAAGCCTAAAAAACAGCTGACGTAGTTTGTCTTGCCCTTTAGCGCAAACTTCATCTGATGTCATTGCTGTTAGGTTATTGTTCCTTTCACAAGATGAATTTTATGCCAGACAGGAAAGCACTATATTGTCCTTCCTATTTCCTCCTCTGATATATCTTTATTTGCAGAGTTAAAAGTAAGGAAATAAGAATTGGTCTTTTACCTGCTTGTCTCTGACATTTTCTGAGATGTATGAAGAGTGAGACCATTTTTCTTCATATATCCACCTCCTCTTGCCTTCAGGGTTACTAGCTTAGTTATGTTTCTACTTGGCAGGTATTCAATATCTATTTGATCAATAAATTTGGTTGAATTAACTTCTCAAGTTTATTTGTACAGGATCTTTATTCCATCTCAATGTGGCAGATTAAACATATTTTCTAATGGAGGATCATTGAGCATACTTCTTAATATGTCTGTTTTTGGGTAGGGTGGAGAGTATTGTTTTTATTATTTTTTATTTATTTATTTATTTGTTTATTATGAGATGGAGTCTCACTCTGTCACCAGGCTGGAATGCCGTGGTGTGATCTTGGTCACAGGTTCAAGCGATTCTCCTGTCTCAACCTCCCAAGTAGCTGGGATTACAGGCGCCTGCCACCATACCCAGTTAATTTTTGTATTTTTAGTAGAGATGGGGTTTTACCATCTTGGCCAGGCTGGTCTCAAACTCCTGACCTCAAGCGATCCACCCACCTTAGCCTCCCAAAGTGCTAGTGCTGGGATTATAGACATGAGCCACTGTGCCTGGCCGGTATTGTTTTTTAAAATATCACTTTCTATTGAACATTCTTCATTATGGCATTTTTTTCCCACAAATATGACAATGCTTTGAGGCTTGATTTCTTTTTTGGAAGAAAGCAAGTCTTTCAGAGCCAAGTTTGGTGACTTAGGTAGGTATTCAGAGTGGGTGAACATCTTTCCTGTCAAAATAATCAGTGTGATTTCCTTGAGGGCCTATTAAATGATTATTTAGACACTTCCAACATACTTAAGGTTGAGATCGCTTATTAAGCCTCTCAATATTTCCACTTATACTTGAAAGGAAATCTCTGCCAATAAGCAAGCTGGAGTTGTCGTTCAAAATCGTCTTTCAATAAATGAGCACTTACTATGTTTCAGATTCTATGTTAAATACTTTATATACACCGTGTTATTCAATAGTATCATTGAATATTTACAACCAAGGTAACTAAGTCATAGAAATAAAACTATCTTAAAACAATTTCTAATTTTTTTCAGAGTATGTGTGTACATATATATGTATGTATGTGTCTACACCTATATGCACATAAGTCTGTTAGGCCCATTTTTTTTTATCATCACCATGTCCTTCTAATAAAAATGTAAGCCTTCCCAGAATTTTACCTACAGAGAGGCATAATATGCAACTGTGGGAAACCCTCCAAGCCTTGGAAGTCAAACACTTAGCAACTCAAGGGATTATTCTCCATGTTCATTGTTGGGATAAGGAAATTTAGACAAGTGGCAGGGTCTTTTCAGTAGTGGCTATGTATTCAGGGCCATGATGAATGCTGATCAGGACAAAAGTAATTTATGGCACACCTGAAGTTATTAGCAATCTTGGGCTGAAATCTGTGACTGATCAATGCCTTCTGGGAATCACCATGCTTTATTTTAATTTCTGCAGTTAAAACTGAATGCAATGCTATACAGCCATGTTTATGTGACTACTTCAACATCAAGTATATGAATTTGACTAAACCTTAATCCAGATTTTTTGTTTATCTAGAATGCAGTTAATGAGAATAAAATTTATTGAGCCCAGATTTTATAGCCAACAACCATGCAAGTAGTGGGAAACTGCTAGTATTTGGTGGGGGTGGGTTATTTCTTCCTCCCTGACCAATGTTTTCTGGTTTGCTTCTCACAGTCAACATAAAATGTAAAATATTTTAGAAAGATTTAAATGCATGTATGAATTGTCTTGGGTAAATAAAGGTAAATGTAGGCAAATTTAAGACATCCTTATAAGATAGAATTAAGACTAAGAGGAGTACTGACATGCCCTTCAAGTGGGTGTCTTCCACCTCAGACCTCTGACCTTTCCCCTCCACACACCTGCTGATTTAGCTTTTCTTCAAGGATAAGGGGTTACACTGATCTGTCCACTCTGTAGGGCCCAGGCTCAGACAGAGGAAAACACAGTCAATTAATAAATTTTAATTCTCTGTTTGTAAAATTTTTGCAACCTATGCCGAAGGGCTTCTAATCTCATCTTAGTCTCTGTGGCAAACTTTTTGGCTTTCTAGAAATCCAGAAATTAGAGGTTTATTAACCTGGAGAATTGTGTTTGTTTCCTGAAAGCTTTCTAGCCTGTGGCCTTTCATTTGAGGGACCATACACAGTTGGTAGCAAAGGTCACTGGACAGAGAGGCTAGTGATCAGAGTCACCCTCCTGGTTGAAGCTCATAGGCTCTCATTTACGGCAGTTCCTTTCATTGCTCTGGGCCTCAGTTTCCCCATCTTTTAAATTAGGCATTTACACCAAACAACTTCTAAAATACTTTAAGCTCATATAAATAGTCAATAAGAGCAAAAGGAGATTCTAGACTTTTAGTTGGGGAGGGGGTTACGAGCCAGGAGGTGTGGGCCTGTGATTGCCTCCCTTGCTGTTTGACTTTTCCAAAACCTTTGGCTTGTGGCACTTTTTTTTTTTTTTTTTTTTTTTTTTTTGAGATGGAGTCTCGCTGTGTCACCTAGGCTGGAGTACAGTGGTGGGATCTCAGCTCACTGCAACCTCTGCCTCCCGGGTTCAAGCAATTCTTCTGCCTCAGCCTCCCGAGTAGCTGGGACTACAGGCGCACACCATCAGGCATGGCTAATTTTTGTATTTTTAGTAGAGACGCGGGTTTCACCATGTTGGCCAGGCTGGTCTTGAACTCCTGACCTCGTGATCCACCTGCCTCGGCCTCTCAAAGTGCTTGGATTACAGGCATGAGCCACCACACCTGGCTGGCTCATGGCACGTTATTACTTGTTTCAGTGTTAGTTTATTTCCCTGCGTTTAAGCCTAGTGTACTCTCATGTCAAGAGGAGACATGAGTGGGAAGTTTTCAACAACCTGCAATGTCTAATCGGAACTTGTGCCCATTTATTCGTAGCAACTTTTATAGGGTCATCTATTTAAAATAAATTTACCCACACCAAAGGAATCCAAAGAGAGCAACAGTCAAAATAAATTACCTAATAATTCCTGCCTGTGTTGGAAATATGGTGCCACAGAAGGAAGGCCAGCTGGCAACCTTGGAGAGGTCATGTCTCCTCTCATCTTGTCTGCCCTCTCTACCACAAGGTGTGGATACTGATAGTCATAGGAAATACGTATTCCCTGAGCACTTACTATGTGCCAGGCCCTGAATCAGGTACCCAACAAGCAGAGCAGGTAGCCAGAGTGGAATCAGACTCCTCAGGTTCAAGTCCTGTCTCTATTATTTACTTATTATGAAACGTCAGGCAAGGTATTTCACTTCTTTAAGCTTGAATTTCCACATCTTAAATTCTTCTTTGTCTTTATTCTTACTTGGAAAATTGTGTAATCTTGAGCATGTTTTTTGAAGTCTCTGAGCCTCAGATAACCTATCTGTGAAAATGAAGCAATAACAATATCTCTATCTCAGGTTTGCTGTCAGCATCAAAAAAAAAATCCATATGAAAACACTTTGAAAACCATCAATATGGAGAGATAAGATTTTGTTATACATAAATTTATAGCCTATAGTTGAGACATGATGTTAAAGAGTCATATTTCACAAAACAGAATATTCCTGCAGCATGCAGTCATTAGCAGAATTGAAATTCAGGTCCAATTTTCAGAGTTCAGTTTACTTGTTCAAAGAAAGACCGACTGATTGATGGAAAAGTGTTGTGATTTTCTCAGTCTCAAGGGTCTGCCTTTCCCACTGTTCCTTAGAGCTTGATCAGACAATTAAAAACAAGGGGTCAGGGTATAACTGAAAATAAAATGATTTTGTGCCATATGCCAATGCTATTCACTCATGGGCAGGCTGATATGCTCCAAAGTGTCTGATATGCTTTCATGCCTATTAACAAAGGGAGAGAAACAACCATATTATCACAATCATAGGTTTTCCACCACTGTGCTTCATGTTCAAATGAATGACTCTCATGTTTCTTAGGGACATCATTTTATATGCATATGTGAATTATCAATTCAAAATATTTACTTGCCCTCCTCTCCACTCCACTCTCACATACTCCCATGTCTGTCATGCCTTTTGGTGAAGTTCCAATATAGGAGACACAAGCGGTTAATGAAAATAAAACTTGAGATAAATTCTCCTTGGCCTCAAGGACCTAATCTGAATGGGGAGAGGCAGCCTCATCATTGCTTGCCCTCCTCTTCTTCATATTAATGTTCATTGTGTAACACATTTTACAAGGTACTTTCATGTATATTATACTACTTAAGACTCTCAACCACCCTGAGATGTAGGCAGAGCATGAATTATTAGCTTTCTTTTGAAGTCAGACAAATGAAAGCTCAGAAGTGATTTGGCTCAAGACAGAGAACCAATAGTTCTCAGAGCCTGGTCACTTCCCAGCTGAGCCCCCATCCTGATGCCAGTGCTTTTTCTCCCTACCACATCTGCCAAGCACAAGCTTGGGAAGACAAAACTTACAAAAGGTAGCAACCAGCAATGAGCGCCACCAGGAAGCTGACTAGCAGTTCAGAGGAGTAAAGGGTACGTAGCCTTGGCCGAGGGGTTGTGGGGCACATAAGAGAAGCTGATTTGGCCTCTGTCCTCTAGAGAACATTTACTGTTATAAGGGAGCCCAGATGCACACAAATGAAACAATGAGCTGCTGAAAGCCAAGAGTCAAGCAGTCATTGTTACTGGGGTGGATTGATTAGTCCTTAAACATCTCAAAATGTCTGTTTTTTGTTTTTTAACACAAGGCAAATATTTCTAGCATATGCAAATATTCACATAAAAATTTGTATTTCTCGAATGTGGATTAGCTTGTATCCTAGCAATCTCTGTTTAGGTTTCCTCTAACAGGAATAGAACTAAAAATAAATCATATGTCATTAGATAATCTCAGAGTACATCCATTAATTTCCCTTCCTGCTAAAAAGCAATGAAATTATGGTTTGGGCTGTGTTGAGAACATTACATGAACAATGAGGAAAGGGAATCAAGACAGATTAGAACATAATTATGGGGGCTGGAATTCAGCCAGACCCTTCAAAGCCTTGCCAAGTTGGTGACATCCTATATCCATCCTCTAGGTAAACCTGGAAGATGAGTACTTCAAACTCAAAATGCCACTTTCCATGTAGCAAGTCTCCATACAGGCATATTGGGGAAAAACTGTATCACAAAAGACCACAAAATGCAAAGGGAGAAATTAAGTGAAAGACTGAATAGAAGATGGAAAATATAATGCTGACCACTTATATATTATGGAATAGACTGTTGGCTTTTTTCTCCCAACTTTGGTCAGAGATATTAACTTTCTCTATACAGATCTGGCTTGAATCCGCGGTGAATTCCCAAACAGGGTGTGAATTTATCACTCAATATTGGGAGCATCTGGGGCTTTTCATTTTATTAAAATGATTTTTTTTCCCACTACATATGCTCCATGGAGCAAGGTCTGTACATTATAAGTTAAAAGTGATTCCCCAGAAGGAAATCTTTTATCACTGGCCGTAACTTGGAGTGGAGCATGTACTTTATTTTGGAAGCTGCCTTGTGGAGAAAACAGCCAAGGGTGCAACTTGGAGACAGGTTGACAAGTGCATAAGTAGCTTGTAGCTGAGCCCTCAGGATGGAAAGATAGAACACAGGCTGTTTCGGCAGATGCATTTGAGGTTTGCTCATCTGTGAAAACTGGGAGAATGAAAGTACTTACTCATTGAGTTATCATGAAGAGTAAACAAGATAATGTATGGAAAGCATCATTACATCCCCTGGCATATTGTAAGCCCTCTATAAATACTGTTCTTTTTCCTAATTTTTATATTTTTGTTTATTAATTTGTTTTAGAGATGGGGTCTGGCTATGCTGCCCAGGCTGGAGTGAAGTGGCTTGTACAGGCACGATTAAAGCCCATTGCAGCCTCGAATTCCTGCTCAAGCTATCCTCCCATCTCAGCTTCCCAAGTAGCTAGGACTGCAGGTGCAAGCCACCATACCTGGCAGATCTCTATAAATATCAACTGCTATGTCAGGCGTGATAATCAGGCTCAAAAATATCTCTGCAGAAAATACATTATTACTCTATATTTTCTGTTCTAGCAGTACCATCTGGCTGTGTACTTTTACTTGTTTCATTTACTCCTGCTCGACTGCTTAGTTATTGATTTGCTTACTTGTCCATCTCTCCTACTATACTATGAATGTTTCAAGAACTAGGTTTATTACCTGTGGTCTCTGTAGTCCTGGTGCCTAGCACAGAGTTTAGAATTTACTAGTTCTCAATATATGCAAGTTTAATGGACTTAAAAGCAACAATTCTTTGCTTCTTAGTAAAACCAGCTTTGGGAAATACGCCAAGACTGGAATAAAACCACATCTCATCTGGTGTGGAACTTGCAAGTGAAACAGATGAGAATGGCACCCTTCCTCCACCTATATTGAGCCCTTGCTCAAATACTTAAGGTTAAGTGAAGGCTGAAGGAAGAAATTTGGGAGAAAGCCGGAGAAAAAAGGGACACTGGGGGAGGGATTTAAAGAGCAAAGATTGCTCTTGAAGAATTCATTCTGCCCAAGATGGTTTTCCACTCACTTCTCTGATTCCCTGACCACCCACCATCTGCCCCCTCCAAATATGGCATCTGGCTCGACTTTTAAAATACAGGAGGCTCCATTTTCATCAAATTCAAGAAATCTTGGCTATGGACTTGTGATTTTTGAACCAGATAGGCACAATAGTCTTAGCAGCATTTTGTGTTGGAGTAGATTTGGAAGTCATAGTGAGTATTTCCTCACTGATTTTCTTCATTGGCAGTCAAGCAGATAACTAAGATCTGCTATTGCTCTTTCTCATGTTTTTACAACGTTCAAAAATAAGAATTTTACCTCTGTGAAATAAACATATATAAGAAATCCTTATATGCTAGGTGAAAAAGTAGAAATTCTTGCTAAGATATCTTATTCTAAAACAGAAAAAATACCTGCTGCTTTACTGTCTAAAATGTCATCGCTCAACCATTTTCACTGGTTTGTGGTTGAGATGGGATTTTAAAAATCCCAACATAATCAAAGTAGTAGCACAAGGCACTGTTTTGTTTTGGGGTGGGCTTTTTTTTGGCAAATGATGCAAAACACTTTTCTAATGTAGAAATGAGAAATGTGGAAACATAGGCTGGAACTGTAGCATGGCCAAGATGATTATAACATAGTTGACGTTTTCTTCACATGGTTAATCATTACTTTTTCGTAGGTGGGAAGAAGAAATTAGACTAATTAAATTGTGATCATTGTCATATGAACAGCTCTCAATGTGCATTCATTGGAATGAAATATAGTTGTCAATTCTTTGATGTCAGACCTGTTTCGGATTCCAGTTTCTCTACTTACATGTGTAGTTTAACCCCCTTAAGGCTCAGTTTCTTCATCTATATAACGGAGAGATATATAATGCTTGCCTCAAACAGCCATTTATGACAAGTAAATGTGATGATGTATGTAAAATCCTTAGAATAGCACAGGACCTATGGTGATGGCTTAATAAGTAACTTTTTTTTAATTTTTATTTTTTACTTTTATGGATACACAAGAGTTGTACATGTTCATGGGGTACATGGGATATTTTAGCACAAGCATGCAGTAAGTAATGATCCAATCAGTATAATTGGGATATCCATCACCTCAAACATTTATGATTTCTTTGTGTTAGGAACATTCCAATTCTAGTCTTCTAGTTATTTTTAAGTATACAATAAATTATTGTTAACTACAGTCACTCTATGTGCTACCAAACACTAGATCTTATTCCATCCAACTATATTTTTGTACCCATAACAAACCTCTCTTCATCCCCCTCGCCACCCCCCATGAACCTTCCCTGACTCTGATAACCGTCATTCTATTCTATATCTCCATGAGATCAATTTTTTTTAATCCCACATATAAGTGAAAAATGTGCCATGTTTGTCTTTCTGTGCCTGGCTTATTTCACTTAACACAATGTCCTCCAGTTCCATCCATGTTGTTGCAAAAGACAGGATTTCATTCTTTTTCATGGCTGAATAGTATTTCATTGTGTATATGTACCACATTTTCTTTATTCATTCATCTATTGATGGGCACTTAGGTTGATTTCATATTTTGACTCTTGTGAATAGTTCTGCAATAAACATGTGGGTGCAGATATCTCTTCAATATAGTGATTTTCCTTCCTTTGGATATACAATGAGCAATGAGATTGCTGAATCATATACTACTTCTACTTTTAATTTTTTGAGGGACCTCCATACTGTTCTCCATAGTGATTGTGCTAATTTACATTGTCACCAACAGTGTATGAGGGTTCCTCTTTCTCCACATCCTTGTCAGCATCTGTTATTTATTGTCTTTTTGATAAAAGCCAACTGAACTGGGGTGAGACAATATCCCATTGTGGTTTTCATTTGCATTTCTCTGATATTAGTGATGTTGAATATTTTTATATCTGTTGACCATTTGTATGTCTTCTTTTGAGAAATGAATGTTCAGATCTTTTGCCCATTTTTCAAACAGATAAATAACTATTTAATTATCATTCAATCATTATTTACTGAGTGCCTTCTTTAATCACTAGTCATATTTAGTGTATTTTTATCAAAGACAATGAAGGTTTTTATATGTTTACATTTTTTGTTTATTTAAATGCATGTGTATGTTCCTGTATTTATACAGGATATGCAAATTGAAAGGTCCATCCTTTCCACCAAGCATAGAGATACAAATTTTTGTACACATGTATTTTTTCTGACATTTTATTATAAACATTTAAATACTCAAAAAGGTAGAAAATTGAACAAATGAACAACTCATTACCAACACATAGCTTACACAATTAGCCTTTTATTATATTTGCTTTAACACATATCTGTCAATCTACCCATGCTTTAATCTATTTGATTTTTGCCAACAGCTTTATTGAGATATAATTTATATACCATAGAATCCACTTGTCTTAAAGGTAAAATTTAATGACTTTTAATAAATTTACAGAGGGTGCAGCCAAGTCCACACTCAGCTTTAGGGCCTTTCCATCATCCCAGAAAGGTTCCTCATGCCCTTTTGCAATTACTCTCTCTTCTTAACCTTAGCCCAAGTAACTACTAATCTATTTTCTGTCTCTATAGACTGGAAAAGCCATACATTTTTTCCTTTTATTTTTAGTTGTGACCCTTAATAATTGTGCATATTTATGGGATACAGAGTGATATTTTTGATGCAAGTGTACAGTATGCAGTGATAAATCAGGGTAATTTGCATATCTATCACCTCAGACATTTATCATTTCTTTGTGTTGGGAACATTCAACTCTCTTCTAGATACTTGAAAATAAACAATAAATAATTATTAACTAAGGTCACCCTATACTACTATAGGACACTGAACTTATTCCTCCTATCTACTGTCATTTTGTATCTGTTAATCAACCTCTCCCTATCCTCCTCTCCCTGCTACCCTAACAAGCCTCTAATAACCACAATTCTACTCTCTACTTTTATGTGCTCAACTTTTTTAGCTCCCCCATATGAGTGAGAACATGTGGTATTTATCTTTCTGTGCCTGATGTATTTCACTTAACATAATGTCCTCCAGGCTCATATTGCCGCATGTGACAGGATTTTATTCTGTTTTATGTCTGAATGGTATTCCATTGTGTATCACATTTTCTTTATCCATTCATCTGTTGATGAACACTTTGGTTGCTTCTCTATTTTGGCTATTGTGAATAGTGCTGAAATAAACATGGGGGTGCAGATATTCAGTATACTGATTTTCTTTCCTTTGCGTAAGTAACACAATAGCAGGATTGCTGGATCATATGGTAATTCTATTTTTAGTGGGGTTTTTTTTTCTCTTTTTTTAGTAGCTATGTCACCCAGGCTGGAGTACAGTGGTACAACCATAACTCACCATAGCCTCAAACTCCTGGATTCAAGTGATCCTCCCACCTTAGCTTCCCAAATAGCTAGCACTACAGGCACGCACTACCACACCTGGCTAATTTTTAATATTTGTAGAGATGAGGTCTCATTATGTTTCTCAGTCTGGTCTTGAACTCCTGGTCTTGAGTGATCCTCTCGGTTCAGCCCCTCAAAATGCTGGGATTACAGACATAAGCCACTGCACCTGGCCTATTTTTAGTTTTTTGAGGAATCTCCATACTGCTTTCCATAATGGCTCTACTAATTTACATTCCCACTAACAATGTATGAGTTCCCTTTTCTCTGCATCCTTGCCAGCATTTGTTAATTTTTGTCTTTTTGATAGTAGCTGTTCTAACTGGGATAAGATGATATCTCATTGTGGTTTTGATTTGCATTTCCCTGATAATTAGTGACATTGAGCATTTTTTCATTTATTTGCTGGCCTTTTGTATATCTTTTTTGAGAAATTTCTATTCAGATACTTTGTCCATTTTTTAATGAGGTTATTTAATTTCTTTTATTTTTTGCTGTTGAGTTCCTTGTATATTTTGGATATTAGTTCCTTATTTGATAAATAGTTTGCAAATACCTTATCCCATTCTACAGCTTCTCTCTCTACTCTGTTGATTGTTTCCTTTATTGTACAAAAGCTTTTTAGTCTAATATAGTTTTTCAGTACCATTTATTGAAGAGAATGTTCTTTCCTCAATGTATGTTCTTGGTGTTTTTGTTGAAAATCAGTTGAAGTAAATACATGGATTTATTTCTGGGTTTTGTATTCTATTTCATTGGCCTATGTGTCTGTTTTTATACTAATGCCATGCTGTCTGGGTTACTATAGCTTTGAAGTCAGGTCATGTGATACCTCCAGTTTTGTCCTTTTTGTTCAATGTTGCTTTGGCTATTCAGGGTATTTCATGGTTTTCTACAAATTTTAGGATTTTTTTTTCTATTTTTGTGAAGAATGTCGTTGGTATTTTGACAAGAATTGCATTGAATCTGTAGATTGAAAAAGCCATACATTCCTAAGCAGCATAATAATAATTCATGAGTGCTTTTATACTGAAACTTCCAGGATAAAGGTCTTGAAACTGTCTATAC
The DNA here is from genome assembly GCF_028858775.2 of Pan troglodytes. Lineage (NCBI taxonomy): Eukaryota > Metazoa > Chordata > Mammalia > Primates > Hominidae > Pan > Pan troglodytes. The sequence continues at coordinate 72,207,144 of NC_086015.1, forward strand.
CAGAAGGACCTTATTTTTTTTAATGAAGCAAAGGTTATAGGGCTTACATACATCTTCTTGCGTCTTTTTTGTCTTTGGTCTCACTCTAATTTTTAATGTCTAGAGCATTAAATAAATTCCCATTTTACTGACAAGAAAAAATGAGGGAAATATGAGGAAGAAGAAAAGACCGAAACTGGCAGAAAAGCAATGGTAATGGTGGAATTCAAGCCAGGAGGTCCCTGCTGTTCATCGCTGCTCACTGCTGAGTCTGGCTTTGCTGAATATCACTGTACCTCCACAAAACATAACGAGATGGAAGAATACATACAGATTATCCAGCAGCTGATATTTCTGTGGGTTATCAGCTGGGGTGGTGATTGCTTGAACAGATTCCCCACTATGGCATTTGAGAGTGAAATCAAAGAACAGCAGTGGCAGGTGTTTGGAAACTGCATTTGGAATTGGCCTCCTACAGAAAGAAGCTAGATACTGACTTCGTGGGTGATGAGAGAAGTCGACAGCATTCTCAGAGGGAAGTTGCTTCTATGGCAGCTTTCCAAGCACACAGATTTAGGTTTCTTTCACATTAAATCCCTGAAGATATATATAGGGCTTGAGGAGCGGGGAGCAACAGGGATGCCACCTTCATATGTTGAGTATCTCCTCTTTTGGAGATAAAACTGTCGATGCTAACCCAAAGGAGAGTATTTAGGATTCATCAACTCTGAGTGCAATGAAAGTATAAAAAAGCACCAGTTCTTCCAACATGCTATGCACCCACAGTTCCCATTTTTCTATTTCCAAAAAGATTGGTTTCTGAGTCATTCCCAAATGACACTGCTCGACTTTTCACCTGGCTCACCAAAGCTCTGCTTGGCCTTTCAAGATAGAGTCGAGTCATCACTACCCACATTTTCACTCATTGGTTAGTTTCTCCCACATTTTATTCTCGGCCTTGGGAAGCAAAGAAACCAACAAAAAAACCAATGTCATTGGTGTTTGCTGTAAATATACATAGATTTCTTCTGATTACAAAGTCACTGAAAATCACATAAAGGCAAAGTGGCAGAGCAGGTGACTTTTGATTCAAACAATGTAGTTTGATATCTATTTGATACAGCTTTCTGTGAATCCTTGGCAGTGTACATGCTCAGTAGAGATCCTTGAATGAATTAGTGAGGAGCACAGATGAACTCCATTGTCTGTAATAAACGCTTGACTCATTCCTGACCCCTGCCCCCACCTTGTATGCACACACGTTTATATACACGTTTGCTGGAGTTCTGAAGGTATTGCTCTTAGAGGCCAATATGCATTTTCACCTCAGTTCAAGGTGAAGGGGCTATTTGCTGCTCTCTAAGGATCTTAACTATTTTATTTCCTCACATATGGCAACTTTGTGGAGAGACTTTGAGTTCAGCGAATTAGGTAGAAATCTTATTTTATTCCAACCGATGAATTTTTTTGAGTTAAACATCTCCACTCACCATATCTTACCACATCTCACACATTGGTTATGAAATCCATCTTAGAGATTATGACTAAATGAACTGTTGCTCTTCAGGAGGAATAATTTGTCTCTATTATATTGATAGCAGCCTTAACACCTGCCAGTTACAAAATTCTGGGCGTGTTATTTAATTTTTTTTCAGCACCAAATGTCTCATATGCAAATAACATAGAATGATTCTAAGAAATAGGTGGTATTGTGGGGATTAAAAATTGCATTCTAGGTTCATACCTAGCTAAAATAAATAACAGCTTCTAGGAATGGAGAACTTTTGTTTGTATTGGCTCAATTTCTATTTCCAGTTTTCCCATAGAGTAGCTCATTTTTTTCTCTGGAGGAGTCATTATGATCTGGTTGGTGCTTATCCTACCCAATGCTCTGTAGATCAAGTATGGCTGGCCAATCAAGTGTTTTGTGACCCCTGGTAGTCCAGTGAGACTCAGACCTGGAACCTTGGTACATATATTGGTAGAAAGAAACTGTCTTTTTGCTGGACTTAAAACTGGCCAAGTGCAAACCTGGTGCTTCAGAGAACCACTTCACACATGAAAATTTCTTGAGAGTGAAAATAAAGCAGAAAAGAGTAGAACTGAGATATGGGAAAGAGAAAGATGAAATCTTCCTCACAAAGGTTGAGTATCTACGTAGCCAACTCTGAAATGAGCACCATTCTAGGACTTTTCCACCAAGAGGTGCTCTAAATATTCCTTATTTGTTTAAGCTGATTTGAGTTAGCTTTTGGCATCTGCAACTGGAAGTCGCAATTAACTTGTTTCTCATTAATGTAATTATTGAGAGTAAAACTACCACAACACTACCCACCTGGGCCACTCTACCTTGTTATACAAAGTTGATGCTCAATAAAGGCAGAATACCAAAAGCCTCATATTCAAGTAGGACAGAACCAAGGAAAAGGGCCACTCATAATAAAGGTGGACATTCTGAGCCATTTCATTATTCACACCTCTAGTTTCCCAAGGCATGCTAGGTAATATTCTAAGCTTTTTGTTAAACTCAAAAATTATTTTGGTTATAGCTGGATTTCAATGATTCATACTTTAAAAAATATATTTCCACAAGCCAGTGCATTCAAAATGAACTTATGAATTACTATCATTAGTGAGATTAAGAAATGGCATTCCCATATAGGCCAAAATACTTGGCTAAAGCCACTTAAACTCATTCCCTTTCATTATTTTATAATGTACTTTGTGACAGAGTTATTCTAACAAGATGCACTGAAAGGAGGTACTAATGAACTGAACCTACTCAGGAGACAGACATTTGCTAACCAACTGCATGATGGGAAAAAAATGAAAGGTTGAGGTTGTTGAAAAACTCTGTTAACCCGAATATTCCAATTGCAGTCTTTCATATTCAGAGTGTGTTAATATTTTTCATGGGAAAATGTATTTCTTAAAGTGGGCTTTAATTATTCTTGAAACTAAATATCCACTTGAATGTCCCTGCCTGGTCATATAAAAACAGCTTCATGGAAGGAAGTCATCACTGAAACTGCTTCCTCCAATTTCCCAGCCGAGTTATGTTGGCTGGAGTAGCACCTTCTCATGAGATCATAATCATGGAATCCTTTGTGGAGAATTATTGACAGCACATCAATAAGAGCTCATAAAACATGTGCTGGAATTAATGGGGCTTCAACAAAGATCTCAGACATGAATTAGCTGTTCTAATGAAAATTAGATTATGTTTGCTAAACCCTAAGACATTGAATAATATCTCAACATATGTAATGTTACAAGACAAGATATACAAGATACATCATTGCCTTAATCTGTTCAGGCTGCTATAACCAAATACCATAAACTGGGTGACTTATAAACAACAGAAATGTATTTCTCAAGGTTCTGGGGACTGGCAAGTCCATGGTCAAAGCTCTGGCAGATTCAGTGTCTGGTGAAGGCCTGCCTTCTGGTTCACAGATGGTGTCTTCTCAATGTGATCTCAGTGGTGGAAGGAACAAGGCAACTCTCTGGGGCCTTTTCCGTAAAGGCACTAGTCACATTTGTGAGGGCAGAGCTCTCATCACCTAATCACCTCCCCAAGGTTTCACCTTCTAGTATAATCACCTTGGAAGTTAGGATTTCAACATATGAATTTGGAGGGGGTAGGGAGGGCTTGGGAGGACACAAACATTCAGACCATAGCAATAACATTCACTGCTGATGCTCAAGTAGACAGTTGACTCAGTTGGTTTTTAATGCTACGCACACATCAGGTACAAATGGATAACAACGCATGTATGTATGAATTCATGTTTTCATGAATTTAACTCCTGGCATCCTGAGGGGGTGACACAACTTGGAGGCAGATTATCTCAAAGTAACCAATGTATAATAGGGTTCTGAATTTTTTTACCTATACACTTTTTGCCTTAAAATTTTATTGGTTTTTGTTCAATTACAAATATATTCCTTACTGTTAAAAAGTCAAAGTGTATTCAAAGATGTTGAATTGGTCAGAGCCCAATCAGAAATGAAAAATCACATAGTAATCGGGATAGAAAGTTGCATATAAAGATTATGAACTGTAATAGGAGATTAGAGTATCAAGAGATTGACTGACTGACAAGAATTAAAGAGAACTTTACAAAATATCATAATAGCAGATATAAAGAGGCATCACTGAAACTGAGGGGTTAATTTGATCAGATGTGTCTGCCCTCCTTGCTTTTGGTCATTTGCCTTTTGTTATTATTTTTTTTTTTTCCTTTTTCCATGAAGGCGAAGGCCAGGGTAGCTGAAGTCCTCACCACTAAATACTGAAACCTAACATTCATTGGTCACTTTATGGATAACATTCATAGTCCACCATGGTAATGTTCGCTTCAGTTGCTTTTTCAGGAACTTGGGTCAGCTTCTGTCTAGTTCACACCCGTTGAGACACAGCCCTTCAACTGGGCCTGTACAAGTGTCCAAGAGGTGGTCTTTTGACATCAGAGGGCTGGTAACACCACTACCATTAGGGCTGAGGTAGGGGACCCCAGGAAGAACCTTCCTCCCTCAGGCTGAGACCTGGACCTTGTGGGATTTCTCAGACCTTCTTGATTTTACCAGTTAATTTTCCTTATTGGTTACATGAACTGAATAAAGAAATTCAGGATTTTCTCTGAAGAATCGGCAATGTGATGCCAGATGTAAGATCTGGAAGACACAGTTTACAGGTTTCCTTCAGCTAAATTGTGCAAAAACGAAACTTTAATTTTCCATGCATAGTATATTATATGACCTATATAGTCAGCTAATTTTGAAAATTTTATTTCCTGATGATGACAACTTGGTAGGGGATTAAATGGGACTGTTTAATCAAAAGCTGGCACAAAGTGGCTAAATACCAAAAGAAAGGGTGGAATTGTTTTGTTAATCCTTTCCTTTGCCAAATTGATGGCTGATGATTAAATGTTTTGTAATATCTTAACAGAAACATGGACATTTCAGATAATCATAATATTTAAACACTTTTTTTGCCTAGTTCTCTTCTCTCCATAGCCTCAATCAATGCATAATTATATAAGAGAACATTTACACCGAATGAAAATGTCACCTTATTAATGAGTATTTAAACCCATAGTTTAAGGTTAGTTTGCTTTAGATCAATATTTAGGTTTGAAACTTGTAGAAACTAATGATCTATGGAATTCTTTGGGGGTAAAGGCTTTAAAACATATCCCACTTTTTTGATTTATGGATTTACTTGAGCTAATTTCTAAACAGGTATTCCCAGATGGAAATACTTTAGTGAAATATCACTTTTTGAATATTAAATTTTTACTGGAGAGTAATTTTGAGAAGCAAAGATTTGAATCATGGTAGAGATGTGTGTATTTTTACTTTTTGGACAAAAATTAACTTTTATGTATGCCTCAAATAGTAAGGAATCTTCTTAGTTTTCTCTGTCTTCCTTCTACCTCCCTTTTCATTTGTCAAGAATTTAGTATTAATATATGTATTATGGAAGAAAGTAAGAACTAACAATTATGACTGCATTGACTTGAGTTCATGTTACAAAGTTTATCAATAAGTTATTAGAACTCAGGAGCGCTGAATTTAAACTCAGAAACTTATTTACAATTAATGTGCCTGAGTTTCTATTTATCAATTCATTCTGTTGAACTTCCACTTTATGGTAAAACAGATACAATTCTTTCTTCCTGAATATTTGGTAAGAGGATTTTTTTCCCCAATATTTCACCCTTTATCCAGGACAGGCACCTGAAATTCTGTGTGAACTACACCCCTAGCCTGACCCAGGCCCAAACAAAAACAGTCACCATGATGATGATATTACTAGCATTTGAAGAAGGGTCTATGCTTATTGGATAGCTCTCAAGTCACACATAGATGATTTTAAGTAGTGCTTAGTTTAACTTCTAATCTCTTGAAGGCTTAGTTGCCAAAACAATTAGCAGGTTTAGTCAGGGAGAAGGAAGCAGTCCATCTGCTTCTTTTGTGCCACTGAGAGCAAACAGCCAACTGATCGACTGAATCCCTCAGACAATTAGTCAGAACCATTTGCAGCCCCCATGTCCCTGTAACAACCTTGTTGACACATTTATAGATGAGAAGACAGATGGTTTTGCTGGAAGTGAATTTGCCTTTCAAATATATAATAGCACCTTATAAATAAATGGTGTTTATACATAATAGTGTAAAAGGCTTTCTTATACATTCTGAAATCTGATGTTCACAGGAGCTCTTTTGTAAAATAGGTGGTTTTACACATAAGGCAATAGAGTATTACAGAGGTAAAGTGATTACCCAAGTTTATATATGAGCTGGGATTAGAACCACCAGTCTTTTGACTGCAAATCCAGTGTTTTCTCTACTACACTTTTAGAAATGATGAAGAGAATAGGATGCTCTTAGATATTTTATGGCAAATGATCTAAGAATACTCATATCTTCTTCCCAACTATACCACTCCACTTTATGGTGTCCCCTTAGGAGACCAGTGAACAAGGAAAGCTGTTTAAGAAAGCACAGTAACATTGCATGTGTAACTAAGAATGTACAAAATAGCAGGTCAGAACTCTTGTAAACTGGGGGCAAAGAATGTCATCTAGCCAAATGCAAGACTCTTCCATCTCTCTGGAACACAAAGGGAAATCTCAAGCTGTTGTCATTGGTCAACTCCATAGGAGCACAAACGAGGGCAGAGAAGAAAGCAGCAGAAGATGTATGATTTAGAACATAGCATAACCCTTCCTTTTTTAAAATCACTCCAGCTGCATAGAGAGAAGGAGCACCATGCTCACCCTTGCATCGGGTTTATATGACCTTTGACTATACAGTGACCCTGCCCACTAGTAAACAGGAACCATTCTGTGACATAGACCTAGTATGTCCTAGCATCTGAACTGTTCAGTGTATACCACTCTCCTTTGGAAAGACACAGAGTGGACAGGGAGGAAGGAGAGAAGAATCTTGCTTCCTTCCCCTCCTTCAGAGGTCAGCATGCACTCTGAAGCGCTGTAATTTTTACAAAGTCTTTTCAAAAGAACTCATGTATATTCCTTTACTGATTTGTACTGTCAGGGAATAAGCAGACATACCTCCTTTTATCAGTCTAGGCTTTGCTGTACAGAGACAGAGAGCAACTTAACCATGGACACAGAATGGCAAGTAGCGTTAAGTAATTCTGTTTTGACCACACTTATTTCTGCCAAAGAAAGCTTTGAGATGATAAAATCAGCTCTAGTGTGGATATTTTGATATTTTTATTTGATTGAGATGGGGGAAAAACACCACTATAGATATAAATCATCACAGCATATTTTGGGCTTACCTATTTAAACTAAAGAGTGAATTTTTTATGTCTTCACAGTGGTTAGGTCAGTTATCTGCGGTTATAAGAAAAAAATTAGGGTTGCAAAATAGTACTTATATTTTTCATAAAATTGCAAATAAGAATAATTATTTCATACTAAAAGTTTTGGTACTTGACCTATTGGAAGGAGTATAAAATGAATAAAGTCTGTCTCTATTGCAGATTTAAATAGAAGGAAAAGAATGCAGCATTTGCTTGGTGATGTTCTGTAATACTTTTCCAGATACCCTGAGATTAGCCCAATTACCTTCTGGGGATGTTTTTGGACTAACAATACTATTTCCACAGGAGACTCAACATATAATGGAAGAAACTGTTGAGAAGTCCAACTCTTCAAGACTTTTAAAAAATTGTGTTTTCAGCTTACAAATGAATCAGCGCAAAGAGAAATAGTACTTTAGAGTGAAAAACAGAACACAAATCCTGAACTCCAGCTAAGTGTGCTTTTCCTAGTCTGTATGAAGTCACTTCCCATGGTGCCTTGGGAGCAACATTGTTGCCTTTTAATTTCCTCTGAATTGGATCATCAGTTTTCCTTATGACTTTCTTAAGACAAATGACCCAGCTTTTCCTCCTCTTTTCCAGGCAATGGATAGATGGCTATGAATGGGCAGAGGAAAGGATGTGTGGCAGGCACACTAGCATCCCATTTAATGCTTCATTCAAAGGTTTTATTTTTCATCCCCCATGGATGAAAACCCAAAAAGTCCATTTCACTTTGGAGCCAAAGCCAAAAGCAGGACTAACAGAAAGCGCAGGGTGTGAGAAAGACATAAAATCTGTAATTGGAAAATCTAGTTTTGCAAATTATCTGAATAGTGCCACATACAAATTTAATTCCAGAGATTTCGTTTTGCCCTTCTGTCATGTTAATTTTGTTTTGTAAACTATTAGCTCTCAGCTTTGGCCTGGCCAACACCTTGCCCTGCCTAAGTCTGCAGTAATACAGCCTAAAATCAGGTTAGTATACTAGCAAGATGCAAATACTTTACACAGCTTCAGATGGGAGCTGTTAAGAGCTTTTTGTTGAAATGAATGAGCTTAGGAGATCCTCTGCAAAGGTTTAGTCCCTTCTCCTGCCCTGCTTGTGGCATTATCCTAAGTCCATCTGTGACTCTGTGTTTAGCTAAGAACGTTTCTAATGAACCCTTCCAGTCTATTACATACACCAGAACTAATAAAGTACTCACTGATCCTTTTAAAAGTTTGCTCTGTTTAAATAAATATTCTTAGACTTTTCTTTGCACAGTCTAAACAATCCTTCTTTTCTTAAATATTAAAAATGTGACATATGAAGCAACCATGCCAACTGGTTACAAGTTCTAAATTAGCAGTGTCTAAATTAATGAGGTTTTACTGTATATTAAAGTATAATACATCTCTAGCACCTGTGCCTGATGAATTTTTGTTCCTAGAAATTAGATGTTATTTAATTATAGTTAGAGTCTCTAACATCACCTAGTTTAATTGCCATATTAAAAACTATTTTGAGAGTTGATTTGCCTAACATCACAAATTTAGTTTGGGAACTGAAAATGCCATTTATTTGTCCTACTTAAGTGTTATTGGTAAGAATTAAGTGCAGGCATATATTGTTATATAAACTGTCATTTTGATGTAGACTACATAGCATATCTGTGTGTGTGTTGTATGTAACACTTAGCATATGGTGATTCTTAAGTAATGATGTGAGACGTGTGTGTGTGTGTGCATTGGAAAAAGTGTGATGAAATAAACTACATTTTTTTATCTCCTATTTCCTAAGAAGCATTTTAAGTTGATATTTATCCTCTTGAACAGAGAGCAGAAAAAAGATCAACTTATCCCTGATGGATTATATGATTGTATGATTATTAGTCTTCCCTGGATTTTGGCTAAAAACTAGATTTGGGGGTGGTGATTGGCACTGGATCATATATCTTAATCATACCAGTGAGCTTTATCTTTCTTTAATGATTTTTTTTTTCGAGACAAGGTCTTGTTCTGTCGCCTAGGCTGTAATAATCTCCTTAACTTTTTATTTTTAAATAATTATAAATTCATAGGAAATTACAAAGAAATGTACCAGGATGTCTCATGTACTCTTTGCACAGCCTCCTCCAGTGTTAATTAACATCATGCATAATACCAGTATAATATCAAGGAATACCAGGAAACTGACATTGGTAAAATCTACAGAGCTTTTACAGTTTTTACCAGTTATACCTGTACTCATTTGCATGTGTGTGTGTGTAGATCTATGCTCACATGGGTACCTTCATTAACCATCCTCCAGAATTACGATATTTAATGTAACATTGCCACAGGGCTTCCTTAAGCTACCCCTTCATAGCCATACCTACACCTCCTCACCCTCTGCCTCACCCATCACAACTACTAATCTCTTCTGTCTCTATATCTCAACTACTATATAAATGAAATCATATCGTATATACCCTTTTGAGATTGGCTTTTTTCATGCAGCATAATTTCCTTGAGGTTCATCCAAGTTGTGTGTATCAATAGTTCATTTCTTTTTATGGCTGAGTAATATTTCAGAGTTATGGATGGACCACAGTTTGATTAGCCATTCACCCATTGAAGGACATTTGAGTAGTTTCCTGTTATTGACCATTATAAATAAAGAGACCATGGACATTCTGAGGAAAGTAAGTTTTAACTTCACTGAGAGAAATACCACAGTGTGCGATTTCTGGGTGGTATGGTAAGTCCATTTTTAATTACTAAAGGAACTGCCAAACTATTTTCTAGAGTGACTGTACCATATTACAGTTCTAGCAGTTATGTATGAGCAATACAGCTTTTCTGCATCCTCACCAGCATTTGGTGTGATCACTCTTTTTCAGTTTGGTCATTCAGATATATGTGTAGTGAAGTCTCATTGTGGTTTTAATTTGCATTTTCCTAATGTCTACTGAGGTTGAACATCTTTTCATATGCTTGGTTGCCATAGAAATATCCTTTTCAGTGAAATGTCCATGTCTTTTACCTATTTTATAATTAGGTTGGATTTTGAGAGATCTTTATTCTAGGTGCAAGTCCATTGTCACATATGTGATTTGCAAATATCTTCTTCTAAACTCTAGTTTCCCTTTTCATCCCCTTCATGGGGTCTTTTGCAGATCAAAAGTTTCTAATTTTGATGAGGTCCAGCTTATCAATTTTTCCATTAATTGGTTGTTGTTTTGATGTCTAAGGACTCTTTGCCAAGTCCTAGGTTTAGAAGATCTCCTATTTTCTTCTAGAGATTTTAGTGTTTTATCTTTTAGATTTATGACCATGATCCATTTTAGTTAATTTTCCTATAAGGTGTGAGATTTATGTTTATGCTTATTTCTTTTGCTTGTGGATACCCAATTGCTCCAGCACCATTTGTTAAAAAGATTATGTGTCCCCTATTGAATCAAAGAATGATTATTTTATTTTATTTTTTGTAGAGACAGAGTCTTGCTATTTTGCCCAGGCTGGTCTCAAACTCCTGGCCTCAAGAAATCCACCCACCTTGGTCTCCTAAAGCGTTGGTATTATAGATGTGAGCCACTCTCCCTAGCCAGCATGATTTATTTAAAGGTACATAGTCCTTAAATAAACTACATGTCCTGCATAAAAATAATTAGAAGTATTTGAGCACCCACCCTGTGCCAGGCATATTTCTAAGCACATTCCCTGCATTATTAACTGATTATTATTTGCAGAAAAAAATGCGTGCAGGGTATTGTTATTATCAACATTTTAGAAATATGGAAGCTAGGTTTTGGAAAAATTAAGTGATTTGCCCAAAGTCATAAAGACAGTGTGACACAAAGTAGAATCCATGTCTGTCTGACTTGAAAGCCTATAATATGCTTAGTAATAAAATGTTTTCTTACCAAAGGAAGCTCAGAATTAAGGCTTTTCATCTATCAAGCCTTTATTTTGTTGTATAGTCAGGACCGATGACCTCTTTAGAAGACCCTTAAAAATACGTTTTTTCTATCTCAAGAACTCAGCTGGAGGTTTGGAGACTGGTTATGAAATTTGACCAGGCATTTGACATATTATCTATGTCCACTTTAAAAAATAAAATGGTAGTCTTCATCCTGAATCAGTTTTTGACAATACGCTTTGTCGTGCCAGTAGTTACGGCCTGAGCATCTAGCACAGTTTTGCTCCCTTTTACTTGGTTTGTATTTAACAGAACTTCTTCCAAAGCTGTGTTGATTTTTAGCAGAGGTCATGTAGCTAAGGATGACTTTCTTTATTTATTGAGTCTCTAATTCTTTTTTAAAATCTTGATAAGCTTTTTTCCCAGACATTAACCTGTAGTAATGTTTTCTTTGTGATTTACATGTTACACCCTCAATTTACATATATTTCTACTGTTCTACTTTTCATTTCATGGAGGCTTGCATAGATATGGATACTAAGACAAAGTGAACAAGAGGGTCACCTGATACCATATGTTCCTTGGAAGGGGATTGATAGCAGAGTTTTACCGTAGTTCCATTTTCTTTCATAAACATTTGATACTTTGGTCACCTTTAGCAAATAGAAAATCTCATGGATAGAGCAAAAATCAGAAGATGAATTGCCTTGCTTCCTCTACTGATTACATGCTAAATGACCTTGAGCAGCTTCTAATTCTAAACCTGCCCATCCTGCAAGTACAGATCACAAAGGAAATAAATGTTTTGCTCTTGAGGATTAGCTTTTATTGTCTTCTTGTTTTGCGAAATGTATAAGCTGGTCTTTTGGAAGCAAGAGGAAATATGTTGGTCTTTTACAAGAGTCATAAGAGAGGGCTCATCCAGGACAGCCAGGGTAATAAAGCGGGTATGGTATAAGACACAGGCATGGGTAATAAAGTGACTCAAAACAGTCTCCAATAATGCAAGCTCCCTGAGGACAGGGATCTGTGTGTTTTGTTCCCTGCTCTATCTTCAGAGTCAACGACGATGTCTGGTACCATCCTCTGTCTGCTATTTCCATGCCTGTTTGCACATCTCCATGTGGAGCTTGTAAGGTAATGAAATGAACTTTGGAACTGTTGGCATCCGTTGCCTTCATTGTGTCCAAACAAACCTCCCAGGGGTCCCAACCATCCTGGGGAAACACACCTGAACCAAGAATAAAGAATCTCTAATAATCTTGTTCAATCTGCTTTCCGTCCTTTGGTCTCAATATTTTTTCTATAAATTGAGAAGGTGGCCGGGCGCGGTGGTTCACGCCTGTATTCCCAGCACTTTGGGAGGCCGAGGCAGGTGGATCACAAAGTCAGGAGATGGAGACCATCCTGGCTAACACGGTGAAACCCCGTCTCTACTAAAAATACAAAAAATTAGCCGGGCGTGGTGGCGGGCGCCTGTAGTCCCAGCTACTTGGAAGGCTGAGGCAGGAGAATGGCGTGAACCCGGGAGGCGGAGCTTGCAGTGAGCCGAGATGGTGCCACCGCACTGCAGCCTGGGCGACAGAGCGGGACTCTGTCTCAAAAAAAAAAAAAAAAAAAAAAAAAAAAAAATTGAGAAGGTAACTACGGACCTCATTGGTCTATTGTTAATACAGAATGAGACGATACAGTGAAAGAACTCTCCAAATGACAAAGCACTATCTCCATCTAAGAATATCGCTTCTGTTGCATCATAGTGAAGTAGTTCCACAGCTGTTTCTGCTCGGACTGACTGGTTCAAATCTCGGCTATACTGCCAGGATTTAAGACACTTTGAAAATGGGCAAAGCCTCATTTTTCCTAGGTCAAAAGGAGTTCAAGATTGGGGAAATCTGAGGATTCAGAAGGATGATAAATGTTAGAACATGGAATCAGGGTGCTTAGATTCTTGGTGCCTCAATTTCTCTGTCAGTTAAATGCCGTATGATCAAATGACTCTTTTCTCATTGGCTTGATGTGAGAAAGAAATGACTACATATAATAATCAGCAACATTCCTGGCACATAGTAAACATCGATGTATTATTATTAATACCTCCACCTACTCTATATACTGACTCTCTATCCTCCCTCTCTTCCTCCTTCCCTGGATCTTAAAAGATGAGTGTGATTAGAAACAAAATTTTGTTGTGATAAAGTCCACCTGAATGTTCCCTCAGATACTAACTAAATCTCTTTCACATGCAACCTTTGGACAAAAGTCTCTTCCTTTTTGCTAGGAATTTCCCCATTTTTTTCTCATTTCTTCTCCTCCTGCTTTAGGAAAGAAAAAAAAAGCATATGCAAGAATTATTTTTTCTTCTCCCCAGATGTCACCAGCACTAACACCTGTCCTAGTTCCAGCTCTGGTGAACTCCAGCAGACCTGCTCAAGTGGACAGCATTAGGAACCTTGTCAGTTTTGCAGTGCTTTTTGCCTGAAGCCACCTCAGATCCCTCATGCTGCAGGTATGCTGAGGGGCCTGGAGGTGACAGGCTGTTTTGCACCCAGGCACACTGAGGCCCGGGTGCTGCAGGGCTGTAAGGGTGGCCGTATTTACTCTCTCCCAACTCCCCCACCTGTGTCATTTTTATTTGTACTTTATAAATCCTTTTCACTTTTGCAAGTTCCTTTTGGCCGCAATCTGAATGCAGTCCTGTATGGAATAAAGGAATATCATAAGTATATATTTTTTAAAACAGCAACACGATTCATGACTCTGTTGCAGAATGTGAAGGAGCAAGTCTCTCAATTGGCTAATTGAATCAAGGTCTGGTGAGTATGTTGAGCTCTGAGCTCTCCTGAAGTTGGGCTCTGAGCCTGAATCAATTGGTCTGATCTCCCTTTCTCTTTATTTGTGTAGAAATGAGTAGGAATTCTGTCTGTGTTAATAATGTAGGGTAATTTTGGAAAGGTAACTTAAATTTCCAGGCTATGGTTTATATTCATAAAGTAAAGATAATTTGAATATTGAACCACTGTTGGCTAAAAGGCAGAATTAGGTGTGACCTCACTTAGAGTACTTAGTTGCAGACTGTTGGGGGAAAATTCTCATATTAAGGTTTAGACTTTGAGAATAGGGTGATTGTGAGCCTTCTGTACATAACTGACTTTCAATACATGCTCATTAAAACCAAAATGCTAAATGATTCAAACACTAAAAATATTCATCATGTTAATTTCTCATAACCTTTATGCAGTGGCAATATTGCATAAATATTTGTTTGTAAAGTGTAAGGTCAGGGCTTATTTTATAATGCAAGAAATCCCCAGTTTGGTTAATACAAAACCTTAACAAGAACCAGTAAGTAGAAACACTTGATAAAGCTATATAATTGTAGATCATTAGTGGGGAAAAGACTTCAATTTGCCTTAGGCTTGATGTTTCTAGAAATAAAATTATTGAGAAAAGATTAAGGATGAGATAAACCATTTGGAGGAAAAGAAGATCATAAAGTGATAGAAACCAGATCTTAAAGTAAACATCTTATTACAGTTGACCTGATTGTTTGGAAGACAATGTACGGTAAATGCACCTGACAACAATAACTTAAGCATACCCTGAGAATGACCCTGTATGGCAGATGCACCTGAATGTGTGTTCAGAGCTGGGGAATCTGGGAATGGCAAACCTGGAGATGGGCTCCTTATCTATGATAAACATCTGAGTCCTGAGTTTTGCGGAGTGGGTGGGGGGCGGGGGGCGGCGGGAGGCGGGGGCTGGGGTTGGGGTAGGGAGGGTAGATGAAGTTTGCCAGGTGCAGGTCATTAGGGGAGGGTGTTAAGTAAAAATGCTGTATAAACTGCATGATGTTTGCAGGCAGTTGTAGTTTTCCTGTCCAGCCCACAGCCACTGGACTGTAGGAAGGCGAATATGTTGTCCAGCCCATTGCCATGGGACCATTTCTGTAATTAAGGCTGTTCTCCTGTCCAGCCCTCTGCCACAGAACTCTCTTCACGGTATGAAAGGCCCTAATAAAACCTCAGATCTTATTTGCTGGCTCTGGGTCTCTTCTTCAGCCTCTTGAACCTGGTGCCTTCCCTACTGAAGGTAATAGGGGCTCAGCACAACAGATCACCCACACACAGGCCACCTGCCTTCAGAAACCCAATTCAAATGGTCATAAGCACCAAAAGAAACAGATTTGCTCAGGTGACTAAAATAACCCAGGAAATAATCAGATGGAGGAATGTGGATGTTATCCCCAGGACTTGATCTCCCCTAGTCCCTGACTCTGCCTTTCCCATGTTGCCCTCACTACCGGGCAAACCCTTTCTACCATGTCAAGATCACTTTGGGAATTCCAGGCTTCAACTCCACTAGCTCAGCAATTCTACTTGGGAGAAAATGTCTTCCCCAGCTGTTTTAGTCACAGCTCTGACAACTCAGTCTCAGTACCTGGTTTGAGTCATACATAAAGCGTCACTGACAAAATCACAACTGTCAGGGCTTGAGATGTGTCATTTGTCCTATGTATCAAACAGCATAAGAAGAGTGGTGTTTCCCCAGAGGAAATTGAGATTCTGTTACCAGTAAAAGGAGAATGGCTGCTCAGGAGGCAAAAAAAACTTGGGTACCCTCCACCACCCATCTACCAAATCTAGATTTGAAAGGCATAGGACAGCAGACAGTCAGGACTAAGAGCAAGTAGCACCAAGAAAGAAGAAGAAAACTGAAAGGGAAAATCAGAAAGCCCTCCTAAGGTCCATTTCACCCACTCAGTCATAAAAGAGCAGAATTAAATTAAGGCTGCTAAAAGTAGAGAAGGCACACCATTGACCCAATATGAAGCCCTGACAAGGAGATTTGTTGGGTTTTTCTGTGAGTACCCTCCTGAGCCATAGATGGAGTGTCTTCTCTTGGGTAGACAACTTTAGTGTGATTCATGTGTTTGAATCACACAGCCTCTGAAGGCCACGTGTCTAGAATAGCACCAAACAATGAAAAATGGCTCTAGAAACATTTATTGTTCCTTCAGCTTTTTCTATCTCCCAAACGTATATTGAGACTAATTTATTAATGTTAAGTCATACGATAAATTCATTCTGGGAGGAAAAGCATTTCCAGGGAGTAACTATATGCTCTCATCACTTACAGCTTTGTCCCCGCCTCATCATCCAGGGTGATGATTTTAATCCAGACTTCTCCATGTACTAACTGTGGAACCCTGGGCAAAACTGGCTCTCAGTTTGCTTATCTTTCCAAAGGGGACAATAATAATATACCCTGCAGAGGTACACATGGCTGTTATTACTGTTTACGCATTTGGGTTTCATTTGGAGACAGTCTCAGAACTGATCTTATAGGGTAAGATTATAGAATGAGCTTATCATATAAGACATACTTGCTCATAGTATTCCAAGAAAGTGCAACACACCAATGCTTAATATTAGGAGTTTAGAAACTAAACTAGGAATCATATTACTCCTGGCTCAGCCTGGGCCCTTGAACTAACCTCCACCGCATATTTTGTCCTCATGGTGTCCCCACAGCAGCTATCCAGGCTTCCTAGGAATAACCCACAAAACTCCCTATTCTCAAGAGACTAGCTCTTTTCCCAAAATCTTGATGTACTCAGTCAGCTAAGAGGTACCTTGCATGCTTTAAAATTCCCACCTATTACTTATTTTTTTAGGTGACCAGTCTCTAAGGCAGAACAAAAATTACTTGAGCGGGGATTTAGACAGGGATTCCAAGAAAAAAAAAATTAGC
This sequence comes from Pan troglodytes, assembly GCF_028858775.2. Classification (NCBI taxonomy): domain Eukaryota; kingdom Metazoa; phylum Chordata; class Mammalia; order Primates; family Hominidae; genus Pan; species Pan troglodytes. Next base: position 72,224,099 of record NC_086015.1, read on the forward strand.
TAAATTGGGCAAGCCTAAATGATCTCTTAGTCATTTGTTGTTTTTTTTTTTTAGCAATTTCCTTCTTCCCTGGAGCCTGATCCTGCAGGACAAGGATCTATTTTCAAGTCAATTACAATTCCTAAGGGATATAATTACCTACAAAATCAGCAAAGGAACCCTATTTCTCTTATGGTAATGTAATAGTAATTTTTAAAATAACTACAATACATATGATAGAAATGGCATTTGCTTTCTTTCAACTTTTCATTGCTTTTAGTTTCATACCATACCATTCCCAAATCTCCAACTTACCAGCAAGCAGTGATAAATGGCAGCCTGTAGATTATTGTTAATCAAGAAAAAAAAAAACAAAATAAATTATTAGTCTATTACACACCATTGTGGCTAATCTATTTCTCATTTGGTAACATTCAGAAGTCTCCTCAAGAACTCGGACAATAGACCCTTGAGAGTGTGAGTGGTGACAATGGATACAGACTGAGCTGCCCAGAAGCCTGTTCATAGTCTCAGACTCCAAATTCTAGGGCTCAACTCCAGTTCGCTGCCCACAGTTTGGCATTTCCTATCCTTTTTAGCTACTTAAAAAAAAGTTTGCTATGGCTATATGCTAAGTACTAAGACACATATTCTCATTTTATCTACATGCCACTTCTCTGTTAGGAGTTACAATATTCCCTTCTTTTGTCATTTTCATTTCATTCATTCATTGCATGCCCACTCTAGACCAGGCAACAGCCTAGGTGCTATGGATATAGCAATGAAGAAAACAAAGATTTGCATTTCAGTGGAGGAGAAAGACAATATGTGGAAGGAGAAAGTGAAGGAGAAAGAAGAGGTGAAGGAGGAGGAGACATCAGGGAGATGACATTTAAGCAGAGACCTAAAAGAAGGGATGTTGTGAGCTCAGGGGGAAAGTGTTTCAGGTGGAAGAACCATCATGTGCAAAGGTCCTGAGGCAGAAACAGTGCTTGTGAAGAACACAGCATGGCCTCTGTGAGTGAAATGTGCTGAGAGGGGTTGGAGGAATATGAGCTGATAGAGACTGCCAAAGCCTTGGAGGGCAGGAAAAAACACTGGGTTTCTTTCTTTCGATCAGCCATATGTAGGTGCCAGGAAAGGAGTGATGTGATTTACCTGTGAGGAAACTGAAGCTAAAGGAATGTTAACTAACTTATCCATGTCACATATGTGGGAAGCCCCATCATCGGGACTCACACTGGGGTCTATGCAGTTCCCAAGGCTCAGTCATTTATAATCACAGCCCAGCTTCTCAGTCACTCAACAGATAATTCCATGTATATGTGCTCTGTCATTGCCTTTATAAAGACAATGAGATCTCTTTGAGATCTCTTCACTCATAATCTCAGTTGGCTTGTTTCTCATCTTCTTCCTTGATCCTAAATGTCAGCAAATCTCCCTCTCCAGTCACAGGTCCAATTAATTATCTCTTATGAAATTCACCAGATGTAACCCTTCTTTTCCATTGCTCCTGCTACTATTCAGGTTTCAAGTCTTGCCTCAAGTCTTGTCTCAAGTCTTGTCTGCTCTCACTTCCCAGGATTCCTGAACCCTCAATGATCCAATACTAGCCTACATGTTCAATTTCATTTCTCCTCATTCTCTCATGTCTCAAACTGGTCACCTTCAGACTATATTTTGACTATATGCTATTCTTAAAAAAATTACATCAAATTATATTACTGATATCTCTTTAAAAAATTGAATCTGACAGTACTGGGCCCATGGTCCCACAAAGCTGGAGCTGGGTAGTGGCTGCCCATTTTGGATGGGGCAAGAGCTCTCCAGTTCTCCACAGTCTCCACCACTCTGTAAAATCAGACATCATCAGGCATCTCTCTTATCATTGGAGGCATCTGTCTTATCATTGCAGGCACTGACACAGTTAAGAATAGTGGCTATAAGTACTTTCTGGAGCCAAACTGCCTGGGTACCAATTCTGGCTCTACCACTTACTAAACTTATGTTATTGCCCAGCTACTTAAGATCTCTGTATCTGCCCTGTAAAATTTAGGTGATATGGTTTGGCAGTGTCCCCACCCAAATCTCACTTTGAATTGTAGCTCCCATAATTCCTGTGTGTTGTGGAAGGGACCCAGTTGGAGGTAATTGAATCATGGGGGTAAGTCTTTCCCGTGCTGTTCTCATGATAGTGAATAAGTCTCATGAGCTCTGTTGGTTTTATAAAGGGGAAGATTCCCTGCACAAACTCTCTTGCCAGGTGTCATGCAAGATGTGTCTTTGTTCTTCCTTCACCTTCCACCATGATTGGGAGGCCTCCCCAGCCATGTGGAACTGTGAGTCCATTAAACCTCTTTCCTTTACGAATTACCCACTCTTGGGTATGTCTTTATTAGCAGTGTGAGAACCGACTAATACAGTAGGTAATTATGATAACTACCTCATATTTCTGGTGTGATGGTTAAATGCACTAATACTTACAAAAGCATTTAGAAAAAATAGCTGGACATAGCACTCGATAAAGGTTACCTTTTGAGGTTGCTGTTTATAATTCCCACTGTATACCAGGTAAGTTGGTATACTTGTCAAAATGAACATGCCTTTTACAATCCCATCTCCTTGCCCTTGTGTACTTTAATCTTGCTTCCCAGATGGTTTTCCCAAATGGTCCAGTCTTCTATGATCACAGAATCTTATCCATCTCTTACGTAAGGCCTACTTCAAATCTCACCCATTTGTGAAATCATAACTGGCCACTCTGTATAGATATTGTTTCTCACTTCTTTCTATTTCTGCAGCTCTGATTTTGTGCACTACTTACTGCATACTCATCTACCCCTTTGCATTGCTGTTTAACTGTCTTACATTAATATTTTCTCTCTCCAACCAGACTGAAGAACCCTAATGGTGATGCATGGCAGGTGATGATTGGGTTATGTTTCAACTTTCTGGCAGATAGTTGGCAGCAATGCTAGATAGTACAATGATTATTTTCTGAATTCTCATGGGGAGGATTTTATCATGACATTTTTCTTGGTCAATGATACTAAATTAGAAGGTTGGATGTTTGTCTAATGAGTGCAATATTGAAAAGGTAGTATGTTTTAAATAACAAGGTTCTGGAGTTGAAACAGGTTTTGTGCCCCTTCTAATACAGGTTAATGCAGAATGAAGGTCATTATTGTGTGACATTAGTTTCAGATTGAAGGTCATTATCATGTGGCAACTGGGTTTTGATTCAGTGCTTTCCTACTTTACAGAAGCTGCAAACATAATTGGCAAATCTGTAAAAATGACTACAGCATTAGTTTCTTTGGGTTTCTGAAAGTTATGCATGGAACTCTGTGTTTCTGTCTGTCTGTCTGTCTGTCTGCCTGCCTATCTATCTACCTGTCTATGTATGTATGTGTGTATGTATGTATGTATGTATGTATGTATCTATCTATCTATCTATCTATCTATCTATCTATCTATCTAATCTGTCTATCCATTGAGAAATGAGTATACTTCCTACTGGGCACTGGTCTTCAACATGGATAAAACACAGAACATGAGAATTCAATATTAGAATATGGGACAAAGACAGTGAAATAATTACTGAGAAAAATATGAAAATCAATTTCATCAAAATTGAACCACCTAAGACGATTGTTAACGGAAGTAAAGTAATTAGATGTGCTTTTTCATTAATGTCAGTTAATACCTACCTAAAATTTAGTGTAATTTCAGAAGACTTTTTTAAACCTGGAAGAAAGATACTTGTACCATCATTTGCATTAATCTCTGAAATGAAACACTTCCATATGGCTTTCATGGTGGGGAGGGGACTATAATTACTGAGGTCACTTTCTAAATAATACTACTGGAATCTATTCATATGGGAACCAAAGACATGCTGTGATGCCAAGTTATTTCCTCTGTGGAAATAAAGATAAAGGTAAGGTAAAGGAAGGGTAAAGATATATAGGAATATTACAGATGATCCCAGGATTTAGCAGTAGACCTACCACAATTAAGTCCCAGTTCTCTGAAAGTGACCTTCTAGGATGTTCATGTCTGACTCTACTGTACTAAGGGCCATTGTATTATATAGGCAGAAGAGAGCAATGAGATTGTTTGATTGGTTAGAGAAGTCTAAATTAATCCTGCCAGCAGTAAGCCAAACCCACAGTGCCAGCCTACACAGTACAATAAATAGAAAAGGTAATTTGACACTCTGCCCAAAAAACTAGCCTTGGAAGTAGCAGCCACTTGGCCTCATTGAAAAGTAGGGAGAAAATGAATTTTGTAATGAATTACTTGTCACTCAAAAGATATTTGGTTTACAACAGGAAATAAAAATCATTCTGAAGAGTGGCCATTTTGCCTAAAAGGAAGCAATGCATCAAATAAGTGCTAGTGAAACAGATGAAGAGTATTCATACATCTTTAGGTCATCTGCTGACACAAACAATTAGATTAAAGTGGAATGATTCAATCTGAGAAATGTGAATGGATAGAGAAGGAATAAAGAATATTCTTTAGTTCTCAAATAACTTTTTATTAAATATTATTGTTTCTCTTTTATTAGGTTTGGCTTACAAACCTATATTTTGTAAATCTTGTTTGTGTTCAATTTAGAAAAACATAATCCATTTACATTTATTGGTTCGGTTCTGATTGCAGTAATCATTAAATCTGGATAATGAAAAATATTCACCAACTCTTCAGTGTACCAAGGAAGTATTGAGAATTGAGAACTTTTTTTAAGGTCTTAGTGTACAATCAGTAATCACCACTATTTTTCCTTCGATGTGACATTTATTGTGAAGGGACCTATATATCCCACTTTATTTCTGGGATTTGGAGCTAAATGTTGTCTCTATGTCCGTTCAGGTGATGCCAGGGTCAATGGCCACAGCATAGAGGATCACTAATAGAAAACCAAAGCCCATTCTTGAGACTTTTATAGGGTTTTTAAAAATTTATTTGTTTGCCTGTTTGTTTTATGAAGGATAATGATTTATTTTTTAAGGGACCCTAGGCTTCTTAGGATTTTCTGTCTTCTGAAGATATTGACTAAAGTGTCCAAAGTGGGGATGGTTGGAGATGGGCTAATAGGAAGTGAAAAACTAGTCCATTTCTCTGGCTAACAGGCAGTTAAGTCTGTAATACACTGATATTTCAGTGTTAACAAACACTTTTAATTAACAGAAGAGAGGCTAATGAATCAATTTACTGATAATTTGTGAATGAATTAATTTGTTAATCAATCTATTTACTAATAATTGTTTCCTTTCAGAATACTAACTCTGCTAGAGTATTTATCTTTGATAAATAGATACTATTTATCAAAGCCAGAAAAGCACATTCAAATACTTTCCAAATATTAGATTCTAACATCAGATCAGATGGCTACTCCAAGCACCTTTAGACTGAGGCATTATAACATTCCTTTTAGGTGTGAGTAGAATAAAGGAATTTTTATTCCCACTTGATATTGGATGACTCTAGAGGGAGGTCCTAGTGCCTACTTACTGAGGAGTTTCCACAGTTGTAAATACACTTCCTCACCTCAAAGTCTTCCTTTAGCCACAGGGGAAATGCTGCTTTTTCAATACGAGGATTTCTCTCAAGCCAGAACTTCCTTAGCTCTGAGGTGTGTCATAGTGGTCAGAGCAGGTAGACTGGCTGGGAGACCAAGACCTTGATTAGGCTACCTAACATGTTTGTGCCTTGGTTACCACATCTGTAAAGTGGGGATAATAATAGTACCTATCTCCACACATTGTAGTACATAGTCACATTTTTAACAGTGCTTGATCCAGGATGTTACTCTCAGGTGCCCACCCTAAGAGAGAAAGGTGTCATTGAAAGAATTCCATCTGTAAAATTATTTTGGGGTTTCTTAAATTCACATAGTCTTGTACATAGTTTAATGTACATGGCCTTGGCATTGTGTAAAATGTTATTTGGACACTCTGGAAGAGGAGGATAGCAAATTTGATTCTAGGGTTATAAGACTGGAGGGTTAATTATAATATAAATCAATCAGGTAATTGGGAGAAGATTGGAGGAAATTTGATATATGTTTATGTGTTTATCAAGTGATTGCATCTGCTTTTCACTCTCTGCTGCCACCATCTGGCCCCAAAACCTTTGTATGAGCCACAATAGTCACATCCCTGGGACATCTTTGTGCCCCCTCCAGTCTCTTTTCCACACGGCAGCCAGTATCATTTCTTATGATTCTCTACTAGTTCATGTCATTCCTACACTTGGCATCACTCATTAGTTGGACATTGGATAAACAGAAAGCATCAAGCTCTTTCCTCCTTTCCAGCTTCATCTCATATCTTCCCTCACTCGTAACGCTCTGCTTATGCCAGCCTTCTCTCTGGCCCTTGACTATATGGAGTTCTTTCCAGCCTCAGGGTATTTGCAACCTGCTGTTCTGCTACACAGGACATCTGCCATTCACACTTTCTATCTCTCACTCCTGCTCATCCCTTAGATCTCAGCTAAACATAACTTTCTTGGATGGCACTCCTTTAAAGCCCAGCCACCCGACCCCAGAATTTAAATTGGCCTTTCCCCATCCTTAATCTAATTTCCAACATGGCATACTGACCTTTTCCTTTGTATAACTTATTATAATTTGTGGTGTCATGTTTTCTATATGCTTGTTTAACCTCTGTCTTCCCGAATAGACAGTTAACTTTATAAAGCCATGGACGGTGTCCATCTTTTTTTTTTTAAGTGCTGTACTCTGCCTCAGACAAGATGTGGTTGGTGCTTAATTAATAGTTGTTGAATCAATGATTACATCAACAAATGAACACTTAGTATGTGACAAGCACTGGGCTAAGTGCATAATACCCATGGTTTTATTTAATCCTCACAATAACCTTTTGAGTTAATTATCATTAATGTCATTCACAAATGAGGAAATAATACTTCTTCATGCAGTGAGCTTAGAAGGGACTGTTACATCCTCTAAAAAGTGGCCAGCCTTCCCCTAGAGTATGAGCTAGACTCAGTAACTTGCTTCCAAGGAATAGAGTATGGAAACTGAAAAGATGGTAAAAATAGTAACCTCACAGTGGATAAACTTGGAAGACATTATCTTAACCAAGTGACCAAGTTTAATATATCCAATGATAAGTTATCATGTGCCCCCTGATTTCACCTCTGTGATTTTCTTCTCTAAAATTCATAACCCCAGCCTAACTATAAGGAAACATCAGAAAAATTCAATTTCATGGACATTCCATAAAATATCTCTTCGAAACTCTCAAGGTCATGAAACAGAAGGAAAGAAAGATGTCATAGATTAGGAGGAGGCTAAGGAGATACGGGTGCTGAAGGCAATGTGTGATCCTGGAACAGAAAAGGACTAAAGTGAAAAAACTGGTAAAATCCAAATAAAGCTTAGTTAATAGTAATGTGTCAATGTTAATTTCTTAGTTTTGACAAATGTACTGTGGTTATATAAGGTGTTCATGTTAGGAGAAGTTGGGTAAAAGGTATGGAAGGGCTCTCTGTAGTATCTTCGCAACTTTCTGTAAATCTAAAATATTTCAAAACATTTTCCTTTAAATGGCTACATTGGTTTGGAAACCAGGGCTGATCTTTAGTCAGCATACACTGGTGGTTGATGTATTCAAGTTGATGTAATATATTGGCTTCAATTGGTCAGGACTTGAGCATGGCATGTTGTTGACTGTATTGAGAATTACTAACTATGCTCCCTTTTTACAAAATTATGATCAACTTTCTATTCACTCAAAAGTATTTTTTAATAATTCTTTTCTCAGAAGAATAAGAACCTGTGTGTGACTTTAAGTCGTTCTATTTAACTGAGTGGTTACCATGGTGAATCTAAGTGTTCAGAGAATAATTTCAAATCAAAACTCCAGATAATGCTTATGCCACAGCAAAAGAAAGATCAGCTGTCAATGGTGTGGCTTCTCAGAGCCACATAACAAATATACCAATTTATGCCTAATATTGGAAATCTTCTAGTCCAACCTTACTGGGTACTTGTTGGAGTATCAGAAGAGGTTGAATGTTTTTCCAGGTTCACTTTCTTCCTTGGGATGTCACAGAACTGAACTCTATCAGAAATATGCTAGGGCATGTTTTATTCTCTTCTGCATCTTCTGTCAGAAACAGCCAACAAGTGCCATTTTCAAGTCGCTACAGATCTCACCTAGACCCTTGGAAATATCAGGTTCTGCTGGATTCTGATCAACAGTGCCCACGCAGTAACTTAGAATCTGACCAGGATGCCAGGACTCACATCTAGCTCTTCCCAAAAGCACGCGTGGGCAGGGATTCTCAAATCATCTGGGGATGTTGATAAACCACAGATGCTGACTCAGTGAGTGTGGGGTGAGGACTGACACTCTTAATTTCCAAAAGCTCCCGGGTGCCACTGTGGGTCTTTGGAACTGCATTTTGAATGGAAAGGTGCTAGGATATTTTTAATGACATCCTAACGAAATTATGCCACTAGGGATTTAACTGTGTATTCCACAGCTTTACTTTCCTTTTCAATTTAACCTCTTTAGTTCAACAATTTAACACTTGTGGAACTCCACAAGTTAGGATGCAAAATGAACAAGAAAAGGGATTTAGTTTTAACTGAGATGTCCCTTCACAAGAAATTGATAGAAAAAGTGAATTTACTCTTTTGGCTTAGGAGTGACTTGGCGATGCGGGTTCTTTTTTGGTTCCATATGAACTTTAAAGTAGTTTTTTCCAATTCTGTGAAGAAAGTCATTGGTAGCTTGATGGGGATGGCATTGAATCTATCAATTACCTTGGGCAATATGGCCATTTTCATGATATTGATTCTTCCTACCCATGAGCATGGAATGTTCTTCCATTTCTTTGTATCCTCTTTTATTTCATTGAGCAGTGGTTTGTACTTCTCCTTGAAGAGGTCCTTCGCATCCCTTGTAAGTTGGATTCCTAGGTATTTTATTGTCTTTGAAGCAGTTATGAATGGGAGTTCACTCATGATTTGGCTCTCTGTTTGTCTATTATTGGTGTATAAGAATGCCTGTGATTTTTGTACATTGATTTTGTATCCTGAGACTTTGCTGAAGTTGCTTATCAGCTTAAGGAGATTTTGGGCTGAGACGATGGGGTTTTCTAGATATACAATCATGTCATCTGCAAACAGGGACAATTTGACTTCCTCTTTTCCTAATTGAATACCCTTTATTTCCTTCTCCTGCCTGATTGCCCTGGCCAGAACTTCCAACACTATGCTGAATAGGAGTGGTGAGAGAGGGCATCCCTGTCTTGTGCCAGTTTCCAAAGGGAATGCTTCCAGTTTTTGCCCATTCAATATGATGTTGGCTGTGGGTTTGTCATAGATAGCTCTTATTATTTTGAGATACATCCCATCAATATGTAATTTATTGAGAGTTTTTAGCATGAAGCATTGTTGAATTTTGTCAAAGGCCTTTTCTGCATCTGTTGAGATAATCATGTGGTTTTTGTCTTTGGTTCTGTTTATATGCTGGATTACATTTATTGATTTGCGTATGTTGAACCAGCCTTGCATCCCAGGGATGAAGCCCACTTGATCATGGTGGATAAGCTTTCTGATGTGCTGCTGGATTCGGTTTGCCAGTATTTTATTGAGGATTTTTGCATCAATGTTCATCAAGGATATTGGTCTAAAATTCTCTTTTTTGGTTGTGTCTCTGCCAGGCTTTGGTATCAGGATGATGCTGGCCTCATAAAATGAGTTAGGGAGGATTCCCTCTTTTTCTATTGATTGGAATAGTTTCAGAAGGAAATCAAACTATACTACAAGGCTACAGTAACCAAAACAGCATGGTACTGGTACCAAAACAGAGATATAGACCAATGGAACAGAACAGAGCCCTCAGAAATAATGCTGCATATCTACAACCATCTGATCTTTGACAAACCTGACAAAAACAAGAAATGAGGAAAGGATTCCCTATTTAATAAATGATGCTGGGAAAACTGGCTAGCCATATGTAGAAAGCTGAAATTGGATCCCTTCCTTACACCTTATACAAAAATTAATTCAAATGGATTAAAGACTTACATGTTAGACCTAAAACCATAAAAATCCTAGAAGAAAACCTAGGCAATACCATTCAGGACATAGGCATGGGCAAGGACTTCATGTCTAAAACACCAAAAGCAATGGCAACAAAAGCCAAAATTGACAAATGGGATCTAATTAAACTAAAGAGCTTCTGCACAGCAAAAGAAACTACCATCAGAGTGAACAGGCAACCTACAGAATGGGAGAAAATTTTTGCAACCTCCTCATCTGACAAAGGGCTAATATCCAGAATCTACAATGAACTCAAACAAATTTACAAGAAAAAAAAAACATCAAAAAGTGGCCAAAGGATATGAACAGACACTTCTCAAAAGAAGACATTTATGCACCCGAAAGACACATGAAAAAATGCTCATCATCACTGGCCATCAGAGAAATGCAAATCAAAACCACAATGAGATACCATCTCACGCCAGTTAGAATGGCGATCATTAAAAAGTCAGGAAAAAACAGGTGCTGGAGAGGATGTGGAGAATTAGGAACACTTTTACACTGTTGCTGGGACTGTAAACTAGTTCAACCATTGTGGAAGTCAGTGTGGCGATTCCTCAGGGATCTAGAACTAGAAATACCATTTGACCCAGCCATCCAATTACTGGGTATATACCCAAAGGATTATAAATCATGCTGCTATAAAGATACATGCACATGTATGTTTATTCTGGCACTATTCACAATAGCAAAGTCTTGGAAGCAACCCAAATGTCCAACAACAATAGACTGGATTAAGAAAATGTGGCACATATACACCATGGAATACTATGCAGCCATAAAAAATGATGAGTTCATGTCCTTTGTAGGGACATAGATGAAACTGGAGACCATCATTCTCAGCAAACTATCACAAGGACAAAAAACCAAACACCACATGTTCTTGCTCATAGGTGGGAATTGAACAATGAGAACACATGGACACAGGAAGGGGAACATCACACACCGGGAACTGTTGTGGGGTGGAGGGAGGTGGGAGGGATAGCATTAGGAGATATACTTAATGCTAAATGACGAGTTAATGGGTGCAGCACACCAACATGGCACACGTATACATATGTAACAAACCTGCACGTTGTGCACATGTACCCTAAAACTTAAAGTATAATAATAATAAAATTTAAAAAAAAGAAAGTGACCCAAGTATGAGATAACTGAAATAAAAAAAAAAGAAAAAGTGAATTTATATCACCTACCTGCTAAAAGACTGACTTTTATAAAATGATTTAATTTCTTTAGGTAGAATCATTTGTGATCCATGTTGAGCAAGTCTGAGAAACGCTCTCTGCTCAATTTCCAAGTGAACTAAGGGCTTTGTCAACTTGACCAAAATACCGTCCAATTTAGGGACTGTTTCCATTTGCTAGATAATCCTCTCAGAGTTTGTATTCTTGCTTTTTTCTCCCATTACGATTCACTAACTAGTGATTACCAAAACCCTAAGTCCTGGGTTTAGGTTTTTTTTTTTTTTTAATTTTCAGCTTTTATTTTAGATATGGAGGGTATACATATATATATATATAAATATATATATATATAAAAAATATATATATATATATAACATGGGTATATTGAACCCAGCCAGGTAGTGAGCATAGTATCCAATAGGCAGTTTTTCAACCCATGCCTCCTTCTTCCTTCCCCCTTTATTAGTCCACCATATCTATTGTTCCTATGTTCATATCCATGTATGCTCAATGTTTAGCTCCCACTTATAAGTGAGAACATGCATTATTTGGTATTCTGTTCCTGGGTTAATTTGCTTGGAATAATGGCCTCCAGCTCCATCATGTTGCTGCAAAGGTCATGATTTCATTCTTTTTTATGGCTGTGTAGTATTCCATGGTATATATGTACCACATTTTCTTTATCCAATTCACCACTGATGGGCACCTAGGTTGATTCCATATCTTTGCTATTGTGAATATAGTGGTGATGAATATATGAGTGTGTGTGTCTTTTTAGCATAGTGATCTGCATTCCTATGTGTATATACCCAGTAATGGGGTTGTTGGGTCAAATAGTAGCTGTGAACACTTTTGGGACTGTGGTTAGGCCAGATGTCATGGTTCAAATGATGTTAGACATTAAATGTTGTATGCATTTTAAATCTTCAGATCTTATAAAGTTTTAATAATTTCTGTAGTTTTATTGAAAACATTGACATTGCTTATTTGAGTCATGGATTGTTATATCCATCTGGAAAGACAGTCACCCCTGATAGAACACAGCATTTTCTGTTAGTCAGCATAATACAGGTTTTTAGAGTATTACTCATGGGGTTGGAAGTTTGATTTTATTCAGAAATATTTTTAAGAGATGGTGTCTTAATATGATACCCAGGCTGGACTCAAACTCTTAGTCTCAATTCAGAGATTCTAATATCCCTCACATAGAGTTTTGAACCCTGAAAATTGGTAAAAGTATACTTCTATGGCATAAACCAATATATTATACCATGGAATTTCACTGTGATTTGCTAATACCTGACATAAAATGTGCTGTTTAGTCTCTTAAATAGAGACTAGTTTCATCCTTATATTTTGTCATTTTTTTGTGGAACATACACAAAAATTCAAATTTTTCATATTCAAAATTTGACTATAATCCCACTTAGGTAGAACAGATACTTTAACCACACACACATACACACACACACACACACACACACACACATTTTGTAAGGGGATACTGAGGCCCAGGGACTTACTCATAGTCATGAAGTTACTGGCATTTGACTCTGGAAGGGATGATAGAGATTTCATCCTATGACCTCGCTTTACATAACAAGTAATGAAGCTGAGAGAGGTTGGGCCACTTGCTCAAAGAGTTACAGCAAGTGAGTGGAGAGGCGGGGGGCGGTCAGGACTCAAAGTCACCTATCTTGTCTCTCAATCCTGGATACCATCCCCTGCCATTCTCTGCGTCAGGCCAGCACAGCACTGGGCACCCAGCATCCTTAGTCTATGGTCTAGGTCTTTTTATTACACTATAAACCTATGTTTCATGTATCCAAGCACACAAGGTGATTTGGGGAATACCATATTTAGACAAACATTGATTTTGAAATTATTCATTTACTTTAATGCATATCAATATCTGTGTATCTTCTATTTACAAATGAGAATGATTTGCCAAATAACAGCTATATAGAATTTTATTTTTTTTAATATACTCATTTCAGTCAAATTAAAGTAGATTTGAGGCTGGGCACAGTGGCTCATGCCTGTAATCCCAGCACTTTGGGAGGCCGAGGTGGGCGGATCACTTGAGGCCAACATGGTGAAGCCCCATCTCTACTAAAAATACAAAAAAATTAGCCGGGCATTGTGGTAGGCACCTGTAATCCCAGCGATTCGGGAGGCTGAGGCTTGAGAATCACTTGAACCCAGGAGGTGAAGTTTACAGTGAGCCAAGATCACACCACCGCACTCCAGCCTGGGCAACAAAGTGAGACTCTAACTCAAAAAATAAATAAATAAAGTAGATTGAAAAAATAAACAATAGTTCAGGTCGTTTGTGGAGATGGCAAATATTGGGCACACAGATTATTGAAGTTTGGAAACTGTCAACATACATCCCTAACATCTTTTACCTTTTCATCACCATTTATGTGTCTGCAAGACTTACCTGGCTGTGGTTCTCTTACAGTCACTCCAGCCAATGAAATGGAAGCAACTGTGTGAAAACTACACCAGTTAACTTATAAAATTTCAATGACAGAGGATGGGTAGGTAGTGACTGCAAGAACACAATACATTCTAAGAAATGTTTCAATGTTATCATTTTAAAGTAAATCTTAGAATTCCTATTAGTGTAGAAGTAAACTAGCATTACCTATTTTGAGCTTAACAGAGTCAATGAAAGTCTTTATCAATGAAAGTCTTTATAGAAATTATATATAGATAATTTCTATAAAGAAATTTATATTATATATAATTTCTATAAAGAAATTATAAAGACAGACCAAACTTTTGACAAAAATCTGCTTAAATTGCTTAAAACATATTTTAGTGATAGATAATTGTTTATTTCAAGACCTTCACAATTTGAGCAATTTAGTGTTGCATCTGAGAAGACAGAGATGGTCAGTTTTTTAAACAAATTTACATAAAAAGATATGTTAAGATTTTATTGATAACTATTAAGATCTGCTATAATAATATGTCTCTCCATATAGAATTCTCATATTTATGTGAAAATGTATGCAAAAATTGTGGCTTTTAATATATGAAATTTAAAAACTCATATACAATTTTGCTGGCAAAGCAAGATATGTGTTCAATTTGGTATCATTTCCATAATCCCAATTTTTATTTTCACCTCATCATGATACTGTTAAATTTGGAAGCTCTTTTTAAAATAATTTCATCCAAAACCATTTCTGAGGCTCTGATCCCTTAGATCTTGATCTCCTGTTTAATTTCCCTCAGCCATTAACAGGTGTGGATTTCATTTTCTTTGTCTTCCTTGCTAGGAAGTCTAACCACAGCATTCTCGCTGTGTATTCCAAAGGGGCCTGGCCTGGCTGCTTTCTACATCAACCTAATATGTGAGGTCCTTTCATGTGAAAATGACTCTCCATCATCAGGGTCACCTCATTCATTCATTAAAGGTAATTTAGCACACTCACACAGCATCCTACCAAGACCAGCTTTTTGACTTTTGTCAAGGTTTATCCACATCACGCTTGACATTCCTGGTGGGAATTTCTATGAATTCCGAAGCTTCAGAAAGATGTTTTGATATGTCCCACTAGGGGAAAGAACTTTTCCAGGGCACAGAGTGATATGAGGCCTGAACTAACTGGGTTCACCTCCAGGCCTGAGAAAGATGACATGAACCAGAAAAGCATGGCCTTACAGCTGGTTGGAAGGAGGCTGTCTTGCTGAGGCTCATTACAGAACTGGCCCAAGATACTCAGATCCCCTCATTCCCCTGGCTGTGAACTGTTGCATACTGCAGAAGCTGAGTCAGCCTTCTACATCTGGGCTGCAGGTGTAGCCCAGACATGGCTAATTAAAATGCCAGGCCTTAGTGGTATAGGGCTGTTTCTCTGGGGCACTTCACAGCTCTAGCATGTCATCCTAAAAGGTTTATGCCTGAAAGTAAAAGTTCAGAATATTAAGAAGAAAAAAAATTGTATAATCGCTGGAATGCTAATGTCTTGAGTTTCTAAATTGAACGGCACTGTCAGATTAGGCTCTATCGACATAGTCAGCAAGTTCTTATTCTTCTTGCCTGTGCCAGACTGCTGCATGTCAGGACATAAAATGTTCCCTTCATAGGCAAAAGAAAGCACCCGTGATAAGAATACTATTAAGGAAAAGTGGTCAGTGTTCAGGCTGAGTTGAGACAGGAGTGGAATGTCATCTTTCTCATGTAGCGCACTTTAATTTACAGCCAGGATGGTCATTTAAGCTTTTACACACTGTAATAAAGGTGTCCCAGCAGTTGGTAGAGAGTGAAGCTTGATCTTTGGCTTAAAAGAATGAGATTGAGATATAAAATACCTTTAATTGACGAGATCTGTATCACAAGGGTTGTGAAGTTGAAGGTTTTATACGAAACATAACTGCTGTCTTTACCCAGAAGAGTAGATATAAACAGCCCAGTCCTAAGTAAATCTCTGACACCCCTTCGCTACCATACCGCATGACACTGACATTTGGTTTGTTTTTTATGGTTTATAAGGGTTTTCACAAACAGAAACTCGTTTGATCTTTCTACCTTTCTGGAAGATACAGTATTTTTATTCTCCCTTTACCAAGACTTGTTGCACATTTGAAATTCTGCATTTCTAGAACACAGGGCTGCAAACTATTTGATGAGGATTTAGGAGCATGGGGCATTCCATGAGACACATAGTAAAGGATCCAGGTGAGAGCAGAGGAAGACACAGTTCCCAGATGCTTGGCACATAGCGAGGATGGGAAAGGGAAGGCCAAAGAATCTGGCAGCTCTGGCTCAGCAGTTAACCTGTCTTCTGTGTTCCACCTCTCTAGAGGATGCTGCCCAACTCTCAGGGATAAGTATGTGGTTTTAATTGGCTTGTTATCATAATTTGAAGCTACGTGTCCTGCCTGACTAGTCTTTAATGAGGCACATCCACTCTTGGGCTCAGTTAAGCAAAAGAACCTTCTGTGGATTAATAGACTCCAGTTTCTCCTATGAATATTGCCAAAGGTACAGGGGGCTTTGGGTGCTAATAAAAACAGATTTCCCATTGATTGTCTTCCTGCATGCAAATAATCCTCCTCCCCAGGGAAAGCATTAACAAGAGAAAGCTGAGTTTCTCCTCACAACAAGTCAAGTTTATTCCGACTCATTTGTGTAAACTGGTCTATAGGAACACACAGATAAGACTTGCTGTGTTAATTAGCCTCATCTAATCATTCCACACTGTGGACATACATCAAAACGTCACATTGTACCCCCAAAATACAATCATTATTTGCCAATTTTAAAACATTTTTAAGAAACTTACTGAACCCATACTTGTATGCTAAGCCCTTAACAAGTATCATTTTACTCAAACAAAACTGTTCTACTTAGGTTCCATGGTTGTCACATCATTATCACTTCAGACAAGGAGACCAAACTCCAGAAGTTTTAGTAACTCATATAAGTTATATGGAAAATGAGGTGTGAAGCCAAAATGTGAGGTGCAGCTGTGGAAAACCAAGCCTGTGTACCTAGTGATCCAAAGAATTATCCCACCCTATAGATGGAAGTGCTTTCGATTGGTGCCTTGATTCAAGTAAATTTGTGCAGGGAATTTTTGGAGATTTTCCTTCATGAAAAGATAACTGATGATGTTGAGATTTCTCTGTTGAGTCTTGAAAGTTTTGTTCTATCCTGCACAGGTTATTTGAAGGATTCTTTTTTTTAATATTTAAGGGAATGAAAAGATATAAGCCTTATATGGATCTATGCATGTTGTAACTTTTCAAGTCTTATATGACTCTATGCATGTTGTAACTTTTCAGTTCTTCTTTTTCTTTTCCTGTAAGCACATTTTCTGTGACTCCTCTTATTTCTTCAAATAGGTAGTCCACAATGGGAAGACTACTCGCACACGATAAATCTCTGCTAGACAATTGTCAGATAATTTTAAGGCTGCTAGATGCTACTATAAATACGAACTGGCAAAGATAACTTAGTTCTGGAGTTTTTCTTAGTCATGAACTCATTAGAAGAGCTATAGTCTCTTGCCATTGACAGCCCAGAGAATGCATTTTCCTTGTTCTTTGTGTTGAAAAATTTCTGACTTTGTTTCAAAGAGGTGTTAAGAGGTGAGGCATGTTTTCAGAATCATACTGTTAGTCTCTTTTATAACATCAGCTTCCAAAAATAAAGTTCTAAGGTATTTGACTGCCATTCTGAGTCCTCCTTATTCTGAAAGGATGACCAAAGTTTTGGCTCTGAGAAAGAATATTCTAAAAAAGGACAGCTACTTCAGGATATAAGAAAATAAGAGGAGAGAGAGCACCATTTCAGTTTAAAGGAGGAAAGACATATTTTAAGATATTGCTGAAACTTTGACATTTTGAGTTTTAGCAGATTCAAACAGGAGACCAAAAACGTGTGGCCCCCGTGACTCAACTCATTGTGGGTGTGGAGACATGGATGGGGGGAGCCAGGCAGTTCAATTGTCAGCTAAATATTAGAGTCCTTGAGATATTTTCTTCCTGTGATATTTGACCTCTTTTTGATGGGTATTATCATCATTTTTTCTCCCCCACTGGGAGAAAATATGGTGAAGGAAATGAAAGGTGAAAGGGATAGCAAAGAAAAGAATGGATGAATAGTGGGTAGAGACCAGGCACCCTGACACAGGGAAAACAGGGTCAAACGAAGCCCTTTGGTTTTCTTCCAGAAACCTAAAAATATCCACCTCTTGCCTGATTGACATTTCCACTCTGCTTGCCTTATGCATGTGCTGTAGGGGCTGCTAATGTTGCTTAACTCACATGCTCCCTGCACTTTTCTGCTGTTAGAAAGAAACCAGTCAGTTGGGTAATCATGATAATTAAAAAAGATGTAAACTTTCAGAGTGGCTGACACAAACTCATTACACTAAGCTGTCTTGCCTGACTGAACTAACATTAATTCCAATACCCCATTACATTCTGGCATGTAAGAATTTCTAACTAATGTGGATATTTCTTCCCTTCATTTACCTACCCAACTCTTCCCTACCTTCCTTCATTCCTCCCTTCTTTCCTTCCCTTCTTCTCATCTCTAACACATTCCCATTGATGCTGATGCTGCCTGTCCAAAGAACAAACTTTTGCTGAACTGTTTCAGGCTAATTCTCCCAAATTGTAATGTGCATATAGATCATTTGAGGGTCTTATTAAAGATGCAGATTCTGGTTGGGTGCATTGGCTCACTCGTGTAATCCCAGTGCTTTGGGAGGCCACGGCAGGAGGATTGCTTGAGGCCGGGAGTTTGAGACCAGCCTGAGCAACAGAGTGAGACCCTATCTTTACAATTTCTTTTTTAAAACTAGCTAGGCATAGTGGCACATGCCTGTGGTCCCAACTACTCCAGAAGCTAAGGTGGGAGGATCCCTTGAGCCAAGAGTTCAGGTTATAATGATGAGGTTACAATGAGCTATGGTTGCACCACTGTACTCGAGCCTGGGGGATAGTATGAGACCCAACTCTAAAAAATAAAAAATACGAATTCTGATTCAGTAGGTCTGAGGTGAGACCTGAGATTTTGCCTTTCTATGAGTGTTCCAGGTAATGCTGATGCTACTGACACCAGGGCAACACTTTGAGAAGTTTCAAGACAATGGTCCACACATTTCCAGTGAGATTAGAGATAGCAACTTTTGGCCAGGAGTGATGGCTCATGCCTATAATCCCAGAACTTTGGGAGGCCAAGATAGGGGGATCACCAGAGGCCAGGAGTTTGAGACCAGCCTGAGCAAAATGGCAAGACCCTATTTAATTTTTTAAGAGAATTAAAAACAGGTAAAATTTTTAAAAAGAGAGAGAACCAGTTTTAATGCACAGCAACCAACCAATTTGAAGGATTCTTTTTTTAATATTTAAGGGAAGGAAAAGATACAAGCTTTATATGACTCTATGCATGTTGTAACTTTTCAGTTCTACCTTTTCTTTTCCTCTGAGTAATTTTCTGTGGTCGAACCTGTTACTCAGAAGTGCATTTGGTGAAACAATTTCTATGCCTACCTTGGAAAGTCTGTGCCCCTTTCTTCAGGCTAAAAGGCATGCTGCAGGAAACCACATCCAAATGTATTCCTCCCTTTCTTTGTGCCAAAGAGTTGGAGTTTCTTAGAACTCTAGATTTTGACGGAAGTAAATTTCAATATCTGCTTCATCACTATCTATACAAGTTCCGGCGCTAACTGATTGCGCCACTGGAGCTCCAGCTTCATCACTTTCTTAATCCCTCTAAGCCCCTGTTTAGAATGAGGTTGAAATGGTGGGTACCCAGTGGGGTTGTGGAGGGGCTTCTATGACAGATTATCAGAACATAGGGGTTTATAAATGCTAGCTTCTAATATTTTGAGATGACTCTTGTTGCATTTGGTGTGTTTGTGTCCGGAAGAAGACAGAGCATCCTCAAACCTCTTATGTTGCCTACACTTGAAGTTAGAAAATATTTGGTTTTATGTGGACCAAAAACCAGACCATTCTTATGTAAAATGTAAAGACTCGTTGATGTTTTTATGCAGCATCGATTCCCCTGTCAGGGAAATCATTTGGGATTTGCTTATTGTTATGTGTAAAGAATTTATGAAAAGGACCAGGTTGTCTGTGGACCCAGGATGAAAGTATAACCTGGGTCTACCAAAAGGCTCTTCCAAACTCAGGTACCCTTCCTTTTGGCTGGAGCTACCCTCATTAATTAGAGCTGATCCTGTGGATGAAGGAACAAGAGGGAAGGTCAAATATAACTTCATTTTCTAGAGGGAGTGCCTGACTGGCCCACTGGCAGCTATGGGATGTATTATGGATTAAACAGTAGACAAAAATCAAGCCTCAATTTAAAGTTTATTAATGAAGCACATGGGGGGCATTTAGCATACATGAGCTTTTGTTTTTTAAGAAAGCTCACAGAGTGATGAAAAGATAACAATTTTTGTTTCCATTGAAGACTTCTTAAAAACATTGATTTTCCGTCCATGTTAATCAAGAGTCTTTGTTGAAAATGATAGAAACCCAATCTAAACTGCTTAAGCCGAGAAAAATAGGTAAAATTTATTGGGTTAACTAACTGAAGTTTGCAAAGTTGTAGCTGATTTGGGACATGACAGGAGGCAAGGGGTCAAACAGCATCAAATTCTACCCCACCCTGCCCCTTCCCCCTTCCTCTCTTGGTGCTGCTTCCTCCTGGATTGGTTTTAAATTCTGAAAACATCTCTTCATGAGGGGGCAAGGATGACCATTAGCCACTCCTCCAGGCCTATTTTCCTCCAGGTCATTCATTCCAACGAAACACACAATTCCTGCTTCCCAGCCGGACCCACAGAAGCCCTAGGATCACATTTCATAGGCCTGGCTTTGCCTTACTCACACTCCATAACCAATCATATGGTCCAGGGGATGGAATTGTCCACCTCTAATTGGCCAGGCCTGGGCCACATCAGCCCCACTCAACCCACGTAACTGAGAATGCAACAAGGATGATTTCCCTAGTAAAACTGGGGTATTATTCCAAGAAGAAAGAAAGAATGTTGGGTGGGAAAAACAGCGATTTCTAAGAACCCAAAGGGAGTAAAATGACACGTTCCTTAAAGAAACTTGGACAAGAGATAGAGAGTCCCAGGTTTTGCAACAAAGTTATGATGTTGAGAAACGTTTTCTGATGTTTGTCACAATCACAAACGAGGTGTTTGTGTCGAATACCCTACAGTGTCCTAAGAGTTAATATTTCAGAGGATGGGAGTTGGGGAAACATTTGGATAACATCCACCTGTATTTCATCTCCCCCCTTCCATATTAGATTTTTCTCTCCCTGTCTCTTTTGTCTCTTTGTCTATCTCTCTCTCTCTCTCTCTCTCACACACACACACACATTTAAATATATACAATGAGTTTATTCACCTCAGAAGCAGGGATGTGATACCAGCTGGAGGGTTTCACTAATATGATTGAAATATGGTTAAGTGATTTTCAAGTATACAGTGATTTGCACTGTGTAACTATAAATAGATGCTCAGGGGGAAATTCTCTTTCCCCAGTCCTATTGACTTATGGCAATGTATGTGGAGATCCAAGCCCTGAGCAGAGTGAAATATGACTTTGTATTGCAGTTGCTTTCTGCCAAAGATAAAAATCACTTTACATAAAAAGAGCCTTATTCCCACCAGGTGAAAAGCTGCTCTTTTGTAATAAAACACAATGCTCTGGAAAACCACGTTAGCTTCTGTGTGCTGCTGGATCTTCATTTAGGGAGGCAGCGTAGTAGCAAGGGCTTAAAATGTGGGCATCCATCTGCCCTCAGCTTGTTCTCTTGCTTGGCCTTTTCTTTCCTTGGTGACCTTACCTGCTTAGCTTGTCAAACCCAAGCTTCCTTGTTTCTTCAATGATTTGACAAATTTACCTAAAGCATATGGGGTTATGAGGATGAAATAAGATAAAACACGTAACATGGGGCCTGGCATATCATAAAATCACTAAAGAATTGGTGATGGATGAATATATGGTTATTGAGTATAATGGGATGCAATAAATGGAACATAACGATTCAATGCAAGTTAGGGAAAACAGCACTTTTATTCTGTTTTTAAGAAACTGGACTTTTTAAAAAGAAAGATATTAAGAATACCAGCAGTTTTTGTGACACTTGTGGTAATTCATCTGCCTGGGCATAATTTCCTCATCTATGAAAGAAAATATTCAAATAGGATCTAAAATTCTCAGGAAAACATTCCTGTGGATTTAGTTTTCATACATTGTAAGGACATCCTAAATGGTTTCAAGCCAAAGCTAACTTAAAGTCAGGCCAAGCAATGAGCAGGTAGTGGCAGAAACTACTAAAACATTAAAATTGCATTTCTTTTAATACCTGTATCTTCATATAGTTAGAAACTGAGCTGGACAGTGAAAGCTTTGAATTCAAATCCCATTCTTTCTTTTTTCTTTTATTCTACATGAATGAACTGAGGGCCTGGCCTGGCCTGTTCTGTCCGTATCTCTATGCTATCCATGGGAGTTGTATTTTAATTGGTGGTGGTGGGGGGGGGGGGAATAAAAATATGTAACCCAAAATAAATAACTGCAAATTATGCCACAGGCTATGAAAAAAAGAAAGCAAGCAAGGAAACAAATATTAATACAAATGGTGCCAGCCTCATTTTCATATAGAAAGGATTCTGTAAGCTAAGGTGTATGAGTAAAAGCCTTCAACCATGTGAAGGGGAAGAAGGAAAGCACTCCAAACAGAAGGGAAAGCAAGTGCAAAGCCCCTGGGGTAAGATGTATTTGAAGACTAAATGACCAGCATGGCTAAACTTTAGTAAGTCAGGGACAGTGGTAGAAGTTGCAGTTGGAGAAAGGAAGAGGCCAGATCACACATGGCCTTGTAATGTGTTGTCAGAGCTTGCATTGTCCTCTTTGTGTCTTGCAAAGGTCACATTTAAAAAATAAAATGTTTTATCTTATTTCATCCTCATAACCCCATATGCTTTAGGTAAATTTGTCAAATCATTGAAGAAACAAGGAAGCTTGGGTTTGACAAGCTAAGCAGGTAAGATTACCAAGGTAAGAGAAGGCCAAGCAAGAGAACAACCTGAAGGCAGATGGATGCCCACATTTTAAGCTCTTGCTACTACTCTGCCTCCCTAAGAGTAATAGAAATTGTGATTTGAAACCACTCTTGCTTCTGTAAATAAACAAGAGAATATAAGAATGGAAGCTAGAAGATCAGTTAGGTATTTCTCAGAGAAATCCAGGGTAGAGAAAACGGTGAGCTAAACTAGGTGGTAATAGTATAATGCACAGGAAGAAATATTCCAGTCTTATCCCTGGCTGTGTGACTGACACCAAATTCCTTTTTAAATCCCTAGGACTCAGTTTCACTGTCCGTAACATGAGCAGGTACAACACAATCTCTAAGGGACTCGTATGTCAACATTTTATTCTAATTTCTAAAAATCTCTAAGCCAGACCAACTCTTTTGTTAAATTCACATGGCTTTGATGCACTGATTTGCTCTTACCAGCTTTCTCACCAGGCCCTAAGGTAAAGATATGAGATTACCTGCCAAGAAATAAGAAATGAGTGCAAGTCTTATTAAGAACTGTGGGAGTTGGCTGGCCTTGAAATGGCATTATCTTTTCTGTTTTACACTTAGGGTGGTTTCAAAACAGTCTATTCAGTTGTGTACATGAATTTCCAATTCCAAATTCAAACTACAAATTTCATAAACCCAGATTCTGAATGTTAAGTTTCATTTTATGCTGTTTAGGATGATGGTTTTCATGAAGAAGGGCAAAAGATTAAAAAGAGCTACGATGAAAGTTTTATTAAATGAAGGATTCAAAAGAGAAAACTCTCCAAACCCCATCCAACATTTTTCTGTCTAGTGTTCAGAGAAAAATGGTAAATTAATAGAAAAGCAAAACAGTGTGGGATGCCAATACACTCAAGAAAAGCCAAAGTTCATTTCTGCCTGCAGATTCAAACACTGCTGGCAGATCAATGTGAGCTTCACAGTGTGGTTTGCAAAAATCGTTCTGCAGCTAATATCCTCAAGGACAAGACACAGCCTGCTTTGGCTACTCTTCAGAGTTTGCCTGAATTGCTGTGGGAAGCGATATTTTCCGCTGGGAGGACTTTGGAGCCTAGATAGTTATAGCACCCATAAATCAAATCATCAAGATTTCACAAAAGTAGTGAGGATTTTTGGTGTTTGTTCCCCCGCCCCGCCCCCACCCACATGTAACTGTGTGGTGGGGGCTGCCTGTCTAGCATGTGTATCATTAGCCTTACTCAGAAGTCTAATGTGTGCTTTAATTTAATGAGATGCGACTGCTTGTGCATTCTCTCTCTCTGTTTCTCTTTCTTTCTTGTTTTGCTGTTTTCTCTAGAAATGATTCCATTACCAAAGGACATTATTTTCGTCATTTTGTTGTTGTTGCAAAATTAACACAGACCATATACAATTTGCAAAACAGAAGCATGGTCTGGGTGGGACTGTGAAGTTCATATTTCTTGACATAGGCAGGCAAAAAAGATATAAGTTATATTACATGTTGTATTATATTTTATTTTTAAAAATTAGTTTTAAGTTTGCAGGATAAAGTTAATTGAGATATATATATTAATATGTATTTGCTGAGCACATCTAACGAAGAATTTATGGCAGGTACAGGGGTGATAGCAGTGAACTAGAAAGCAAGAGTCTTTCCTTTATAGGTCTAGGACTAAAAGAGGAGGTAAGCAAAATAAGCAAATAATTAAAATGTAATAAGTCATAAGTAATGTTGGGGAGAAATATGGAGGGCAATCTTTGTGGGGGAGTGAAAGGCGTCATATTTAAAGATAACTGCCAAGGGGTAGGAATGGAGGAGAGATGTCCAAAGGCTTCAAAAGAATGTGTTCTGTTGAAGGTGCAGAGCAAAACCAGTGTGGCTGGAAAGGAGAAAGAAGGAAAAGGGGCTTCAAGCAAGATCATGTGCATTGTCAGACTTCAGATCATCCAAGGCCTTGTAAGATTAGGGGACTTTTTTTTTTTTGCATAAGTCATAAAGAAATCACTGTGGGGGAATCAAACACTAAACAGGTATGCAAGATAATTTCAGATAAAGTATATGAAACAACAATGGGATAGAGAAAGTTTAGAGGAGACAATGATGAGAATGTCCTCTCTGAGGAGGTGACATTTGAACGGAGACCTGAATGGGAGAAAAGGGCTAGTGGAGAAGAGATCTGAAGAAAGAGCATTTCAAGCATTAGAGTAAATAGGGCAAAAATCAGGAAGCAGGACTGTGCTGTTTGTTTAATACACAGAAAGAAAGAAATGGTTAACTGGAATTTGGACTCGGGACTTGAGTTCAAATTCAAAATTATTTATGCTGCCCCCAAATGCGACTACCTAACTGAGCCTGCTGTTTGCTGAGGATCAGGGGCTTTCTCTGTTTCACTAGATGGTAAGTACCTGAGCATAGGGACCATGTCTTCCCACTTATTTCTGCAAACTTAGTATCTGGGCCCTGTCTAGTACCTGTTAGACTCTCAGTAAATATTCATTGAATGAAAACATCTCTACAATACCGTGACTGTATATCTACTGTTAAAATTCTAAGACTAGAAAAACACAATTTAAATGTTGAAATTCAGTCAGCCAATTGGTAATTTAATAACCCAACTAAAAAGAAAAACCCAGAAGACAAAATAGTCAAACCATTTCTAAGAGTAGCTGCAGACTAAATAACAAGAAAAGAAAAAAATTATCTAAAGCAACGCTTCTCAATGTCAGTGCTATTAACATTTGGGGCTGAATAATTCTTGGTCATGGGCGCTGTCCTGAGCATTGTTTAGTGGCATCGTTAGTCGCTACTCACTAGTTACTGGTAGCATTCCCCTCTTGCGACAACCCAAAATGTCTGCAGACATTGCCAGATGGCCCTATTGAGAACACTGGTATGAAAGTATTAATGCCATGCCACTTTCTAAAATGTTGCAGAAGTTGTTGTGCCACCCAGTGGGTTTTCAGTTGATCTGTGTGCAAAGTTTTACCAAGAGGTATGATAAATATGTCCCCTGAGTTGAAATACTGTATATCGTACATGCATTCTTAGCAGAAAACAAAGTTGCTTAATATTTTATTGTTTCTAATGGTTTCTGATGAGACATCTATCAATGTAAAAGAAACCAGTTTCTTCTAAGTTTTACTTTATAAATATGTAATATAATTGTAGAGTAAACCTCCTTTATCATCCTGATGGAGGATCAGACTAATATCTGTCTTGAGTTTTATCAGGATTTTATGCTATTTTTAAAATAGTTTGTGGAGGGAGGGAGGAGGAAAAGGTTTGATATGCAATATGTTAAAATCTGTAGAATAACACAGTTCCACTTCATCAAGCTGTACCATATAGCTTTCCTATACAGTTTTAATAATTTTAAAAATAACTTTTTTCTGATTTTAAATATTCAAAGAATATAGTCAAGTATACAAGAGGAAATTAAAATCATCTATAATCCCACAATTGAGAGATAAGTATGTACATTATTCTTTCATGGATTTATTTATTCCTCCATGAAATTATGTGCCAGGCACTGTGCTAAGGCTGGAAATACATGAGAACAAGATATATAAGTTATCTCCTTATGTAAAACCTACTTGCATATATATTAGTGCATATATTAGAATGTGTATTCCACCTTTATTCATACCAGATTCATACCAGGACACCTAGATAGTTCAGTAATGCTTTGGCTGGCAATCGTTTGGCTGTCAGTGAAGAAACCTGAAAAACATTAACTTAAACGTTAAGGATATTATCTCATTTGCATAAGACATTTGAAAGAGAGTCAACCAGGGCTGATGCTCTGAATTTATACCTCTATCGATTACTCAGGATCCTTCTGGCTTTCTATTGTGCCACTTCTAAGCATGGAACCATTGGTTCTAAGCTTGCAAAACAGCTTCTCCCTCTTAAGGTATTTGTCCAGGTTCCAGACTGGAAAAGGGGGAAAAGCCAAAGGAAAAAAAAAAAGGCATGTGCTCCCCGAATCTGAGCTCATAAAAGAGCTTTCTCCAAACTTAAGAGTTTTCTCAATAACATCCATTTATATGTTATTGTTTGGAACTATTTCACATGGACCCCAAGATGCAAAAGATAGAAAAAATAGAACAAGCTTACATTGAGTTAAAAGTGATGGACAGCCTTCCAAAAACAGATGTAATCCTTGCCTCCTTCTCTGAAATAACAACTAAAGGTTTAGTATCAGACTTCTAGATTCTTGTCTAAGTGTAGAGAGATACGCACAAAAGCATTGAGGTCATCT
This sequence comes from Pan troglodytes, assembly GCF_028858775.2. Classification (NCBI taxonomy): domain Eukaryota; kingdom Metazoa; phylum Chordata; class Mammalia; order Primates; family Hominidae; genus Pan; species Pan troglodytes. The sequence continues at coordinate 72,251,165 of NC_086015.1, forward strand.
TTCCATCCCCATTAAAAGGGGATGATAGACATTTTCCTCTACTCAACAATATATCATGACAACTTTTCAGGTCAATACATTTAGCCATAAGTCATTTAGAAATAATTGTACAATAGTCCATGCTATGAGCAAATCACAATTACAAAACTGTCCCATCGTAACATAGATTCTCTCAAAATTATTGTTATTACAAATAAATCCCAGTACATCTTTATACAGTATCCTTACACAAATGAGTGACTTTTTCTGTACATAGGCTAGAAATAGAATTGCCAGGTCAATATGTGTGAAGCATGTTTAAACATTATAATGGGTACTCTCAATTGCCTTTCAAAAAGGCTGTAATTATTTACAGTCTCACCAACAGTAGCTGCGAGTTTCTTTCTCTCTTCATTCACACCGACAATGGATATTATCAGTCTTAAAAGACTGGTAATGTTTCCTAACTTTTCAGGCAATAATATGTCTCCAGATGGATTTATTTCCAAGCTGTTTATATAAAGAATTTCACATACACTCAAAAGTAGAACAAATAATATAAACTAAGAATCCCACTACCCGTCACCCAGCTTCAATAATTACCAATATATTGCCACACTTGTTTTAGCTGCACAGAATTTAATCATTTTTCTATTTTTGCTACCATCCCTTTTTTATTTTGGAGGGAGGCAGGTTGTTGTTCATCTTTTACTTCTTATTCTAGTAAGAATTTTGATTTCCTCATAAGTCCTATGTATTTGTCTTAAAGCTCACAGCCATGCATCAAGTTTTCTGTCTAGTGCAGAGATAGTGCCATCACTTTCCCCTTCTGCGCCTGGGTAGATAGTATTAATTGATCAATATATCTTTTAGCTGTAAGCCCAGGTGTCCCCTTGCACCTTTTCTTAGCACAGTGCTTTATACCTATGGTTCTCAAACTTCAGCATACCTAAGAATCACCTGGAAAGCTTGTTAAAATACACATTCCCACACCCACCACTCCCATAGATTCGCATTCAGTAGGTCTGGGATGGGAACTAAGATTCCATTCTACATTTCTAGCAAGTTGCCAGATGACACAGATTCTGCCTATCCACACACCATGGTTTGTTAGCATTGTTGTAGACCAGTGCTTCCAAATTTTAATGTATATATGAATCACTGGAGATTGTGTTCCAATGCAGATTTTCATTCAGTAGGTCTTCTTCTGGCCCTGATATTTAGCTTCTCTAATAAGTTCCAGGTGATACTGCTGGATCATAGACTAAATTTGAGTATCAGGTCCTCAATGGCCACTACTATGCAGAGTTGGTTGTGAAGTAAAATTAATCAGCCATGTCTAACCTAGAACCAAGGCCTTCCTTGACCTCGAAGTTTCCTAAATATCATTACATAGACTAGAACCAGGATAGCTAAAAAATATTCAACTGAGAAACTTTTCTTAAAACTTAGATTTCAAGTCTGTACAATGAGAAATTGTCCTTCATGAGAAATTTGGGGAGGGGTCCAGGAATCTATTCTTTATACAGTTCTTTTGCCAACCTTGGAGCCCAGGTAAGTGTGGTAGCCACTACTTTATGCTTCTTGGATGATGCACAGGTGTTCATTCTTGGATTCGTCTGATCCCTCCCCTAATTATTAATCGTATCAAGATAAAAATGTTGACACTGACTTTTTACATGACTACATTAGATACTGTGGGTCATACAGAGATGAATTAGGGATAGATTCTACTTCTCTAGACCTGATAATCTGGTGAAAGAGATTGATGTAATAATACATAGTCACTACTATGGGAAGTCAGAGCAGAAAACCTGTTTCCTCTCCTTCTCGGTATCCTCCTTCCTGAAACTTAAATTAAAAACATTTGCTCAAGAGGAAATTTCCCATTTCAAATAGAAATCTCATAAAAGCATAGAAATGCCAAGGAGATAGTTTTCTATGTAATATTAAGTCATAATATGGGCTTTGCTCTTGGGTGGCGTTCCCAGATACTAGCTAGGTTTGTAAGTATAACACAACATGTGCATTACACAGTACATGTAACAGTGGGAAAATGAATGCCACCTAGAGAACCATAACTTTTGTCATTTCTTGACTTTGGAAAAATTTCAATTTGTAGCCTTAATGATATACAACTGTAGATTTTTCCATTTTAAGTAATGTGCTGATTGGAGTCTTGCATAGTGTTCTTATTTTCCCAAATTCTCATCCTATACAAAATTCCCAAATTCTTGTATTCCCAAATTATCATTTCTATACAGAATGTAAAAATTCTAATAAAGCTAATAGTGTAGGTCATATATTTACTGTCTGCTGAATGGGGCTGTTCACTCTCATTAAGATTCTGAAAGAAGCACTTGAGAAAACAGGATAATGGAGAAGAAAAAGCTGTAATCAAGCATAAAAGGATTTTTAAAAGGGGGAACTGAGACATCTTTCAACAGTGACCTTTATAACACTGATACTGGACTGAGACTATAATTGTCCATCACTCTTTTCAATGGTCAATACTCTGCTCACCACAACTCATTCTTTCAATACCATTGATCCGTTTAACAACCCTGGCTGGCAATCTCTCTTTGTAAGTTACAAAGTTAGTGGCATTCATTCTGCCCTGTTTGGTGGTTCATTGTTAGGCAGTCTCAACATTGTATGTCTTGATGAGTGCAGTCTGGTAAGTGAATTAGGAAAATTTTCAGATGGTAAAGACCGCTTTTTAGGCAGGATATCATATGGTTAAAGGGAAGCATGGTATAAACCAGCGGCTTCACATCATTACAAAACAACCCTACCTCCACTTTTAAAGAAATTGACCATGCATTGAGTGGACTTTTGTTTTTTTTTTCCCCCTTCTGCACAGTGGGATGATTAGAAAGATTTTGATTTGAAGGAGAACCCAAATTATATCACTTTCATGGATCTAAAAATTTGGGTCACGGGACTTCAGGGATTGGAGAGAATTGCAAAGATGGAGATGCAATTTGCTTAAGTTGTTCCAGAAATAGGAATCAAATGACAATAATAAAACTGCATTTACTCTCAGGATAATAACCAATTTCTTCAGATAAGTTCAGATCTTGGTTCTTCTCAACTTTGTGTTCTTAGGCAATTAGTCTTATCTTCTCTGACACCTAATCTCGCTACTTTTTAATGATTATAACACCAGTATCTATTTTAAAAGGGGTTTTAGAGAATTAAATGAGATAATATTTAATAAACAGTATTTATAATAATGTTCTTTATGATGGTATGCAACTTATTTCTTATTCCTATGGAATATTCTTATGGAATAAGAAATCCATTAAATTTCTAATAAAATATTTTACAATAAGTTATCATTTTAATTTTTTATTTACATTGTTCCTTTTGATTCTTACAACAGCCCTGTATGATAGGCATGATAAATCTTTTAACTGAGGTTTTATAGATAAGTAAATTAAGTCTCAAAAAGTTAAAGGGAAGAATGGATATAAACTGTCAGCGTCATACATTACAAAACGTCTTAAAATTCCACAAAAAGAAAATACTATACCATGGTTTTTTTGAGGTTATCTTTATACCATGTTAATATTTTATTTTCAGTGTTTTAAAAATCAGAACTGCTGAAAACATGGTAGGATATCAAGCTCTAGAAGTAGTTATTTAAGTTATTTTGATTTTGCTGGGCACCAGTTTCCACATTAACCTTTTTTTTTTTTTTGAGATGGGCAACTCACTCTGTTGCCCAGGCTGGAGTGCAGTGGTGCGATCTCGGCTCACTGCAACCTCCACTTCCCAGGTTCAAGTGATTCTCCTGCTTCAGCCTCCTGAGTAGTCGGGACTGCAGGCACATCCCCACCATGCTCAGCTAATTTTTATATTTTTAGTAGAGACAGATTTCAGGCTGGTCTCAAACTCCCGACCTGAAGTGATCCACCTGCCTCGGTCTCCCAAAGTGCTGGGATTCCAGGTATGAGCCACCGCGCCTGGTCCCATGGGAAGTTTTTACATTGCTTGGGATACTTAAAAGAGTGGATGCATTTGTGGCAACATTATTCACTTTTTTGACTTCCTTATAATAAAGGATTGATATTATTTCTGATCCACAGAAGAGAGTGGAATCATTGTTTTAGTCCATTCTCACGCTGCTAATAAAGACTTACCTGAGACTGGCTTATTTATAAAGGAAAGAAGTTTAATTGACCCACAGATCAGCATGGCTGGGGAGGCCTCAGGAAACTTACGATCATGGTGGAAGGGGAAGCAAACGTGTCCTTCTTCACAAGGTGGCAGCCAGAGGAAGTGCTGAGCAAAAGGGAGAAAGGCCCCTTATAAAACCATCAGATCTCATGAGAATTCACTCACTATTACAAGAACAGCAGCATGGGGGTAACTGCCACCATGATTCAATTACCTCCCATTGGGTCCCTCCCATGACACATGGGGATTATGGGAACTATAAATCAAGATGAGATTTGGGTGGGGACACAGCCCAACCATCTCAATCACTTTGCTCTCTTTTCATTCTTGATGACGGTGATCATGGACAACAGACATTGCACACTTACCACGGATCAGGCACTGTTCTGAGTACCTTGTGCATCCTTGTGCATAATCCTTCCAATGACCTTGTGGAGTTGTGACAGTAAATGTGTCATAAAAAAAAATCTCTAAGTAACAGTAAAACACAGCCATTTGTGTATGACTTACTTCTTAATACAAAATTAAGAGCTTTCAAGGTTCCCCAGGCAATGTCATTTTAACTACCTTGCATTCTGATGCGTTCCCTTGAATGTGAGACAAGGAAGCACAGTTAGAGCAAACTCATGGAGTCCACACCTGGGTACAATCCAGGGAGTGTGTTCTGCTCCCTGGAGAACATCGTCTGAGTATCATAGCAAAATCAAGGCTGGGAAGGGCTATCCTAAAGCATCTTGTCTGTGAAGAGGGAAATTGCTGGCTTTCATTCTCTAGTGAATCAAGCCTGATGTATGCAGCAATTTTATGTTTAAGTCCCCCAACCTTTTATTTCAATGAGATGATCTGAAGTATATCAAATTCCAGGTTAATTGATTCCAGATCTGTTCTTGCTAAACTGTTGGTCAGCTGATCCATGAAAGGGGCCTTGGAGCTTGTAATCAGATGAGCTGAGATTACTTTCTGGTCCTGAATTATAGTAGGGTTTGGGGTACATATCTTAAATTTCTCTGAAACTCAGTTTTATTCATAATACAATAGGAATCCAAAGGAATCCTATTGCATAATATTTTACTTTATGGCTGATTTTGGAAGGTAACCTTCCTCATTGAAGCTGTGAATCTACTGTATTTTTAAACTCTCGGAACAATAAAGAGATGTAATGTGCTTTATGATAATAGAGAATTAATACTTAAACCAAATAAGTAAACCCTGCACACAAGCAGGAATGCTTGAGGCCATTCTGCTATACTTCCTCACCCTAGAGGTTTGATAACTATCTTAAAATGCAAAGGGGCAAGAGCCCTGAATCTGCATATGACTGCAGATTCAGTCTTATAGTCTGACTTTTCTTATAGTCTAACTAGCTGTTTCTCAAGCTTCAGTATGCATATGTATTACTGTTTTGGATTATACACACCAAGTCAGGTATGGCCTAGTTTGAGGGCAATTAAAAAGATTTTTAAAGTAATTTATGCATAATTTTTATATCTCTAAATCTAATACATTCCTCATCATTCTTGTAAGATAAAACACCATGACTTTACTACATTCCTGGGTGCATCCTGGCCCTGAGCATTTGCAGTGAGTGCTTCTAAATGCCTCTAAGCATATATTTCCTTTTCAGTAAAATGGAGTAATAAAACCCACCTTGAAGTATTTTTGTGAGGACCTAATTAGATTCAAAATTATATCTACACAAAAGGTCTTAGCATATGCCTGGCATATTATAAGTATCTAGCAAACATTACTTCCCTTCCTAGCTATCCTACCTCACAACACATCCCACAGCACAAAGCAGGGATGGGTAATCATTCCTGCCTTTAAGAGCATGTGTCTGTTTTTATCAGCCCTCAACTTCCTTTTATACATTGCATGGCTGCATAATTGGCAAAATTTTCATTGATTAGTTGAATCCTCCTGGATAAATGGTTGTGCAGTTTTCACATCCCGTCAAGTTAAGTAAATGCCATAAGTAAAAGGATACATCAACTTTAACCAGAAGCCAAGACCTGATATTTCCTGCAATGCAGAATACCTGTTGCTCCTTATGATGTTATCTGCAGCTGACCAGGTTGTCATTAGGCTTTTGATATTGAATCTGCATAGATGCCCACCTTGGCCAAATTATTTTGAAACACAGAAGAATTAAATGAGATTGGAATCTTTCTCTTTCTGTGTTTTTCATCCCTACTATCCTTAATTGAACTTCTATTGATGTCAGAAGATATCACTTTAAATAGTAGGCCCCTACTAATGTTTCAATGCTTCTGAAAGTTGTTGGGTTATTCTTAATTTTCTTGCATGGATTTGGGAATTAAAAATACATGCTATCACTGCAAATCCATCAGAATGGCCAAAATATAAAAGAATGATAATATTAAGTGTTGATGAGAATGTGGAACCAAGGGAACTCTTGTACATTTTTGGTGAGAATGTCAAATGTTACAATGTTAAAAAAAACTTTTTGGCAATTTGTAATAAAATATATATCTTTCCTCTGACCCAGAAATTCTTTCACTAAACATGTGTCTTCAAAAAGATTGTCCAATCATGCTTTTAGCAGCTTTCTTCGCAGTAGCCAAAATTGGAAACTATCTAAGTGTCCATTAATAGGAGAATGGGTAGAAATGAACTGTGCTATGTTCATACAACAGAAAACTGCCCAGCAATAAAAAAGAGCAGGCCAGGCATGGTGATTCGCACCTGTAAACTCAGCATTTTGGGAAGCTAAGGCAAGAGGATCATTTGAGGACAAGAGTTCAAGACTATCCTGGGCGACATAGTGAGAACCCCATCTCTACCAAAAAAAAAATTGTTTTAAATTAGCATATGTCTATAGTATGCTACTGCAATCCTAGCTACTGGGGAAGCTGAAGTAGGAGGATTGCTGAAGCCCAGTTTGTGATCAGCCTGGAAAACACAGTGAAACCCTGTCTCTACAATTTTTATTTTAATTAGCCACGGGCAATTAAAATAATTAAAATAATGGCACATGCATGTAGTCCTAGCTACTAGGGAGGCTGAGGTGGGAGGATCACTTGAGCCCAGGAGTTAGAGGCTGTAGTAAGCTATGATTGTGCCGCTGCACTCCAGCCTGGGTGATAGAGCCAGATCCTGCATGTAAAAAACAAGCAAACAAATTGCAAATGCATTCAACATCATGGATGAAACTCAAAACACTATATTGAGTGAAAGAAGCAAGGCAAAAAGAGTTATACTTTATAAGTCCATTGATATGAATTGCAAGAATAGGCAAAACCAATCTATGCTGGTAGAAGTCAGAATAGTATTTACTCTGAGAGTACCTGATGACTTGTAGGGACATAAAGGAACTTTCTGGGAGGGTGAAAGTGTTGTAAGTGTTGTAAATATTGATCTGGATGGTGCTTATATATAGATATGTAAAAATTCATGAAGATATACTTTTAAGATTTGTAGATTTTACTATATGTGCATATATGCCTCAAAAATTTCAAACAACATATATATAGCATCATATATATATAGAAACATGTATATACATAGCAACATTTATATATAGCAACTATATATATAGTGCTAGAATAGATTTATTAATATAAGGTAAGATGTACCACAGAAAATTAATGACTTTATATAAAAAACCTTCTGAATACCCAGTTTCTTCAGCAAATATGTGGCATGAGAAAGGGGAGTAAGAAGTAACTGTTACAGATTAAAAATGATTTGAGACATATCAATCACATGCAATTTATGTGGATTTCGTTTGGGTCCTGATTTTTTTTTAAATGTGAAAAGATTTTTGAGTGTGATCATGCAATTGTCACTAAGGGTGAAATGATAAAAGTAATGAGATTTGCATTAAATATTTCAACCAACAACGTGAGAGCAAAGATATGAAGCAAGAATGGCCAATCATTGAATATACGGCCCAGACTTATGAATTAGGAGACTGAAACATTCAGCACAAAAATAGTAGACCAGGCCAGGTGCAGTGGCTCATGCCCATAATCCCAGCACTTTGGGAGGCTGAGGCAGGCAGATCACGAGGTCAAGAGATTGAGACCATCCTGGCCAACATGGTGAAATCCCGTCTCTACTAAAAATACAAAAATTAGCTGGGCGTGGTGGCATGCACCTGTAGTCCCAGCTACTCGGGAGGCTGAGGCAGGAGAATTGCTTGAACCTGGGAGGCGGATGCTGCAGTGGGCCAAGATTGCACCACTGCACTCCAGCCTGGTGACAGAGCAAGATTCCATCTAAAAAATAATAATAATAATCATAACAAATTTAAAAATTTTTTTTAAATTAAAAATATTTTTTAAAAAATAGACCAGTATTAGGTGAGTGCAGGGGTGAGTTAATGAGTCTACGTTAGTCCACTGGGCTATCCAAGAGAAAACTGTTGACTGTGTGAGACGGGAGCTCCTCACTGAAGTCTGGCGTGGAGAGAAAGATGTCAGGCTCTCTCTGAAGTTGCAGCCCTGAGTTTGAAGGAAATCAGATCAGGAAAATATTTGGAATGGGCAAAAAGAGCTAGCAGAAGCCAAGACCCTCAACACTCAGAGAGTAGACAAAGGAACTAGAGACCCCGGAGGATCCAAAGAAGGATTAATAAGGAAGAATTGAGAGGAGGAAAAACACCCAAGAAAGTTAGGAATTGCAAAAACCATCTCTTGAATTTCATTCAGCAAGTATTGTCTGAGTACCTGCTATGTAGGCACTGGAATTGAGTTATGGAGAGGTCATTGCTGACATCTTCCCGAGGCTGTCCCAGAGGAATATGAGGAGACAAGCACAAGGTTGTAGTAATAGAGAATAATCAAGATACAGAGTATTCACTCTAACTAGAAGGGTAAGAGAGAAAACCCGTACGGGAAATGTGAGAGAAAAACTCTCTATTATTTGTGCTGGTATAACAAAAGGAGACCACCTCAACAGGACAGCCAGGCCCCCTGACATCAAGTTGTTAACAGGGCCATCCTTGGTGCTGTACAATTGGAACAGAGGCTCATCGCACTTCCAGCAAGGGAAACACAGCAGTTGTGGGGCCCCCGCAGTCAGCCACAGCACAAAGAAAAATGCCAGAGAACAGTCAGTTCTCAGGCCTAGAATTAAAAGTGATCAGCTTTCATATTTCCTGAGGCTCTGCATGTCCAAGTGGAGACCCTATTTGCCAAGTCTCGGCCCTCAGTTAATTTACTTTCCTTTTGCTTTTCCTTACTCCTGAATTGAATTATCACCTTCCTGAAAAACCGCGTGTGTAATGGAAAAGCTGACACAAGCCAAAGTAGAATATAGCAGCCCAAATGTGACTCCCATTATCGCCCTATTACATGAGGAACAGGCTGCTCTTTGCCCTTCATTCATCTCCTGCTAACTATGAAAACCTAGTCCAGCCGCTTTGTTTTAATGTCAGCTGTTCTGCTCTGACCTTTGCTGCTCCCTCACCCTCCTCCTTGAGAGAACAGATGAGTTCCATTTGGGGTTGAAGTTATTGTGCATGAAAATCACCGTAAGGGGCAATGAGATTTTTTTCTTTGCCTTCACAGGACAGGGAGCATTAAGCACCGCTCTCTGTCCCTTAAAGTCCAGAAGCGTGCATCTGGCACCCTGTGAGAACTTTCTCACCACACTCTTCAGTCCTACTGACCTCAGTTTTGCATCATTTCTCCTCCCAATGGCTTTAAAGGTACCTCCTGTTGCTTCCGTATGCATTTTAAGTGTTTTAAAAATACATCTGAGGAAATTATTTTAACAGTGGATGTTTCCTGGCTTGCATTGCGCACTATATAAACTTCCAATTAGGGCTATTTATCCTTCCCTCCGTGATGCCCCGAAGCAAGGCCCATTTGTGAAATCTAATTATACCTCCTTATTTGCCTGGATTGAAGAACATTTTTAGATCTTTCAGCAGGCTTACTTCTCAGTTCTGGAGGATTTTGCTTTTTGTTTTTGTTGGTGGGGCCGGGGGGGGGGGGGCTTTTTGAAAAATTTTTTCTGAGTGCCCTAAAATGATTAGATCCATTGTGTTTAATTTTTCTTAAATATCAATTTTCACAGGCCACTGTCCAGGAGCCATGGTAAATTCCTGTTAGTGAAGCGCTTTCCTTGGGTTCCGAAGCCTCCTTTGCTCTCAATTCTCATTACTTTGCTCTCTCGTCATGGGTGATCTCCCCTCTCTTTTCATGGCTGAGAGTTCACGGCTGTTTCTAATCCAGAATTAGCAGAAGTAGAAAAATCTGCTCCTTGCAGTAATAACTTTCCCGCATATGCTGCTGCTCACTCGGCAGTGCAAAACAGAGCCTGGTTCCAGGCCCATGTGGATCCCTGACATTGCCATAGGCGCAAAAAGAACACTTAGTTTTTTAAGCAGCTTTGCTAAGGTAAAGCTATCCTTGGGCTTGTATTTGTGTTGAATTCCAAGAAGTCAGTGAAAGCAGAAATGAGCCAAATAAAATGCAGAATGACTCTGGGAAACTTCCATTTCACTGGCTCAGCTTCCTGGAGAATTTGCCCATGGAAGATTATGTCGCCATTTGCACCAAGTCGGTGCAGCTGTTTGTCAAGCAAGGCTAGATTCCCTTTGTTTGTATTCTTACCTCGCCCACATTTTAAATGATGTCTATCCTCTATTTCTCATCCAGACATTTTTGCCTATCTGCTTTCAATGCTAATGTCTCTCTGTCCTGTTTCCAAATTAAATATCATACTTAAAATATTAATACCCCTTGTTCTTTGATTCTTTGTTTATTCGTCTTATGCAAAACATAACAGTGAGAACTCCATCTGTATTAAATGCTACTGTATGGGCAGATTCAATGACTTATTAATGACTGTTTCATGATATGGGAGAGCCAGGGCTTTATATAATCATGCAATTCTTATTCAAAAATGCTCTGCTAGTACTAGCCTGTAGGGAGAAAAAATGAAATATGCCTATCTTTTCAAAGATAAAAATGACTAGCTTTGTGAAGATCGTTGTAGAAATAACTAAGTATTGAAACTAGGCCAAGTTACTTCGGTTTCCAAGGAGGTTAGCTCATGTCTTGAAGTATTTGGGTACATACATTTTTGTAACATTTATTGAAGTGAAAACCACATATCATAAATGTACAGCTCAATGAATTTTCACAAAGTATGTGACCACTGCCTGGTGAAGAAATAGTATATTTTTAAGGTACCTGTTCATGTCTCTAACCCATATTTATTAGTTTCTGCTTTTTAATACATAGGAATTGTTTATATACAGTCTTTACATACATTGCATATGAATTTTCTGTTCATTATTTGTATTAACAAAAGCCCACTATATAGGTTGCACTTTCACTCTTCTAATGGTGTCTTTTGTTGACTATAAGTGCTCCATTTTAATGTGGTCCAACTTACGACTCTTTCCTCTATGGTTCATGTTTTTTTGTGTCCTATTTTAAAATCTCTCCTTATCCCAAGGTCATAAAGATAGTCTCCATTATTATTTTGTAGAAGCATTACTACATTCATAATTAGAGCTACATCTGCCCAGAAACATATTTTGGTGTTAGTGTGAGAGTCACAGGAAGACACTGGAATATTCTTAGGAGAGGCTTATGGGCTAGCTGCTATTTTATAAAGACCTTCTTCTCTGACTGCTTTGTGGACCAAAGTTGAAGCAGGAGGAACATTTAGAATGTTCTGCTGCACTACTCCTGGTGAGAAATGATTATGGCTTGGATTTGAGTGAAATGGCAATGAGTAGTTGGATGTGATCTGTGTTTTAGAAAATGAGCCTTCAAATTTTGCAGATGAATAGAATGAGGAATGAGGGAAGAAGAGAAATTAAGGGTGTCTCCTTGCTTCTTAATTTCAGCAACTGGTTGAGTAATGGTACTGTTAATTAAGATTGAGCAGGCAAGAGATTTGTGGAGCAAACTGAATAATTCTGTTTGCTGAGGTTAATTTCAGATGAATCATTTAAGTGGAAATGAATGAATGAATGAGTAAACCAATGGACTTGTGTAATAAATAAGCAAGTAAGTGGTAGAACTAGGCACCCAGGTGCCTTGACTCTTATGCTTAAAATTAAGATTTTTATCCATTATACAAATATAACCCAGATAATATTCTGTTGAACTTTAGTTTCATAGTATCATGGAAAAATAAAGATTCCCTGGTCAAATAATTTGGCGTATTTGATGTAACAAACCTCTTGATAATTTACTGTATATATTACTTATGTTTCTGAGAAATTCTGCAGGAAAAAATTACTTCTTTAGCTTTAATTAACCCAATATTTCTCAAATTTATTTTTCCATAAAAGTGTTCTTAAAGGAAGACCTGCAAACATCACACAATACTAGTATTAATGTTCTATGGAACAATCTTTGGGAAAAACTATTATTCAATCTACTACCATGTTAACATGTAAAACACTATTCTTAAAATACACAAACAGTAATCATTATTCTTGTTCACATCTGTCTATTTCTGTAATTTTATATGAGTAGTGAATGTCTTTTAACTACCCTTTCTCAAGGGCAGTTCCCCCATGTCATAATAATTGAAAATTAAGAAGTTACAGAGTCATAATGAAATTGTCCCCTTTGAACCTTTGTTGACTGAAGCTGCATATTAACCACATCCCATTCAGACCAGTAGTAACAAGAAATATTCTGAACCCCAGCTGCTACAAGATAACAAGCTTTGACAGCTTCCTAATTACCTTACTATCCTATAGTTAAAAACACTTTAATACTATAGCAATTCTCTTCTCTTCACATAAGTCAAAAGATATATCTAATTTTCTCCTTAATTGATATCTATATTGCTGCTATAAAAAGAATGCACTCCTCCAATATGTTTAACTGTTAATTTATAACCTTTAATCTGAATGTGGGAAATAATTTTAAAAAGAAATTACTTGTTATCAACTGTGAATAGATAAATCTGAAAGCCTCAGCTCAAAGTGGATTTAATCCTTTTCTTAAAAAAAAACCTCTTTTTCCCTCAAGATCTAACTTTCTATTTAATAAGTTCTTGCATGTTTTATTTCACTCTGCTAAGCTTTATTTTTTTTCACCTGTAGAATGGGGGAAAATAACAGCCTTAGTGTCACTGTGAACATCAAATAAAAATGATGCATGTAAAAGGATTAGAACAGGATCTGACCCATAGAAAATATTCAAGAAATGTTAGTTCTATCCACCTCAGTTATGAAGATTTTTGGATCTGACAGCAATATGGACTCAATATATAGGTGTTGAATCGAAATAACTTCAGCTCACATTAAAGTTTCCCTTATTACGTTAATAGAATAAGAGATATTTAGAGCTAGAGTCTCGGACTGTAAGATGTTGTCTAGGCCCAAACACAATTGGCAGTGCAACTGTGAACAATTGATGGATCTAGAAGGCACTTTAGAAAGTAATGTTATAGTATTTACGTATTTTTTTATATGCCCAGTGCTTTGCTAAACCCTTTACAGGAATGATCTCAGTTAATCCCCAAAACAAGGTGAGTAGTATTGCAGATCCCATTTACAACAATATATTAGGTCTAGACTTACCCAAGACCAAAGACCTATTAAGTGGTGGAGGGAGATTTTGACCTAAGACTGTCTACATCCAGAACTTATACTCTTAACTACTCTACATACTACTGTTGACAGAATCTTGTGAAAAGGAGTCATTGTATAAAAAAGGGAGTGAAGGCCAAAAAACGATCCACACGTTAAGGTAGTGCAGAATCAATATAACATCGAATGTTCATTCCCCACACACACAAAAAAATCTGGATCATGTTAAAAAAATTTTCAAAGTATTTTGAATCAAAATGTTATTTATGTCCCTAAAACCACAAATCATGCTAGACTGAATACTCCCTTCCAAATAAATGCATGCTTATTTAGAGAATCCTGGGTCACCTGCCATACAAGGGATAACAGAAATGAAATGCTTTGTCCTGTCTTTAAAATCTAATCATCTAGTGGGAGATAATACAGTATAAGGCATCTGATATTTTCTTTATAAATATCTGGGAGGTGGCTGCCAGAATTAGAGAATTTTACACCAATGTAGTAAAACATATATATAACCACAGTTTTAGCTAATACGGTTTCAGTTTTCACTCATGTCGTTTACTCTCTCATCACCATCTCCCCTCCTAGCCAAAAATCAACCTAGACATCAATTATGCTTTTCCCCTCACATATTCCATTAGATGTTATCTACTCTATACAGTTAAGCATATTTAGAACATTTAGTTTACCTACGTATATATAATTCTTAGTAGCTGTGTCTTATCTACCCAGAGATTTAAGGAAGGACAAGGCATCTGTCCTCTTTTCCCAAACCATCTTCTTTATGGCTTTTCCTCTCAGTCTTCTTTTACTTATTTACCATACGTACTCCCATTGCTTGAGCCCGACAGATCGAGGCTGCCGAGAGCTGTGATTGCACCACAGCACCCCAGCCTGAGCAACAGAGTGAGACTCTGTCAAAAACAAAAACAAAAACAAAAAAAACCAAAACCAAAAACAAAAACACAAACACTTTTTAAGATTTTCATTTACATATGTTTTAGGTTTCATGTAAGTGTTTTCATAATCGTTTGCCTCTTTCCTTTCTTTTTCTTTTTAAAAGACAAGGTCTCACTCTATCGCCCAAGCTGGAGTGCAATGGCACAATCACAGCTCACCGCAGCCTCGAATTCCTGGGCTCAAGTGATCCTCCTGCCTCAACCTTCCAAGTAGCTGGGACTTCAGGTCCTATGCCACCACACCTGGCAAATTGTTTTGTTTTGTTTTGTTTTAACTTTTTGGTAGACAGGGTCTCGCTATGTTGCCCAAGCTGGTCTAGAAATTCTGGCTTCCAAGGATCCTCCTGTCTTGGCCTCCCAAAATGCTGGGATTACAGGTGTGAGCCACTGTATCTGGCCTCTTTTCATTTTGATCCTGTGAGAGCTACTAGAAAAACAAACAAACAAACAAACAAAAACAATCACTTCCTTATTCTTATCCACAGGTTAGATTAAGAGGCATTTCATTGATCGCTTCCCTTATATTCTCTCATGAATTCTCAAAAGCTACATATTCAATCCTGTACCTTTTTTAGACTGTTAGTATAAAAGGATGACTTAAAAAAAAAATGCCTTAGGTTTGTACTAACAGCTACAACCTTCTAGCTGAAAAGTTCACTGGGAGATTTACCTCTGTAAACCAAAGGTGTTTAACCCTTCATAGTTGATGAGATGCTTTAATAGTATAATGAAAGTATAGATCCTCTCCCCAGGGAAAAATAATCATATGCTGGCAGCATGTTGAAATAGCATCAGGATCTTCACATGCTTTCTGACATTCACCCATGGACCTCAGATTAAGAATCTCTCTAGATGACGGGTTGATAGGTGCAGCAAACCACCATGGCACATTACCTCTGTAATAAAACTGCACATTCTGGACATGTATCCCAGAACTTAAAGTAAAATAAAAATAGAAAAAAAAAAATCCCTGTTGTAGATCAACCCCATCAGTTATCTTGGGGACTGAATTAAGTGTAATGGTTAATTAAGAGTGTGTACTCAGGATCAAATAAACAAGGACTCAAACCCTATTGTCACTTCTTTCTAGATATATGATCATAGGCAAACTGTATAACCAGTCCTGTGATTAATAGTAGCATCTGCATCCTTGGGTCTCTGTAAGAATTAATGAGATATTGCATAGATCAGGACTTAGCATGGTGCCTGGCACATGTGCTTGATCAATGCGAGCTATTGTTCTCTTCATAAAGCATTTGTATTTAATATCTTAGGTTTTTCAGCAGAAACAGAAGTCAGGGCAAAGAAGCTGGTCTTTGGAGACCTTTGGGGGAAATTGAAGAGCAATTTCCAGGTCGAGAACTGTGGTGAGAAAGGCCCTTTTGATTTCATTTTGAGGCCCACTGAGGGACTGCTCCCTCTATCCCTCTTGTGAAAGAGGTCAGGGAGAAAAGAGAACCTTGTCAAAAAACACAAAGAAGCAGAACTTGATCAAAGCACAGAGAATCTCTCTGCAAAGCTATTGATTAAGATTTAGGATTTTTTGTTCATTTGCTGTGAAATGCACTCAGAGGAACATTACTAAAACATACTCTCAGCAGTTAAAATTGCCTCTGATTTGATGTTTTCTTGAGTCCTTCTTTATTTTAGGGAATATTTTATAATATTCTTCACTGTCAAATTATGTAATAAACAACAACAATAATTCAAAATTTAATTTTCTATGCACAATTCTTCCATTGGTCAAGGAATCGAAAGGACAGTGTAATTCCGAACAACACTGCCCAATATAAGTAAACTGCAAGCCACATATGTTACTTTAAATTTTCATGTAGCCACATTTTAAAAAGTAAAAAAAAGTGAAATTACTTGCAATAATGTGTTTTATCTAACCAAATATATCCCCAATATCATTTTAACATGTAATTGGTGTAAAAATTTATTAATGGGATATTTTGTATTTTTAATTTTATACCAACTCTTCAAATCCAATGTATCTATGACACTTTCAGTGTATCTATATTCTGACAATAAATGTTCAACAGTAAAAGTAAAATGCAGTTCTTCCAAAACGATTAAGTCACATTTACAGAAAAAAATGTTTTATACTATTTCCATTTTTCAATTTACATTTAAATAAGATTAAAAATTCAGCTCCTGGGCCAGGCATGGTGGCTCACATCTATAATCTCAGCACTGTGGGAGGCTGAGATGGGCAAATGACTTGAGCCCAGGAGTTCGAGACCAGCCTGGGCATGATGAAAGCCCATCTCTACAAAATAAAATTAGCTGGGCATGGTGGCACACACCTGTGGTCTCAGCTACTTGGGAGGCTGAGGTGGGTGGATCGTTTGAGCCTGGGAGGTTTAGGCTGCAGTGAGCCATGATCGCGCCACTTCACTCCAGCCTGGGCAACAGAGAGAGATCGTGTCTCAATTAAAAAAAGAAAAAATTTACTTCTTGAATCACACAGCCACATTTCATGTGTACAGTAGCCACAAATGGCCAATGGTTATATTAGGCAGCACCGGTTCACAGGGAAGAATCTGAATTTAGAGTCAGAAGCTCTAGGTGTGAACTTGCTTCTCCCATTTGCTCTCTGTCTTTGCACAATTCACTATGTTCTCTAAGCCTCAGTTTTGTCCCCTTCACTCAACCCCCTGAGCCCATATATTTGCTGTAACAGTTGAATGAGATAATGTAAAGGGAAAGGGCCCAGAGAACTGTAAAATGAAATGTAAACATAAGGTATTTTAAATTTAATAATATGGAGAGAGTTAATTATTTAGGGATTTTGAATCAGATTCCACGACATTTGTGGAGGCAGAAGGAAATCATCTCCTTTAAGTATTGCCAATGATGATTATAAATCCTAAAGTTAGGATGCAGTGGGTTGGTAGCTTTTTAAAGCAATTCTTTTTCATACTTTGTTAGGAAAATCAGTGCTTTTATCTTGACTCTAAGTTCTAAGACCTATTTTTTCAGTTAAAAAAAAAAGACTTTTTAAGTCTATTTAAAAAGTTTAATTGACAACACAGTCTTAGTGCTGTGTGTGTGTGTGTGCATTTGGAAAAGAAACAGACAAAATTGTCAAGCCTATTTACCCTCACAGAGAAAGAAGGAAAGGAGAGAGACTTGTTTTGCTTCATTGACTTCACCGGTGTTTCAGTTTTGTTTTATTTTCTTTTTTGAGACAGGGTCTTTCTCTGTCACCCAGGCTGGAGTACAGTGATGTCGTCATAACTCACTGCAGCCTCAAACTCCTAGGCACAAACAATCCTTCTGCCTAAGCCTCCCAAGTAACCAGGATTGCAAGCATGTGCCAGTATGCCTGGCTAATTTTCTTTCTATTTTTTGTAGAGACAGGGTCTTGCTATGTTGCCCAGGCTAGTCTCTAACTCCTGGCCTCAAGTGATCCTCTCTCTTTGGCCTCCTGTATTCCTGGCATTATAAGCATGAGCCTTCTGAGTAGCTGAGACCAGCTATGTTTCAGTTTTGAACAGAAAGATATGTATTATTTTTGAAATAAAAATCAGTATAGATGAAAACAAAATCATGTTATATAAGATAAAGAGCTTTGATTCTCTGTCGACAACAGATAAAGTTAATCTTCTTTGGAAAATGAGCACCATTATTATACATGAGAATTAATATAGATAAACCAATAAATCATAGCTACTTCTCATCAGGGATCCTTGCTTTAGAGAATTGCCTATGTGAGCTACAACTTTACCAAAGTCAACACCAGCAATCTGGACCACCTACCCTCGTGACTTTTTGTTTCGGTTCATATTTGACATCCATATTGTTGTTTTTATCTACAGCCTTTTAAAACATGTGACTTGTCTCTCCACATGGTATCCTGTTGAATTTCAGTTTTAGCCTCTCAGGAGAATTACTGCCTGTTTGGTTGAATTGTTCCCAAGAGCCCCTTAAATGAATTTCTGTCACGTATCCCTTGAAATCTCTATTTAGACCACATAATCCTAAACATACCCTTGGAATATGATACAAATTCATCTAGGTGTTTTCATGCTAAGCAGCCACAGAAAGATAGAATCAACTTAATATATTTAGATTATCCTTAAAAATAATACAAGGTATCAAGTGATTTTTAGGGGCTCAAAAAGATACTTACTCAAAAAAAAAAAGATAATCTCTCCTGCATAGGCCCTTAACAAACTGGCTTTTAGGTCTCTCTTGAAGTGACTAGTCTCTATGGATACACTTCCTGTTTCAACATACAAGCTGCCCACTTGTGTGCCCTTATATTAATATACGTAATAATTATTGAAAGTGTACCATGTGCAGACACTGTGCTAGGTGCTTGGGTTACAGTGGTGAAAAGATACAGACATGGCTGCTACCCTTAACGAGCTTGTTATCACTGGGGAGACCTGTTCATCAAATAACCTAATGGAAAAATTAACAGTAGTAAATAGCACATAAAGGTGGGAAAAATGATGCTGGAGTGTTTGGGGAAAGTGGCCTAATTGGAGATGTCACAGAGGCTTCTATAATTGAACTGAAACCCAAAATATGAAAGAGTGTTAACCAGCCCATAGGAGAGAAGAAGGGTGGATCTTGCAGGTAGATGGAACAGCATGTTCTGAAACCCTGAGGTAGAAGATAAAATAGGACATTCAAGGAGGTCAGAGCAAGCCCAGGTAGCTGGAGATTAGAAAATAAGCAGGTATATAACACAGGATGACGCTGAAGGGGTAGTAGGGTATCAGACCTTGCAAAACACAGTAGACCCTGTCACCAATGGTGATCTTTATTCTAAGTGAAACCAAAGTAAGTACCCATTTGATTAGGGTATTTCTCTTCATTGGCTAAGGTTGTAGGGACTACTTAAAGCATTAAAGCATCACTAGCCTATCTTTAATTTTCTACACAAGCCAACAGTTAGCATGGAACATTCCTAAGTCTTCAGAATAGCCACTCTCAATTCTGGGTCTTCACCCTGAGCCCCTGGGAAAATTTACAACAAATTTGATGACAGAGACACCACAGCTACCCCCAACCCCAATTCCTAGAGATTCTGACTCCACAGATCTAGGGTGGGACATAGCCATTTGTATCTTTTAAACATTCAGCTAGTGATTCTGATGGGCAATAATGTCTGGGAACTATTGCATTCAAAATTCAGTTTTGTGTATTCCTCTTTTAATGATAGATATTATCACTCTCAGTGAAGTAGATAATATTATTGGTCATTTTTGAAAATTATTTAATGAAGAGGAAAGTTTACAGCAAGATCTTCCTCTCCTGATATCAGTGGGATTTCTGATCATTCATTTTTTTTTTACATTTTTGGGGTCTTCTGTATTAAGAATATTTCTATATGTTCATATTCCTTCTTTTGCTTTCCTCCTTGTGAAATTTTATTTGTAAGTTAATATTCTATTTATTTTGGAACTTAATTAGATCAATTATTACAACAAGCTCAGTAAGTCTAGCATTTTCCAATAGTGCTATATTTATCTTGGTTTTCACTCAATAAGAACTTACTGTGATATAATGCTTTCTTGCAATCGATTTAATTTATACTTTCTGAACACTTCAGAAGTAATATAACAGTGTTTCCCTCTCAGACAAAATTGTTTCCTTGCACTTGGAGATGTTTTCCCTGTCCATTAGTTCTTTTTCATCCATTAGGCAGAGGAAATGTCTGCACTTCCTTTAATCTTCCCCAGTGAGCCTGTGCCCTCAGTCCCTGATGAACACAGGGCAAGCTAATGACACCCCATCTTGGTAGCAGCCAGAGGTGGACACTACTTCTAGTGGAGCCACTTAGATATTTCTTGCAGGAGTTTGAACTAGGGATCCAACATATTGAATTAGTTGATTTGGACTACAGAAGTGAGGGTCCATGTAGGGGCTGAAGGGACTATAAATAACCATGGACAGGTGAATGTGTGTGTCATGCTGAGAAGCCATTTGGGGAGAGGACATCAAAAGAATGAAATGAAAGGGACAGAAAAAGGAGGACGTTGAAAGGGTTTGCAGCAGTGATCAAAAAATCTTGTAGCTAAGGGAGTGGAATTGATAAAAGGAGGGACAAAAACACTTATATGGTTTAGCTGTGTCCCTACCCAAACTCTCATCTTGACTCATAATCCTCACAATCCCCATGTGTCAAGGGAGAGACCAGGTGGAGGTAATTGAATCATGGGGGTGTTTTCCCCTGTGCTCTTCTTGTGATAGTGAGTTCTCACAAGATCTGATGGTTTTATAAGTGTTAGGTTGTTCCTCCAGTATTCATTCTCCTTCCTGCCACTTTTTGAAGAAGATCCCTTGCTTCCCCTTTGCCTTCTGCCATGATTGTAAGTTTCCTGAAGCCTCCCCAGCCATGCTGAACTGTGAATCAATGAAAGCTCTTTCCTTTATAAATTACCCAGTCTCAGGTATTTCTTATAGCAGTGTGACAATGGTCTAATACAGTAAATTGGTACCTAGGTAGTGGGGAACTGCTAGAAAGATACCTGAAAATGTGAATGTGACTTTGGAACTGGGTAACAGGCAGAGAGGTTGGAAAAGTTTGGAGGGCTCAAAAGACAGGAAGATGTGGGAAAGTTTGGAACTTCCTAGAGTTTGTTGAATGGTTTTGACCAAAAATGCTGATAGTGATATAAGCAATGAAGTCCAGGCTGAGGTGGTCTCAGATGGGGATGAGGAACTTCTTGGGAAGTGGAGCAAAGTTCCACATGTCCAGGATGACACTTCCCACTCAGAGAATGCCTTTGGTCTCTCCCATTAGATTTTATTATGACCTCTTCATACAGAGCATTTCCAAAAGACAGCTAAGTTACTCTGAAAAATAAACAAGATAAACAGCTCTAGCTATGCTTTAGCAAAGAGAAGGGCAGCATTTTGCCCCTGCTCTAGAGATCTGTGAACTTTGAACTTGAGAGAGGTGACTTAAGGTATCTAGCAGAAGAAAATTCTAAGCAGCAAAGAGTTCAAGAGGTGACTTGGGTGCTCAGTTTTACGTATTCACAAAGAGATGGTTTGGAATTGGAACTAATGTTTAAAAGGGAAGCAGAGCGTAAAAGTTTGGAAAATTTGCAACCTGACAATGCAATAGAAAGGAAAAACCCATTTTCTGAGGAGAAATTCAAGCTGGCTGCAGAAATTTGCATAAGTAACCAGGAGCCAAATGTTAATCATCAAAACGATGGAGAAAATGTCTCCAGGCCATGTCAGTGGTCTTCACGGAAGTCCCTCCCATTACAGGCCTGGAGGCCTAGGAGGAAAAAATACTTCTGTGGACCAAGTCTAGGGCTTTGCTGCCTTGTGCAGTCTTGGGACTTGGTGTTCTGCATACCAGCTGTGGCTAAAAGGGGCCAATATACAGCTCAGACCACTGCTTCTGAGGGTGCAAGTCACAAGCCTTGGTGGCTTACATGTGTTGTTGGGCTTGTAGGTACACAAAAGTCAAGAATTGAGGTTTGGAAACCTCCGCCTAGATTTCAGAAGATGTATGGAACTGCCTAAATGTCCAGGAGAAGTTTGCTGCAGGGGCAGAACCCTCATGGAGAACCTCTGCTAAGGCAGTGTGGAAGGGAAATGTGGGGTGGGAACCCCCACTTAGAGTTCCCACTGGGGCACTGTCTAGTGGAGCTGAGAGAAGAGGGCCACCATCCTCCAGACCCCAGAATGGTAGATTCACTGATAGCTTACACCATGCACCTGGGAAAGTCATAGGTACTCAATGCCAGTCCATGAAAGCAGCCAGGAGGGGGACTTTACCCTACAAAGCCATGGAGACAGAGCTGCCTGAGGCTGTAGGAGCCCACCTCTTGTATAAGCATGACCTGGATGTGAGACATGGAGTCAAAGGAGATCATTTGGGTACTTTAATAATGACTGCCCAGGTGTAATTCAGACTGGCATGGAACCTGTAGCCCTTTTGTTTTGGCTGATTTCTCACATTAGCCAAATGTGAGAACAAATGGAACAAGAACATTTACCCAATGCCTCTACCCCCATTGTATCTTGGAAGTAACTAAATTGCATTGGATTTTGCAGATTCCTAGGTGGAAGGGAGACTTGTCTTATCTCAGATGAGGCTTTGGACTTGGACTTTTGGGTTAATGCTGGAATGAAGTTATACTTTGGGGGACTGTTGGGAAGGCATGATTGGTTTTGAAATGTGAGGACATGAGATTTGGGAGGGGCCAGGGCAGAATTCTATGGTTTGACTCTGTCTCCACCCAAAATCTCATCTTGAATTGTAATCCCCATAATCATCATGTGTCAAGGGAGAGACCAGGTGGAGGTAATTGAATCATGGGTGCAGTTTCCTCCATGCTGTTCTTGAGATAGTGAGTTCTCACAAGATTTGATGGTTTTATAAGTGTTTTCTAGTTACTCCTGCATTCATTTCCCTTCCTGCCACCTTGTGAAAAAGGTGCCTTGCTTCCCCTTCCACCATGATTGTAAGTTTCTTGAGGTCTCCCCAGCCATGCTAAATTGTAAGTCAATTAAACCTCTTTCCTTTATAAATTGCCCAGTCTGAGGTAGTTCTTAATAGCAATATGAGAACAGACTAATACAATAGGTCTATGGAATTTTATCACATACACAGAATCATGTAACCACTAAACAAAATATTTAGCACCTTTTGTAAAGGTAATACATTCACATGGTTTTAAAAAACAATATTTAAAAAATATTTAATGAAACATTTCAATCCTAACCCCACCCCCAATTTATACTGTTCCCTGTCCAATTGTCACTTTTACTGTTTTCTTCTGTTGTCCTTCCATTAATTCTCCTTGAAAATACAAAGCAAAATTACCATGTATTATAAATTTCATCCTCCTTATGTAAAAGTTATCTCACTACATAAATTTTTCTGCACCTATCTTCATTTATCTTGTTGGAGATCATTTTATACCCTCACAAAATGAGCTTCCTAATTCTTTTTATAGGTGCATAGTATCCTGTTATATAAACCCTGCACCTTTAACTTGCTTGAGCAATCTTTGAGTGGTTTTTTAAACTTAGAAACTCAAGATACAATATGTCTCACAAAACAAGAGTCTCAGTAAAGCTCAAAAGAAGGTGTCCAAATCTGGACAGTAAACTCTGGCAAGTTTACCAGATGGTGAGGAGTAAAGTGGCCCCCTGTCTGGAACTGGGAAAAGTAAAGCAGAGCTAAAAGCAGAAAGTACATCTCTCTGCACTGAAAAGATGGATTTTTTTTTAAGTCAAAGAGAAGAGCATCTGAACTATTTAAGATAATGAGGTCATAACTGAGTTAAAAACTAGCATTGGAGACTCAGCCAATACTCTAAAAACTGTCAGAAGTCTGTCAGATGACTGACAACTGGTGCTTATGTGGGAAAGCAAGAAAGAACATCATTTCACTGTCTAGACCAAGTTGAAAGACTGTGTTTCAGAATGATAGCATTGATTGAATGTACATATTTTGAGAATATATTTTGTTTTGGTAAGTTTATTTAGTTTTATGTTCTTAGTTTATTTATATTTGTATTCGTAGTTCATTGGTAGATTTATTCAGCTTTTTAGTCTTAGTTCATTTTATCCTAGTTCTTTTGTATTAATTACTCATTTTTATATCATGTTATTTTAGCTTTTGATAAAACAATGAAATATTATATAAGTATTTGATAAAATGATCACTACAGAAGATCAGGTGTTTTCTTTTGCCCTAATTTAGGAAGAGAGAAATATTTGTAGTTGGAATTTGAAAGGCCAAAGTAATAATTACATTAAATCTTAATTCATTAAATAAAACTACTAGAGATAGAGAGGTGTTTATTTCCAGGCCAGTCCAGTGACCTCTAACTGCTTTAGAGACTCCAACAGTTCCCGAGAAAGGCAGTTAAATTCAGTGACTATTTACTGACCATCTCTTATGTATTAAACACCATACACATGTCCAGAATGGCACTTCCCACTCAGAGAATGCCTTTGGTCTCTCTCATTCGAATTTATTATGACCTCTTCATACAGAACGTTTCCAACAGCTAAGCTACTCTGAAAAATAAATAGTTCATATGCTAATAGCTGGTAATGACAATGAACTCCCCCAGCTATTTGTCCATTGCCCTTTTCTTTTCTTGTTAATCTTTCTTTTTTTTTTTAATTTTGAATCTTTGTTCTCTTATTCATAAAAGTTCCAAGAGAATGGAGTACTTGTCTTTTCTATTGTTGTACCCTCAGCATCTAAGACAATGTCTGGTATCGAAGGTGCTAACTAAATACCTCTGGATGACTGGGACACAGGAAGCAGTCTCTCCTACAGGAAAGACCTCCTGGCCAGAAGTATGGGAGACTGGAATGCTCATCCCCACTTAGACATTTGCTAACTATACAAACCAGCAAGGAAATCATTTTCCCTAAGCCTCAGTTTATGCATTGATAAAATGGGGCTAATTATAAAATAAAGTTCAAAATAAGGGTTCTAGAGCCAAAACACCTAAGTTCTGTCCAAGTTCTACTACTAACTGTCCGTGTGTGACCTTAGCCAACTTGAACCTCTGCATCTCAGTTTTCTCATTTTTAAAATGGGAAAAATATTAGTAATCTACCTCATAGGATTGTTGTGATGACTACATATTTTTTTCAAAGAAGTATATGTCAAGGTGCCTGGTACATAAAAAATGCTCAATAAATATGACCCACTTCTATTATTAGCATTATTGTGAGAAATCAATGAGATGTCATGAATGAAAGTACTTTTACTGTATAAAAAGCTACACAGATAAATATTTCCAGATTTCCATGTTACCCTGTCAAGGACAAACATTTGTCTTCTAGCAGGAGGCTTCTAGAACCACATTGCTTTTAACCGAATTTATAGATATAATAAAGATCCTTCCAAATGATGGGATGGTGATAAAGGCAGATTTTACAAAGGAGGAGCTTTTGGTTGACCATAACATAACACTTCAAAAATTAGCCATTTACTCTGCCTAAAGAGGAAACAAAACAATGATTTTTGGTCCAATTGTCCTTGTTATGAAAGTTCTTTTTTTTTTTTTTTTGAGACAGAGTCTCACTCTGTTACCCAGGCTGGAGTGCAGTAGCGTGATCTCGGCTCACTGCAAGCTCTGCCTCCCAGGTTCATGCCATTCTCCCGCCTCAGCCTCTCAGCCTCCCAAGTAGCTGAAACTACAGGCGCCCACCACCACGTCCAGCTAATTTTTTTGTATTTTTAGTAGAGATGGGGTTTCACTGTGTTAGCCGGGATGGTCTTGATCTCCTGACCTCGTGATCCGCCCGCCTTTGCCTCCCAAAGTGCTGTGATTACAGGCGTGAACCACCGTGCCCGGCCTGAAAACTTTTTAGAAGGATTAAAAATATGTCACAAAGAGGCAAATTTATTAAAGGAAGCCACTGATTTGCTGACATGTATTTGAAAAGCAGTCAGGAAACCATAGCCCTTTTCCTTATCAAAAAAAAATTAAGAGAAAAATAAAAGCTTTTTATTTACTTGTGTTACACTGGAAATATACTCACTAGAATTTCAAATATTAGTACTGCACCCACCATACAGTGCTTGCTTAACAAAAGTAGACATTACATTAGTGGAAATTGAAGTGTAGTAATAGTTTTACCCACAAAGAGTAAGGCAGAGCTATTTGAAAATGATAGAAATCTGAAATTGGATATTTAAATATGGGAAAATGAAGGTGTCTAAAAGCATGTGAAAGTATTCTAACCATATTTTCATCCTGTTGCATATTAAAATAGAAAATACACAATAGCTGTGTGATTTAAATGATATATGCCTGATATGAAAAAATGTAAAGGAGAAGGTTGCATACAGAAGAAATCATCCAAAATTCAAAATACTAGAGGGTTTTATTTGTTAAAGCCCAGGTTAATACAAACAAATTTGTAAAGTAAGTACAGTGAGAAACCTTCTTCGTGAAGTTTTCTTTATATTTGAACCTAGGAAAAGGTCTTTCTGGCTATCATTTTACCTTTCTAGTATGGCTATATTTTTCAGTATGGAAGATTTTTCTAAATAATCTGAATGAGGGGTGTGATTTGAATCTGTATCATGTTCTATGCCCACCTCCCATCTTGGGATATTGAGATGCTCAAAAAGTTTGCAGATGTTATTTTATTCCTGGAAGTTGTACTAATAAGTGATAGCCATTCCTATGGTACCTAGGAAATGAGATAAATTCTTTACCATTGTTTCAGACTATTATGTTCAAACAGCCACTGAAATATAATAGAAAAATACTTAATTACTTAGAGAAGCTAAAGAGTGATTTGGCAAGGTCAGAGTTTTAAAATGGAGAAATAAGCAAATAAAATTCTTTTTAATGCTAGTTAATTATTTGGTCAGTTGGTAACAGGAAGTAAAAGTGAAGTTATCAAGGAAAATGTTGTCCAAGGAAGGTTTATATAGTTGTTTAGTTGTGTGTTTTCATTTTTCGTGTGTGTTTTAGTGGGCCAGGCAAAAGTTCACCCCAGTAGACCACATAGTAGCTGTTTTTATCAGGATAGCTCCATTTTACCTCTCCTCCTGCAAACTGCAGTAAAAATAGAATATGAAGTAATGTATTAGTTCCCTAGGATGGCCAAAACTAAGTACCACAGATTGGGTGGCTTAGCACAACAAAAATCTACTTTCCTTAAGTTCTAGAAGCTGGAAGTCTAAAATCAATGTGTCTGCAGTGTCTCTGGGTAGCATCCTTCCTTGTCTCTTTCTAGCTTCACCAATCCTCCTTATTCCTTGTCTTTCAGGTGCATAACTCTAGTTTCTCACTCTGTTGTCACATGGTGTTTTTCCCATATGTTTTTTTTTTTCCCCGATGTTTTCTTCTTACATAGCCACCAGTCATATTGGATTACAGCTCACCCTAATGACCTCATCTTAATACAATTATATTTTTAATAACACTATTTCCAAGTAAAGTAATATATAATATATGACTATATATAAATGGCTATATATATATGACTATATATGAGACTATATATGACTATATGACTATATATATATATATATATATATAGGTAGAAGGGGTTAGGACTTCAATTTATCTTTTGGGGAGACACAATTCAACCTATAAAGGCTTAGGGTAAGGGAGAATTCCTTGAAACGTAATTTTCTAGAGTAGTAATCATTTTAGATCTCTTTAGATCTCTGGGAATTATAGGGATACACTAGTAAATTTCCTAGCTAGAGTAAATAATTAAAAGATTCTCCAGTGGGGTGGGGGTGAGGGGATGGAAAGAAAGTGCCTTATACTTCTAGTGGGTTTTCAAGTATCACCAAGGGAAGAGGATATGTAATAGGAATACTGAGAGGCATCAGTGAAGTTGTTAAGGACAAAAACTCAAGAGCCAAAAGGCTGGTTCACACCCTGCTCCACCACTTCCTAGCTGTGTGAACTGTGGCACATTATTTGGTGACTCCACACCTCATTTTCTTCATGTAAAATGGACATAATAACACTACAAGGCAGCTGTAAGTATTAAATGAGCAAATACAGCACCTAGAATAATACTTTTTATGGTGAGGCATAGATTTAAGATGTTTGAAAAACAGTGAATTGGAGTAAGTTACTAATGAAAACCCTTTGGTGATTGAAAAGACAGAGGAGGAAAAAAATACAAAACCATGACTTCATGCAAGGGCTAGATATTTGAAACTGTTATTGCAGAGAAAATACAAACAAGGGAGCTTCAGATTCCAAAAGGAAGATCAGGTGTTAGGAGAATACTAGAGTTGGTTAAATGTTACCTGATAATTGTCTAGTATGTGACCTTCATGGTCTTTACCCAGGTAGTTGTATTTCTTTAAACTTTTATTACATTATAACTTTGTACCTCCTCTTTATTGGGTGGGATTTTTTTCCAGTGGGATTAGTGCCTAAGGGGAAATAACACGTCTCTCTTTGGGTTTGACCTTGCAAAAATTTAATTAAGTGACAGTAATTATCAGGCTGTTATTAACTTTGAGACATCTAAGGCTTGCATGCTACCCTAGAGGGTTTGTCTGAGTTTAGTTTTCACATATTCAGAAATATTCTTTTTAAACTCACATATACAGTTGTGCTTGTGTGTGTGTGTATATGTTTAAATTTACATGCTGTCAAAAATAGATTTTGACTGAACAGTTTCAATTTGGTCTTATACAAATTTGTTGAGTGTCCCCTCCGCCTCCACCTCCTGGATGGATCTAGATCTCCGAGGAGCTAAAGCTGGTCTCTGGAACTACATTATGTAAAAATCTGTCCCAACTACAGTCATTTGTCTCTGGGTCTTTGGACTGAGTTGTGGTCTCCTGTGGGTAAGCCACCTAGGTTGCTATCCATGGTGCTGAATCTCCCCTACACAGGAGCAGGGGTGGATCTTTCTCTAAAGTGTCCACATTCCTGTAACAGCCTCATACCATGTTTCCCCTGAGACCAATTATAGCTTAATTCTCATATTTCTAATGACTTTCTGACAAATACCTACATTTCTTTTCTATAAACTTTTACTAACATTTCAAAACATCAAAACCTGTAGTGTTTTTGAACATGATCTTTGACTCCAGCGAGGACTAGTCAAATATCAGATCCATCATATGACTCTGGAAATCCATGTAACTACTATTAGCTTCTGTTTCTTCATCAATAAGGTGTGAATAATGATAGTATTGTTGGGATAATGTATGTTAAGAATTTAATACATTGCCCTAGCACATAGCAGTGTGCCTAATCAGCATCACTAAATTTAGCTATTATTTCTCATTACACATTTTCTAAGACCAAAGTCCATTTTATAATACAATGATGAAAAAAGTTACTTAGAATGTTTATTTGTACCTCATTTTTCGAAAGTTGGAAATTATTTTATTAACTTAAATAAGAATCATTTGCTCAATCTTGGGATTCAAAATGAGAAAGAGATAGTTCAAATATATTTTTTCTAGCATCCCATTGCTGGTCTAGAGTGGTCTTATAGGTAAAGTAATCACCAAGTATATAAATACAGACTAGCTCCAAATTCTACACATCCAGCCATCTGATATTTGGATCAGTAACATCTACATTCAGCAGTAACACTTAACTACATACATGAATAATATGACATGTTAATTTTTTCAAACTTACTGTATATATGGCTTTGTCCAGTTCTTATTTGTGGTTTTATTAAAGATTTGCCTCTACTTTTTTTTGGAAACAATATTTATATTTTATCTCTACTATGTGATTGTTACTTTCATTTAGCTGCACAGGGCAAGGCACTTGAAAAAACTGGAGATTTAAAGTTCTCTAGACTCCTTTCTTGATTTAGTATATTAGTTTCATCTGGAGAGTTTAAGTATTCATGAGAAGGTTGGTTCCAAGAACTAGAAAGACATAAGGGGTGAGCTCCATGTGAGAAGGTGAGCTGAGGTCAGGATTAGTTATATGTAAAGATGCATAAGAAATGGCTAATCAGTGTGCAAGAGACTCATAATTGCCCTTGTTACCTCACTGGTTTCTAATATGACTGTTTAAGCCTTCTTAAGTGTTCTAAAATTATTATATATTTTTAAGACAAAAATGCTCACTTTTACTATTGCCAAGTGTTGAATAAATATGTGTAATCACTCCCCAAAATGCCAAGCATAGTAATAAATCGGGTGACATAATGAAAATTTTACTTCCTAATTTGAAAAGGAGCCTCAAAATGATGGAGCATTCATGTGCTAAAAACCTATGATTTATAAGCCAATAATATTGTATGAATTCAGAGGACCCCGGAAGGCTTTATACTGAAGGTAATTGTCTTATATACACTGCTTGACATCCAAAATTTCACTTTATCTGTTGCATTCTGTCTTCATTAAAATGCTATCACCCCTGGAGTGGTCATACTGTAAGCTATTGCTCTTTCATTTTAGTTTTATTAAAAGTTATTTGTATTCATTTTATAATAAATTAGAAACACTTTTGCTACTACTATTTCTTCCCTATACTACCTGTTACCTGTCTTAGTGAATTTGCTATCTCTTGTACAGATCTATTACCCAGAATAGATGGCTTAGTAAGTTGATGCCTTTATAACAAACAATTCAGAGGGACAAAAGCTTCTTATAAGTACCAGATGCTAACCAATTGCATCACTGGAGCCACAAAAAAAGGCTTCTTATTTACTACTTTGTTCATGTAAAACTACATAATGCACTTTATAGTCAACAATAGTGAGGTTGTTTTCATCATCCTTCTCCTTTACACTGGCATGGAAAATTTGTCATTCTCATCAAATGATTTCATCAGGAAGATAATGCTCATTTATTTTGATCATATGCTTATTAATGACACAGAGAAAGAGATGCTATTACAAAGTGGTGAATAGCTTGTCCCATCTCATACACACAAACACACACACACTCACACACTCACCTAAAAGTAGCAGGTAGTTGGAAAGCTTTGGTTTCACTGGAATAGTATCTTAATTTAATATTCTAGCCTACACAGCTTGAATGATCTTCTTCCTTCCTACTGCTCCAATCTTTATCACCTTGCTTCTCCAGTATGTTACCGTTATACCAGTTGCTTCACATCCCTAGAAGCCAAGCTGGTTCCTGCTTCAGAAACCTTACCCTTGATCTGGAATGCTCTCATCACAGATCTGCATATTGCTAATTCTTCCTCATCACTTATATCTGAGCTCAAAAGTCTTCCTAATTCAAGGTTTACCTTACCCCTGGTACTCTGAATCCCACAACCCTGAAAGCTCTGTAAAAATGAAATATTTGTCTATTCTGTTTACCACTGGATCCTTAGTCTAGAACATACAAAGCATACGACAGGTGTCCATGACATATTTTCTGAATACAATAATGAATTATAAAATACAAAAGTGAAATAATAATCAATTATAATATGCCCAAAGATATCTAGTACCTTGAAGGGATAAGGAAGAAATAAGCTATAATAATTATTGTCACTTACTGAACACCTACAATAATCAAGGTATTATACCTCTTACCTCATTTAATACTAACACGAACTTTGTACCACAGCACTAATAAATAGCCAAGAGAAAATTTAACCCATGTCTATCCTATTACAAAGCCATGTAATTAGACATTGGGCACAAATATTGGAAGAAGCCCAGAATGTTTACACTGAGACCCAAATACAGATTTACCTACTAGCACTTTTCTATTTGGATGCTGGAAATAGCTATTTGTGCATGAATAATTTTCTCAGGATTTGTATCATTTAGGATTTTGTTGACAGTGGCAGAAACTGCCACCTAAACATACTTGAACAAAAATATAAAATAAGTAAATGTATTGGCCCACAGAGTTGAACAGATGGGAAGGATGGCTTCAAAGGGGGCTCAACATGGTCCTCAAATCATGTCACCAGAACCCAGGTTCTCTCTTGATTTTCATACTTCACTTCCTTGGTGTTAATATGGCAGGATGTTAGTTCTAGCAGTTGCAGGGATTATATATTCCTTTATGTCAGTGGGAAGGAGGAAGTTTGCTTCCCCATTAGTAAAGACTACTGCCAGCCCACATGGCACTTTTGTGCAAATTGGGAAAGGTAACTCTTTCTCGAGGAAATTTCCAAAGTTAGTTTATGATTAATTTATCAATAATTATTGAAACTTATATAAGCTACTCTACAAAATTATACAAATCATACTGTTAGAAGTAATATAGTAGAATATGTAAATTTTTAAGATTCAAGTACACTCATATTAGATGTTATGTAAAAATTTCATGTCTTTTTTTCAGGAAAACAAATTATGATACTTTCAAAGCTTACTTGTACCAATAACCAAACCATAGACTTCACCACTTTTTCTAGTAGGAATGGAGATCTTAAGTAGTTTTTGTTTAATTTTGAGAAGCAAAGGTCTCGGCTTCTCAATTACCAGTATCAACTAAGTCAAGTATACCCTAAATGTTTTTAAATAAAAGTGTTTGTAATTTTTTCTGGTGAATTATTGCCATGAATATTTCAGTACTTCAACAAGAGATTCTAAATCTAAGAAAACTATGTATAAGTTTTAGTTCTTCATGTTCCTGATGTTCCCCCAGTATCACATGACTATATTCCTTGGTAAATTTCCAATTTATAGTTTATATTGTTGAAGTAGTTCATATTCATATTCATTACAACTTTTCAAATTATATTTCATCTAAACACTATCATAAACTTGAATCTTAAAGGTGATATATGTTAATGATAAATATAGTGAAGAAAGAAATTCATTTTAAAATTTAGTTCTAGATAATTTCTATGATCAATATAATCATGCTGTTTATATTTGAAATAATCATGCTGTTTATATTTGAAATGAGTCTAATATTTTCTATTCTGGAGAAGCCAATGTTAATGCTAAAAGATAGTGAAATTTATTTAGTTTCAACTGTATGGTTTTTAAAATATTGCTTCATTTTTATTCAGAGAATTTTTTTTTAGTGCTGTCAAGTGTTTACGTATGCTAAATTTTGGTTGCTTATTATATTAGTCCATTTTCATGCTGCTGATAAAGACACACCCGAGCCTGGGCAATTTAAAAAGAAAGTGGTTTAATTGGACTTATAGTTCCACATGGCTGGGGAGGCCTCACAATCATGGTGGAAGGCAAGGAGGATCAAATCACAACTTACATGGATGGTGGAAGGCAAGGAGGATCAAATCACAACTTACATGGATGGTGGCAGGCAAAAAGAGAGCTTGTGCAGGGAGACTCCCATTTTTAAAACCGTCAGATCTCATGAGACCCATTCACTGTCAAGAGAACAGCACAGGAGAGACCTACTCCCCACTGCCATGATTCAATCATGTCCCACTGGGTCCCTCCCACAAAACGTGGGAATTATGGGAGCTACAAGATGAGATTTGGATGGGGACACAGAGCCAAACCATATCATTCTGCCCCTGGCCTCTCTCAAATTTCATATATTCACTTTTCAAAACCAATCATGCCTCCCCAACAGTCTCCGAAAATGTCAATTCATTTCAGCATTTACTCAAAAGTCCATAGTCCAAAGTCTTATCTGAGACAAGCCAACTCCCTTCCACCTATGAACCTGTAAAATCAAAAACAAGGTAGTTACTTCCTAGATACATTGGGGGTACAGGCATTGGATAAATACAACCATCCAAATGGGAGAAATTGGCCAAAACAAAGGGGCTACAAGCCCCATACAAATCCAAAATCCAGCAGGACAGTCAAATCTTAAAGCTCCAAAATGATCTCCTTTGACTCCATGTCTCACATTCAGGTCACACTGATGCAAGAGGTGGGTTCCCATGGTCTTGGGCACCTTCACCCCTGTGGCTTCACAGGATACAGCCTCCCTCCTGGCTGCTTTCAGAGACTGGTGTTGAGTGTCTGTGGCTTTTTCAGGTGCATGGTGCAAGCTGTTGGTGGATCTACCATTCTGGGGTCTGGAGGACGGTGGCCCTCTTCTCACAGCTCCACTAGGAGTGCCTCAGTAGGGACTCTGTGTGGAGCTGTGACCCTATATTTCCCTTCCACACTACCCTAGCAGAGGTTCTCCATGAGCGGCCTGCCCCTGCAGCAAATTTCTGCCTAGGCATCCAGGCATTTCCATACATCTGAAATGTAGATGGAGGTTCCCAAACCCCAGTTATTGACTTCTGTGCCCTGACAGGCTCAACACCATGTGGAAGCTGCCAAGGCTTGCAGCTTCCACCCTCTGAAGCCATGACCTGAGTTCTACGTTGGCCCCTTTCAGCCATGGCTGGAGCAGCTGTGATGCACGGCATCAAGTCCCTAGGCTGCACACAGCACGGGGATCCTGGGCCCAGCCCACTGAAACCACTTTTTCCTCCTAGGGCTTCGGGCCTGTGATAGGAGGGGCTGCCCTGGAGACATTTTTCTCATTGTCTTGAGGATTAACATTTGGCTCCTCATTACTTATGCAAAATTCTCCAGCAGGCTTGGATTTCTCCTCAGAAAATGGGATTTTCTTTTCTATCACATTGACAGACTGTAAATTTTCTGAACTTTTATGCTCTGCTTTCCTTATAAATCTGAATGCCTTTAATGGCACCCAAGTCACCTCTTGAATGCTTTGCTGCTTAGAAATTTTTTCCACCAGATACCCTAAACCATCTCTCTCAAGTTCAAAGTTCCACAAATCTCTAGCTCAGGGACAAAATGTCACTAGTCTCTTTGCTAAAACATAGCAAGAGTCATCTTTACTTCAGTTCCCAACAAGTTCTTCATCTCCATCTGATACCACCTCATTCTGGACTTTATTGTCCATATCACTATGAGCATTTTGGGAAAAGCCATTCAGCAAGTCTCTAGGAAGTTCCAAACTTTCCCACATTTTCCTGTCTTATTCTGAGACCTCTAAACTGTTCCAACCTCTGCCTGTTACCCAGTTTGAAAGTCTCTTCCACATTTTCAGGTATCTTTTCATCAGCACCCCACTCATGGTAACAATTTATTGTATTAGTCCATTTTCATGCTGCTGATGAAGACATACCTGAGACTAGGTAATTTACAAAAGAAAGAGGTTTAATTTGACTTACAGTTCCACATGGCTGGGGAAGCCTCACAATTATGGTGGAAGACAAAAACGAGCAAGTCATATCTTACATGGGTGGTGGCAGGCAAAAAAGAGAGTTTGTGCAGGGAGACTCCGATTTTTAAAGTCGTCAGATCTCATGAGACCCATACATTATCATGAGAAAAGAATGGGAAAGACTTGATCCCATGAATAATCATTTCCCACGTGGTCCTCCCACAACACATGGGAAATATGGGAGCTACAAGATGAGATTTGGGTGGGGACACAAAGCCAAACCATATTTCTCATCATGTTGCTTATAACATTAATGTTGCTTAAAACATTATACCAAATTAACAGTAAACAATTACATTTGAAAGCAAATAGTTTTGAAAGTGTAGCATTGTCTTGCATTCTAAAACCTATCTATTTAAACTCCTTACTTCAAATCATGGGCTATTTTTTGTCGTGCTAGATGCTAGATAGGTGCAGTCTTGATTCTTAAACTTGTCTATCCCATGTCCAAGCATAATGATCTGCATATACCTTGTAAAAGAACAGTCTTTACTTTCATCTGTTTGAAAATTGTCCAAATGTGCTGATTTTCTTAGAACAAGATATTTAAGCATCATCTACCCCCCCAAAGTTGTTCAAATAAATATGGAAACCATGTGTGCTGGAGTTGACAAAGTTCTGATAAAATAAGAAAAAAGTCAAAATAATGAAGATGTATCAATATGAATTGTATCCCCTCAGATGTATTATCTTTCTGCAGTGTACACCTGGACAATGGTAGGCACCTCTCCTGAAAAGAGTACAGAAAATAAAAGCCCTAATCCTCACTCTCTTTGGCCCTAACTGGATGGACTTGTGTTGTTTGCCTAAATCAATTACTATAACTGGAACTTGAATTATTCTGATGGCCCTTGCCTCACTCTCAGGCCCTGGAGTTAAAGTCAATTTCCATAGAAGCTAGAAGTGGAGAAATGTGTGTTTTAATTTTATTTTAAGAAGTGGTTATGAATATTAGCTTGCAGATATCAAATATCCCTTACATGTTTGATTATAAAAATAAGTAGAACTGTAAAAAGGAATCCTTTTTTTTCAACATTAATCCAAGAAACAATTTTCATGCCATTATTCTGCCTAAAGGTAAATATCTAAGTATACCCTTGAACAGGATTAAGATGGCTCCCATCGTTCTTGTTTATTTGGCTAGGCTTTAGAATTTTGTTCAGTTAGTGTTTGGTTGTTGTTTTTCCTGTGGTAGTCTATGAAAAATCTTTAGGAGGAAACTACCCTTTGTATTGAACACCTGGTCCAATTAGGTAGCGATAGTTGACCTGTGAATGCATAGGTAAGTGTACTTTTTCAAAAATAAAATTCGAATTGGAACACCTGTTCCTGTCCATAGAGTTAATCGTATGTTCAGAACTGAGCTTTATTTGGAGACTTATTCATAAAGGGAATTAATATCTGCCACTTTGCTGCAGAGTTACAGCAAAGTCATGCCACCAACACATAATCATTCCTGTCACTTCCTCAGTTCCCTACACACAGATTCTCCTATTAATGTTCCACAGATTGTTGTCAAATATGCATCATTAGATAAGATAAAAATGATTGACAAATTTTTCTTTTGATGGGCTTGCTGTTTGACAAAGTATCACTATATAGTACACATATTTGTGTGTCTGCACATACGCAATATCATGATTTGTGATGGCTACTAGTCAATGAATAAGTCGCCTTTTCACTGATACTAGTGCTTCATTTGTAAGTGCATTTAGCAAGTGCTTTTATATTTGAAATCTTAAACATTCTTTTTAAATGTATAACCTGCGGTGAGTGATGCTCAGCCCAGCTTCCCCATCTTAATGAAACAGGAGGAGCTTCAGGATGAAAAAGATCACAAATTATGTTTAAAGGAATTTTCAGGTCCATAGTTTGAGAAAGTTAGCTAAAGATTGACTTACCATAGTTATTCTTCGGTCATAAGATATTTATACACATATTGATATAGTCTTATAAATATTATATATAATATTAATATTTATCACTATATAACATTGAATAAGAGAAAAAGTAAATATATTAAGAAAATCATCAACTAGACACAAAATAAAGACTTTCTTCTCTGTTAAAGAGAATTTCAATAAGTAAAGGCTCATGGAATATTCTCCTGTGGAAATCATGAAGAAAGAGAGGCCCCAACCATTTTTCTAAGAAAGGTTAGCTCTTCTCTTCCTGGAAGAGAGAATGCCAATTCACATGCCCTTTTCCAGTCCCACTGAGCAATTAGATTTTATGCTTTCTGACTGGATATGGACAAAAGAGGAAAGTTATAGAATTTTCCAATTAAATCAATTCCACAGAAAACTTGTCCGAGACATGCTTAGTTACCAAGTACATGCTTGATTCTGTCGTGTTCAGTTGTTGGTGTGGAAGGACATCATGTCCTCTCAGCTTGCTTTGGGAATGGCCATTCTACCTCCATTAAGTTGTGCATGGAAAGTGTTAATGGCTTTGCTGGCGCCCGGAAATAGTTTTGGAATTGAGCTAATGGTGTATTTCCCCACCTTCACACCCTAAAAATTCTCCTAAAGATACATTACTCAGTTCACTTTATTCCTCCTATGCCATATGTGCCTAGCTTTAAAAATCAAAAATGTCACTAAAGTTCCTTATATAGTTCTTTATATAGACTTTTGACTATCCTAGAATCTGACAAATCAAATCATTTTAATGAAGCACGCAAACATCTCATGTTGAAACAGCTGTAAGCACAATATGCAAATTGTGTTTACTAGTAGCTTATGCTCCAGAGAAATAATCTTTATATGACTGCTTTATTATTTACAGTAGTTTTGAAATTTAATTTTTGTCAACATTGACAGATGCCTTCCATGTTAATACTTGGGCTGCTATATATGGAAAAGGCTAAACATATGCAGAGATTTCATGTTTGTGAGCTGATAATGTGGTTGACAAATGGATTTAACAATATCCAGTCATTTCTGAGCAGTCGATGAAATTCACCTGAGGTCTGTGAAGAGGAAGGTCAGAGGAATATGAATGAAGAAGGAAGAAAGCAGTGGCTCTGGAGGGCCCTGCATATAATGAAAGCATGACAGAGGGTGATTAATTATATTTCAGAGCCAGATAATTCCCAGAGAATATGTGTGCACGATAAAAAGTTTCTAACCTTTCCAGTTGTAATTTTATGAGGGATTCACTGGCCTAAGCTGAGTAAAGACTGTTTTGTTCCATAACTGTACGAATGCACATAATGAAATAGTTTATTTCAAATGTGCATTTTTTACTGCCTGAGTTGTGAAGTTGACAAAACTGAATAATACCCAGGGGGTGAGGAGGAGGTTCAGTCCACTGGGGAGGACTCCCTCCCTTAGAAATGAACTGGTTAAATAAATTTAGAATGGCTTGGAAAATTTACCTGTCCTAAAATATCTCAGGATATACCCTCAGGTAAAAAAAGGAAATAGAAGTAATTCTTAACCAATACAGTTTCATGTAGCTTTAGATTTAAATCTTCTGCAGAATAATGTGTTTATAATGTTGTTTGGGCTTTTCATAATGTTCTGCCTTTTAGGTGCTAACTTGCAGTGGTCTGGGCTTTTTCTCTCTTTTTTTCTTGGCATCTCCTTTCAGACAAAGAAAAGTAATGGGTCCAGAAAACATAATAAAAACCTTTTAGTTTTTATGAGCTGGTTTGAGTGAATTCTGAATTCATTAGATTCCCATTTTTATAACAAATATTTATTGACCACTTTGTACATGCCTGATGCTATACTAGGTACCAGGGGATTCATGCCAGACATACAACAGTGTCTGGCACATATTAGGTCTCAATGAATAGGTGTTGAATGAGTTGGTGAAGTTGAACTGTGTGTTAATATTTGAATTCAGTGGATTTGGTTACTTCTTGGTCTACTTTTCTAATATATGAAGAAAAAGTAGAGACAGCATAATGAATGAATATTTCTAAAGTGTTTTGGTTAATGACAAAAATAGCCCAATGCCTCCATTATTTCTGACTCTATTTTTTTCGATGCAATGAATTGCGTTCATTCATTTTTTTTTGATAGCAGTATATGAGTGACTCAGAACCAACTTAATATTTAGAATAGCTGGTACAGGATAAGACAAAAAGTAAGTCAAACTAAATACATATTAATTGAAGGGTCAATAATTTGGCAATGAGTTGTGGAAGGGAATGGTAATTGAGTATTAGGAAAAAGAGTTCCAATGCGTCATTTAAAAGATTGCTGTTTTCTGGATATAATGATGGATATTATGTGTTTATAGGTCCTGCCTTTCCGAAGATTTTACAGAGACCCCTTTCTTCAAGTGAAAGGTTATCAACTGGTGGCTTAGTGAGAACAGATTAGAGTATGCTGCATTAACACACAACTCCTATCTCAGTCACTTGCCACAACCAAGTTGCCACAACCATCTTACTTAGGCCATATGTCAGCTGTAGCTTTTCTCCATGTTGCCTTCTTTCCTAAATCTAAGGCTAAAGAGCCGACTTTCATATAGAACATTGCCAGCCACTGCAACAGAAGGTAAAGAGACCTGGTGAGCTATGGGCTGGCTCTTAAAATGCCTATAAGGAAGTGACACACAACACTTCCACCCACATCCCATTGGTCAAAGAAAGTCATATGGTCACTCCTGAGATCACCAAGGAGAGGACGTGTAGTCCTGCCATTGGGAGGGATACCCAGGGATGCAAACTCAAAGATTTGATAAGCTAGTAAATCACGCTATCATAATTGATTTTGCTAATTTCCCACCAGTGTATAGGAAATGCCTTTAAAAAGACTCTTGACAGAATCTCAGGGATGGAAGGCAGGACAGTCATGATGAAATCATTGAAAACTCCCTGCAGGCTAAAGTGTGCTTTGTTTTGCCTCCTGTCAGGTCCCCTGTACCTATCATGGTCCCTGGAATATGCCAGATGCTTAATAATTACTGATTACAGGACCAGCTACATCATTCACAGGCCCAGTGCTAAATGAAAATGGGATGACTTTATTCAAATGTAGGGGGGAAAGTACAATTAAAGTTACTAAAATTAAAACTTCATTCTTTCTTCTGTAGTCTCTCTCTCTTCTGGATCAGTTGAGGTGGTTTTTATATTTGCTGTTTTTATTTATTATTTAATGTTGTACTTGTCCAGGTTTTAGGGACACTTGCTGATGAGTACAGATGTGAACAAGTGCCTGGGAGCCTGTAAATTATCCTTCCCACAGCCTTGAAATTCAGCACTTTGCAATGTGTTTAGTACCAAACACATCAGAATCAGGGGTGGCCAAGTCGTCTGCCAAACTCACTGTGGTGCTGCCAGCTGGGGACAGGGATGACCCCTGTGGTGGTGGCTGTGCCCCACCCCAAAACAATGTAGGTACACACTCCCATCCCAAACCCGTCCTGTGCTCTGATCCCCAGAGGGTAGCAGCAGTCACTGAGCAGGAACAGAGAGGAAGAGACCAATGTGGCACCAGTGAGTTGGAGGAGGCACTAGCTGCTGAGTGAGGCAGAGATGGGGAGGCTGACAGGGGTCCAGGGAACCATGTGTGTGGAAGCAGATGGCCAAGGACCCATCCCAGGTAGGTTTTATTCAAGGCATCATGGCGGACTGGTAGCCTATCAAAATCTGCAGGAGATATGAGACAAGACCATGTGTGAGCTAAGGTTCTGAGTCCTTGGCACATGCTCCAATGACTCATCAAACTTCACTTACAAAACAGAAACTATGATAAAACTCTAATAATTTCAACATGTTGACTACCAAACATTAAACACTAAGCCTGGGCTCCTTTGCAATTGCATTGGTCACAAGCACCTGAAGCCACCTCGAGTTGAGAATATGGATGAATGAAATATTCATTTTAATAGAATTATAATGTTCTGTTAGTTTTATAGTACATGTGTTGCCAACCAGTTTGTCAGTAAGATAGAAATTTACATACATGTACAGACACTCACACACTGAGACTGATTTAGCTCTCTGGTGATGAAACCGCCAATACCAAGGCAAATTGTGCCCTTCTAATGGTGACACACCTCGGCTCAAGGGATGGGATGCACCATAAGCTTCTCCCTCTCCTGGCTATCAAGGATGGCCTCTTTGATGATTGAGTTTTGTGGAAAATATTTGAATATCCTTGAAGTCATTATATGTAGAAATTGGAAGGCCCTAAATCTAAAGGAGGGTAATATGTTAGACAGACATTTATTAATAGAATCATAGATCCTTCAGGTATAAGGGATCTTTAAAGTCACCAAGCTTGAATGTCTTTCTGCTGAGGAATGGAAACCCACAGAAATGACAAAGCTTAGGTTGCACTGCAGTGCATTCCTACAGTCTTGACCAGAATCCAGCTCTCCTGGCCGTCCATCAAATCTTAAATTGTTTTGATTTCTTGTTATGTTTTTCTTCTTCTTTGAGTGTTTAAATTACTTTGTTTCCAGTCTTTATTACAAGTGATAGAAGAGGATAAATCTCTTATACTGTTTGAGAAAGTTATGTTACATGAAAACATGAAACCTAGTTCTTTCCTTATGATTACTTAAAAGATTTTAAAGTAATCTGGTCTAAGTAGGCTTATTTACCTGAAAAATAATTGAATTTAAACCCTCTGAATCATGTCCTCTTTAATAAAAAAGCACTGCGTAATATACCTACTAATAAAAGAAATAGATCCCAATAGTTAAATTCATAACTAGAAACAGAATTCATAACCCTAATAAACATCCATTTTTAAAAAAATTACCTTAATGCAGATAACTCAGAAGACAGCATTTTATTTAGAAATGATTCTTTCTCTTTCTCCTCTGCTGTCCTCAGCAAATATATTCCTTTCACAATGTATTTGAGGTATCTTGGGTCCTATTTGACATGTTAAGACTATAATTTGGTTCACCTTAAGGACATAAAAGAGATAGTTATAAAAATATTTAATCCCACAAAGAGATTTGATCCTTGGATATTACTTCTACACTAGTAGAATACAGTTCAGTGTGTGTGATGTTTAAAGCTAAAATTTGAATTACTTCAAACA
Source organism: Pan troglodytes (assembly GCF_028858775.2). NCBI lineage: Eukaryota > Metazoa > Chordata > Mammalia > Primates > Hominidae > Pan > Pan troglodytes. The sequence continues at coordinate 72,293,393 of NC_086015.1, forward strand.
AAATAGAGAACAGTCACAACCAAGGATAATGTAAGTGAGAAATACAAATCTCTAGAACAGCAATTCTCAACCAGGGGCTATTTTGCCCCCTTCCTTCATCATTCCCCCACCCCAGGGACATTTGACAATAGCAGAGACATGGTTGTCACGACTGATGCTTGGTTGGGGGTGGCAGGGAAGAGCCTTACTGGCATCTAGTGGGTAGAAGCCAGGGATGCATCCTACATTACACAGAGCAATCCTCATCCCCAGCAAATAATTATTGAGTCCAAAATATCAATACTGCAAAGTTGAGAAACCCTGCCCGAATGGCTTATTGCTCAAGTTTTGTCCAATGTTGTCACATGGATACGCATTGCTGTTGTTTGCCATTGTTACCACTTAGGACTTTGACTAAGTTAAATTCATTCTTGGCTTTGTCCTTTAGGTAAAATCACTTTTTCATTTCCCCATCCCAAAATGAATTCATCTTGCTCAAAATGGATTGAGAAATAAATGTTTTTCTTTAAAGTTTAAAATACATGTTTTCATATTAGAAGCATTAAATCCTTTACTCCAGTTTAGTATTCCAAAGATGGGGAAAACTAAGCCATGGTTTGAATCTACTTTATCTTACTGAGCTATTTAAATTCTTCATTATCATAGAAATAATTAGTTATTTTCATAGTAACACTAGAATGCTTGATAGCTTTGATAAAGCAAGTGATGAGAATACTACTAAAACAGTGTTTCTCCTAAAATGATAATTTTACCTGAATATTTTATGTGCAGTTTGAGTAAATATACAGTATGTTTACATATATATGTATATATATAATATTTACATTTAACCTTATTCACTGTTTGAGGTGAGGGTAGAATATACTACTTATCAAGCCCCTTTTCTTTTCCCAGTAAAATCCAAGTCGATTGAGAGATGGTGTATGTTTTAAAAATGAAGATTAAAATAACATTTTGGCTTCCTTACTGGTAAAGCAGTTTGAGAACAAGGCTTTGGTTTGTGGCCACAACCTGGCTTCTTTGTATCTTCCCCTCCAAGTTGAATGGATGCAGGGGTGTGTCCTGAGTCTTCATGCTTTCAGATATACTCATCATCCTTGCCCTGCTCTGCTCTGGGCAAGGAGAGGCTGCCCACTGCAGACTGTACTTTCCAGGCTCTTGTGCCAGCTGGATCTAGCCAATGGGCTTCACTGACGGGAGACGGGAAGGTACTGGGAAAGGAGACGCAGGGGTGTTTTTCCCTCTCTGTCATGTTATCTGCAGCAAGCCTATCTCCTCCTTGGTTCCCGATCCTGGCAGAAAGGCCTGTCATGATCCCACCTTCTACTGTTGGACTCTGGTACTTAGTCCCAGTAAACTTACCTGCCTGGGCTCCTCCTCCCTGTGACCCAGGGCCAGAGGTGGCTCCCTGTTACTGCTAATACCCATCTCTTTTTTGGCTTCAAAACTCTTCTGTCACCTCTGTAGCCAGTTTCCTGATGAAAACCATGTTCCAAAGATTCTTCTTATTCTCATCTCAAACTCTAGATTGTGCCACAAGGCAGGAATTTGAGAAAGCATGCACCCTGAGAATAGGCTGCACCCCAGAGGGAGCCAAAGCAGTGCTCCTGCTTACCTCCTTCTCCCCTGGTCTGCAGTCAGATAGACTCCCTCTTCCCAATGGGACAAAGAGAGAAGGTACTAAGGAGGCGCTGGGCACGGTCTAGCCCTAATATCTCCTCCAGCAGAACAGAGTAGAAGTTTCCACTTTTCTTCTACATTGGGGGCCACACAGACTATATTACAGAATGGGCTTCAAGGCTGGACTGTCAGGGTTGAAATCGCTGATCTACCTCTTGCCAACTGTGTTATGTCAAGTCAATTACTCTCTCTTTACTTGAGTATCTTTTTCTCTCGAATAGGGCATAAATATGGCCTGCTTCCTGGGATTATTATGAGGTGGATGTAGTCTAATATACAAAAGCAATGAGAGCATTGCCTGGCACATGGGAAACCCTCTGTAGCATTAGCTGCTATTATTATTACCCCTCTTGGTCATGCCCATAAAATGGGGATAATCATAGCCCCTACTTCAGTGGCTTAGTTGTAAGATTTAATAAGCCTGTGTGCCATAGTAAAGGCTCAATAAATTAGCTGTTAGTATGGCCATCTCCTCTGGGGTGTCTTTAATTAATATTTCCTTTGATGTTGGAGAGAAAGAAAGAGGGAAGTTAATAAATAAATGAAATTGTAAATATGTAAGAACCAAGTACTCAAGACCTTTCTTTTTCAGCTTTGGCTTTTCTAAGAGTCATTTGGTGAAAATGGCATATAATAATAAAACAAGTCTGAAATTTAAAATGCTAGGGCTTTTCAGGAAGCTGCATGCTGCGTGCTGTGTGCTTGCTAAGTATTTGGCTAACAGGAAGCCATCATTGATCTCCCATTCTCTTTTCCTGACCACATCCTTCCTCTCCCTACCTTCATCCATCCCCATCACCTCCTCTCACCTTGCTTTCTAAGTTTTATTAGCTCTGTCAGCCCACTTCAGTCTCCATCTGGACTTTGAAGCAATGAAAACCACAGGAGGACAATAGTCTGCCATTTTAAAGGAAACAGCCAACTGAAATCTCCAAGGTTTCCTGAAAAGGCCCAAAATATGAATAATCACTTTCTTCTCTCTTCCATTAATATCATTCATAAAAGATATATTTCCACCTTAAAAGAAGTTCCCATGCATTTCAGCTCTATCCATTCCCAAAGACAAAGAGTTTTTTTCCCCACAGCTGCATGTACACTAAAATTGTGCCAAAACCTTCCTGTGCAATTTATAAATACAAAAGAATTTTACATACTTAAATTTTAAACCAAACTAGGCCTAATGGCAGAGGAGGCTAATTTCCTAATTTCCTGGGCCTGGGGCCATAAGCTAAAATTACATATACAAGTACAAATTTTCTCTGATCTTATATTATAGATATCTTTAAAGAAAGCATACATATTTTGCTTCAAGCTCCATAATTATTTTGACATAAAAATAGTATTTTAACATACTCATTAAATTATTTAAAGCTCAATCCTTAAGTAAAATTAATGCTTCTATAAGATTTGCTGGGTTTGTGCCCTTGACGTTTTATTCCTCTCAAAATCATCTATACCCTTAGGAAGACACATACTTCACTCAAGGAAGCCGGAGAGTCAAGTATGTTACTTAATTCTCACAATCCTAAGACGTCAGTGCAGTTGTATCCACTTTATTAGGAGACCCAATTTTGGAGAAGTTACATGTCTTGCCCAACCAAGTTCAGACACGTGTTAAAAGTCTTTCTCTGTGGCCAGGCACAGTAGCTCATATCTGTAATTCCAGCACTTTGGGAGGCCAAGGAGGGAGAATTGCCTGAGCCCAGGAATTGGCTGCTACAAGGTCCCTTAAAGATGGTAATAGTCAGGGGCCGGGCGCTCATGCCTGTAATCCCAGCATTTTGGGAGGCCGAGGCAGGTGGATCACTTGAGCTCAGGACTTCAAGACCAGCCTGGCCAACATGGTGAAACCCCATTTCTACTAAAAATACAAAAATTAGCCAGGCGTGGTGGTGCATGCCTGTAATGCCAGCTACTCAGGAGGCTGAGACAGAAGAATCTCTTGAACCTTGGAGGCAGAGGTTGCAGTGAGCGAAGATCACACCATTGCACTCCAGCCTGGGGGACAGAGCAAGACTCTGTCTCAAAAAAAGAAAAAGTATTTCTCTGAGTACCAGGACACTCCCACTACAGCACACAATATCCCTACCCCCAGGAAAATCAGGACCAGTTGTGGTCAATAATCATAATCACAATTGCTGAAAAGCGGTGCCATGGCTTATCTTAAAAGATGTTTTGAAAAATAAATCTTACATAAAATGCTAATGTGATTTTGCCGTATATCATCTCACCTCAAACACTGGCTTTGGTATGACCAGGGCTGTCTGCCCTAGACCCAGGCGAACTAAACATATTCCAGGGAGAACACTACCTCCTCCAGCTGAAATGAATCAGGATTTATGCAGCCACCTGTACATTAGCTGCCACCTGCAGACCTACCCAGCTGTGAACAATTCACTGAAATGAATAGATTCACGTGGCCAGAACTAGAGAACAGGTTGAGGAGTCAGGAAAGAGGAGCCAACACAAATGTAAAGGAAAGCTGAAGGGGAATTAGAAACCAAACCAAACCAAATAAAACATTGAGTTTTACGAGGAAAGGGAGCAACAGCATCTGAGTTAACTACAGGTCAGTGATTGACAATTCTCTGCCCAAAAGGTTTTGAATGGACTGTCCTCGTATGTGTGACTCTGTAATTTCAGCCTTCAAAATTATGATTTTTCAAGGCTAAAATGTGCTTGGTAGTTTTAAGCTGAAAGGTGAGGAGGAAGAATAGCCAACAGTCAGATAGTGAACCAAATGATGCAAATATTGTTTATTCCTTTAACCTGTGAGATTCATTAGAATTCATTTCTTGAAAAATAATTCTCTGAAGCAGTATAACATGAGGCAGTGTTACCAAATGCTAGCAACGGACAGATTTACTATGAAACATATGGAATTTTAGCCTTGGAGTCCTCACTTGTACACGAGTTTTATGTTGTGTTCCAGGTTGGGAGGGCAAGCCAGATAGCAATCAGGAATAATCTGTCTCTGTGTCTCTGGTAAAGTGCCTGAGGAAATACCAGAAGAAGGGCACCTATGTCTCCAAGACTCCAGGAATTGTTGCATTTCTTTCTTCATTCTCCATAAATACCAACTTTCCCACCTTATTTTGTATTTTCCTTGAAGAGCCTCCACCATCTCCAAATTGCAGTATATGCTTTCGATTTTCCAAAGCCCAGATTTCTTCCTGGCAGTGCTGGGCCATGACAAAGCTTTTGCCAGACCAAAATGAATTAAGGAAAATAAGGACGATATAGACTTTTTTTCATAAAGCTAAATTAATATTCACTACAGTTTGTGGTTTGTGTTTGTTTTTGATATTTTTCTATGCCTTGTTGATAAATATAGCCTTGTTGATAAATATACTTTCTTTTAAAAAACCATGGCCATAGATGTTAGATGCTAATTTTAAATATTTATATATACACATCTTCTCATAATACAAAATATGTTTGAAAATTCTATGTCAGTACAGCCAAAAAGCCCCGAAGCATACTAGGAACACACTTGTAGTCAATAAATGTTGAATTTCTTGCTTGTAACAGAGAGGGAGGGAGCACACCTTGGAAGTGCAAGGAGTCACAGAAGGTGTGTGGGGAAGGATTTGTTGTAGGATTTGGCTTGTGACATAATTTGGAGAGGTTTCATGGTTTTGCCCTGAATTGAATGCTTGCAAAGTATTCGGTTGGTGCAAAAGTAATTGCATTTGTTGCCATTACGAAACACAAAGGTCACATAATTAGTATTTGAGAGGCTAAGAATTAAACCTAAATCAGGTGTCCTCCTCCTATTAAAATGGCAAAACTGCAATTACTTTTGCACCAGCTTGTAGAAATAATTCTAGATTGGATATCTTATTTTTATAGGTAGGTAGGACAAACGAAGTGGAGCTAAAGCAGTAATTAGCAAAGAAATAACGGTCACTTTTTAGCCAGGAAAGGGATGATTTGTTCTCTTTTGTAGTTTGGCTCATGTCTGTGTTATGGTCTATGCTCAGACGTGGTTAGAAAGTTGTCTCATTTTGCCAGTCTTCATCACAGTCACAGAGTGGCCTTGTCTAATGTGGGTGGGTATTCTATGAAATTGTCTTCAGCAGAAGGGCATCATGGTCTACTGCCAGATCTGCTCCACACTGACACCAGTCAAGAGTGTGTCTGTCTCTCTCTCTTTAATTTATTCACAAAAGTCACAGAAGTTTGGAAATCATTGCAATAGAAGAAGTAGTCTGAACTAGAGTGCCTGTTTGTCCCTTACTAGTTGTGTGACCCTAGAAGAAATATTTAACAGCACCAAGGCATCAGTGTCACCATTTGTAGAAGATTAAGCTGAACACATATCTTTCCCTGTAGAGCGATGTGGTTGGGAGCCCGAGTTAAGAGCCACATCATCTGGGTTTAATTCTTAGCCCCCCAAATACTAATTATGTGACCTTTGTGCTAGTTATTCAATCTCTTTCTCATCTGTAAACTAAGGGTGAATAGTATCTACATTTCAGAGTGTTGTGATGGTTCAATTAGGCAACATATGTGGAGATTTTAGAGCAGTGCCTGGCATGAGATAAATGCTCAGAGCATGTTTGTATCTACTATCATGATAGTGATTATGCTTATCACTCTATTAATTTTGCAACTATTATAGTCTATGTTCTGGCTATGCTACATAAGCATATCAAATAACTTCTTTTTACTTAGGTCTCATTTTCTATAAAATCAAGAGTAAACTTAGGAACAAACTAGAAAATCCCCCTCTAGGAGCTGAAATGGCTGTGGGCTTTGAGGTAAACCAGTTAAGATTTTAAGACCCATAGTTGTGTTAATCATAATAGCCGGCATGTATTAAATTCTTCATAAGCTTATTCAGTTCCCATAACTCTGTAAGAATCCCAGAGGCTCTTCTAAGCCCCCTTTTTAAGTGAGAGAGCTAAGATTTGAGAGAGATTAAATAATCTGCCCAATGACGTGTATCTTGCTAGTGATAAATCAGAGACTGGAACCCAGATCCCAAATTCTCAATCACTCCTTTGTGATTGGGAAGCTGTTACACAAGGGACTCATTACAGGGCAGCAGATGTGAACACTTTTTGATCTTAGCTATTTATAAATAAACTTGAAATAGAATACATTAGAATGTCTGAGAATTCAAGCAAATGGCAATTTAAAGGAAATATTAGGACTTTGTGGAATTCACTGTGCTCCTAAGTCCCAAATGTTGTTTCCCTAAAGCTACGTATTTTCTTATTTTTACTTGACAAACAAGGAATTAACATTTTCAGACTGATAGAAAATGCTGGATTTCCTTTTTACTGATACTATTATTGAACAAAACCAACTTTTGACATGTTCCTTGTGTCACATATTTGAAACTCAAATGTGTCTTCAGTTGTTTTAAATGACTGTTTACTGCAGCCTCTGGTTTGTGTCATTGACAATTATCTTTGGAAATTAAGACTGGAAAGGGAGGAACTGTGACAGAATAAGCACCATTGGGAAATTGCTGGGTTCACTGGTCATATCTGTGCCTCATTGGTATTTCCCATTTAAGATATCATATGTTCACATCAGTCTTGGACATGTTGACCTGAGAGTTTGCTTGCAATTCACCCCTCCTGCTGTCCTGCAAAATCCTGCATTGTCCATGCTGTCTGTTAGCCATTGTGTTATCAGAATCTGTGTGGCCATTTCATTATCAGAATTTGATATTTGAAAGAATACATACATTTTTCACCATAAAATAAAAAGAATGATCATGGCAGAAGGAAAGAAAATCAGAATTTGAAAAGCCCTTATTATCAGGTAGACACAATACTACACTTATCTCTCAATATTATCTCATTTCAGCCTCATGGCTCTGAGAAATAAGAAATATTATCTCCTTTGAAAAGATAAATAAATAGGGGCTGAGAGATGTTATGTGACAAACCCAAAACCACAAAACAGAGTTTGGATATCTTTAAATAGAGAGTTCCAAATTCTAGATTATAGATTAGATTGCTGAAATGGTTTGGCTGCGTCCCCACCCAAATCTCATTTTGAATTGTAGCTCCCGTAATTCCAAGTTGTTATGGGAGGGACCCAGTGGGAAGTAATTAAATCATGGGGGCGGTTCCTTCCTGTGCTGTTCTAGTGATAGTGAATAAGTCTTACAAGATATGATGTTTTATAAGGGGAGTTCCCCTGCACAAGCTCTCATGCCTGCCACCATGTAAGACATGTCTTGCTTCCCCTTCACCTTCCATCATGATTGTGAGGCCTCCCCAGCCATGTGGAACTGTGAGTTCATTAAACCTCTTTCCTTTATAAATTGTCAGTCTCAGGTATGTCTTTATTAGCATCATGAGAGCAGAATATTACAAAATTTATCTCTTTCTCAGATGTATTTGGATATTAACCGGGAGACTATTTCAGAAATTTGAGGCCTATCATTTACAGTTCTAGCAGACTTTTGTAAAAATGTATTTGTAAGAAATACATTTTTACAAAAACTTGAAAGTAAAATGGTTGTATAACTGAGGAGATACAACATGAGTGAAGTATGAGCTTTGATGTTATACCAATCTGGGTTCAAGTACTAGATCACCACTTGCTAGCAGCATGAAACTGGTCAAAATATGAAACATCTCTAAGCTTCAATTCTTTTATCAGTAAGATTGAGCTAACAATATTAACTTCTTAGGCTTGCTGAGAAGATTAGATGGGTCAATTCATATAAATCCTTGGCTCAGTGCTGGGCACAAAGTGAGTACTCAACAAAGGGCATTAGTTGGGGTATTACTGCCCAGTGCACAGTTCAGTATCATTTATTCATAATCAATTAACATGCATAAAAATCTCCAACATCTCATGGATGCTGAGTTGTTTTTATTAATGAAGGCTTTTCAAATGGATTATATCATTTAAAGCACGACATACAGCTGCCTTACTTCACTATTAGTGTCCATGATGAAAAAGATATGGACCCAGGTGGTCTACAAACCAGACACTCTCCAAACCCTTGAGTTCTTACTGTAGCATTTTATAGTATGGAGAAAATTTTAATGGAGGCATCTTGGTATTAAGACTACTAATTGATTACATGCGTGTTAACTTTTTTTTAATATGGTACCTTCAAGGGCATATCTCCTGTTCAGCTTGGTTAACGTTGGCCTATGAATCTGTTGGTATAAAAACATGTTACATTTTGACACTGGCTAGGATCTAGGATCTCATTTTTCTCATTTTGCAAAACTGGAAAGCCAGCCTCATATTTCATATTTTCTACATGCTTGGTTTTCATGAATCAGCTGGTTGGTGATCAACTGGGATTTTGTGCTGCTCTCACAAATACATTCCCCAGTGCCTGGCTTGGGCTGTGTGGAGTGTTGAAATCACCAATTTCATAAAATTGCTTTTGATGTTGGGTAAGATGCTATTTTTATTGAACACAGCAATTGCCGTCCCAGTTTCAGAAGGACAGTCTCTTCTTCTTGATGATCCTATTTAGTTTCAGATTTGTGTTTGGGGAAAGTAGTTATTACACAGTTTTGAAGCCCCTTCAGCTAAAATTGCTGGGGAAAATGTCTGCTGGGCTGGGAAGCTAGTCTAAGCATTTCAGCTGTTTTCTGAGAGATGTTAACAAACATTTCAACCTTGGTGGATTATCACAATTTGCCTACAGCATTTTCAAGGGATTTGCATAAACTAGCAGGCTAACATGAGGCATAGATGTGTTACCTATTCATTTTTATTATGCAGTTTACTTTGGAATTCTCTTTGCCTGAGTATCAACTCACAAGTGGCACTGATTTCTGTATACTCTTTATTTTTTTATTCATTTTAAAAAATAAACTCTTTATATATAATAAACATGTATATGGCCTTGCATCTCTGAAGAGCAGAAACAGATGAACTTGAACTAGAAATTAGAGCTTAATGGTAGGAAACAATGATATGGAAGCTAAGAAGAAAGATGACTAATGGTAAACCAAGAGGAGTGATTTAAAAAATGTTATGAAATAAAAATCAAATAGGAAGGCAAAAACAAAATGGCATCATGGTTCCAAGCCATGTACAAAATTGACAAAAAAGTAACCCCATGATGTTACTAAGCACTGTGATTCTATCTGTGCCCTTATCTCTCCCAAGACTCCTTAGAGAAGTAAACAGTTTTGCTTGTGGCCACTTTTTTTTTTTTTTTTTTTTTTTTTTGGGACAGAGTCTCACTCTGTCACCCAACCTCCGTCTCCCACGTTCAAGCAATTCTTTTGCCTCACCCTCCTGAGTAGCTGGTATTACAGGTGCGCACAACCATGCCTGGCTACCTTTTTTTTTTTTTTTTTTTTTTTGTATTTTTAGTAGAGACGGGGTTTCACCATGTTAGTCAGGTTGGCCTCGAACTCCTGACCTCGTGATCCACCTGCCTTGGCCTCCCAAAGTGCTGGGATTACAGATGTGAGCCACCACGCCCAGCCACTTGTGACCACTCTTAATGATAAATGTATCATTTTGGTGCCTATGTTTCCAAAGACTGCCCCTCAAGGATAATCTGTGCCAGCATATCTATTCAGTGCCAGTTCTGTCATGGGATAAGTCTTTACTCAGTGTGGTGATGGTTAATGACATGTTAGAGATTGGCTTCCAAGTTGAGAGGCCACAGTTCTTGACTATCAGATCCTTTTTGCTCTCAAACAAGACTCTTGTGAATTTGTTGTTTTGCTTTGTTTTAATGCCCACAGTCTCATATGTTGACCATTGGCTTTCTACAAGCTCAAGGAACACATCTTCAATACTAGCTGCTGGTTAACCTTATACTTTGGAAGAGTTTTACATGTGTAAAGTTGGAAACAGGAGAGACAGAGGCAGCCTGTGGCTGTGTATGAATAATCTCTGACCTATCATGTTTATGAAGAAATTCTGTGCTGAGAGATAGAGAAATGGGAGGGTTTTCATAACTTATTAATTTAGAATTATATAAAAATTAATTCACCTGGTTCTGGGTTAAATTTTGCATTAGTCTTGGTTTTTGAAGTTAAAAATGACCAAACCCCAAGTCAAGCTGGCAAAATAAATACATAAGTACATGCATACATGCACACGTAAACTGAAGTACTCTTGTGTATCTAATTGCAGGGATAGCTGGGTCCAGGGGCTCAGAGAATGTTAATAGATATGTGACTGTGTATCAGTACCACTTATATATGTGTGTTGGCCTAATTCTTACAGAAACTGGCTTTGTCCATGTATCATGAGCAAATGGTCAAAAGAAGCTACAGGTTACATCGTCATAGTTCTAGATGTAAAGAAGTCTTTCTCTTCCAGGCTTCTTCTAAGAAACCTCACTTCAGATTCTGGTTCAGTTTGGGTTGGATACCCTTTCCTGAAACCATCAATCTGGCCATGTGATTGAGTCCTCTATTAACCAAGCTGGTCCAGGTGCTTATTACTGCAACTGGAGAGTAAGGCTGGCTTCATCAAACCACATAAATGGATTATTTACTGTGTGGATTATTTCAATAACAAAGTCACACAAGGGGATCTGGAGAGCTATACCAGGTCCCCTTCATATGTTTTTACTTTGTCTTAAGTCTTATTTTGCTTTGAAATGCACATAATAGAAATGACAATTTATTGAGTTCTTGCTGTGCTTTATGTGTGTTATCACACTTAATCCCCAAAACAACCCTGGGATGCAAGGTATGTTATCAGTATTCACAATTTACAAGGGAAGAAATCAAAGCTTAGAGAAATTAAGTTGCCTTGGGTCACATAACTAGTAGGTGGTAGAACTGGGATTGGAATCAGATATAATAAACTACTAAGCTTCATGACTGTGTTTTATTCATTTATTTGGTTTGTATAATTTTGGAAGTTTTTAGCTCTGAGATATTTACCTGAAAGACTGCCTTAATGGTCTTAGTCTATCTGGCTGTGACATTTTCTACTCTCAATAAATATTTGTATTGCCCTTACTAGATTTAAATACCTTGAAGACAGGGAATTTCATCTGTGTTTTTTTCACAGTTTAAAAATAGTTCCATACCTAAAAGAATTGAAAATAAGTGTTCAAACAAAAATTTTTACAGAATGTTCACAGCAGCACAATTCACAATAGCTAAAAGGTGAAACAAAAAACAACAAATGTCCATCAGCTGATGAAGTATAACCAAAATGTGGTATATCCATTCAAGGAAATATTATTCAATCTTAAAAATATTAAGTACTAGTACATGCTATAACATGGAAGAACCTAAAATTCATGATGCTAACTGAAAGAAGCTAAACACAAAGGTCACATATTGTATGATTCTATTTATATTAAATATCTTGAATGAGCAAATCTATTGAAGCAGGAAGTAAATAAATGGTTGCTAGGGTTATGGGGAGACAGGAATGGAGACTGACTTCTTGAAGGGTACAAGTTCTCCTTTTGGCCTGAAGAAAATGCTCTCAAACTAGATAGTGGTGATGCTTTTGCATCACTGTGAATGTACTAAATGCCACTAAATTTCATTTTAAATGATGAATTTTATATTGTATAGTTCAGGCATATAGTAGGTACTTGAAAAATATTTAATAAATGAATGAATGCTAGTAAGATAATAGACTTTTTAAAAAATAAATAAGTTGGTTACTAGGACTCTACCATTACAAAGATGTTTATTGTAAAGATTTGAAGCCAAAATCATGCACCTTTTAGGAGGTTATTACAAAATTTGTGTGCCTTGCATAGAATCACAAAAAGACTCTGACTAGCTAAAGCAATCTTGAGCAAGAACAACAGATATCACACTTCCTGATTGCAAATTATATTACAGAGCTACAGGTGTAAAACAGATACACAGACCAATGGAACAGAACAGAAAGGACAGAAGTAAACCCATTCATATATGGTAAATTAATTGTCAATAAAGGCACCAAGAATGAACAATGGGTAAAGGATAGTCTTCTCTTTTCTTTTCTTTTCTTTTTTTTTGAGACGGAGTCTCACTCTTTCGCCCAGGCAGGAGTGCAGTGGCGCGATCTCGGCTCACTGCAAGCTCTGCCTCCCGGGTTCACGCCATTCTCCTGCCTCAGCCTCCCGAGTAGCTGGGACTACAGGTGCCCGCCACCGCGCCCTGCTAATTTTTTGTATTTTTAGTAGAGATGGGGTTTCACCGTGTTAACCCGGATGGTCTCGATCTCCTGACCTCGTGATCCGCCCCCCTCGGCCTCCCAATGTGCTGGGATTACAGGTGTGAGCCACCGCGCCCGGCCAAGGATAGTCTTTTCAATAAATGGTGTTAGGAAGCTGCATATCTGTATACAAAAAGAAAACAGAAAAAAAAAAAGAAATTGGATCCATACATAGAAATCAATTCCAAATGGATTAAAGATCTAAATGTAACATCTGAAACCATAAAACTCCTAGGAGAAAATATAGTAGAAAATCTTCACGGCATTTGTTTTGACAATAATCTTTTGGCCAAAAGCACAGGCAAAAAAATAAAAAGCAAAAATAAATAATTAGATTACATCAAACTAAAAAGTTATTGCACAGCAAAGAAAACAGTCAACAAAATGAAAAGGCAACCTGAAGAATGAGAGAAAATATTTGCAAACCATGTTTTGGACAAGGAGTTAATATTCAAAATAAAAGAAACTCATGCAACTCAACAGCAACAACAAAATTTTTTAAATAAAAATTGGGCAAAGGACCTGAATAGACGTTGTCCTAAAGAAGACATGCATATTAAATGGAGGAGACCAACAGGTATGTGGAAAGGTACTCAACATCACTCATCATGGATATAAATCAAAATCACTGTGATATCACCTCACACCTCTTAGAATGGCTGTTATCAAAAAGTCAAAAGATAATAAGTGTTGATGAGAATATGGAGAAACTCTTGAACACTGTAGGTGGGAATGTAAATTGGTAGAGCCATAATGGAAAACAGTATGGAAGTTCCTCAAGAAATTAAAAATAGAACACACAGCCAATAACCATATGAAAATGTGTTCAACATTGCTAATCATTTAGAGAAATGTAAATCAAAACCACAATTAAATAGCATTTCACACCAATCAAAATAGCTATTCCTAAAAAGTCAAAAAATAACAGATGCTGGTGAGGTTGCAGAGAAAAGAGAACACTTATACACTGCTGGTAGAAATATAAATTAGTTTAGCCACTGTGGAAAGCAGTTTGACAATTTCTGAAAGAACTTAAAACAGAATTATCATTAGACTCAGAAATCCTATTCTTGGGTATATACTTAAAGGAATATAAATCATTCTGTCATAAAAGCACATACATGTGTATGTTTTTCACATCACCATTAATAGGAAAATCATGGAATCAACCTAAATGACCATCAGTAAACTTGATAAAGAAAATGTAAGTATACACCATGGAATACTACTGCACGTAGTGAGATGATATCCTTTGCAGCAGTGTGGATGAAGCTAGAGACCTTTATCTTAAGCAAACTAACACAGAAACAGAAAACCAAATATTACATGTTCTCATAAGTAGGAGCTAAACACAGTACATATGAACACAAGGGAACATCAGACAAAGGGACCTACTTGAGTGTAGAGGGTGGGAGGAGGGTGATCAAAAAACTATTGGGTACTATGCTTACTACCTGGGTGATGAAATAATCTGTACACCAAACCCCTGCGACACACAATCTACCTATATAAAAAACCTGCACATGTACCCCTGAACCTAAAATAACAGTTTTTAAAAAAATAGAACTAACATGTAATCTAACAATCCCATTTGTGGTTGTATAACCAAAGGAAATGAAATCAGTGAGTGAAAGAGAGATCTGCACTCCCATGTTCACTGCAGCATTACTCACAATAGCCAAGATACAGAATCACCCCAAGTGTTCATTAATGAGTGAATGAAGAAATGGCATATTATTCAGCCTTACAAAAGAAGGAAATTCTGCCATCAATTACAACATGGATGCACCTGGAGGATGTTATTATAATGAAATAAGCCAGCCACAGCAAGACAAATATTGTGTGATTTCACTTACGTGTGGAATCTAAAGAAGTCAAACTCATAGAAACAAGTAAGACTGTGGTTACCAGGATTTCAGGAGGTGGGAGAAATGGGGAGATCTTGGTCTAAGGGTACAAAACTTTCAGTTATAAGATGAAAAAGTTCAGGAGGCTAAATGTGCAACATGGAAACTATAGTTAATATACTGTATATTTGAAATTTGCCAAGAGAGTAAATGGTAAGCTTATGACACACATAAAATAATGCTATGAGTTGATGAACATGCTAATCAGCTTGATTGTGGTAATGATTTTACTATGCATTTATACATAGAAAAAATGGTATAGGTAGGGCCATTTATACATGTTTTCCTTTCTTCATTCTTCAAGATAGGAACAGAGAACATTCATTCTATTAGGCATAGTTCAAAGCAGTGCTGAGATACTATATTTCTTTTGTTGTTGTTGTTGTTACATTTGTTGATTTGTGAAACAGCTTTTGAACATGTTGAAGAAAATGCTAGGAGTTTATGAACAGTAGGGAAAGCTAGATCTTTCAAATATATCTACATTGGACAGTTACTTAAGCAATGTATAAGTCAGGATAGGCTCTCAGTGTGTCTCAATCTTTATACAAATCATGTGGTGATGTTGTTAATATGCAGCCTCTGACTCACTAGTTCTGAGGCATGACCTAAGATTCTGCATTTTTAACAATCTCTGAACTGATACCAGTGCTGCTTGATCAGGTACCACATTTTGATTTTTGCTGTGGTAGGAAATTCACCCTGAAATCCCAGCGTTTTGACACTCATGCTATATGTCTCACTCATGTTACATGTCTGAGGCAAGTCATTGAGACACACTGATATGGGCTCCTCAGGGACCCATATCAATGAAGGGTCTATCATCTTGCTGTTTGTTGTATCTTCTGAGGGATAGGAAGAGAGAGGGTTGGAAAACAGAGCCCCAGCAATTAAATACTTGACTCCAATGTGTCACATGTCACTTACATCACATTTCATTAGCCAGTAGTAGTCACAAGAGCATACCTAACTTCAAGGGAATAAAGAAATGTAATTCTGTGTATATTCTGAAGCAGAGCAGAACCATAGATTAGTGAACCTTAGTAACTTGTCAAGGTGATTGTGCATAGAGTTTTATCATGTGACCATAATGGTCATTCACAAGCTTCATGAGAAATGTGTTTGCATTATGGCTTTTGTTACATGCCTTTTATTTATAAGAGCGTTTGGTATGATTTTTCTTTCTCTTCATAGGATAAGCTAATAATTCTTTTAGACTGATAGAATTTGCAGCTGAAAGGAATTATAGATGTTATCACCAACGCTTTTATTTAGTAAATGGAGAGTCAGAGGCATAAAAAATGATAAGCACTTTGCTTTCCAGGGATGAGAATATCGTGTCTATTATTTAGTTATTTGGGCTTCAACTCTGAGTCTTTCTATGGTACCACTGCCCATTTTTCCCTCTGGGAAATAGCAATGAATGAGTTATCCATACAGAGATCAACTTTTCCATACTCATGATTATACACATGATCTTACATAGAACTTTATACTCCTTTAAGTTTTAAAATAGTTGGATTAAAATGGGTTTCAGATGCTTAATAACTCAAATTTCCAGGCCATTCCAATGGTTTATGGAAACAGTGGGACACATTTTTTTAATTGGAGAGGATATCCTATAAAATATAAGGCATGTTTTTATACACATATACATAATGGTATCAGACACATATAATCATATCCCAACTTTGGTAGGTTGAGTTCACTTTTAAGAATTTCCATTAATTATAAAAATTACTGGATAAATAATGGATGATAGCAATAGCTAGAATGAACACCCAGTTGCCGCTGAATTATGTGCTCAAGTAAAAATGCCCTTAGAAAAGAAGAAAATCTCACGATATTACTGGTGACATAGAAGATTTACTTATGGAAAACTTTCCTTTGTTGCTTTGTCAAGTTGTCATTTGTACACCTTCTTTGTGGTTCCCAGATCCCAGCACACTCCTTTCAACATTTGTTCTATACATCTCTTCCACCTTAATATACTGAGTTGGAAAAGTGGCAGGTTATTAAGAAAGAGGCGAGTCTTGGAGCCTGGCAAACCTGGGCTTGAAGCCCAGCACCACACTTTTGCCAGCTGTGTGGTGTTAGGTAAAACATTTCCTCTCTCTGATCATTGGCTTTCTAATTTGACAATAAAGAACATAATGTCTACTTTGTCTAGTTGTTGTGGGGATTAGAAGCAATATATGTAAAAGGCACCTAGCAGAGGGGTCCTCTCATTGCATGCATTCCTTAAATGCTGACTATGATTATTTTAAAGCCACGGGAACTGGGCTTCAGTATCTGAAAATCTTAATTCTGACATCCTTTCCTCAGTGACTTTGATCTCTAATTTTCATGCTTTTGGGATCCTCCTAACTGACTTTTCTGATACTACTTACCTCTGATGTGCTTTTATCATGAAAAAGCTAGGCTCAAGAATTATCTATATCTTATTTTTAAAGAAAATCCAGAAATCTGAATATCTATGTGAAGTTTCCTCTTCTCCACCACCAAATCTGTGAGAAAACACATCCTTGGCCAAGAGCCAAAGTTTGTGACTTTCTATTAAGCGTAGTTTAATATTCCCCAAAGTATGATCTTCAAACTATCTGCTTGAAAGGTATGAGGATGAAAAGGAAAGTTACAATTATCATTGTAGGCTATTAAATCAGAATATCTGGAGTCTGGGCATGATATGCATTTTAAACAAGCTTTCCAGGTGATTCTATGTCCTTTAATGTTTGATTATTTATTTATTTATTTATTTATTGAGATGGAGTTTTGATCTGTCACCAGGCTGGAGTGCTGTGGCACGATCTCAGCTCAGTGCATCCTCTGTCTCCCAGATTCAAGCAATTCTCCTGCCTCAGCCTCCCAAATAGCTGGGATTACAGGCATGCACTACCATGCCTAGCTAATTTTCTTATTTTTAGAAGAGATGGGGTTTCACCATCTTGTCCAGGCTGGTCTCAAACTCCTGACCTCAGGTAATCCGCCCACCTTGGCCTCCCAAAGTGCTGGGATTACAGGCGTGAGCCACCGTGCCCGGCCTAATGTTTGACAATTTAGATTAGTTGGAGTATTACCCCCTTTTCCAGGCTTATTGAGATATAGTTGGTGTATTAGTGTGTTCTCACACTTCTTTATAGCAAGAACTACCTGAGACTGGATAACGTATTTTTAAAAAGTGGTTTAATTGGCTCACGGTTCCACAGGCTATACAGGAAGCATGGCTGGGGTGCCCTCCGAAAACTTACAATCATGGCGAAGGCAAAGGGGAAGCAGCAAGTCCTATATGGCTGGAGCAGGAGGAAGAGAGAGAATGGGGCGGGGGGAGCCGGGGTGGTGCCACACATTTAAGCAATCAGATCTCATGAGACCTCACTTACTGTTACAAGTAGAACAAGGGGGAAATCCTCCCCCATGATCCAATCACCTCCCACCAGGCCCCACCTCCAACACTGGGGATTACAACTGGACATGAGATTTGGGCAAGGACACAAATCCAAACGATATCAATTGGTGTACAAAAAAGTTGCTTTGGTATACAAAACTGCACATAATTGATGCATACTATTTGGTGAGTTTGGACACATGTATATACTCATGTTCTCACCAAAATTCAGGTAATAAACATACCCATCACCTGCAAAAGCTTCCTGTGTCCCTGTGTTATTCTTTTTGTTTTTTGTTTTGTGTATATTTATGGTAAGAACACTTACTAGAAGATCTACCCTCTTAAATGTTTAAGTACTGCATTTCTTAAAGTAACCTTGAAACGGTATCAGGAAGACACAGGGATGGGGCACATTGTGGCTTCTGAGGGAAACCCTAGGTATGTGAAGTGAGGTACACATCCACCTAAACTTCACATTCTTTTCCATTTGCTGATCTTCTCTCTTCCAGCTGAAAAAAGAGCAGTGTGGCATGCCTGAGACATTGAGTCCCCAACCAATTTCATTAATTCACTGAAGACCACATGGTTGAATTTTCTGATCACTTAGTGGGTTTCTGTCAAATTAGATTAGCTGGTGTTCAAGTACAAAGCTTAAGGTTCTTTGGCTTGGAGTTCATTTAAAGATGTGCGTATTTGTTTTTGCAGTGCAAGGTTGTGTTGAAAACTCTTCTCCCTGATGAGCTCTGGACTACCTGCTATGGATCTTTCATGCCTGTTGTTAACAACACTTGGATGAGGCCATGCTTTAATTTTTACTTATGTAATGGAACTCATCCATCACATTTTACAGAGCCTTTTTGATACGGTCAGTGCTTATCGGTGTTCAAAAAATAAATCCCTGTTCCAAACCTGTGTTTAATTCCAAAGCAATTGCCTTTGGCTATGTTCTACAGTCAGTACTGAATACGTTGCCTTGCAGGTGGTTTTGTTTTATTATTGGTTTCTGAGTTTAAACAAAAATATGCTTTGTTTGTCTTCTAGATTTCGGTTAGTATTCATGCCTCTGTTAACAGTGAATGTTCGATAAATGCTATCTAATAAAAATAACACAGGTATCATTTTTTGAGCTTTTATTATGTGCCATATTCTGTGTTGAGCCCTTTATAATGAAGCATTTTGTGTTAAGGATTCTCAATTCATCCTTACCAGAAACTTGTGAATATTATTGTCCTCTTTTTATAGATGGCAAAACAGGCTAGAGGGGTTTGAAATTATTGAGCCAGGATTCAAAACTTTGCTTTCTTATTCCAAACCTATATACAAGGTTGATTTACATAAACTATCATAAAGAAAGTTTTTAATAATTTCCACTTTAGCCTAACATCTGGTAACTGTATTAATCAGTTATTGCTACCATACTGCTGTATAACAAGTTAAACTAAAACTCACTGCCTTGAGACATTTGTTGTTTGCTTATGGGTTGGTGAGTTGTCTGGAGCTTGATCTAAGCAAGGCTTGGATTTATGCTGTAGATTGGATTCAAGTACAGGCCAAGTTTTTCCTTCTGAGGCTCAGGCTAAAGGGCAGCAACTTCCTAGGGCATAGTCTTCTCATGGTCAATAACAAGAAGACAAGAGAAACATGTAATACCTCTCAAGAATATGGACTAGAACAGGCATACTGTCCATTTCACCTACCTTAAATTAGCTAAAGCAAGTCGCATGGCCAAAACCAATATCAGTGTGATGAGAAGTATGGAAATTAGTGTGAATGCTGAGAGCAGGGTAGGTATGTAAAGAACCGCAGCAGTGCTTACATCTACCATAGTCACCCTTCCTTTTCTTCTCATGGTCACTGAAATGTCATTGGATTCTGAGTGTGGCATTAAAAGAACTGAATTTTTCTACAAATTAAAACAAGATTTTACTTTTATGTCTCATTAAAGTTATAATTTCAGAACATTTTTGCTATGTTAATCATAAAGATACAGAGACTTGTATGATTAGAGACATGGGCTCAGTATAGATTGTGATTACTGTTGATAAATGATAATGGCAATATGGATAGTAATAGCCAACCCAATTTGAGAGAGAAAGACAAAGTTAAGGTTCATTTATTTTTTGAAGACATTATATTAATATATGCTACATGAGAAACAGAGGCAATTTGTGTATTGAAAAAGTTTATTAAAAGCTCTTTTGATGCTTTATTTGGTAGAGTTGTGACTTACAATCCTTTTGTTCTAGATAGAACCACATTTTTGCAATGTGTACAACCCTACTTAAACATTGCCAGTGTTTTTGAATATGCTGTTGCCACTTTTGTCCTTAATGTAGATTTTTGAGGAAAGAAAACATCACTAAGATATTGCAATCTTTTTTCCCCACCTCTTTGCAAACTATGACTATGCCAGCCTCTAATCAGTGGTATGCTGGTAAACCATCTCTAAAAGAGAGGGGTGGAGGGGCTGTGATTTGTACTGTTCACCGATTTGTAAGGTGAAAATATTCCCACCATGGCTGCTTTGGATTTACCAATGGCTTAACAATCATCTCACAAAATGCAGCTATGAGACAGCTCCCACAACCATCTTCTCATACGAATACTATTTGTTCCACCAAGGAGTTTCCTATCCTTTTTTTTTCTTCTAATTATTTTTTCATACTGCCTGAGTTTGTTCTCATACACCATCAAAACAATAAATTAAGCTTAAGTGATTCTCAAAAACTAGTATGAAAATATGGTGCTTTAAACTTTGAAAACAAGCCACTGTGTTTTTGACATACACGCAAATTGAGTATTCTACTGTAGAAGACAGCATAGAATCCTAAAAGATCACAGCCTATCATTTGTTACATGTTCCTCAAGGTATAAGAAAAGAAACTAAGGTTCTCTTTGAATTTAAATAGCCAAGGTTTCAGTGGACCAAAAGGCATCTCCTTCCCTGCCTTCTGATTCCATCTGAAATAAGCTACATGAAATCCATATAACTAAACTTTGTGGTTGCATTGGAGAATGTACTTAACAGGATCATATGTCAATATGTCATGTGAATGGAATGACTTTAAATGTAGAAGACATTTGAATGGTAGAAATAGTCTCTCCTTTGCGAAGTATTATGCAAAGGAATGAGACTGGGTAAAATTTCCTTTAAATAGACTCACCATCCCACTCTACTCCTTAGCAACTGACCTCTCCCCCTGGAGTTGAGTGATGGGCACATATTCTGTGTGTTTTCCTCTCCCATTTTTTTTTTCTATGGATATTTCCTTGAACAGGAAAGCTCAATCATTTCTAGCCTAGGCACATTAGATTCTTGGAGGGATTTCCCGGAGTAAGTACACATCCATCCTTTTCTCTAATTAATTCAAGTACTGAGCATTGATAGGGTCACATGCCCTGTCTTACATGTTGGGATGGATACAAAACTAAATTTGATTTTTTTAAAGTTACAATTTAATGAGGAAGACATAAATCTGACCTGTATTCACATTTCCTTAATCTCAGGCAAAATTGAAGGGCAAATTGAGATCTGTGCTATGAATTCAGATAAAAGAAAACAGACTTACAGTGGAGATGTTGAGAGTAAGGGAAGCCTTCCTGGAAGAGATAGCATTAAATCATGGGTAAGATGTTGATGTCTAAAAGTTAGGAAAGAGTGAGCTAGTTTTCCAGAATAAGAGAATAACCACCCAATGGGTTCACCTTGCCCACTACCTAGACAGAGCTGATGTATCAAGACAGGAGAATTGCAATGGACAAAGAGTAATTCACACAGAGGTGGCTGTGTGGGAGACCATAGTTTTATTAATACTTAAATCATTCTCTCCAAGCATTCCAGGATTGGAGTTTTTAAGGATAATTTGGTGGTTTGGGGCTCAAGAAGTGGGGAGTACTGGTTGGTCGGGTTGGAGATGGAATCAAAGGGGGTCGAAGTGAGTTTTTCTTGCTGTCTTCTTTTCATAGGTGGGATCGCAGAACTGGTTAAGCCAGACAGACTGTCTGGGTGCTGTCAGCTGGTGCACTTAGTGCAGGGTCTGCAAAATATCTCAAACACTGATCTTAGGTTTTACAATAGTGATGTTATTCCCACGAGCAATTTGGGGAGGTTCAAACTCTTGCAGCTAGAGGCTGCATGGCTCCTAAACCATAATTTCTAATTTTGTAGTTAATTTGTTAGTCGTACAAAGGCAGACTGGACCCCAGGAAAGAAGGGTGTTTTTTTCTGGGGGGGAAAGGGCTATTACCAATTTTGTTTCAGAATTTTCAGAGTTCAACTATAAACTACATTCCTTCTCAAGGTTAGTTCAGCCTCCGCCCAGGAATGAACAAAGACAGCTCCAAGGTTAGCAGAAAATGGAGTTTATTAGGTCTGATCTCTTTCACTGTCATAATTTCCTGAGTTATAATTTTTGCAAAGTTGGTTTCAGGAGGAGTCACCGAAGTAAAGGTTAGAGATAGAGGACCACAGAGTATAAACCAAGAGATCTCAGTTATTCAGTTTGGCTGGAGCTTGATAGGGAAAATTGGGAGATGTGGAATGAAAGTTTAGCCTGAAAAGGCCTTGAGTACCAAGGTGGTTTTGGAACTAGTGGCATTTTGAGTTGGTGGTTGAATGAAGGCACGTTTGAAGAATGGGATCTTGCTGAAGAAACTGCATCATCAAATGGTTACCATCTTCCCCTTAAAGCTAGTTGAGCTATGAATGGATGGAAAGCTTCCACCCTTTTGACCAATTCTGAAAGCTGGGTGGCCTCCCTAGAAATGATCACTGACTCTGGCAAAAATAAGATAAAGGGAATAAACTCACAAAACAAAGGTACCCCTGTCCTCCAAAGCCTCCATAATGTATCAGCCCCATGTGAGATCCAAACCAGTTTGGAAGTAAATGTAAGAAAGTACTAGAAAATCTAAGATTTGCCATCTTGATGCAGAACAACAAAGTGCTTGTCCAGTTGGCTTTTGTTTCTCTTGTCTCCTGCTTAGAACTGATGAGCTTCTGGGGAGTTTCTTTAATCAGCTCGGAAAGGCTGTGAACTTGTTTATTCCCATATCAGTGCAGCAAGATGGAGTCACTTAAATTTAGCTTAAACATTAAGTACCATTCAAATACTTCTTTCTCTTAACTATACAAATCCTGCAGAAAATAAGATTTTCGTGTCTTAATTGTGATACCTAAAGTGTCTTTTATTCTCAGCATGCTTGAGATAGCAAAGTAATTTTCGAGCTGAACGTGATTGTCTCAGACAGTCATGATTCAAATATTTAATCTAAAGGGAAAATTCCCAGAGTGCCTCTCTCATCATTTCTCAGTTCTGTGGAGAATAAAAGCCTCAACTTTATATGATCAGATATTATTTCCATTATTGGTATTATGCTGTAGGCAAATATCCTTCAAGAGGCAAAGTCTACATCCTTTGTGCTTAGCGAGTTAGGCGTCACAAAGGCCCAATCTGGCCTTTACAATATGAGCTGCTGCTACCTTGTAATCTGTGGAGAATTTAATAACTATAATTTTACTTGATACAGCACAGCCTTTAAGATTTAATAGTAGATTCTTCACACACACAAAGTATATTTTTCTCTTGTAAGGCCTTTTCTTATTCAAAGATCAAATTTCCTATAGGTTTAGTTGCTTTAACAAACTGCCTGTCAGGTTGCACTTTGTAGGGGTGGGTAAGGATCTATAGATTGATTACCTGGGGAATTGGATGAAAGCGACTTTCTTAGCAACCCACTGGCATCATTTCAAGTTTTCTCATGACCCATTAAGAAGCAAATGTCACAGGTTAATTGTCTTTTCTAAATTGCTGGCATTTTAATATATCCCAAATAAGTAATGTTACATCTCAAGCAGTTTTTCTCCAAGTATAAGTCTTCAGACCACCCATGTATAAATCTCCTGGTGAGATTAAAAATGCAGATTTCTGAGGTACCCCTAATCTTACTGAGTCAGAATTTCTGGGGATAGGACCGGTAGTTTACATTTTTAAAAAGAGAATAATATGTGATTCTTATGTACACTAAAGTTTGAGACATACTGGTCTCTGTACTTTGAAATTTCACTATTTAATTTTATTCTTACAAATGTTATGTATAATAGTAGTCTCTTCAGACTTGTAGGTAAAGATAATAAAGTAGAGATTGGCTTAAGTATGGGGTTCTCAAATTCCATGCTGAGATACCCATGGATACTACAGTGATCTCACAGAGGTTTGCAGGATATTTTAAATTTTCTGGGAAAATACAGTGATACTTGACATCTGTTGGGCAGCTACTAGTTCAAGGCAGTTCAGGTTCAAACCATATCTCTGTTGCACTTGTTGCCACATATTTTTTTTATGTTGTCCTGTTTGTGTAGCCGGGTTTGTAGTTCTTGCTGTGAACAAAAGCTTGACCCATATGAAAATCAATATAGAACAAGAAAAAAGAATGCTGCTGTCCAATCTGATTCTGACATTTAAGAAGTGTGCAGCAATATTATTATCAATTTTTGAGATGGAGTTTTGCTCTTGTTGCCCAGGCCAGAGTGATATGTCATGATCTCGGCTCACCGCAACCTCTGCCTCCCGGGTTCAAGCGATTCCTCTGCCTCAGCCTCCAGAGTAGCTGGGATTACAGGCATGCGCCACCACGCCTGGTTAATTTTGTATTTTTAGTAGAGACAGGGTTTCTCCATGTTGATCAGGCTGATCTTGAACTCCTGATCTCAGGTGATCTGCCTGCCTGGGCCTCCCAAAGTGCTGGGATTACAGGTGTGGGCCACAAAAGATTTTATTATATTTTTATAATATTTAATATATTCACATATGTGACATTTTATAATATCTCTCAAATAATGTATATTTTTTCAAACAGATGTTAAAACATCAGAACATAAACATCTGTTAGGGTGTTTGAACTACTTAATAAATGGAAATATTAAGTGTTTTGGGGGCCTACTGTACACAGTGAAAAACTACTGGGACACTAAGGTACCACATGACCTTACTAAAGTTTGGGAACCTCTAGTTTAAGTCATGAATTTGTGGAAGTAAATTATGAACCGAAGTCTACATGGCTCTAAATGCTATGTATGTTGAATGATGCTTCTTAGATCATAATCTCATCAAGGAATTCCAGAGTACAGAAGTGTGTGAGGACAGGCTTGGGTGTGAAATGCTGTTCAGGACTGCATCATTAACATAGGAGTTCATTTTTCTCATTCTTCTAAAGTGGTCACATTGAACTATCAAGTAACCTCGATTCTAGCCCTGACTTTGCCCCCTAGCTGTGTGACTTTGGGTAGGTTACTTCTCTGTGTTTTAGGGTTTTAGCTGGGCTTGGCTACCTAACAACAGAGATAAGGAAGAGGGTAGTTATAAATATCTACACAGTCTTTAGCTGCCAGGCACTGTGCTAAGTGCTTTGTGTCATTGTTTTTATTCTCAAATATCCTTGAGTTATTTTATTAGGTTCTTTTATTATTTCTATTTAATAGATAGGCAAACTGAGAAATAGAGAGTGAAGCTCTCTACCAGCCAACTAACAGCTAGCACAGATTATCCAACACCGGAAATTATGCTTTTAATCACTGACTACAAAAGTTATGAATAAGTTCATTTTAGTTCTTTACAGTCTTCAAAATAGCTACAATTTAGGTAACAGAGTGAGGCCCTATCTCAAAAAAAAAAAGAAATTCAAGGAAATCTAGTGCCTCATTCATATTTAGATCTCAGGAGATTGGCATCATATGGAGTGTGATAAAATGTCCACCTTCACAGTCTACATCCTGGAAGAGATCACCATTTTGAACCAGACCAACTGTTAACCTCTGGAGACACCCTACTTCCTGCCAAATTCCCACAGATTGGTCACCAAAGCAGGAGGTCACAATGGACTGGAATGAAAGTGAGCAACCAGGGCCAGATCTAATCCTTACCTCGTTCAGGCAGAGAGGCCTAGAAGAAGAAATCAGAATCAAGGACCAGTGAGTGGCTGCTGTGTATTTCTCATCTGCCTGTAGCTATCATCCCTGCAGCCCTTCCTTCCATAACAGAATGCAATTTCCAAAGAAAACCAATGAATATAGAAATAGAGCTGCCCTTTTACACAGGAAAATCCTCTGACTCGAGGAAAATAGAAAAGGGGATTAACAGCACTCAGGGTGTAAGAAGTCAGGGGAAAACGTGAGAAATCAGCAATCCGTTGATATGAACAGTAGAGTGACATTTAAGCTGGCCAAGGAGACCCAGGAGATCATGTTCAAGCATTTCTTTAAGGCAGAGAAATACCATCTCATTCAAGTCTTTGCTATTGCCTGGAAAACACCTTACAGCTAGAAATAATAATAATAAATAAAAAGGCCTTTGCAAAAAGTGTTGTGGAGTAATGTTGGAATTTGTTTTTTAAATGAAGGTTTTGGAAAACCAGAGGTATCCCATTGAGAATTTATACCATATTTTTTGAGATGGGGATAGGAAAGGGTGGATGAAAAGATATACTGAGGATACTTGGTAATGAGATGCACATTCTCTTCTTTAGAGATAAAGATAGAAAAGATTGGCCGGAGAGAGAAGCTTGTTAACTTACAGGCCTGGCTCTACCAGCCAACTAACAGTCTGCTTAGAATTTTTCCAGAAGGAATGGCTGGATACTTGGCAGCTCTTTTTTTTACACTGTTTCCTTGGGACCTCACTAGCTGCATGTGGATCAGATTTGTCTAATTGAGAAGCCAAAATATTTAGAAGTACTAGAGGGATGGGCAGCCTACTCAGATGGAATTAAGTTTTGTGTGTGTGTTTGTTGTTGTTTTTGTTTGTTTTTGAAACAGGGTTTTACTTTGTTACCCAGGCTGTAGTGCAGTGGCATGATCATGGCTCACTGCAGCCTCAGCCTCCTAAGCTCAGGTGATCCTCCCACCTCAGCCTCTCTTGAGTAGTTGGGACTATCAGTGTGCACCACCACACCCAGCTAATTTTTGTATTTTTGTAGAGATAGGGTTTCACCATGTTGCCCAGGCTGGTCTCAAACTCCTGGGCTCACGCAATCCACCCACCTCAGCCTCTCAAAGTGCTGACATTATAGGCAATCTTGTGTTAATATTCAGGAGCAGATGTGCTTATCTGGCATTTTCCCTCTCTGGGCCCCAAAATCTTGACCATTGCAGTCATAAAGTTCTCTACCAGCTCAAACATTTTAAAGCAACAGTATTTGGGAGTGTTCTTTAACTCATGGCCTTTATGGTGACCACAGAAGTATTGATTGAGAATGACTGCTAACATTTTTGAGGCTCTATCATCTGACAACTGCTGTACACAGAACTTGCTGTAGGTTAACTCCTTTAAGTGACAAAGCAGACTTCAGAGGCTTCAAGCGACAAAGTAATTTGCACAAGTTTAAATTTTCTGTCTAGAGTTGTTCCATATTCTTCAATAATGAGATGTACTGGTGCTTCCCAACTTCTTTTTCTGAAACAAGACACAAGAAACAAAATGTTTTAGTATGCTGGGGTGTATTTTACAAGCAAATAGCAGAGGCTAGAGGGCTGATAGAATCAGTATCATGACATATAACCTAAGTGACGCAAATGCCCAAGATCCTAAGATCTTTCTATGAGGGAACTAGTTCCATCCCTTTTCTCAGAAGGTTCTTTGCATTGGTCCAGCCTGTTTTCTCCACTGTGATCCCACATGTAGGATCTTGCTTTCATCTTACGTCACCTACTCTGGGATGACCAATTCTTGAATCATGGCCGTTATTATACATCATTTTCATCTGGAATTCTCTTACTGCTTATACTTTTGCAGAAAGTGTGATTTTTGCTGTTGAGTTTCTGAATGATTTTGCTTCCCTTTAACATACTCTGCAAATACTAGTTGTCTGCTTTACCAGTTCACAGGGATGCCCTGAATGATGCTACAACACCTCTTCCCTCTCTCTCTTGCTATCCTCTCCCTTGCTTTCTCATTCTGGATTTACCAAGACTAGGTATTCTCCAGGGCAAAGGCAAGAGTTTTAAATTCTGTTATTGTTTGCAGGAAACTTCACTTTCCTCTCATCCAAGCTGGAAATGGTTCTCCTGTAGTGCAGCACCATAACACTTTCTGTATAACATAGTTATTTCCTAATGGATTTATTTATTTATTTCCTAATGGATCAGACAGTACATATTTTAGGTTCCACAGGTCATATGGTTTCTGTTGCAACTGTGCAACTCTGTCATTGCAACATGAAAGCTGCCATGGGCAGTATAAAAATGAATGACCATGGTTGTGTTCCAAAAGAACTTTATTTACAGTAACAGATATTAGACTGCATTTGGCCCACAGGGCCACTCTGATTCCAGCTCAGAAATCACTAGCTTTGCCTTTACTTATAAAGAGTAGAGGCAAGAGGTTACCTTTTAATCATATCATATATTCTAGCAACAGTCAACTACAATATGCCTTTTGGAAGGGTACATCTTTATTTTTATCCTTCTCTGCAACTTGTTCAGGATAATGTCTCTGAGCCATTTTTCTCCTATCGGGTCTTTTCTCCTACTGGATTCTTTATCTCTCTCCATTTGAAATTCCTGGGTGCAAGGGTTTCAGGTGGGGACTAGTGTGGCATTACTGAAAGGCAACCAAAATCAGTGAGACTTAGTGCTAGTCCTGATGCTGCCATTTACTAACTCCCTGATGTTGATTCCTCAGAGCCTTTTCATACCTTATCTGTAAAGCAGATACTCCTCAAGGGGTTATTGAAAAGGTAAAAGTGCCACCCGCAGGAGCTTTTGACTTAGGCCCCTACTTCTTGCTAGCTGTGTCATCTAGAGTAAGTTACTTAACTGCTCTATACCTCAGTGCCATTGCCTGTAAGATGAAATGAGACCTTGTAAAAATTAAATAACATAATGTATGTAAAAGTGCTCACTGCAGAGCTTTGCACACAGTTAGTCTATACTAACCAGTATTTGTATTTTTATGTATCATTATACTCATTTATCACTATACTTATGGACTGCTTCATAAATTCCAAGCCAGAGTACACAGTCACATACAATGTCTAACCTTTTCTTCTACCATCAAATATATTTGGCCACTTAAATAAAAGAGCTTATTTCGTCTTACTCATATGCTTTCTTGAACTAGAAATTTCGGTGATAGAAAACCATTGCAAGCTACCTGAGACCTATTTTCCTAATTTTGTTCCTGTAGATACATTTCAGATGTTAGAGGAGGGAATACTCAGCCTGTAAGATCCAATTCAGGCCTCCTGTTTCTCTCTGAGCTATTAATTAAACTTGACTCCTGAAACACCAATAAATTGCAAAGGGCTTCCAACTTGCTACAGTTCTGTAATATTGCAATCAAAGTTTCTTTATGATCCTTGTTTTCTTCCCACGCTCCTCCACCCCAAGAACATCTGAAAGCAATTTTAAAAACTCAACATGCAATGTAAGAATGAATTACTGCAATCAGTCAAAGAGATCAGATTAGTTCATGAAAAGTAGCATGGTTGAAAAACTGCACTAGGAAGATCAAGGATTCATATTAAAGAGGGGGTTGGGGCAAAAGCAAAAGGAATGGCTTTTAATAATTTTAAAACATGGTTGATACAAGGTCTAGAAGCTTTTTGCTTCTAAAACAAACTGGTTTTCTTATGCTAAAACCTTGTTACAAAGCTGATGCCAATCTCCTGCTTGTTTCTTTATAGGAGACTGATTTTTTTTTTTTCCTTTCTGGAAATTTCTCCAGAATCATTCCCTATGGATTCAGAAAATTCTGCTGTTTTCTAAGGACATCATAAAATTTGAGATCATTTCTCCTACCGGCTCTGTTATCTTGACTATATCTTTTTTCAGGTTTTGGGGGGTTTTGGCTTGGAGCGTTTAAATCAGCATTTACCATCTTCAAATTCAAAGTCATCCGCGCCTACTTTTTTCTTCGTTTTCACAAGCAAAATGCTTTCTAATTGCTAAAAAATTTGTACCAGAAATCACAGCACATAAGTCCCCATTTTTCTGGACATGATATTCTCTTTTGGAAAGGTGTTACTGAAATAAAGATCCCTTAGAGACTACAGCAAAGACTAATAAAGGACGATAAAGTCCTACCGCACCCATATAGACAAGAGGAAGAGTTAACAGTAACAGATGTTTAGTTCTTCAGCATGTGTGTTTTATTTGGGCATAAAGTGTTTTTAAATTTTCAGCTGGCATTTTAAAATTTCATAGGAAAAAATGTCTAGATAAGCAGCAAATTGTACCTGGAAAGAGCCAGATAGTAAATATTTTAGGCTTTGAGGCTTACAGGTCTCTATCACAAACACTTAACTCTGCCATCATGGGGAGAAAGCAACCATAAGCAATATGCAAATGAATGGGGGTGTGGCTGTGTTTCAATAAAACTTTATTTGTAAAAGCAGGCAGGGGATCAGGTGTGGCCATTAGGTCTTAGATTATGAACATCTGATCTAGATTATCACCTTCCCTAGTGGGGATGGGGAAGGGAGCCCAGAAGATCAGCATCTCTGGGTCCATATTCAACATAATAGCCTTGAGCCAATTAACAACAGTTCTTTTTTCACACACAAGAACTGTATGGTTTGCCACAGTCCCCACTACTCCCTATGAACTCCCAACCCAGTTTACTTCAGTCGTTAGCAGTATTTATCTGGCCTCTGTATAATTTAGACTCTATAACTCTGATTTAAGGGTTGCAAACTGAACCGTGCATATGTATAGTTATTGGTATAAGAAGCAAATGTTATCTTAAAAACCCTGGTGGGCCAAAGTGTGGATAACAAGACTGCAGTAAGAAAGAAATTGGTACTCAGTGCCTCAATCGGCTTTGTTTGATGAAGCACTGCTTTAAGAGGCTGTGCATATAATCCCTGCTCTAGAAGACCTGAGAGTTTAATGTTCTGCACAAATCCAAAAAAAAGCAAAATGTTGAGTATGTGTTATATACAATGAGAGATAAATGCTGTTCTTATTTAATTATGTTATGCCAGTATCTTATACACGCTGTTCTTATTTAAATATCTTCTACCAAATAACAGAACAGAGTTTCTCAAAGGCTGGTCCTTGGACTATTTGCAGTAGAATTATGAGGGATGGGAGGGATACATGCTTATATTTAGATTAGAACTACAGATACCTAGGACTACCACAGATTTCCTGAATTAGCCTTCTAGGATCTGCATTTTAAAAAAGTCCCAAGGTATTTCTTATACACTATAAAATTGCAGAATTGCTCCTATAAAACAAGGACAGGTATTGCACTTCCTGTTTGTTTATTGGATGTAATTTAAATTCCTTTTTAACAGAAAAACAGCAGGATACATCTTCAGGACAGAGTCAATTACATGTACGAACATACATTCCAGACACAATTAAGCATTGATGAAGAGGTTGTTTATCTGTGTCAGAAAGAGCTCCATGCTGAGTCTCCTAATAAGTAGTCGTGTGGCCGTGGACCAGCCACTTAACTGGTCTGGTCTCTATATTCTAATCTGAGGGCAGAAATGAGGGCATTGCTAAAAGACCAAGACCCCTGTAGCTGGGAAACTGACTTTGAAATTCTATTAAAGAATTCCTATGCTGAAGCATATGGTACTGTCATACTTGATCAGTGAGATGGAAGGAAAGTATTCCCTCCTAACAGGTGGCTTACCTGTATCCCAGTAGAGTGGGGCTTCCCACCTTTGGATGCTCATTGGCATCGTACAGGGAGCTTTTTAAATTCCTAATGTCCAGGCCATGCTCCAGATCAACTGAATCCAAATTTCTGGTGCTAGAACCCAGGCATCAGTATTGTTAAAATTCCTTGGGTGTTTCTAATGTGCCACCCAGGTAAGAACAGCAGCACTAGAGCAATGGTAGCCAAAGTTACTTAATTAAAAGAGTAACCTGGGTTGCTCGTTGAAAGTGGAAGGTCTCAGTCCCTGTCCTGAACAATCCAATTCATTGAGCCTAGGATAGGTTCTGGAAATCTGTGTTTTTGATGAGCAACCAAGACGATTGTTGGAATCAGATAAATTGGGGTAAACGCCACACCAGAGAATTTCTTAGTGTATTAAGCAGATTCAATGTAGTAGAGGGGTTTTTCTTCAACCCCAATAGGTTTGTAGTTAAAATGGACACCTGTTACAAAAGATAGATTAACAAGAGAAAAATAAAAGTTTATTAACATGTATATTTTATATATACATGGGGGACACTCGGAGTAGCTCTCTAAGAGTGACTTTGAATTCCAGCTTATATAGCATCTTCAAAAAGAAACTATACATTTTTAGAGAGTTGACAAGACAAAGGAAAAGAACTTTGAGTCTCTAGGGGTGGCAATTTAAGGGAGAAGACAAATAACTGGAAGAGAAAAGCTCTTATAATAGACAAGCTTGTTAATGTGGATTCCTCTGGTATCATCTCCAGGCTGATGAGGGTGTAAAGCTGCCTTCAGTGGTTAACTTTGTTCTCCCCAGCAGAGAGGGGGAAGTTTACCTTTGTGTTTGCAAAGCTCTGTCTTGTTTTTAGGCAAGCAGAGTGAGGTCAGAGAGCTATCCTACATCTGTTTCATCTTAATGGTCTTCAGCTCAACAGTCCTATTTGGGATTCCTATTTGGGATTCCTATTTGGGGGCAGCATGTTCTATTCTTCCACACTGGAAAGCAGTGTGGAATGCTCTATTAAGAGCATTAAGGAATAGAGATGTATAATAGAAATAAGAATACACAATTGTGGGAGATGCCAGGAAAGTAAGGGTCTGAAGGAGGTGGGAGATCTGAGAAAAGTCACTAACCACCCTCTTGAGCACTTGTAGGTAAACAAGTAGGAGCTTGCATAGGAATATGATATCAGGGAGGAAATACAGTTTCTCCTCAAGTCATAAATTTGTAGCTGGGACAGATCCCTGTAATAAAAGACAGATTAACAAGAGAAAACAAGCAGGTTTATTAACACATGCAGTACACATCATGCAGGGGAAACCTCAGTGAAAGGTAATTGAAGGTAATGGCTTAGAACTCTAGCTCCTATAGCATCTTCAACAAAATAACAATAAATTCTAGAGAAGTGACAAGGCAAAGAAAGTAGTTTTAGGCTTCCAGAGGTGAAAAACTATGGAAAGGTAAATATATAGAAGTAAACTAATGGAGTAAGGTTTGTTTGTAGATTCCTCTGGTGCCATATCTGAGCTGATAAGAGTTTTCTCCAGTAAAGGAGAATTTATATTCCATCTGTCTGTAGAAAAGAAGGGAGGACAGAAAGCATTCTTCCTTTGTTTGCTGCTGCCTAGCTGTCTTTAGCTCAATAATATTTATGTCAAAGAGACCTATTTGGCATGACATATTCTGGTGTCTGTCAGTAGGAAGGCAGATGCCACTGCCACAGTGGGATGGCAGAAGAAAACTGACAGAAGTGCATGGAAGGCTGTTGTCCCATTGTCAGTGATAGGCCTGGGGACACTGGTGATTAGAGGGTCAGGAGTTGGGAAGAAGACCTGGAAGCAAAGCAAGGGAAAGTGAGGATGACCTAGAGCCCACATCTGTCATTTACCTCCTCTACCTATGATGACCTTCCCAGGGTATAGGGCTGCCTTTGGAGACTTCTGTTCGGACCAAATCTAAAACAGAATCAAAAAGCAAAGAAGCCAAATTGACCCAGTATTAAACCACTATGCCAGGAAAATGGCTTTTTTGTTCTCCTAAAATTGGGCCTTTTAACAAATGAGATGACTCCCTTATCTGTCCTTAAATTGTGTTCACTGGAGAAAAAAGCACACTTCACAGATTTGTTGCTCTCCCCTGGGCTGGAATTAAGTCATTTTATCCCCAACTCTGATTTTTCATTCAGTTGTCTCCCACCAGCTTTGTGTAACTGATCCAAGCACCAAGCACTAGTAGTCTTTGGTCCATCTTTGGACAAACAAGGAGTCTGTAGCTTTTGTTTCTTTGGTTGTCTCTGTTCCTAGAAGTCACATTGTGAAGATGGACTTGATTGTATCTCTGTTTCTTAAGTAAAGCCTGATATAGCGTGTAAGCCATTTATAGGTGATTCTCACCTTATCGGTTTATGCTCAGCTGCACAAGGACATCATGTGATTATTGTGGTGTGAGCACTCTAGTAGTAATTTTTATTTGGTGGGTTTGAGAAGTTTTTGATGCTTTAATGGACCGGGTGTTTCTGAACTAGGTTTGTGGACAAGTATATCATTTTGTATTCATAGGCACTATTTGCTATATAATCTGGCTGTTTATGCAACAATGGCTGCAGGGAAGTAGGGAACAATAGAAGGAAAACTCTAAATATTCAGAAAAAGGCAGGAAACAGAAAAATCGAGCCTGAGGCAGACAGCAGAGGAGCGAGGTCAGTAGGGAAGGAAGAGGAAGCATTCTTGTCAAAGGTCGCACAGTATTTCAGCCTCCTAACGTTTTAACATGTGTGATGAACTCCGCAAGCAAAATCCACCAGGCTTGCTTTATTCCACGTATGGGCTAAAAAAGAGTAAGCTCTATTATAATTCCCAAATTAATCAACCCCGGTCTGAGCAGTACAAAATGGAGTTTTTAGACAAAATGCTGCAACTAATTCATACAACTTTAAGCAAATTGTTTTTGATCTCTGGGCCTCAGCTTTCCCACCATTAAATGTGGTGCTTGGATTGGATTAGAGATTACATATTAGCAGCCAGTGGGTTCTCCCTGTATATATACTAACTGACCCTCGAGTTTTGACTATAGGGGTTTTCGTTCATTTTTTAAAAAAAACAAACAACAACAAAAACTAGACTCTACATTTTATTTGAATTTCGTTTATTTTTCTAATTTTTTTTTCTATCCCAAGATTTAATGTAGGATACCACAATGCTTTTAGTACAGGGTGATTTCTTTTAATGGAATTGTCAATATTCAAAAAGTGAAATATTTCACATAAAAGATGTGGATTTCACACTTCCTTTGAAAGCTCAGGTGATCTGATGCGGATTTCACACTTCCCTTGACAGCTCAGAGAAAAAAAGCCCTGTGTTTCCATCTAGCAGTGATAAGCTGGAGCTGAGATGCTACTGCTCTTTTAGGCATGACATGTGCCTCCATTTTCCCCAATCTCCCGTACTCTCTATTGCCTCCCAGACAATGAGACCAACTGACAGCCGCCATTACCATCACTTGTTACCTCCTCTTGCTATACAGTGAAGAGAATATGAAACATCTAGAAAAAGAAATTGAGCAAGAACAAATTTAAGGAAATAAAAATACACTTAAATAACTGACTTAGTTCATTCATGCTACTGTAACAAAATACCTTAGACTAGGTAATTAGTAAAGAACAAATTTATTTCTCACAGTACTGGAGGCTAGAAAGTCCAAGATCAAGGCACCAAGAGATTTAGTCTCTGCTGAGGGCTGCTCTCTGTTACTCAGATAGTGCCTTGTTGCTGTGTCCTCCAGAGGGGATGAATGCTGTGTCTTCACATGATGAAAGGGATAGAAGAGATAAACTTGTCCCCTCAAGCCCTTTTATAAGCCAGACATCCATTCAAGAGGGCAGAGCCTTTATGCCTAATTGCCTCCTAAAGGCCTCACCTCTCAATACTGTTGTATTGGGAATTAAGTTTCAGCATGAGCTTGGAGGGGACGCAAACATTCAAATCATTATAAGCAATCCACTTCACTCATTTATATGGTCATTCAGATCCCTGTGGAAATTTTGGTGTGAAATTTCTGGACAAGAGCACCTTTTCCATTTTTTTCACTGTGGGCATATGGGAAGTGGTGTTTGGTAGCCGGACCAGAGTTCTGCAAAAAACTGTGAGGTTCTTACAGATGGGGTCTATCATGCTCTCTTCTTCAACCCTCTCTTACTGAGGGTAAGGGTTTTGAGCCCCAGACACTCAGTCAGCATAGTCCTACTTTTGGGCTCTGTTATTTCCTCTAAGTCTGGGCTTGGGAAGCCAGGTTGCAGCACAATTAAGAATAT
The DNA here is from genome assembly GCF_028858775.2 of Pan troglodytes. Lineage (NCBI taxonomy): Eukaryota > Metazoa > Chordata > Mammalia > Primates > Hominidae > Pan > Pan troglodytes. The sequence continues at coordinate 72,329,442 of NC_086015.1, forward strand.
GGGCTTTGAATTCAGACTACCACATTTCAAATGGCAGCTTCCCCTCTTCAGAGGCATGTGACTTCTGTTCAGTCACTTAACCTCCCTTTACCTCAGTTCCCTTTTCATAAAATTGGGCTAATAAATAGAACTGAGTCAGTAGGGTTGTTACTATAGATAAATGCACTAATAATGTGAAGGGCTTAGACAATACCTGGCATGTAGTGAGTGCTTAGTGCGTACTAATGATTATTACTACCACCATTATAGCATCACCCCAGTGTTTTAAAACCCCATAGTAGCCTTATAAAAATCCCCCAATCCCAGACTGCGTCATAATTGTGAACATGGTAAAGAGCACTAGGGGATACAATTTCGTGAAATTGATTGAGCATACTTTATGTAGCTCCAGGGAAAAATACAGGCCAAGTAAGTAAAAGTTAGAGGGAAACAGATGTTAATGCAACATAAAGAAGGCTTTTCTTATGTTCAAAGCTAGAAAGCAATGAAGTGACTGCTTGTAAGGTGATGAGCAACCTGTCACTTATGGTGTTCAGGCAAAGACTGAATGATTGTAGCTAGGCAGGTTGTAGGGCAAACTGGTAGTCACAAACTACATATGACTATTTAAATTTGTTACTTAAAATTAAATAATTAAGTTCAAATCCTAGCGAAAAGAAATAAATATTTTAAAAATTGAAATGAAATTAGAAATTCAGCTCATCAATTACAATATCTACACCTGAAGTGCTGATAGCAATAGCCACAAGTGGCTAGCGGCTCCTTTATTAGACAACACAAATGTAGAACATTTCCATCACAATAGAAAGTTCTGCTGAACACCGTCATTATAGAGGGATGTCCTGCACTAGATTTCTGAATCCAGTATTTGGGTTGGAATAAAAAAACAAATGGATATACTGGGTGATATGACACTTACCTGCAGACTCCATGATTTCAGGCTTATGCATGGCCCCAGGAAAAGCACTGTCCCTCAGCCTCAGTTTCCTCATATTTATTATATGATTAAAACTTGTCCCTAAGGGTGGTTGTGAGTATAAAGGGATAAAGCTCAAGCTCAGCATGTAGCACAAGGCAGCGTACACGGATGCTTGGGTTCTTTCTTTCTATGAAAGGAAAGGAAACATGTAGAGTCAACAATCTCAGGTACAGTAAAACAGCCATTTTATGTAGCCTCCCAAAGAGCAAGATCTTTCCAAAATCAATAGCTACCCTAGCTACCATCAGTGAGCACTTAACCATGTACTGGGCTCTAAGCTAAACTCCTTACATGCAGTATCTGGTTTAATTCCTGCCACCATCCTATGAGATGGCTTCTCACACCAAAGATCCTAAAACTTAGAGAGATTATATGATTTCCCAAGATTATAAAGGGATGTATACAGAATTCAAATGCAGCTTCTTTTGACTCACGATGATTGCTACTTATAAAAATTGATATATATGGAATATTACATATTCATACACACATACATACATGCATACATACATATATTGTGCTAAACACATGAATGCATCATCTCATTTAATCCTTATAGGTATTATGTGGGTGAAGAAGTTTTGAAAATTTAAATGCTTTGCTTAACAATTCCCACCCAGAAACTAGCACAGCTAGTATCTGGACCCAAGTCTCTCTACTACCACGTGTTTTACAGCTGTGTTCTCAGGCTAGCATCCTTGTTTAGAAGACAGGTGAACAAAACCTTTAAGGTTGATGTCACTATGGCCTTTGTCATGCAGAGATAAAGATGCCATGTATGTGTTTTCTCTTGACAATCACACTGTAAACTCCTTTAGACAAGGGTTGTATCTCCAACATTTATTTCTTCTAAGTCTCCAAGAACTGCACAGACTACATAGGATTCAATAACTATTTGCCTAATTAGAATAGAAGTAAATCTTCTCAGAAAACAGATTGACAAGAAATATTTCTTATTTAGCAACTTACTTGAGTGGAACCTTGTCTATCTTCATGAAGAAAAGCAAGTATTCATTATGTATATATTTGTTATCACTTTAACCATTGATAGATGCCTGCAGTTAAGGTGGAAGGGTCTGTTTGTTCTCAGAAAAAAAACTAGAATTAATAGCAAGGCAAAAAACACTTGATGTCAAATCTCTCAGAAAACCAAATAATTTTTTGGTTTGATTTGTTAGTTTTGGCTGCCGTTTAATTCCTTAAGAAGCCAGGGTAATAGTTGTGTACTTTCAGGCCATTTCCACCCCTTCTATTGTGAAGATGGAGCTCCCCACACTAGTCAGTGTAGTGTTTCTCTGCTAGGCCAGCCAAGTAGAAAACTCCAATTAGCTGACAATTGGTTAAAGTGCTGCTGAGACTAGACACAGGGGGAGAAAATGGCTCTTGTCAACTATATTCTTTCCAAGCATTCTGATTCTTGTTATGTTGTGCAAAAGGCAGCCTAAGGGTGGACTGACAGGGCATTTTTATATCCCTTTTAGAGATGTAAGTGTCCCTGAGCTTGGAGATTCCCAATTACACCTGTTCAAGTTCCCTAGGAATTATGAGGAAGATGATCTGTTTTAGTTTAGATTTGGGATCTTGGAAATTGGAGAGAGTATTTTTCTTTAAAAGGTGATAGAATAATATCAGATTACAGAAGCCTTCAGATATTACACAAAATGTTTAAATGTACTTTACATGTTGGTTCATGTGCCTTCTTGATATTCTTACAAAAGAATTATGTATTCATTAAATTGATTATCAGCAGATTGTTTTGGTAGTATTTTCAGGGAACCAACATTCAACAAGGCTGTTTATTCTTATTATAGCAATAAAGCTAAAAGTCAAATTCTGCTCCCAGAATTACTGAAAACAACTAGGTGTATGTATTTTCAGACATTTTTCTATGCTTATATGACTTTCTGTATATATAATTTTGAATTGTTTTTATTTAAAACACTGAATCATTCTAGTTCTATTGATTTTTATTTTTATTTTTTTTTTGTATCCTGGAGATCTTCCATGTCACCTTATTGAGCTAATAATATTTACAATTATACCCAGTTTTATTATTGATGGCATACCATATGTCAAATTCTGTACTAAGATATTTACATCTCATTAACATTTCAACAAATCTGAGGCATTATTCCAGTTCTATCATTGTTTCATCTAACAGGCAGGGAAACTGAAGCTTGAGAGGTCAAGCAACTTGCCCAAGAAAAACTAGTAACAGGTGGACTCTCTCAGACACTGTATAATATGGCTTCCCTTTTTAAATGGTTACATATTATTTCATTGTTTGCATGCCTCATTTTCCCCACCTCCAAGGTAGACTGATTGTCTTTCCGCCATACCACAAATCTATGGTCTACTCTCCTTCCCCATCCCTGCAGCTGCTCACAGCCCTCAGATGGAGTTTTTGCTGGTGAATAAATGCTGCCCTTCCTTTAAAATAAAACTTGTAGACTTCAGGATGACAGAGCCTATGGCATGTATTAGTGATACCTTGCTGGTTCTTAGGTAAACATGTAGCATAATGGAGAAGATGATAATCCTTCTATGACCATTTTTGTAAACTGTTGTCACCAATTGAGTGATCTGAATTGATTTTCTGTTTCCAGACCTCAGTCTACCTAAGAAGTTTAATCCCACCTAAAGCAATAATCATCCAAATGATTTAGAATTAATCAGGTATCATCTTCTGTCAAGGCTATGGCCAATCCGCCACTTTTTGTCCTGGGTCTCACCACTATAACAAAATGTCTTTTCCTTGCATGAATTTGTTTGACATCATAAGCTTTGTACCCAGAGCACTGTTGTCTACTCTTGGGCCAGATATCATATTATTTATGCTACCCTTCTCCATGGAGAAATTTCCTTTTTTATTGTTCACATATCATACTGCAAATACATGAAGTTCTTCCCATATGCCGTATGCCAAAAGGTCAATATTCTTAAAATCATGTTAATCAAAAATTGCAGAACAGACTTCAGTAATGCTTGGGTTGGCCACTGTGATAAGCAGAATAATGATCCCGCCAATGATACCCCCACAATCCCTAGCACCTATGAATATGTTACCCTACAAGGCAAAAGGAAAATTAAGGTGGCAGATAGAATTAAGCCGGCTAATTAGTTGATTTTAAAATAGGGAGATTATCCTGAATTATCTAGCTTGGCCTAATACAAATACAAAGGGAGGCAGAAGAAAAGAATGCAGTGATACGCTGTGAGAAGAACTCAATCTGTCATTACTGGATTTGAAGATCAAGGAAGGGAGGCCATTCACCATGGAATGTGGGCAGTCTCTAAAAGCCAGAAAATTCAAGGAAATGAATTCTCCACTAGAGCTTCCAGGAAAGATCACAGCCCTCCTGACACCTTGAGTTTAACCCAGTGGGACCCATGTTAAACTTCTGAACTACAGAGCTGTAAAATAATAAATTAGTGTTGTTGTTTCAGGCCACCAAGATTGTGGTAAGTTGTTAAAACAGCAATAGGAAACTAAGCCACCAAATGCCCCTTCATGGAGCTAAAGTTTATTTCACTGTCAAAACAGAGGGCTTTTTCCATTAGACGAACCACTTTTCTAGTTTTATAAGGAACTATTTTGTAGAATCTATTAGTGAGGACCTTGATATGAGACACATTGAATAAAACATGTATAAACTGAACACAAAAATACAAGTCTGCTCCCTTATAAGATCTTATATGAAGTGGGGTCATGGGTTCACCATTCTGTTAGTGTATGTTTTTTAGACCCCCACTTGTATTTAACAGGATCAATCAATGCCTCTCCATTATTTGCAGCTATGATTGAAGTATGGTACAGATTTTCCCTCTTGAACAATAAAAGTACATAACCAACTTTGATGGCACTTCAGTTCCATGCCTCCTCATGCTAAATGTTGTGGTGATTTGGCAGAGAATATTTACTCCACAGATCCTCATAGAGGTGCGTGACGTGTAGAGAATAGTTTGACTGCACCACTATTAGCATCCCTTTTGAGCAACCATTTGAGCACATGCAAGACTTATATGATTAACAATTTAACCATTTAGTAGAATATAGGTGCTTATCCTCTCTAGGCTGTTTGCCTGGTTACAGCCATAATATAACATGTTATACATTGTGGTATTCCAGTACATATGTTGGCATAACTAAGTTTTCATCATAGAGCAAGATGCCAAATTCACTCTTCACCCGATATTTAGAGACAAAGGAATGATGAGTAGAAGGAAAAGGGCACAAAGTAGAGTAGCGGCTACTCGGTGGTTATGTCATTTAGTATGGTTGTTGGGTTTTTTTTAAGTCACAAATCTGCTCACTCAGCAGATTGAAAATTTCAAGTTGGTACCATTAATATTGCCACAGTTAGTCATTTGAAATACTGTCTGTACATGTAAGTATGACATATGTTTCTATTTAAACTCACAGCTTGGCCTCCTATGAAGATTCAACAATGCTAAAATCACTGAGTCATATGGAAATGCTCACATTTTATGCAGAAACAAAATCACTGTACTATACATTAGCATTTTGACAACATAATGCAGCCGTGAAAAAAGTTTGGTACTCTAATGAAAACTAGAAGTTATTAAAATCAGTTATTATTCATTGAATATTAAGCTGGCGAGAGGCTTTTAAATCACCAAGTTCAATATTCATAAGAAACACATGTTATGATTTTGGTCTTCTGTTATGACGATGGATGAAGTGTGGTATAGTTTTATGCTAAAGAAATAATAAGGCAAAATGCCCTTTTGCTGAAAACTTTAATTACTGTCATCTAAAGGATGACCTCACACTGGCCTTCAAGTATTAAAATAATTATTGTATAGGTGGGAAGTCAGAATCAATTGGCTGCATCACGAAGTGTTGAGCAAGAAAAAAAACAGCATTATAAAAAAGAATGAAATTGTGTCATGCAGCAACATGGATGGAACTGGAAGTTTTTATGTTAAGTGAAAAACTGAACACAGAAAGATAGATGCCATATGTTCTCACTCACAGGTAGGAGCTAAAAAAATTGATCTCATGGAGATAAACAAGAGAATGATAGATATCAGAGGCTGAGAAAGGTGTGTGAGTGAGTAGGGGTACAGAAAAAGGGAGGGTGGTTAGTGGGTACAAACATAGACAAAAAAGCGCCAATGTTCGATAGCAGAGTAGGGTGACTATAGTTAGCAACAATGCATTGCATATTTCAAAGTAGCTACAAGAGAGGACTTGAAGTGTTATGGGCACATAGAGATGGTAAATACTCAAAGTAATGGATAACCCCATATTCCTGATTTGATCATTACACATTATAGTCATGTAACAAATACATGTCCCCCCTAAGTGTGTAAAATATTTTGTATCACTAAAAAAATTAAAATGGAAAACAAAGGAAAAAAAAAAACAAGATTAAACTGTAACCCAACAGAACTGGGTAAGACATGAGAAAGAAAGCAAAGGAGAGAACCAACATTTCATGAGCATGTATTATTTGTAACCTTTTGTGTTAGGTGATTTTGCACATTATTTAATTTACTTGTGACACAAAAATCTGTGAGATTTATCTTATGCCCATTTTACAGGTGGCACTGAATCTCTTGAGAGGGTAATGAATTTACTTGCGCTCACAAAGGCAGTGAGTTGCAGAGTTGTGTAAATCCAAAATCAATGATCTTTTTACTAACATGGTGTCACTCATCTATTAACCATTCCAACCAGTCCCCAACTTAGCACTAAATAATTTTGAAAACTAAAATGGCTGTCTAGTAGAGGGGGAAAATGTCTTTTACTTCTTTCTTTCAATGGAGAATCAAGCAATAAGGTTGGGTTGGGTTTTGTTGGTATGGAGTTTATAAATTGAATTTATAAACTATACCTATGAATTTATAACATACCTATTATACACTTTCTCAATGTACAAACTGTGCCGTGCTGGTTTCTGAGGAAGATGGAAACATGATTTGTGCTACAGGCCTAGAGGGACTGCAAGGTGTGTATTGGGCACAAGCCATAATCAGAGTCTATACTAAATGCTGTGAGAGTTAAAAGGGGATGTCATTATTAACTTTGCTCCTAGAGACTTGCAAAGCATTAACCACAGAGGTGGCATTTTGGCTGGGCTTTGAATGATAACATTCTCACGGACTGAAGAGGGAGAAATGGTATCTTAGATTCAGGAAACAGCATAGGCAAAAACTACAGAGAATCAAGCTATAATGTTGGGTTTGGTTTTATTGGTATGGGGTTTATGGACTTGATTTAATACATATCTATCGGACACCTTCTCAACGTATAAGCTTCTGAGCTGGTTTGTGTTTGGTTTGTTTGCCAAAAATAAATAAATAACAGGAGGTTAGGTTCCTTACAGGAATGGAGTGGAAATGCAGTTCAACCCTTCCTTCAGTGAATGTAAAGTCATAAGGAGTTTCTAAGAAGGGGCTACATAACAGCAAGCTGTCTGAGGGTTTTGGAAGGCAGAACCAAAAATCAGGGAGACAAGTGGTTGGTGGATGATATCACTCACCAGGAAAGAGATGATACAGTAGGGTCTACAAATGTGTGTAGTTCCAAACACATTTTACTCTGAAATTAAATGTGGGGCATGTCATAGTAGATAAGGAGTAATAGAATGAGAATATAAACAGTTTTAAAGCACCTTAATCCCAAATTAGATTTCTTCTTTTTTTTTTTTAACGATGTAAGCCCTGTCTTGCGGCTTTTTTTTTTTTTTTTAAATACAATTTAACTGTCCTGACTTTAAAATTGGTTGAGTAAAACTTTTCTCTATTTTGGATGATATTGCCAATTACCTACTGGGGAATTCCTGATGTTACTCTTTCCACTAGTTTATGATTTCCACTCAATCCTTGGCTCATGTTATTACAAAGCCTGAGAGCTGGTATCAGAATGCATGCCTGGCACATGGTAGGTGTTCAACATTTGTTAATTTGGGAAGAGTGAGAAGGAAGAAATATTTGAGCTGGGCTCAGTGAATGAATGACAGCGGCACACATGAAAATGAGAAGGAAGTGACTTTGAGGCAGAGAAAATGAACCACGATGGGTCCTGGGTTGCACCTTTCTGTCCTCTGTGCTAGGACCTGTGCTAAATGGCTTACATAAATTATTTTATTTAGTCTTTGGAGCAAATCTTATGAGGTAGAGTGTTCCCACTTGATAGATGAAAATACCAGTGTTCAAAGAGGCTGAATGACTTTTCTAAGGTCTCCCAGCTAATACATGGAAAATGGGAATTCAAAGTCCGAAAGACATGCTTTTGATCTTTAGGGTATCTTGCCCTATCCAGAGAAAGCCCAAGGCATTTTTTAATTCTTCTAACCCTTTCCTGAGAAAATACAATTTGAAGGAAGCATAAATAAGAAAAACTTTTGCAATTTTAAAAATGCATCCTGCCTAATTTTCTTTAGAAGACTCATCCCGGTTCTTTTTAAAGAAGTAAATCATTATGTATTGGCTCATTTTCTTGCCTGGAATAACCAATGAAATCTCCCAATATATCCAAAAAGAAAGGCAAGTTATAGCTTTTTTCTTTATGAGTACACAAACTAAAGACACAGGCAGCCTTGCGGGATTTCTCAAGGTTACAACATTGCGAACATAAGTTTTTACCCATTACCCTACTCTGCAGTGTCTCAGGGGTCACATTGTCTCTTCAACATGCCTTGTTCAATATGCCATGAAAAACTGTTTCCAGCTGATAGATTTGGTGGCTTGAAAGCATGAGCTACTAGAGGTTAGGAATCTCAGAAATGAAGATTGCACAGTGTGTTTGAGAGTAATTGCTCACAGGAAAAAAGCTGAGAAATTTACCCTCTGGGGCTGGGAGGAGTGACAACAGAAAGTGAAATCAGAATTAAGTGTAACTGAAGGCTTTGTTGCTATCTCCCACCTCAGCTTTAAGTCAGCACTTAGGACGGAGGGATATAGCTCTAAGAATATCCTGTAATATTTGTTTAAAATACAGATCCCTGGACTTCAATCCAGACTTGCTGAGTTAGGGCTTCCCAGAGAGAGGCCAGATAACTGGGCACTTACCAGGTACTTTTGGTGATTCCTCACAGGAAACTTTAGAAAACTACGATTCATGGCAGTTATTATTTACACTCCATAGCTTGGATACTGTGTTTGATTCAGGAGGCACATCTCCAAAATTCCAAAAAAGAAGTTAAAAAATGATAAAGAAGAGCACCGTAAAGAGAGATTTGGTACAAAAACTTAATTAAAGAGGGTGAAGACAATAAAGAGAAGGATGCATTTCAAGGGGAACATTTCTAGAGAAACGTATTTATCTTATAAACTTACGGACATCTAAGTTTAAAATGTATAAACATGAAAGTTTCCAGGGAAACTGAGATGTATATCTAAGAAAAGCATAGACTATATATTCTTCAATTCTGTTTTTTCATTGTAAATTTGGGGTGAAGTTAACTGAAATAATTAACATAACTAACATTGAAATACTCCTTCATATGTGCCAGGCAGAATTCTAAGAACTTTCCATATGTTAACTCTTCTGTTAACTTCTGAATCTTTCCAACAACCCTATGATATGAATATTATTTTTATCCTCATTTTATAAATGAAGAAACTGAGGCACAGAGAAGTTCAGTCCCTTATCAAAGGTCACACAGTCAGAAAGTGGCAAGGCAGGGATTTGAACCTAAACATCTGTCTGCAGAATCTCCACTGCACCCTTTATTTAAGGTGATAATCGGCTTGTCTGTAAGGGACCTTATGATTTTGACCTTGATCATGAAGCTGAAAGACTCCTTTATTGGAGTGGGGCACAGTTTGTTATAATAATAGTAGTTGTGTTTGTTGTAGCAGTTCATATACACTAAGCAAGCAATGTGATTAGCACTTCGTATACATTGTATAATGAATTACCCAGTAAGTATACTGAGGTCCATTTTGCAGATGGGAAAACTGAGCTTCTTACCTACGATCCTAAATAATTTTCATAAGATACACAGACAGTAAATGATAGATCTAGATCTTGAACATTTGTCTCTCTGACTGTAAAACCCATTTTCTGGCCACTCTACCTGCTGCTGCTTATGGAATCAATATTGGTACTCAGAGAAGTTGAAACCTGAAAGTTACATGTGACTTCTAATGAAAGGACCACAGCTAAAGATATTTATAGAACTTCCAAATTACAGATGCAGGTAAGAAATATGGTTTGGATGCTCCAACACTAGAATGTATAAGATATTTTGACAATGAGAAGGATGAGGAGTTAAGGAGGGAGAAGGGATGTTGACCCAAAAAATCAAGGATGTGAGTTACCACATAGGACACTTCAAATAAAGATGGGTGTATTAGTCCATTTTCATGCTGCGGATAAAGACATACCTGAGACTGGGTAATTGATAAAGAAAGAGATGTTTAACGGACTCACAGTTCTATGTGGCTGGGGAGGCCTCACAATCATGGTGGAAGGCGAAAGGCACATATTACATGATGGCAGCCAAGAGAGAATGAGTGCCAGGTGAAAGGGGTTTCCCCTTATAAAACCATCAGATCAGCCAGGAGTGGTGGCTCATGCCTTTACTCCCAGCACTTTGGGAGGCCGAGGCGGGCGGATCACAAGGTCAGGAGTTCGAGACCAGCCGGCCAACATAGTGAAACCGTGTCTCTACTAAAAATACAAAAATTAGCTGGGCATGGTGGCATGTGCCTGTAGTCCCAGCTACTCGGGAGGCTGAGGCAGGAGAATCACTTGAACCCCAGGAGGCAGAGGTTGCAGCAAGCCGAGATTGCACCACCGCACTCCAGCCTGGGCAACAGAGCGAGACTCCATCTCAAAAAAAAAAAAAAAGAAACCATCAGATCTCGTGAGACTTATTCACTACCGTGAAAACCATATTGGGGAAACCGCCCCCATGATTCAGTTATCTCCCATGGGGTCCCTCCCACAACACATGGAAATTATGGGAGCTACAATTCAAGATGAGATTTGGGTGGGGACACAGCCCAATAATATCAATGGGTGAGTGTCCTTTCCAGTTTCCCTCTTGTCTGTAGCTGAGTCCAACAGAGAATTGTCACAGGATGAGTGTGAAGGAAAACAGCTTGAAATCTTGACTTTCAGAAAGAACAGAGAGCACAAGGATTCTTGTGTAAAGCAGCAATTCATAGTCCTCCTTTAACATCCTTACACCAAGTCCTTGTTTTCAAACCATTACACAATGTAGTGTTGATTCTTCTTAAGCATATATGTCTGCAGTGGAGAAAGGGACTTCGCTGGGTGGAAATGTAAAGAACCATGAAGTAGTGTAATGTAGTGGATACAAACATATATCATACCTTTCCTTACAGGCAGGCAATATGTGGCAGGGCTTCAAAACAGAGGTTTCAAGACCAGACAGTTCAAATCCAGCTTTGGACTAGGGACAGGTTATTTAACTTTTCTAAGCATAAATTTTCTCTTCCATACACCAAAAAGAATGATTTTACTCATCTAGGTTTTGTGGGTTTTAAATGAATTAAATGATGTGTCCAGTGAAGTGCCTGGTTTAACAGTATGTGCTCAATAAACAGAACTCACATTTATTATTAGAAGCAAGATTTAGAATGAAAAACCAGGAATCATATCTGTCTATCTAGAGCCTGATCATGTTCAAATGTGTTTGTATTCTGACCTGTCAATTGTGACACTCTGGACATTGACCCTGACTCAAGGTCTCCAGAACTGACTGTCCTTACCCCCCAGTTCTAAGTTAACCATAGTTTTCCTTACCCCTTAAGCAGGAATAGGGATCTTATTTAAGATCATTATAGGGTGCTACATTCCCTTATGGAGTGGTTGTGAGAATGTAGTAGATTACCTCATGCAAAGCAATTTAGATGGTGCTAGCACATAAATGATGAGGTTGCCTATTTTTAAGACCCACCTGAAGCTTTAAGTGGGATGTTTCTGGCACAGAAGTCTCTTCAAGTGTAACGTAATCTACGTCCCTCATTGGAAATCAGAATTCTTGTAAATGACAGTGTCATTCTTCAGTAATCTCAACCTGTTTACCAGCTTCCTGCTTAACATGGTAAAGCTGCCTTATAAAATGTGCAAGGTCTCTTTAGGCTTTAATAATCTTGCAGTGGTGAGATCTAATGGGACAAAAGGAAACAAAGGTTAGGTCAAACGCACTTTCAGGTTGTTTAGTAACAACTTTCAGTGTCCATCAGCGGTCATATACCATGATTTTCCTCCACTGGGAGTCAAAGGTTAAACACGTCAAGAACCACACAAGTCAATTGTAAGCAAAGAGACAGGGCTGGAAAAGCTGTGATGATCAAAGTGATGTTCCTAATATCTGATGAAACTCATGTTGTGATTCAGTGGTACACAACCCAGACACATTAGAATCGCCTGAAAAGATTTTAAAAATCTAGTCCAACCGTACCCCAGACAAAATAAAAGGCTCTCTGTGGTAGGACCCATGCATCTGCTCACTTGTGTTGCCTGTTTGTTTGTTTGTTTGTTTGTTTTAAAACTCCCTGGATGATTCTAATGTTAAGCCAAGGTTGAGAAATGGGATATAAAAGTTCTAATAAGGCAGGTTCTAGGAAGGAGACAAAAAAATAAAGGACAACTGCTTGGGTGAAGGGAGTGGTTCTATTGTTTGTATAACTAATGTTCAACATTAATGGCTCACTTAGCTGCTGCCCATATCTAGTGGTGAAACAAATTAACTCAAATTCAAACAGTTTATTTATATGTACACATTCCCATACATTTATTTGAATCCCCAGTGATACTCTAAAAGCTAATTACAATGAAAAATAAGCCATTCTACATGTAAATATACATGCAATTCTGCCAGTTAATTGCCTGAAATTTTCATTTTGTTCACATTCCCAAGTGAAAAACCTCACTTTAAAAGTAATCTTTTAAAAGTGTGTAATCTTTAAAAGTGTGCTTCTCCTCACCATTGTCTCTTAATCAAATTAAATTTATGAGATGAAATAAACCCAATACATTAATGTTAGATTAATATATGTTTTCTCTGGTTAGTTTTTAAACAAGGGAGGTGCTGAGCAGTGTGGAATTTGATCCAATAAAGAGAATAGGTGTTTCTCAGTCCCTGCTGGGAGGTTTCACCTTTGGGGCCAGAATTTTAGTGACTTTATCACTAGACTGCAAAATCATTTCTGATGGGCCTTGAAGCCCTTACATCTCTGTGGCCCATGTAGATAACATAGTCTAAGTAAAAAGAAATCCCATTACACAGAACATCATAAGGACAGCAGGGATGTCAGACTGTCCACTAACCAGAGGACATCTTGAGATTTTTTTTTTTTTTTACTGTTTTCTTTAATAGAAAAAGAAAACCATGATGATTCTACTTATCTCCCCTATTCCCTCCTTCATTTCCTCAATATTATTTTGTATTGACTTCTTTGCACAGGTATATGTGGGAAGGGGAACGCAAAATAAAAATCCATTTCATCTCTGCCATCAAAATCTCCACCAACTTACTTTATCTAAACCCAAGGGAAAGTGAGGGGCAACACATTTGTGGAGTAGTTACTATTCAGAAGCAAGGCAGCATCACACAAGAATGTATTCTGAATTCGTTGCTTATATCAGTACTTCTCTCCTGCTGTTTTCTCTGTGAATTAACTTGATAGTAGGTCCTGGACTAGTGGGTGGTGGGAGAATTATGAAAGCATCTGATGAACATAAAATTTATTATGTAGAATATATCAAAAATATATGTAAATCACTATTTTATTGCTTGATATGACCTTACGATATTGTCAAAATAGATAGCCTATGTTTTGCTATAGCAGGCACTTCACTTCTTTAAAACACATTTTATAATATCAACCTTTCATGCCTAGTTAGAAGAGAGATGTTCTGGAACACTTGTCTAGCACACACTTATGTTGGTGCAGGCACACACACACCCACCCAAAATAAATCTAATGTGTCTTGGATATAAATTGTTTTATAATGAAAGGCTAACAAAGGCCACCAACCATTGTAATAGGTAAGATGAGCTTTTGACAAATCCTTGGATCAGAGTATCTTTTATAGTTGATATGAAGAAAAAGGTGATGCATTGGCTGGCATTATACATTATAATACATTATAATAATCAATACATTATTGCTGAAGTTTAAAAAATTTGCTAAAGTGAATTATCAACTTATTCTTTGGAAAGAAATCAGGCCTACAATAAGGATATATGTATTTAAACAAATGATAGAAGTTAGCAAAATATTTATGAGGTCCACATCTTAAAATCGGTGCTATCAACCCTGTCACCCCATTGGTTGTTAGCCAATAGTAGTCACAGTTCAAAGATGATATTGTCCTATGTAGTTTCTGAATGATTGTTTTCCCTTAGCCAATTCCATTTTATAGCCCTTGTTCAATTTAAATCCTCCATTTCTTAGGGATTTGCCATCACTCACTCTCACATTGTTTTCAATTTCAATATAAATTGATGCTGCCTCTTGTGTTGTTTCTCCAAATACTCTTCTTGTTAAACAAGATCTCCTGTTTTTAGAATGGTGTGCACATTTGCACATTCTTATTAGAAAAAAACCAGGTTCCCTCTCAAAATATTTGCAAGTGCCACACCTTCAAAACACAAGACAGATCCTCCATTCAGACAATAGAAAAGAAAACAGGACCACCCATGTGCTTTTAAGACACTCAGGAAGCTGAATGCCAAAATGTATATTTGTTTTAAAATATAGATGATTGATCATTTCTTTAAAAATGTTTTGGGCCAGGTGCGGTGGCTCACGCCTGTAATCCCAGCACTTTGGGAGGCCGAGGCAGGCGGATCACGAGGTCAGGAGATCGAGACCATCCTGGCTAACACGGTGAAACCCCGTCTCTAATAAAAATACAAAAAATTAGCCGGGCAACGTGGCAGGCGCCTGTAGTCCCAGCTACTCGGGAGGCTGAGACAGGAGAATGGCATGAATCCGCGAGGCGGAGGTTGCAGTGAGCCAAGGTCACGCCACTGCATTCCAGCCTGGGCGACAAGCGAGACCCCGTCTCAAAAAAAAAAAAAAAAAAAATATATATATATATATATATATATATATATATATGCGTATATATATACACACATATATATATGCGTATATATACATACATATATATTTTGGAGCCTGAAGTTAACCAGAGTGAAATAGCTCAACTTTTACTGCAAAAACTCAAAATGAATTGTTAACTATTTAAGAAATGTTACAAGCAGGATGATGGAGTTCCTTTTTTTTCTTTTTTTTTTGAGACGGAGTCTCGCTGTGTCTCCCAGGTTGGAGTGCAGTGGCGCGATCTCGGCTCACTGCAAGCTCCGCCTCCCAGGTTCATGCCATTCTCCTGCCTCAGCCTCCCAAGTAGCTGGGACTACAGGCGCCCGCCAACACGCCCGGCTAATTTTTTGTATTTTTAGTAGAAACGGGGTTTCACCGTGTTAGCCAAGATGGTCTCGATCTCCTGACCTCGTGATCCGCCCGTCTCGGCCTCCCAAAGTGCTAGGATTACAGGCGTGAGCCACCGCGCCCGGCCGGAGTTCCTTTTTTAAGTGTGTGGGAAATTGAAAATCTTATGAGAATTAGAAGTTATCTTCATGAAACTACATATAAGAGCCACAAAAGTACTCCTAGACAATTGGAGAATGACTGTTCTCTTTGTTAAACCTCCTCGGGTGTTTCGTCGTTTTTTTTTTTTTTAATTGTCTGGACTCATAATCCCTGAATAAGCTGGGGAGTGCCAGGGTATAATCTGTAATCTTAATTAACTGTGATCATGTGGTTGAATATGTTTGAGAAGATATTTTGGGGTATAATGTTCTAGAACATTGCTTCGCCTTTTTTCTACATTTAACTGTTTTTGATTTGCTTCTAACTATAAAATTGAACTACCATAATAATCTAGAAATCACTGAACAAAATGCACAACAGGCCAAGCAAGTCAGAAATACTCTATTTTTCTTATTGACTCTTCTATTAAGAAAAGATTGTAATTTTTCCCCCCTCTCCCCATTGATGCAATGTAAATAAGCATGGGTCAACTCTTATTATAAAGAAAACTTCTCTGAGCCTCTGTTTTTTCATTGGTAAACTGCAGACGATTCTTATTTCTTTTTTTCATTTTTATTTTACTTTAAGTTCTGGAATACATGTGCAGAACGTGAAGGTTTGTTACATAAATATACATGTGTCGTGGTGGTTTGCTGCACCTATCAACCTGTCATCTAGGTTTTAAGCCCTGCATGCATTAGGTATTTGTCCTAATGCTCTCTCTCCCCTTGCCCCCAACCCCCAACGGGCCCCAGTGTGTGATGTTCCCCTCCCTGTGTCCATGTGTTCTTATTGTTTAACTCCCACTTATGAGCAAGAACATGAGGTGTTTGGTATTCTGTTCCTGTGTTAGTTTGCTGAGAATGATGGTTTTCAGCTTCATCCGTGTCCCTGCAAAGGACATGAATTCATTCTTTTTTATGGCTGCATAGTATTCCATGATGTATATGTGCCACATTTTCTTTATCCAGTCTATCATTGATGGGGATTTGGGTTGGTTCCAAGACTTTGCTATTGTAAATAGTGCTGCAATAAATGGGTTTTTGTGAAGTTAAAATGCGTGAAATCACCTAAGCTAGATGTTGCAACCTCAAATGCACACAGAATGCATAAAATTTAAAAATAAACAAAAGTGGCCAAGTTGGAGACAGAGAAGAGTGTTAGAGAATGTTGAGAACTGGTGAGCACACACTGTTTTTAATTGGGAATGGTGCTACTGGTCAGTGTCAGTACCAGCTAATTGCTCCCATGGGGACATGGTGATCCAATGCTGCTCAACCTGATATTTTTCAGAGAAACTAGAAATCTAGATTCTTATGTGAAATTCTATTGTGACTAATTTAACACTTCTGAACATCTCGATGTAGGCTAGTATCTAATGGGCCAAACTTTGTAGGCAGTTTGAGATCTGCAGTCTAACACATAGAAAGTATTTGATAAAAGTGCCTCCTTATTTCTCCCACTTTTATCCAAACTTTTGGATAAATATTTAAGTTATTTAAGATGCCCCACAGGTTGAAAATAAGTGAACAAAGAATCATAGACATTAGTAGTTATTGGTTGGGTTTTGAAATACAATAAGGACAGTGATGACTATTTTTGTGGTCTGGCCAAACCCCCAGGAATCTCTGAAGAACATAGCCTTGCATTATTTGGACTTCTCTGGCCCCTGATGGCAGTATGATGGTTTAGTGACAGCTGAAAATGTACACGCAAGTAAAGACAAGACTGTTGTGAACGTGGATCCAGACTTAAATGGAGAATAATCAGTCCCAGAAACTGACAGTATGGAAGCCAAACTCTGTGTTAATGAGCACTTTGATGAAGAGAGCCAGGTGGGTTTGAAGATGGACTACCAATCTTTGGTGTTCCTCTGGGCATGTGGTCAAAATGCCATTTTTACTAATTGTTAATCACATGACAAATAGCCTAGCATGCAACCAGCAGGTGATATGAAACTGCAGGTGAAGAAATTTCAGAGCATAATGCAGTATAGCCTTGTTTTCAGGAAGAAGCCAAAACTGAGCTGGAAAAACACAATTTGGGGAATAAACTGCAAAAACCCACATACAAGAAAGTTTGAATTAATAAAATGAAATAGCAGAATCAATCAAACAGAAAACAATACATTCAGCACTAAGAAAAAAAATCAGCTATTTGGAAAAAAAAGTGAAAGCCACTAAAGAATAGCCCCATTAAGAAGCTAAGCCATGGAATCTGCTGGAAAATACAAAACATATTTGAAGAACTGTCAAGGTTTATAAAGGAAGCCAGTGTACAAGGCCCCCAATCTGTCCTTGGGCAGACTTTCTACTGGGGATGGAAATGGATTCGTTTGGCCTCCACCTCAGTGGGGAAAACAATTTTTCCCACAATATGTAAAGTTCACAGTCAATATATCTTTCTCTTTTAAATTGCAAGTTTTTACTACCATTTGTTAAGTACCAGGATGTTGCCTACAGCAAAGATTCACATCATAGCCTTGCAAATTGTGGCCAGCCCACAATTACCCATTTGGTTAAATCCTCATACAGGTTGTGGAAGCATGAGGAAGAAAAGGTGTTCACAAATATTGCATTTAAAACGATAGTAAACAGGAAGGCCACTGCCTGTTCAGACAGGAACATGTAGGGTGCCTCTACCTAGATGAGGTCTCCAAAGACCAAGAAATTTGATCATCCATTACATTTGCTCTAGTACTCACTGAATTGTAAGCATCATGAAGACATAGATACCGCTTTTTTTCCACTGGTGCAATTCCAGCCCCTAACACAGTGCCTGGCACATAGCAGGCACAGAGAAAATATTTGTGGGAGGAATGAATACATAAATAAGTTAATAAAGGAATTAAATCCAACAATTTGATTTGGCCTAATAATGGTACCTACTATATAAGGAACACCTACTAAGTGCCCAGCTTTTATGTTATTTCTTATTTTTTAATTCTATAAGGGAAGAAGAACATATATTTTTATTCTACAGAGGAAAAAACTGAGGTTCAGAAATCATGAGTAACTAAATTAAAGTCACATGACTAGTAAGTGGCAAAAGTGAGATTTGAACATGTGGTTATTTAACCCTAAAAACATACTCTTTCATTATGCCATTCTGTTTAGCTTCATCCATATCAACTCAGGGAGAGGGACTCAAGTTGTTCAAAGAAACATAAGACTTAAATCCAGGTTATCTGCTCTACCCGCTTTGCCCTTTCTAAGGTACCCCAAGCCCTCTTTCTGCTTTGTTTTCCTCATTGAAGCCCTTGGCAAACAATATCTTTTGAGCATGTTTCACACAGCAGACACCAGCATGCTCTACAGTGTAATAAATGCTGATGTCAGAGCTACCATAAGAGACAGAAGTCATTTCATTTTACATCAAGATACGAGTCACCATCTGGAAGACCAGATACGCCAATCTTAATTTGAGACCAGATTTTCAAATCTAACTCCAATGTGAGGGAAATGCTTATCAGTATTCAAAGTGAAGACTTGGGTCACTCTGCCTAGCAAACATTCATTTTGTTAGGACTCCCTTTCATGAGCAAAAGTAAACGCATTCTGCAAACAGCTAGAGCTCCTTTCTGTATTAGTTCAGACTCTTGTTTGACAGGAATAGAAACTCACTTGGACAAGAATACAACACAAGGAGGAAATTTATTATAAGGAAATACAATGTCTCCCGGAACCTGAGGGCAGGAATGCATCTGAGACTCAGAAATAGACCAAAGATGGTGTCACCCTCCTCTTTGCATCTCTACCCTGCAAGTTAGCTTTCTCTGCTTCTCATCCCACATGGTGAAACGTAGCCACCCACAACTCCAGTGATTAAATGCTGCTATTTAAGAGACCAGTCAGATGCGTGTGAGAATTCTAAATCCACTTTGGTGCAGCTTGAGTCAGTTTCCCACTCCTGGCCAATCCACTGAGGTTTGGTAGGCAAGGGTCATATTTTATAAACATGATCATACTTTATATACATGGTGACCATATGGATGGAGCAGAGCTGAAAAGGGCTTGTCTCTGTAAAGAAGAAAGGAGTGAGGGGGAGTGAGTTCTGAGCAAGTTAACCACTCTCAATTGCCTTCTGTACTGTTATCTATATATACTGATACGAAGAAAAATAACTCTTCTGTGTACAATCAAATGCAAAGGTGGAATTTAAAGCGAGAGTTCACTGATTATAAAGGTTTTAACAGATTAATATTTAGGACAATAAATTGGCTCTTTGAGTACTCTACAATTCAGCATGTCTTGATGCACAAAATGACTTTTAAAACTCCTATAACCATTCCATCATCTATAACCCCATCCCATGTATTTCTAAAAACCACAATGCTATGCCAGCATCATGTTAAGCATTCATCTTATGATTTGTATTGATGAAAGTCGCTTACTTCCAGGTCTCCTTGTTGTTAAGTTACTTTTTATGCTTTCTTGTGAGATGAATGTCTCCATCCCTGCTAAGAATTCCAGCTCAGCCTTTGCATATTATCTCAATGATCTCAGATACTTTATCTCTATACATTCTTTATGGATCGCATTACTTTCAACACCTCTTATCTCTTGCCTGCAAAATCATCCTCCAGTGCAAAAGTGAAAGAAGAGCATTATCTCCAACCACCTTTCTCTCTCGGTGATGGCTTCGTCAACTCTCCATAGGCTAATCACATTTCAGAATAATGGTATTTGGGGATGAATTTATCTGGTGCTGATTTATCAAAACCAAATCTTTGTATAAGAAGATTCTCTTTTGGCATGATTCTACCAGATTTTTTTGTGTGTTCCCACCTGAACTGTAATTCTCCCAAACATAAATAGCCTTCTAGCCTCATTTTTCTCTCTGCATTTGGATCAGTGCTTGTCATCAAAGGCAAGAGCTTGCTTTTGTTAGGAGCAGGACTGTTTTCTATTGTGTATCCCTCTCCAGACAGTGGTGTTATCATTTGACAATATCTCTCAGGACTTTTTATTACCATGCAACTAAGTTTTAAACCTATTTTGATTCAAACATAGTTGATTAAAATCATTAAGTGCTGGCTTATCCAATAAAGCATATTCGGAGTCATTCAGAAAGTACATATTGGCATACTTACTCCACACAAGAGAGTGGGCAAAAAAGAATGGAGATGAATCAGATGTTGTCCCTGACCTTAAGGAAGTCGTGATCTATACATTTTGTATATAAATAAGCCCAATCAACTTTCATGCCTGGGAAAAGTCAATATCAAATTAACTTATAGATGATTTCCAAGGACTACTATGAATCATTATTTTCTTTATTCAATTCAATTCATTAAAACAGATATGAAGTCTGCTTTTTCATTCTTAACATCCTTATTTAACAGTAATAACTAATACTTTTTGAATGTTCTCTGTGTATCAGGCTCAGTGCTACGTAGTTTACATACGCAAGTGATTCACATATGCAGCCAAGTTTGAGACCATTGCTATAGCCTATTTTTTTGTATGTGCATATATAAATATCCCACAGAGGCTTCTAATGTACAATGGAGGGAAAAGAAAACCTTGATTTTAGCTCTACTGCAGTCAAAAGTGAAAGAATCTCTAAAGAAGCAGCCAAAGTATTTATATATTTTTAAAGCCTTCGAAAGGCACAGCCAGGGAGTTTTTGAGAACCATTCTCCTAATTAAATGTTGTTTTTCATTGACCATCTACTCTGTTTTAAACTTTATCTATTGCTTGTCTTTGCACTAGTATTTGTTGTATCAGCCCATCTCCAAGGGTCTGCAAAACTGATCAGGATATAGGCCTTTTGAGCTCCAGGTCCTCAATGTTAATCAATTTTATGATATTCCTGAGCTGAAAAGGGACATTTCATTGCAGTGTTTAAGTGGTTCAGTGTTTAATCTTGGAATCGAGTTATTTGGGATTCTATCCTAGTTCTTTTTTTTTTTTTAACTTTTATTTTAAGTTCAGGGGTACATGTGCAGGTTTGTTACATAGGAAAACTTGTGTCATGGGTTTTTTTTTACAGATCATTTCATCATCCAGGTATTAAGCCCAGTACCCATTAGTCAGTTTTCCTGATCTTCTCCCTCCTCCCACCATCTACCCTCAAGTAGGCCCCTGTGTGTGTTGTTCCCCTCATTGTGTCCATGTGTTCTCATCATTTAGCTCCCACTTGTAAATGAGAACATTCAGTATTTGATTTTCTGTTCGTATGTTAGTTTGCTAAGAATAATGGCCTCCAACTCCATCCATGTCGCTACAAAGGACAGGATCTCATTCTTTTTTATAGCTGCATAGTATTCCATGGGGTATATGTACCACATCTTCTTTATCCAGTCTACCATGAGGGGCATTTAAGTTGATTCCATATCTTTGCTATTGGGAATAGTGCTGCAATGAACATATTTGTGCATGTGTCTTTGTGATAGAATGATTTATATTCCTTTGGGTATATACCCAGTGATATGGTTTGGCTCTGTGTCCCCACCCAAATCTCATATCTAATTGTAATTCCCACATGTTGAGGGACGGAGGTGATTGGCTCATGAGAGAGGTTTTCCCCCATGCTATTCTCATGATAGTGAGTGAGTTCTCATGAGGTCTGATGGTTCTATAAGTGTTTGACAATTCCTCCTTCACATGCTCCTCTCTCTTCTACCACCTTGTGAAAAAGGTCCTTGGTTCCTCTTTGCCTTCCACCATGATTTTAAGTTTCCTGAGGTTTCCCCAGCCATATGGAACTGTGAATCAATTAAACGTCTTTTCTTGCTGAATTACCCAGTCTCGGGTATTTCTTTATAGTAGTGTGAAAACAGACTAATACAGTAAAGTTGTACCACAGAGAGTTGGGTGCTGCTATAAAGATACTTGAAAATATGGAAGCAACTTTGGAACTGGGTAATGGGCAAAGGTTGGAACAGTTTGGAAGGCTCAGAAGAAGACAGTAGGATGTGGGAAGTTTGGAACTTCCTAGAGACTTGTTGAGTGGTTTTGACCAAAATGCTGATACTGATGTGGACAATGAAATCCAGACTGAGGTGGTCTTAGATGGAGCTGAGGAACTTATCTGGCACTGGAGCAAAGGTCACTCTTACTATGCTTTAGCAAAAAGACTGGCAGCATTCTGCCCTGCCCTAGAGATCTATGGCACTTTTAACTTAAGAGAGATGATCTGAAATTGGAATTTATGTTTAAAAAGGAAGCAGAGCTAAAAGTTTGGAAAATTTGCAGTCTGATGATGCAATAGAAAAGAAAATCCCATTTTCTTGGTAGAAATTGAAGCTAGCTGCAGAAATTTGCATAAGTAACAAGGATTTAATTGTTAATTGCCAACACAATGGGGAAAATGTCTCCAGGGCATGTCAGAGATCTTAGCAGTATCCCCTCCCATCACAGGCCTTGCAGCCTAAAAGTAACAAGTGGCCTCAAAGCCTAGGAGAAAAAAATGGTTTCATGGTTTGGGTCCAGAGTCCTTTTGCTATGTGCAGCATCAGGATTTTGTGCCCTGCATCCCAGCTGCTCCAGCTCCAGCCATGGCTAAAAGGAGCCAAGGTACCACTCGGCCTGTTGCTTCAGAGGATGCAAGCCCCAACCTTTGGCAGCCTCCACGTGGTGATGGGCCTGTGGGTACACAGAAGAATTGAGGTTTGGGATCCTCTGCCTAGATTTCACAGGTTATATGAAAATGCCTGGATGTCCAGGCAGAAGTCTGCTTCAAGGGCAGGGCCCTCATGGAGAAACTCTGCTGGGGTAGTGTGGAAGGGAAATGTGGGGTGTGAGGCCCCATACGGAGTCCCCACTAGGGCACTGCCTAGGGAGCTGTGAGAAGAGGGTCACCATCCTCTAGAACCCAGAATTGTAGATCCACCGACAGCTTGAACCATGTGCCTTGAAAAGCTGCAGGCACTCAATGCTAGCCCATGAAAAGGCTGCCATGGCTGTGTGAGCTCACATCTTGCATCAACATGCCAAGAATATGAAACATGGAGTCAAAGGAGATGATTTTGGAGCTTTAAGATTTAATGACTGCCCTGCTGGATTGCAGATTTTCATAGGGCTTGTAACACCTTTGTTTTGGCGAATTCCTCCCACTTGGAACAGGAGCATTTACCCAATGCCTGTAACCACATTGTATCTAGGAAGTAACTAATTTGCTTTTGATTTTTTAGGCTCATAAAATCAAGAATGGCAGAAGGGACTTGCCTTCTCTCGGATGAGACTTTGGACTGTGGATCTTCGAATTAATGCAGGAATGAGTTAAGACTTTGAGGACTGTTGGGAAGGCATGATTGGTTTTGAAATGTGAAAAGACATGAGATTTGGGAGGGGCTAAGAGCAGGATGGTATGGTTTGGCTCTGTGTCCCCATGCAAATCTCATCTCAAATTGTAATTCCCACATGTTGAGGGAGGGAGGTGATTGGATCGTGGGAGAGGTTTTCTCCATGCTGTTCTCATGATAGTGAGTTCTCATGAGATCTGATTGTTTCGTTTCGTAAGCAAAGCCTTTGACAGTTCCTCTTTCACACACTCCTCTCTCTCTTGCCACCATGTGAAGAAGGTCCTTGCTTCCCCTTTGCCTTCTGCCACGTTTCTAAGTTTCCTAAGACCTCCCAGCCATGTGGAACTGTAAGTCAATTAAGCCTCTTTCCTTTCTAAATTACCCAGTCTTGGGTATTTCTTTATAGTCGTGTGAAAACAGAATAATACACCCAGTAAAGAGATTGTTGGGTCAAATGTTATTTCTGTTTTCAGTTTTTTGAGGAATAACCACATTGTCTTCCACCATGGCTGAACAAATTTACACTCCCACCAACAGAGTATAAGCATTACTTTTTCTTCACAACCATGCCAGCATCTGTTATTTTTTGACTTTTTAATAATACCCATTCGGACTAGTGTGAGATGGTATTTCATGGTTTTCATTTCCCTTTCCCTAATGATCAGTGATGTTGAGCTTCTTTTCATATGATTGTTCACCACATGTATGTCTTCTTTTGAAAAATGTCTGTTAATGTCCTTTAATGGGGTTGTTTTATTCTTGTAAATTTGTTTAAGTTCCTTACAGATGCTGGATATTAGACCATTGTCAGATGCACAGTTTGCAAATATTTTCTCCCATTCTGTAGGTTGCCTGTTTATTCTGTTGATACTATCTTTTGCTGTGCAGAAGCTCTTTAGTTTAATTAAATCTCTTTTGTCAACTTTTGCTTTTGTCGTAACTGCTTTTGGCATCTACATCATGAAATCTTTGCCTGTTCCTATGTCAAGAATGGTATTGCCAAGTCGTCTTCCAGGGATTTTTAGAGGTTTGGGTTTTACACTTAAGTCTTTAATTTTAAATGTAGGTTGTCTTCCAGGGTTTTTACAGTTTGGGTTTTTACATTTAAGTCTTTAATCCATTTTAAGTTGATTTTTTTTTTTGAGTCTGTCTCCAAAGTTCTTTTTTTTTTAAATTTTATTATTATTATACTTTAAGTTTTAGGGTACATGTGCACAACATGCAAGTTTGTTACATATGTATACATGTGCCATGTTGGTGTGCTGCACCCATTAACTCCTCATTTAGCATTAGGTATATCTCCTAATGCTATCCCTTCCCCTTCCCCCCACCCCACAACAGTCCCCAATGTGTGATGTTCCCCTTCCTGTGTCCATGTGTTCTAATCGTTCAATTCCCACCTATGAGTGAGAACATGCGGTGTTTGGTTTTTCGTCCTTGGCAATAGTATGTTGAGAATGATGGTGTCCAGTTTCATCCATGTCCCTACAAAGGACATGAACTCATCATTTTTTATGGCTGCATAGTATTCCATGGTGTATATGTGCCACATTTTCTTAATCCAATCTATCATTGTTGGACATTTGGGTTGGTTCCAAGACTTTGCTATTGTGAATACTGCCGCAATAAACATACACGTGCATGTGTCTTTATAGCAGCATGATTTATAATCCTTTGGGCATATACGCAGTAATGGGATGGCTGGGTCAAATGGCATTTCTAGTTCTAGATCCCTGAGGAATTGCCACACCGACTTCCACAATGGTTGAACTAGTTTACAGTCCCACCAACAGTGTAAAAGTGTTCCTATTTCTCCACATCCTCTCCAGCACCTGTTGTTTCCTGACTTTAATGATCGCCATTCTAACTGGTGTGTGATGGTATCTCATTGTGGTTTTGATTTGCATTTCTCTGATGGCCAGTGATGATGAGCATTTTTTCATGTGTTTTTTGGCTGCATAAATATCTTCTTTTGAGAAGTGTCTGTTCATATCCTTCGCCCACTTTTTGATAGGGTTGTTTGTTTTTTTCTTGTAAATTTGTTTGAGTTCATTGTAGATTCTGGATATTAGCCCTTTGTCAGATGAGTAGGCTGCAAAAATTTTCTCCCATTCTGTAGGTTGCCTGTTCACTCTGACGGTAGTTTCTTTTGCTGTGCAGAAGCTCTTTAGTTTAATTAGATCCCATTTGTCAATTTTGGCTTTTGTTGCCATTGCTTTTGGTGTTTTAGACATGAAGTCCTTGCCCATGCCTATGTCCTGAATGGTATTGCCTAGGTTTTCTTCTAGGGTTTTTATGGTTTTAGGTCTAACATTTAAGTCTTTAATCCATCTTGAATTAATTTTTGTATAAGGTGTAAGGAAGGGATCCAGTTTCAGCTTTCTACATATGGATAGCCAGTTTTCCCAGCACCATTTATTAAATAGGGAATCGTTTCCCCATTGCTTGTTTTTGTCAGGTTTGTCAAAGATCAGATAGTTGTAGATATGTGGCATTATTTCTGAGGGCTCTGTTCTGTTCCATTGTTCTATATCTCTGTTTTGATACCAGTACCATGCTGTTTTGGTTACTGTAGCCTTGTAGTATAGTTTGAAGTCAGGTAGCGTGATGCCTCCAGCTTTGTTCTTTTGGCTTAGGATTAACTTGGCAATGTGGGCTCTTTTTTGGTTCCATATGAACTTTAAAGTAGTTTTTTCCAATTCTGTGAAGAAAGTCATTGGTAGCTTGATGGGGATGGCATTGAATCTATAAATTACCTTGGGCAGTATGGCCATTTTCATGATACTGATTCTTCCTACCCATGAGCATGGAATGTTCTTCCATTTCTTTGTATCCTCTTTTATGTCATTGAGCAGTGGTTTGTAGTTCTCCTTGAAGAGGTCCTTCACATCCCTTGTAAGTTGGATTCCCAGGTATTTTATTCTCTTTGAAGCAAATGTGAATGGGAGTTCACTCATGATTTGGCTCTCTGTTTGTCTGTTATTGGTGTATAAGAATGCTTGTGATTTTTGTACATTGATTTTGTATCCTGAGACTTTGCTGAAGTTGCTTATCAGCTTAAGGAGATTTTGGGCTGAGAAGATGGGGTTTTCCAGACATACAATCATGTCATCTGCAAACAGGGACGATTTGACTTCCTCTTTTCCTAATTGAATACCCTTTATTTCCTTCTGCTGCCTGATTGCCCTGGCCAGAACTTCCAACACTATGTTGAATAGGAGTGATGAGAGAGGGCATCCCTGCCTTGTGCCAGTTTTCAAAGGGAATGCTTCCAGTTTTTGCCCATTCAGTATGATATTGGCTGTGGGTTTGTCATAGATAGCTCTTATTATTTTGAGATACGTCCCATCAATACCTAATTTAATGAGAGTTTTTAGCATGAAGGGTTGTTGAATTTTGTCAAAGGCCTTTTCTGCCTTTCTATCTCTATTGAGATAATCATGTGGTTTTTGTCTTTGGTTCTGTTTATATGCTGGATTACATTTATTGATTTGTGTGTGTTGAACTAGCCTTGCATCCCAGGGATGAAGCCCACTTGGTCATGGTGGATAAGCTTTTTGATGTGCTGGTGGATTCGGTTTGCCAGTATTTTATTGAGGATTTTTGCATCAATGTTCATCAAGGATATTAGTCTAAAATTCTCCTTTTTGTTGTGTCTCTGCAGGCTTTGGTATCACGATGATGCTGGCCTCATAAAATGAGTTAGAGAGGATTCCCTCTTTTTCTGTTGATTGGAATAGTTTCAGAAGGAATGGTACCAGCTCCTCCTTGTACCTCTGTTTAAGTTGATTTTTGTATATAGTGTGAGGAACATGTCCAGTATCAATCTTCTGCTTATGGTTAGCCAGTTATCCCAGCACTATTTATTTAATAGGGAATCCTTTCCCTGTTGCTTGTTTTTGTCAGCTTTGTCAAAGATGAGATTATTATCGTTATGGGGCCTTATTTCTGGGTTCTCTATTCTGTTCCATTTGTCTATGTCTCTGTTTTTGTAGTAGTACCATGCTGTTTTGCAGCCCTGTATTATAGTTTGAAGTCAGGTAGCGTGATGCCTCCAGCTTTGTTCTTTTTGCTTAGGATTGCCTTTTTGAGCTTTTTTATGGTTCCATATGAATTTTAAAATACTATTTTCTAGTTCTGTGAAGAATGTCATTGGTAGTTTAATAGAAATAGCATTGAATCTACAAATTGCTTTGGACAGTATGGCCATTTTAATGATATTGAGTCTTCTTATACAAGAGTATGGAATGTTTTCCATTTGTTTGTGTCATCTCTGATGTTGTTGAGTAATGTTTTATAGTTCTTTCTGTAAAGATCTGTCACCTCTCTGGTTAGCTGTATTCCCAGTTATTTTATGTTGTGGCTGTTGTGAATGTGATTGTGTTCCTGGTTTGGCTTTCAGCTTGACTATTGTTGATGTATAGGAATGCTAGTGATTTTTGTACATTGATTTTGTATCCTGAGACTTAGTCAAAGTTGTTTATTAGCTTAAGGAACCTTTGGGCTGAGACTATAGGGTTTTCTAGATATAGGATCATGTCATCAGCAGAGAGGGATAGTTTGACTTACTCTCTTTATTTCTTTCTGTTGTCTGATTTCACCAGCCAGGACTTCCAAAACTGTGTTGAATAGGAGTGGTCAGAGAGGGTATCCTTGTCTTTTGCGGCTTTTGAGGGGAAATGCTTCCAGCTTTTGTCCATTCAGTATGATGTCAGCTGTGGGTTCGTCATAGATGGCTCTTATTATTTTGAGGTATGTTCCTTCAATACCTAGTCTATTGAGAGTTTTTAACATGAAGCAATGTTGAATTTTGTGAAAGCCTTTTCTGCATCTATTGAGATAATGTGGTTTTTGTCTTTTGTTTTGTTTATGCGATGAATCACATTTATTTTTTTGTGTCTGTTGAACAAACTTTGCATTCCAGGGGTGAAGCCTACTTGATCGGGTGGAGAAGCTCTTACGATGTGCTGCTGGATTCAGTTTGCTGGTGTTTTGTTAAGGATTTTTGCATTGATGTTCATCAAGGATATTGGCCTGAAGTTTTTTTGTTGTTGTTGTATCTCCACCAGGTTTTGGCATCAGAATGGTGCTTACCACATAGAATGAGGTAGGGAGGAGTCCCTCTTCAATTTTTGAAATAGTTTCATCAGGAATGGTATCAGCTCTTCTTTTTATATCTGGTAGTATTCAGGTGTGAAACCATCTGGTCCTGGGCTGTTTTTGGTTGGTAGGCCATTAATTACTGATTTAATTCAGAGCTCATTATTGGTCTATTCAGGGATTCAACTTCTTCGTGGTTCAGTCTTGGGAGGATGTATGTGTCCAGGAATTTATTCATTTCTTCTAGATTTTCTAGTTTATGTGCATAGAGGTATTCATAATATTTTCTGATGGTTGTTTGTATTTCTCTGGGGTCAGTGGTAATATATTCCCTTTTTCATTTCTGATTGTATTTATTTGGATCCTCTCTCTTTTCTTCTTTATTAGTCTAGCTAGTGGTAGAGGTATTTTATTAATTTTCTCAAAAAATGCCTCCTGTATTCATTGATATTTTAAATGGCTTTTCATGTGTCAGTCTTCTTCAGTTCAGCTCTAATTTCGGTTATTTCTTGTCTTCTGCTAGCTTTGGGATTGGTTTGCTCTTGGTTTCCTACTTTTTGTTGTGGTGTTGGGTTGTTAACTTGAGATCTTTCTTTATGATATGGACTTTAGGAGCTCTAAATCTATCTTAACACTGCTTTAGCTGTGTCCCAGAGATTCTTGCATGTTGTATCTTTGTTCTCATTGTTTTAAAAAACTTGATTTCTGTCTTAATTTCATTATTTAACCAAAAGCCATTCAGAGCAGGTTATTCAATGTAAATCTACTTGTATGGTTTTGAGTGAATTTCTTTGTTTTGATTTCTAATTTCATTGTGCTATGGTCAGAAAGATTGTTTATTGTGGTTTCAGTTCTTTTGCATTTGCTGAA
This sequence comes from Pan troglodytes, assembly GCF_028858775.2. Classification (NCBI taxonomy): domain Eukaryota; kingdom Metazoa; phylum Chordata; class Mammalia; order Primates; family Hominidae; genus Pan; species Pan troglodytes. The sequence continues at coordinate 72,359,190 of NC_086015.1, forward strand.
AAGTGTTTTACTTACAATTATGTGATTGATTTTAGAGTAAGTACCATGTGACAATGAGAAGAATATATATTCTGTTGTTTTGGGGTAGAGAATTCTGCAGATGTTTATCAGTTCCATTTGGTACAGTGCTGAGTTCAAGTCCTGAATAACTTTGTGAATTTTCTACCTCAATAATCTATCTAATATTGTCAATGGGGTGTTAAAATCTCTTACTATTATTGTGTGGGAGTCTAAGTCTCTTCTAAGGTGTTCAAGAACTTTCTTTATGAATCTGAGTGCTTCTGCATTGAGTGTATATATATTTAGGATACTTAGGTCTTGTTGAATTCAACCCTTTACCATTATGTAATGCCCTTCTTTGTCTTTTTTCATCTTTGTTGGTTTAAAATCTGTTTTGTCTAAAACAAGGATTGAAGTCATTACTTTTTTTGTTTGTTTTTCATTGGCTTGTTGGATTATTCTGTGTCCCTTTATTTTGAACCTATGCATGTCCTGCTTCTATAATTACTAACTGTGGGACCTTGGGTAAGATGGTTGCCCTTTCTTAACCTCGCATTCCTCATCTGTTAACTGGAGGTAATAATAGAGCCTACCTCACTGGGTTTTCGCCCCTGAGGATTACATGAGATAATGTAGCATCTAGACTATTACGAGGAAGATGGAAAGAACTGTTTTCAAGTTGTTTCCCATAGGTGGGATAAATTTTACTTATTTTGAAAACTTTTCCAATGACTGTGTAAACAACATGGCGTTTCCCCAGCATAAATCCTGATCAAAGACTAAAGTACTTGCTAAACCAGGTTATTAGCAGATAATAGTCAGTGTCAGAGTAAGTGGCTAAGAAAACAAGACTTCAAAACCTGACGACCTAGATTTGAATCCTTGCTTTTCATCGTATTAGCTGTGGGATTTTGAGACGGCACTTAAAGTCTCTGGGCCTGTTTTATCTTTTTTTTAAAAGGATACACTATTCGTTTCTGCCTTGAAAGTTGTTATAAAGACTGAATAAATCCGCACGAAGCACTTAGTGCAATATGTGGCATGTTGTAGGCAATCTCAAGTATTTGCTATGACTAGATTTATTCATAATGTTATTGTTAAACATATCTAGAAACCGTTACAAACTATACCCTGTAGGCCAAACTTTACTTGCCTCCTTTTTTTTTAAGTAGTTTCCTACTGGAACACAGTCACACTTACTCATTTACAAATTATTTGTCTTTTCAAATTTTTTTATTTGAAATACAATCGTACATATTTATGAGGTATATAGTAATGTTTCGATACATATAGTATGCAGTGAGCAAATCAGGGTAATTAGCATATCCATTATCTTGAACATTGATTATTTCTTAGTGTTGGGAGCATTGAGTATCCTTTTTCTAGTTATCTGAAACTGTATAATATCTTAGTGTTAACTCTGGCCATCCTACAGTGCTAAAATTTGGCTGCTTTTGTGTTACAAGTAGCCACAGAGTTCACGTGACCCCCAGAGCCTAATACTTTCACTATCTGGCCCTTCACAGAAAACCTTTGCTGACTTGCTATGAACAAGACATTGTGCCAAATTTATTCTCCACACCATGAATAATATTTTTTCAGTAACACCAGATAGATACTGTTGTTATCCTTATTTTTTATATGAGGAAACAAAGACTCAGATTTACCACTTAAAATGTCCAAAGTCATACAACTAACAAATGACACAGCTGGAATTTGAAGCACTTTTATATGACACTACAATTCACAATCGTAATCATATCACATTTTTTAGATTAGGTTAGGTTGTTCTCTGGTGATGTGTAGTGACTGAGGTGGTTATGAGTTTGTTTGTTTGTTTGTTTGTTTGTTTTTTTAGTTGTCTCTAGTATCCTATGTAGATAGCATGGAGAGCACATATTTGAAAAGTCCACATTTGGGTCAATCAGTTCCATTTTACAAGTGTTAAGAACTCATCTAGGGTGCTATGCACATGATCTAGCCTGACAATCCTGGAGGAGACTGGCCTAGCTACAGATAGGTTTTTCTACTACCATCTTTTTTGACAACTATCCTTCCCTTCCCTGGAGAGAACTGTTTGCCTTCACCAAGAATGCTGGCTCCAGAAGGCCAGCTGTGTAGCTGATGAATTAGTTTTGTAGACTATTGCTTTCTTTTCTGTTGGCCTCTTGGGTGCCTGCTCTGTAGCTAGTAGGTGTAAAGCTTATAGAAATGTGTGTAGCTGCAGCTTTGCCTGCCAGAAGTTATTTTGTTTGAGACAATACCATTTCTCTTTGATTCATTTTTTAAATATATTATATGCATAAGAATTAGGTCCTAGGAACAATTTCCCATGAGATCAATTTGCAAGACTCTTTAGTTTAGAAAGAAAGATCATTCTCTTGTGTGTATTGGTTTGATATGGAAATACATATACTTGCCCTACATCTAGATTGCTAGTGTGCTCAGAATTTTCTTTATAAAGTTCAAAATTAAATCCATACACTCTGTGCCTAATTTTTTTTTTTTTTTTTTTTTTTTTGGTGTCTGCATGCAGACACTTTCTTAAGGATGAAGCCCTTAAGCACAAGAAGAGTGTGATGGAACAAATCTCAAATCTACAGCTTCAAAAATCTGTCTTTGTTGTTGGCTGAAAGCAGGACTAAAAGTTCTGGTGACTATAAATCCAGACATTGTACTTTCAGTGATAATTAAGTTTCTCACAGATCTGACATTCTCTATGCTGGACTCAAAATGGCAGTCTATAGCTCAGTTTTCAAAAGGGGACTATTTTAAGACACTAAGGAAGAGATTATTGGAGTTCTCCAGTTACACATAAGCCTCTCCTTAAGGTCATTGGTTAAACGTAATGTTCGTGGAGCCTAGGGTATTTATTTATTTTTTACATTAAATAGTGCCACTCAGGCGATTTTTATTCATGCTATTCTGTGCCATGGAAATGTTGTATCTCAACAGAGGATTGTGGTATGAGTTTACTCCATGTTCAACCTTCAACAAGCATTTACTAGTAAATAACTCTGAGCCAGGCATTATGATGGGTGCTGGGGAAATAAAGGCATGATGATGTATTAGATTGATTTATTTTCCCAGATTTTCTGTTTCCTTTAGTGAGTCATTTTTCTGCTCTCACTCAGGACATAATTTGAAAGGCAATTCTCTGCTGTAGTCAAGGATTCCCCATATGAGGTCCATCAGTAGTACATGTAGGCTGTAACAGGGATACAAAAAACTGTTTTTCCCCCTTCATGGTGGAGGAACTCATGGTTACTTTCTGAGACCACAGCCTTGGAAGGTTATTTATAATATGCACTTCATTCAGCTCTAGGTTTTTATGAAAAACAATTATTATTGTGTTTAACAAAAGTATCTAAACCATTTCTGACTATATCATTAAAACTAATTCCTGAGATTCAAAGTGGAACTTCCCTGTTCCACTAAAATCACTCATGTTACTTTATGAATGAATGTTAAGCCTTAATTCCATAATAGGCATATTATATATAGTTTGAAAAGGCATATTCAGTATTTCAATTTGTCATTTTTAGAAACCACGTAAAATTCCTCTTGTTTTAACTAACATTAGAAAAATTAGCGTCAGAGAAATCGTGGTGGCTGGAGATATGCAGAAAAATAACAATTTTTACCAGAGAGTTTTAGGGGACATGGCATTGAGTGAACACGTTAGAATCACTAGATGTGAACTATATGTTTATAAAAAGGTAGTATAGATCTAAAGAAAAAAAGATTGCATTCATTAAATTTTATTTGCTTTAGGTAACAAACTTTTATGAATAAAGCTCCAAAGCACATTAGCAAATTTAGTAACTATATTACACAGAGGCCTCAATGTGCATTCACTGTCAATTTAGACCTTTCTATTTTTTTACACATTATTGCTCTAAGCCTATTTTCATCTATATTTTTGCATTTTTCTCTAATATATCATAGCTAATGTTTGTCTCTGTAATTTTCCATTTTTGCTGTATTCAGCTCATTTTGCCACCTATGACTTTTTTTTATCTAACCACCAGCATCCTTTTTATTTGCTTTTCCTAACAAATTCCCACATCTACAGAGTTAGATGGAGTGCTAACAGGATCTTTGTTTTGTCAGACGCTTTCGGCCTATATTCCAAAACTCTGAAACTGACAACTCTACTGAAATGAATCATTCTTAAAAAAGACATTCTACTTTTTAAATAATTTATGGCCATCTGATTTCTTTTGAATGTAAACTTCAGGGTCAGAAGGGACCTTTCGGATGGTGTTTTTAAACCTTAATTATTAGCCAACATTTCTATCATAATAGAATAGAGATCTCCACGTGATTAGCCATTAATACTTCAGCTTTACTTTGAAATCTGTTTCTTACAAGATTAAGTTGTAATTTTCACTTAATTTATACTTTTTGAGTGAACTTTTTTTTTTACAATGAAAGTAAGAAAAGTACCTCTGACCATGGGTTAAAGGTCAAATTACTATTTAATTAAAATAAAACTGAGGGTTTGCTAAGCAGTACATTGTCCACGTTTATAAGGAGAGTTCTGTATTTTTGAAGTTCATCCATGTAGGTTGATATTTTGGGAAACATGCCTAGACAGTCTTTATTCTGCATCGGGGGGACGTTGTATGTGTAAAACCATGACATGCTTGGCCTTGATTTACAAATGATCGCATGTCAACTTAAATATAATATGTATTTGACAGGGCTTTCTAGGCTCACATTTTTTACCAGAGGGAACACTGGCCATACACAAAAAGCTTTCATCAGCCTGGCCTCTTTGTGACTAAAAATATTGTATTCATTTCTTATATTATCTTTAATAACTGTCCCATTTTTTCTATTATGAATTTGGCATTTAATATCTTTGTATGCATAACTTTGTAAACTTTTGCAAGAATATCAATAGAAGAGATTTTAAGAATTGATATTACTGGGTCAAAGGTATGTCCATTGAAATGTTAGTAAATACTGCCAAATTATATTCTTTTAAAAAGTATCTATTGGTTGATTCCCGGGCAAGATGGCCAAATAGGAACAGCTCCAGTCTGCAGTTCCCAGCAACAACAACAGAGAAGGCGGGTGATTTCTGCATTTCTAACTGAGGTACCTGGCTGATCTCATTGGGACTGGTTAGACAGTGGGCGCAACCCACAGAGGGTGAGCAGAAGCTGGGTGGGGTGTTACCCCACCCAGGAAGTGTAAGGGGTCGAGAAACTCCCTCCCCTAGCTGAGGGAAGCAATGAGGGACTGTGCTGTGTGGGATGGTGCTATCCGGCCCAGATACTATGCTTTTCCCAAAGTCTTTGCAACCCACAGACCAGATTTGCTTGGCTGCCTACACCACCAGGGCCCTGGGTTTCAAGCACAAAATTGGGCGGCCATATTGGCAGACACTGAGCTAGCTGCAGGACTTTTTCTTGTACCCCAGTGATGCCTGGAATGCCAGTGACAACCGTTCACTCCCCTGGAAAGGGGGGTGAAGCAAGGGAGGTGAGTGGTCTTGCTCAGCAGACCCTAACCCCGTGGAACTCAACAAGCTAAGGTCCACTGGCTTGAAATTCTCACGGCCAGCACAGCAGTCTGAAGTCAACCTGGGATGCTCAAGCTTGGTGGGGGAAGGGGCGTCCGCCATTACTGAGGCTTGAGTACAGGGTTTTCCCCTCACAATGTAAACAAAGCCTCTGGGAAGTTCAGACTGGGCAGAGCTCACCACAGAACCACAAAGCTACTGTAGCCAGACTGCCTCTCTAGATTCCTCATCTCTGGGCAGGGCATCTCTGAAAGAAAGGGAGAAACCCCAGTCAGGGACTTATATATAAAACTCCCATCTCCCTGGGACAGAGCACCTATGGGAAGGGGCGGCTGTGGGGACAGCTTCAGCAGACTTAAACATTCCTGCCTGCCAGCTCAGAAGAGAGCAGCAGATCTCTCAGCACAGCATTTGAGCTCTGCTAAGGAACAGACTGCCTCTTCAAGTGGGTTCCTGACCCCCATGCCTTCTGATGGGGAGACACCTCCCAGCAGGGGTTGACAGATGCCTTATACAGGAGAGGCAGCGGGCATCTGGCAGGTGCCCCTGTGGGACAAAGCTTCCAGAAGAAGGAGCAGGCAGCAATCTTTGCTGTTTTGCAACCTCTGCTGGTGATACTCAGGCAAACAGGGTCTGGAGTGGACCTCCAGCAAACTCCAGCAGATGTGCAGAAGAGGGATCTGACTGACTGTTAGAAGAAAAACTAGCAAACAGAAAGCAATACCATCAACATCGCAAAAAGGATGGCCATGCAAAAACTGCATCTGAAGGTCACCAAAATCAAAGACCAAAGGTCAGTAAATCCACGAAGAAGGGGAAAAAGCAGCACAAAAAGGCTGAAAATTCCAAAACCCAGAACACCTCTTTTCCTCCAAAGGATCACAACTCCTGGCCAGCAAGGGAACAAAACTGGACTGAGAATGAGTTTGATGAATTGACGGAAGTAGGCTTCAGAAGGTGGGTAATAACAAAATCCTCTGAGCTAAAGGAACATGTTGTAACCCAATGCAAGGAAGCTAAGAACCTTGATAAAAGGTTACAGGAACTGCTAGCTAGAATAACCAGTTTAGAGAAGAACATAAATGACCTGATGGAGCTGAAAAACACAGCATGAGAACTTCGTGAAGCATATACAAGTGTCAATAGCCAAATCAATCAAGTAGAAGAAAGGATATTAGAGACTGAAGATCAACTTAATGAAATAAAGCATGAAGACAAGATTAGAGAAAAAAGAGAATGAAAAGGAGTGAACAAAGCCTCCAAGAAACATGGGACTATGTGAAAAGACCAGACCTATGTTTGGTGTACCTGAAAGTGACAGAGAGAATGGAACCAAGTTGGAAAATACTCTTCAGGATATTATCCAGGAGAACTTCCCCAACCTAGCAAGACAGGCCAACATTCAAATTCAGGAAATGCAGAGAACACCACAAAGATAATCCTCAAGAAGAGCAACCATAAGACACATAATCATCAGATTCACCATGGTTGAAATGAAGGAAAAAATGTTAAGGACAGCCAGAGAGAAGGGTCAGGTTACCCACAAAGGGAAGCCCACCAGACTAACAGTGGATCTCTCTGCAGAAACCCTATAAGCCAGAAGAGAGTGGGGTCCAATATTCGACATTCTTGAAGAAAATAATTTTCAACTCAGAATTTCATATCCAGCCAAAGTAAGATTTATAAGTGAAGGAGAAGTAAAATCCTTTACAGACAAGCAAATGCTGAGGGATTTTGTCACCACCAGGCCTGCCATACAAGAGCTCCTGAGGAAGCACTAAACATGGAAAGGAAAAATCAGTACCAGCCACTGCAAAAGCATATCAAAATGTAAAGACCATCAACACTATGAAGAAACTGCATCAACTATTGGGCAAAATAACCAGCTGGAATCATAATGACAGGATCAAATTCACACATAACAATATTAACCTTAAATGTAAATGGGTTAAATGCCCCAATTAAAAGACACAGGCTGGCAAATTGGATAAAGAGTTAACACCCATCAGTGTGCTGTATTCAGGAGTCCCATCTCATGTGCAAAGACACACATAGGCTCAAAATAAAGGGAGGGAGGAATATTTAGGAAAGCAAAAAAAAAAAAGTAGGGATTGCAATCCTAGTCTCTGATAAAGCAGAATTTAAACCAACAAAGATCAAAAAAGACAAAGAAGGATATTACATAATGGTAAAGGATTAATGCAACAAGAAGAGCTAACTATCCTAAATAAATACGCATCCAATACAGGAGCACCTAGATTCATAAAGCAAGTCCTTAGAGACCTACAAAGAGACTTAGACTCCCACACAATAATAGAGGGAGACTTTAATACCCCACTGTCAATATCAGACAGATCAACGAGACAGAAAATTAACAAGGATATTCAGGACTTGAACTCAGCTCTGGACCAAGCAGAACTAATAGACATCTGCAGAACCCTCCATCTCAAATCAACAGAATATACATTCTTCTCAGCACCATATTGCACTTATTCTAAAACTGGCCACTTACTTGGAAATAAAACACTCCTCAGCAAATGCAAAAGAACGGAAATCAGAACAGTCTCTCAGACCACAGTGCAATCGAATTAGAACTCACGATTAAGAAACTCACTCAAAACCACCCAACTACATGGAAACTGAACAACCTGCTCCTGAATGATTGCTAAGTAAATAACAAAATGAGGCAGAAATAAATAAGTTCTTTGAAACCATTGAAAACAAAGACACAACGTACCAGAATCTCTGGGACACAGCTAAAGCAGTGTTTAGAGGGAAATTTATAGCACTAAATGCCCACATGAGAAAGTGGGAAAGATCTAAAATCGACACCCTAAAATCACAATTAAAAGAACTAGAGAAGCAAGAGCAAACAAATTCACAAGCTGTCAGAAGACAAAAAATAACTAAGATCAGAACAGAACTGAAGGAGATAGAGAGATGAAAAATCCTCAAAAAATCAATGAGTCCAGGAGCTGGTTTTTGAAAATATTAACAAAATGGACCACTAGCCAGACTAATAAGAACAGAGAGAAGAATCAAATAGACACACACACAGAGAAAAAAAAAGATAAAGGGGATATCACCACTGATCCCACAGAAATACAAACTATCATCAGAGAATACTGTAAACAACTGTACACAAATAAACTGGAAAATCTAGAAGAAATGGATAAATTCCTGGACACATACACCCTCCCAAGACTAAATCAGGAAGAAGTCAAATCCCTGAATAGACCAATAGCAAGTTCTCAAATAAAGGCAGTAATTAATAGCCTACCAATGGAAAAAAAAAAAAAAGCCAGGATTAGATGGATTCATAGCCAAATTCTACCAGACTTACAAAGAGAAGCTGGTACCATTCCTTCAAAAACTATTTCAAACAACAGAAAAAGAGGCACTCCTCCCTAACTTATTTTATGAGGCAAGCATCATCCTGATACCAAAACCTGGCAGAGACACAATGAAAAAAAGAAAATTTCAGGGCAATATCCCTGTTGAACATCAATGCAAAAATCCTCTGTAATATACTGACAGACCGAAACCATCAGCACATTAAAAAGCTTATCCAGCACAATCAAGTCAGCTTCATCCCGAGGATGCAAAGCTGGTTCAACATATGCAAATCAATAAATATAATCCATCACAGAAACAGAATCAATGACAAAAATTACATGATTATCTCAATAGATGCAAAAAAGGCCTTTGATAAAATTCAACACCCCTTCATGCTAAAAACACTCAATAAACTAGGTATTGATAGAATGCATCTCAAAATAATAGGAGCTATTTATGACAAAACCACAGCCAATATCATACAGGATGGGCAAATCTGGAAGCATTCCCTTTGAAAACTGGCACAAGACAAGGATGCCCTCTCTCACCACTCCTATTCAACATAGTATTGGAAGTTCTAGCCAGGGCAATCAGTCAAGAGAAAGAAATATGCATTTAGAAAACCACATCGTCTCAGCCCAAAAACTCCTTAAGCCAATAAGCAACTTCAGCAAAGTCTCAGGATAAAAATCAATGTGGAAAAATCACAAGCATTCCTGTACACCAATAATAGACAAACAGAGCCAAATCATGAGTAAACTCCTATTCACAATTGCTGCAAAGGGAATAAAATACCTAGGAATACAACTTACAAGGTGTGTGAAGGACTTCTTCAGGGAGAACTACAAACCACTGCTCAAGGAAATAAGAGAGGACACAAACAAATGGAAAAACATTCCATGCTCATGGATAGGAAGAATCAATATCGTGAAAATGGCCATGCTCCCCAAAGTAATTTATAGATTCAATGCTATCCCAATCAAACTACCATTGACTTTCTTCACAGAATAAGAAAAAAAAACTACTTTAAATTTCATATGGAACCAAAAAGGAGCCCATACAACCAAGGCAATCCTAAGCAAAAAGAACAAAATTGGAGGCATCATGCTACCTGACTTCAAACCATACTGCAAGACTACAGTAACCAAAACAGCATGGTACTGGTACCAAAACAGATATATAGACCAATGGAACAGAACAGAGGCCTCAGAAATAACACTACGCATCTACAAGTATCTGATCTTCCACAAACAAAAACAAGCAATGGGGAAAGGATTCCCTATTTAATAAATGGTGTTGGGAAAACTGGCTAGCCATATGCAGAAAACTGAAACTGGACCTCTTCCTTACACTTTATATAAAAAATAACTCAAGGTAGATTAAAGATTTAATTAAAGATGTAAGTCCTAAAACCATAAAAACTCTAGAAGAAAACCTAGGCAAATACCATTCAGGATATAGGCACTGGCAAAGACTTCATGACTAAACACCAAAAGCAATTGCAACAAAAGCCAAAATTGACAAATGGGATCTAATTAAATCAAAGAGCTCTGCCCATCAGAAGAAACTATCATCTGAATGAACAGGCAACCTACCGAATGGGAGAAAATTTTTGCAATATATTCATCTGACAAAGGGCTAATATCCAGAATCTACAAGGAACTTAAATTTGCAAGAAGAAAACTAACAACCCCATCAAAAATGGCCAAAGGATATGAACAAACACTTTTCAAAAGAAGACATTTATGCGGCCAACAAACATATGAAAAAAAAACTCATCACTGGTCGTTAGAGAATTGCAAATTAAAAGCACAATGAGATACCATCTCAACCAGTTAGAATGGCAATTATTGGCCGCGCACGGTGGCTCACGCCTGTAATCCAAGCACTTTGGGAGGCCGAGGCGGGCGGATCACGAGGTCAGGAGATCGAGACCATCCTGGCTAACACGGTGAAACCCCGTCTCTACTAAAAATACAAAAAATTAGCCGGGCGTGGTAGCGGGCGCCTGTAGTCCCAGCTACTCGGGAGGTTGAGGCAGGAGAATGGCCTGAACCCGGGAGGCGGAGCTTGCAGTGAGCCGAGATCGCGCCACTGCACTCCAGCCTGGGCGACAGAGCGAGACTCCGTCTCAAAAAAAAAAAAAAAAAAAAAAAAAAAAAAAAAAAAAGAAAAAAAAAAAAAAGAATGGCAATTATTAAAAAGTCAGGAAACAGCAGATGCTGGAGAGGATGTGGAGAAATAGGAACGCTTTTACACTGTTGGTGAGAGTGTAAATTAGTTCAACCATTGTGGAAAATGGTGTGGCAATTACTCAAGGATCTAGAACTAGAAATACCATTTGACCCAGCAATCCCATTACTGGCTATATACCCAAAGGATTATAAATCATTGCACTATAAAGACACATGCACACATACGTTTACTGCAGTACTGTTCACAAGAGCAAATAATTGCTAACAACCCAAATGTCCATCAATGATAGATGAGATAAAGAAAATGTGGCACATATACACCATGGAATACTATGCAGCCATAAAATAGAATGAGTTTATGTCCTTTGCAGGCACATGGATGAAGCTGGAAACCATCATTCTCAGCAAACTAACACAGGAACAGAATACCAAACACTGCATATTCTCACTCATAAGTGAGAGTTGAACAATTAGAACATATGGGCTCAGGGAGGGGAATATCACACACTGGGGCCTGTTGGAGGATGGTGGGCAAGGGAGGGATAGTATTAGGAGAAATACCTAATGTAGATGACAGGTTGATGGGTGCAGCAAACCACCATGGCACATGTATACCTATGTAACAAACTTACATGTATCCCAGAACTTAAAGTATAATAACAATAATAATAATAAAATATCTACTGGCATTCTCCCCAATTGTGTTTGAGAGTGTCTGTGTCTGTATACCTTCACCAACTTTGATATTAGCATTCTTTATAATTTTTGCCAAACTGGGGGAAAATGTTTGTAGATTTACTTTATATTTCCTTATTATTTTGTGAGGACTTTTGATTTTGGTCATTCGGTTTTTGTTTATTTTAGAGTAAAAACCCTGTTGAGATGAGAATTTTATAAATCAGAATTCTAGTGTTTGCTTCATTTTAAGACAAATTTTAAAAATTGAAATGTAATATATATTGAGAAAAACAGACAAGTCATGAATGAACAGCTCAGTGGATTTCCATTAACTGAACTCACCCATGATGCCATAACTCACATCAAGAGCTAGAATGTTACCAGCAATCCAGAAGTATCCCTGGTGTCCCTTCTCTGTCTCTACTACCTTTCCCAAGGTAGCTACTGTCCTAACTTCTAGCACTACAGGTTACTCTTGTCTTTAAAAACAAAACAAAAAAGAACCTTTTATTTAAATGGACTTCTATACTGTATCTTCTTTGGTGATTGTCTGCTTTCATTGACTGTGTTGCATGTAGCAGTAGATGGTTCCTTCTCATTGCTGTACAGTACTCTACTGTAGAAACATACCACAATTTAGTTTTGCTATTGATAAACATCACAGTTACTTTCAATTTGGGATTATAATCAACAAAACTGCCATGGACATTTCTGCATACTTCTTCAATGGGTGTATTTGTTATTCTTGGGCATATGCCTAGTAGAAGGATAATGTAAAATTTATCCATACATAAAGTTATCCAAACCTTCCATAAAAGTTTAAACAATTCTATTAGAATGCTGTTTTCATCACGTTATTTTACCTGTTAAAATCTTTTAAGAACTACTTAGTGTCCTCTGAATAGAATAAGAACATTTTTAAATGAATTTTAAGGTCCACTATGAATTTACACCTGATTGTCTTTCACCCTTTCCCTTACTCTCATCCTCAATGGCATCTTCCTTCATTTTGACCCCAGCACTCCAATCTCCAGCCATACTTAGTTGTTTGCCATTTTGTTTGGAGGAAAAATCTTAGTATTAACCATGAAAGACTTAAACAAAATTATGGAGGAAAAAAAGGAGAAAGGTGCTGTTTCTCTAAGACTGTTCTCGTGAGGATCTTCCATTTTCTTTCTTTTTTTTAAGTTTATTGTTTTACTTTAAGTTCCGAGTACATGTACAGAACATGTAGGTTTGTTACATAGGTATGCATGTGCCATGGTGGGTTGCTGCACCCATCAACCCGTCACCTAGGTTTTAAGTCCCGCATGCATTAGGTATTTGTCCTAATGCTGTCCCTCCCCTTGCCCCCTACCTGCCAACAGGCCCCGGTGTGTGATGTTCCCCTTTCTGTGTCCATGTGTCCTCACTGTTCAACTTCCACTTATGAGTGAGAACATGTGGTGTTTGGTTTTCTGTTCCTGTGTTAGTTTGCTGAGAATGATGGTTTCCAGCTTCATCCATGTGCCTGCAAAGGACATAAACTCATTCTTTTTTTACGGCTGACTAGTATTCCATGGTTTATATGTGCCACATTTTCTTTATCCAGTCTATCATTGATGGACATTTGGGTTGTTTGCAAGTCTTTGCTATTGTGAACAGTGACACAATAAACATATGTGTGCATATGTCTTTATAGTAGAATGAGTTATAATCCTTTGAGTATATACCCAGTAATGGGATTGCTGGGTGAAATGGTATTTCTTGTTCTAGATCCTTGAAGAATTGCCGCACTGTCTTCCACAATGGTTGAACTAATTTATACTCCCACCAACAGCGTAAAAGTGTTCCTATTTCTCCACATCCTCTCCAGCATCTGTTGTTTCCTGATGATAATTTATTTTGCTGTGCAGAAGCTCTTCAGTTTAATTAGATCAATTTGTCAATTTTGGCTTTTGTTACAATTGCTTTTGGTGTTTTAGTCATGAAATATTTTCCCATGCCTATGTCTTGAATGGTATCAATATCATGAAAATGGCCATACTTTCCAAAGTAATTTACAAATTCAGTGTTATTCCCATGAAGCTACTATTGACTTTCTTCACAGAACTAGAAAAAGCTACTTTAAATTTCAAATGGAATCAAAAAAAGAGCCCATATAGCCAAGACAATCCTAAACAAAAAGAACAAAGCTGGAGGCATCACACTACCTGACTTCAAACTATGCTACAAGGCTAAAGTAACCAAAACAGCATGGTACTGGTACCAAAACAAATATATAGACCAATGGAAATGAACAAAGGCATCAGAAATAACACCATACATCTACAACTATCTGATCTTCCACAAACCTGACAAAAACAAGCAATGGGGAAAGGATTCCCTATTTAATAAATGGTGCTGGGAAAACTGGCTAGCCATATGCAGAAAACTGAAACTGGACCCCTTCCTTACACCTTATACAAAAATTAACTCAAGGTAGATTAAAGACTTAAATGTAAAACCTAAAACCATAAAAACCCTAGAAGGATCTTCCATTTTCACAAATACTGTCTGGAGCTAGCATCCCTTCAAATGTCTTTCCTGCATTATTGACTGCAGTAGAAGTGGAGTATAAAGCAACTGGGCCTCCCCAATTGCTTCAGATCCCATGTCAATCTCATTAACCTGAATATAGTTTACTGTGAAGAAGAAAACTTTAACCTTAGGTTGAAATTTATGTGTTTTTTCCCTAGCTGTTCCTTGATGTTATTTCATTATGAACATTAACTTACGTAAATGTTTCTTCAGGGAACTGAAACTTCAGTAACTATATTCTGCTCTTCAGATTATCAGTCATAAAATGTCTGCTGTCAAATTGACATATAATCAAAGAAGAATGTTCATTTTCTTGCAGACTTCTCACTGCAGAGTCACTCATTCTTTATTTACAACTTATCTAAAGGAATAAGTTTATATTCTAAAAATTGCATTCTTTTAAATAAAGTAGAAAAATTTCTCTCTCATTTGGTCTAACCGACTTAACATCCAAATTACTCTATTTCCACACATTGCTTCTACATTGATCAAATGACAATTAATCAATATTTTTTGGCCATAAAAATGTTAAGTTCTAATTTACATAACTTTAGAGTTGAACTAGATTATTCATGACAGTCAATATAATTAAAACATCAAAGGTGATAATAACTACGAAGTTTTACAATCCAAGTCCAGCTATACTGAGCAGTTCATATTACTCCATTTCTTTTTCATGATTATCTTATGAAGAAGGTGTGCATTTTACAAAGCTCAAAGAGTTTAAGAAATGTATCCATTTTACATGGTTTATAAGCAGTAGGGTAGGGATTTGAACCCCTGTTTGAGAGATTGCTGAGCCCAGGAGATTTCATTGTAGTATTAATATTTTGCCAATTATTTCATTTCTCTGTTATTTGGGATTTCTTTACAACAGAGGCTCAACCATCCAGCTGACTAAGAATCAGTTCAATTGACTGTTTAACTATCAATCGCTAGGAATCGATGATGGTGAGTTATTTGGACTTCACTTTCAGTAGAAGTCTCAGAAAATCTGTATCTAATTGATTCTCTTTCCCAATTGCTCTCAGTAAATTTAAAGATACTCAACAATTCTTGCAGGACCATAATTCATGTTAGCATAATAAAATTCCAATAATTTCATAATAATGGATATATATTAATAATAATAGTAATGAAAACGACTACCCACTTTGAGTGGTTACTGTGTTCTAGGCACTGTGCTAAATGCTTTATGCACATTTTTCTTATTCAGTCCTCATATCTACTCAATGAGGTACATAGTTGGAACACTAAAACTTAATTCTAAATGAAGCAAATAAAAGGAGGACCATCTATTGACATGCAGAAACAAAAATTACAGAGGTAGAGCTGGCAGCATTGGATCTAGTGCTCAAAGGTGTCACAAAGGCTGGGTTCATCTATACTGCCTCTCTGCACTGGTCTCCATGTCAGCTCAATCTCGACTCACACAGGATCTCTCCAAAGGTGAGCTCACATTTTCAAGTTCAACAGAAATAAAGCTGCTTTTTACCCAATGTTTCCACACAGCCCAGGTCTAGTCTGACTTAACCAGCTTGGATGACAAGCCTATCCTTAAACCATTCACTGTGGCTGGGAAAAGACTACGCTGTTTGGCCAGGTCACAATCCCACTCCTGGAGCTGTTGTTCATTTGCACTGCATCGACTGAAAATGGGGTAGGGGTGGTCACTCTACAAAGGAAACCAGGTGTGCTGTTACCAAAAGAGGGAATGAGACATAGGCAAGCAGGAACAGTGGATTTCATCTACATATAGTAATAGTCATCATTATTCACATTTTACTGATAAGTAAATTAAGGTTCAAGAAGTTTCATTTGTTGAGATTCACCAGTTATAAAATACAATGACAGTATTCCAGCCAATGACACTCAGAGTAATTACAAAACTATAGTGCATTCCTAGCAACTAAGTCTATACATACAATGAAGATTCTCAAGAGAGCTTTATTGCTTATGCTGCTTATTCCAGCCCTGATAAGGAACCATCAGCATTTGAACCCCAGTAATCCTCCCAACTATAAGGAGAACAGAGTCATATTCAGGCTGAGTGAAGTAGAAACTGCTAAATTCTATTCCTCTCTAAACAATCAGATTCTTTAAGAGACAAATCTGTTTTTATATTTGTATAAATCTTATATATACTGTTGATTCATAGAAGATGTTATTGGTAATGACTCAACTATCAAACTTAGTGGACATTTATACATGGAAATTACCTAATTAATTCCTAACTACACACTTGAGGGGAAAATACACTAGGTGGTAACAAGAAAACAGACAAGAGAAGCAGTGACTATGTCGGGAATGTGCAATCTTCCTAGATGGCCTCAGCGGACTTTCATTTTTATACCATTGACGAGAACTGTGTCAGGTGTTCATCCACAGCTGTGAATAGGACAGAAAAATATTTTTGAATGTGTGGGCAAATTACTGTTCTAGCCATATAGAAAAAGGAGAGAATGAATATTGTGTTAGCAACAGCAATTTCCACAGCCAGGCGTTGTGCTGGACACTTGGGATAAGCCGATCAGTGAAAGCAGGCGTGACCACCAACTCTTGGAGTTTTCACTTCTTGGTAGAGGCAGACAATGTATTTCACAAACACATATAAAATTGCAGTTGTGAATGTGCTGAAGTGGAGGAAGTCATGAGTCCAGGATGATAAAGGGGGAAGTGTCACAGACCCAATCAGGAGGTTAAGGAGGGCTTCCTTGAGGAGGTGACACTGGAGCTAGGGTGGTGTCTCAGTCAACTTTAGCATTTACAGAGTTCTTCTTGTAACAAATCCACAAGTAAAGAGATAACTAAAGAGAATTTTCCTGATACTTTGAATACACTTGTACCTCATGGCTCTTTGTATTGTGAATCGCAGAAAATCTCATTCAAACTCAATCAAGAGAAAAACGTATTGACTGGCTAAAGTTCAGTGCCCTGCTTCAGGCACAGTGGCATCAAATAATACTAACATAGTGTCAGGAGGTGCTCCACCTCTCTACTCAGTGTCCCTCTGGGTTGACTCCATTCTCCTACAGGCTTTTCCATCATGGTGTTTAGAAAAGACTTACGTCTTTTCATCAGTAACACTTAGAGGAAAACAATCTACTACTTCCCCAAGAATAAATGTTCTGCATTTGGATCTCTTTGTGTGTAGCTTGGACCAGGTACCAGCCCTTGTTAACAACCACTTGGTCACTAGAGATGTCATTATCTTCATTACCAGTCTTCAGTCTTGTGCCCTCTCTTGGAGCAGGGGGTGAAATCAGCACCTCCCAAACTCCATGAACTGAAAATGGGGAAGAGAGGCCACTGGCTTCCCTAGAAGAAAGAAAAAGCAGTCTTCAGTAAAAGTAGGACTGTTTGCTGGGCAGGCAGAAAGAACAGGTGTCTGCTACAGAGTAGAAATAACTAATAACATTAATAACTGCTACAGCTAGCAATAGCAATAATACTAAGAACAAACACTTATTTTAAAAGTGTTTCTTATTATAATTTCCCCATAAAAACTCATTCTACATTCTTGGCATGTCAAGAATTTAGCCAGCCTGCTTTGCCATAGCTACGTAACCCAGAAGACAAAACTAGCTCTGCAGTTTGAAATTAGTGAGCATGAGATTTCCAGAGAGCAGGATTTCCAGTATAACCAATTCCCTTCCCTCCACCCCGAAGCTCACCTTGAATGCACCGGTGCTCATTCATTCATGCAAACTTGTCTCTGTTAGTGCTGACATGCCTGGAGAGGGTCTATTAAGGGAAGCTCATTTCAAGCACAGGTGGTCCCAGATAGCTTAGCCTCTGCCTGGTGGCCAGACTAAGTTAATTCAGATGGTCTTAGACTTCTGGTCACATCCGTGCAGCCAGAGAGGAAAAGAAAAACTTATTTATCATCTTGATAAACAGTCTCTTTCAATGTCTGCGGATGCTGTATGTAACTCGGTAGAGTCAAATACTATTAAATTGTCATCACTGTCAAAAGGAGGAGTAATAAATTTTTCTACCTGAGTCATAGTTAATGACATCTACAATGTGCAACACAAATCAGAATTACTGTTTGCCTTCTTTTCTCCTAAATGTGTGTTTTCTGATCTCTCTGGCTGTAGATGTGAGGCACAGCCCTCAAAATATAAATAAATATATACTTTTGTTATTACCTCTCAGCTAAACCAATAAAATATCCAGATGACAAGGGCCAGACTCTTGGCTTGGATGAGGTATGCATGCACAGGCAAAAGCTAAGCAGAAGTACCTCATTCTAGTTCTGCACGGAAGACATGGATTTGAAAGACTGTATTTCACTGAGTGAAGGCCTTGGAAATGGCTCCACCCAATAGTTATTTGTAAACATATTTGCAGAAGCTACTTAAATACTGTTAAGGGTGGAAGGCATCTCTTTTGCTGTCATCATCTTAAAGAATAATACAGTCATCTGTCCCATAACAATGTTTCAGTTAACGACAGACCTATAAGATAACATGGTATAATACCATATTTTTACTGTACCTTTTCTATGTCTAGATAGATTTAGATACACAAGTACTTATTATGTTATAGCTGCCTACAGTATGCAGTACAATAGCATGCTGTACTGGTTTGTAGCCTAGAAGTAATAGGCTATACTATCTAGCCTAGGTGTGTAGTAGGCTATACCATCTAGGTTTGTGTAAGTGTCCTCTATGAATTAGCACAATGATGAAATCACTTAATGACATATTTATTAGAAGTTACCTTGTCATTAAGTGAGGCATGACTGTGTAGTAGACTGTATAGTGGGCTTTGTTAAGCTTCAGCAACAACCTCCAAATCTCATGGGCTTCAAACAGCAAAAGTTTATTGTTTGATCGTACAACAAGCCCCTTGTGATTTATCAGTGTGGCTGTGTTTGCAGGAGTTACTCAGGGACTAGAACTTCTGGAGCAGGCACCGTCTAAAACAGGGGTTGGCAAACTGGCCTGTAGGCCAAATCTGGTGCACTGTCTGATTTTTATGATCCACAAGCTAAAAATGATCTTCACCTTTGAAATGGCTGGAAATTGTGACACATAAAAATCACACAAATTCAACTTTCAATTTCCATAAATATTATTGACATACAGCTACACTAACTTGTTTATGTATCATTTGAGGCTGCATTTGTGATATAACAGCGAAGTTTGGTAGTTGCTCCAGAGACCACATGGCCCACAAAGCTGAAAATGTTTATTATCTGGATGTTTATGGAAAAAGTTTGTTGATCCTTGATCTGAAATACCACTGGCTGCCACACCAGCAGGAAGAGAGCCCTGGAAGGTCTTGCACAGGCAATTAAAAGCTTGGCTTGGTAGTGATATGTCAAGTCTGTTAATACCCAGTTGACTAAAAACAGTCAATGCCTCCTCCTCCCACAAGGGGATCAGTAACTACCATAAGCCCAGGAAGAGGAGACAGTCATTGGCATCCGTAATGGCTGCTCCAGCGAACACTAATAATAGCAACAGCATCAGAGCAAACACATTGCTCCTGTACTCCCACACTCTTCCAAGTGCTTTCCCTGTGTTTACTCATTCATCCTCACAACAACCTCATGATGAAAGTATTATAGTACTATTTTCCCCATTTTACAGATGAGGAGACTAAGAAAAGAAAGCTTGTATGATTTTCCTGAGATAAATCCAGCTAATAAAGGGTGGAAGCAGTTGAAACCCAGTCAATGACCCCAAAATTCAGTCTCAAACACTGTGCTCTCAACCATCCTACCAATCACAGACCTGCTGAGATTTAAAAGAATGCCATTCATTGATGCTGTAGAGACAACTTCTTCACAAAATCCTCAATTATGGAATATGCTAGACATAAGCAAAACACTAATTTTAGTGTCCGTATAACAGATTTCTAAAACATTTAACAGTTTATTTAGGAGGTGGTTAGTAAGTGGTCCATAGATGAAAGTAAAATCTAACATCTATGGCATTGTGGGCAGTTCTCCTATAGGACCAAAAAAAGAGAAAGGGCTGGGTGTGGTGGCTCATGCCTATAATCTCAGCACTTTGGGAGGCCAAAGTGGGCAGATCATGAGGTCAGGAGTTCAAGACAGCCTGGCCAACATAGTGAAATCCTGTCTCTACTAAAAACAGAAAAATTAGCCAGGCGTGGTGGCAGGTGCCTGTAATCCCAGCTACTTGGGAGGCTGAGGAAGGATGGTCGCTTGAACCCAGGAGGCAGAGTTTGCAGTGAGCTGAGATTGTGCCACTGCACTCCAGCCCAGGTGACAGTGCGAGACTCTGCTTCAAAAAGAAAAAAAAAAAGGATGGGTGGGTTTGCAGTTTGAGATCAGTTTATGGCTCAGCAAGAGGACCAACTGACGGGCATCTGGCCCTAAAGTGGACAGTATTTTACAGCCACTTCTTCCTTGAGTATCTCAGATTTTGTCTTGATGTTTTCATCTTCACTTCTAAGCCAACTCAAAAATGTTGTTCCATTTTTTCCATTGGAAAAAAATTCCAATGGCATTTTTTTCATTTAGCTGGAGAAAAGAAATATCATAAAATAGTTATGGTTTAGAAGTGATGGATTCAGAGTCATCACATTGCAGTGTCTGCTTTTTTTTTTTGTTTACTGTACCTTTATATCTTCATAAAGGAGTTTGTTTGTAATCACCACCCATGTTCGTTTTAACATCCATTACACTTATCTGTGAACAATAATGGAAGAATCTCATTTTAAGAGAATAAAAAGAAGTTAATGATTATTGTTGGGCTTCTTTCTCAGTATGTATTCCTGCTTGTATATCATTAAATGTTATAAAGAAACATAGAACAAAAATGAATAAAGAGGTAGGAGTAGACAAGTCAGGCCGGGCACAGTGGCTCAAAGCTGTAATTCCAGCACTTTGGGAGGCTGAGGTGGGAGGATCACTTGAGAATGGGAGGATTGCTTGAACCTAGAAGATCGAGACCAGCATGGTTTGTAACCTAGGAGTAATAAATAGGGAGTACAAAGGGAGACGCCCATCTCTACAAAAATACAAATCAAAACATTAGCCAAGCATAGTGGCATGTTCTTGCAGTTCCAGCTACATGGGAGGCTGAGGTGGGAGGATCAGTTGAGCCTGGGAGGCCAAGGCTGTAGTGAGCTGTGATCATGCCACTGCACTCCAACCTAGGCAATGGAGTAAGACCCTATCTCAAAAAACAAAAAAAAAAAAAAAAAAAAAAAAAGACTAGACAAAGTGAGTATGCAATGGAAAGAACACATTAGGCCCCCCGCCATTGCAGGAAGAGCTCAGAAATTTGGGGTCTTTGCAACCTGGAACCTAAAAGGCAAATGACTCCATTTTCCAGCATTTCAGAATTCTACCCTTTCATCCTCCTCCAGTGTTGCCTTTGAAATTGGGTTTCAATTTTTATATTAATAACAAGGAGAATGGCAGCCCTTATTTATAGTATACCTACTATGTGCTGCTCGATTTATTAATTACTTTTCATATACAATCTCTAATGCTTACAGTATCTGTTAAATTTAGGCATTTTGCTTACAGGGACGAGGGCTTAGAGGTTACAACTTGCTCCAAATTCATCCAGCTAGTAACCAAAGTAATGTTAATTATTCAAAATTATATTAGATATTAGTATATTCAATCTTTTATGTCAGTGTTTTATATAATTTTAGAAAAATTAGTATAGCCAGAGGAGTTATTCATGTAAAATAGCATGGCCTATGTCTGTTCTGGAAATGGTTTCCATGTCATTCTCAGCCCTAAAGGATAGCACTGGTGAAGGAAAGCCTAATCAACTATTGCCTAGCTGCTTCAATGGTCTTGGTTTAAGAATAGGGTCAAGGGAGATCCAAAGGGGTTTTAAGTCAAGAATATTGCACCCTAGAATGAACGTAAACATAGCTATTTTTCTAAGCCTTATTTCATTTCAATTCTTGTGCTAATCATAGTAGAATACAACTTATTCATTTTAGATGTTGGCTCAGGGAAGCTGTGATTCAGTTTCCAGAGACTAATATTGACATCCAGGGTGAATGCCCCACTTTGAGGAAGAAACTTCCCCTTCAGTTGTTTCATTTCTGAGATTGCATTAATTTGGAATGTATTGAAGGAAAGTCTACATCAAGCAAGCAAATTTGAGGACAGAGAATAGAAAAGTGGAGATATATCCTCAGCCTTATTTTAACAAAAATTTGAAGGCAGATCTAAGAGTAGCCCAAAGGCAGTCTGATGTCCAATCCATTACATGAGTTCCCTTTCCTCATGCTCTCTGATGCATCCTTGTTGGGAAAGAGTAAAAGTTCCACAATATGTAAAGAGCAGTAAGGAATCAAGTGTGTTCTTGAAACCTCATTGGTGCACCTTTGGGTGAAATGTATTTCCATGGGGGTAGACCAGTTGCTAAAAGTTATTTCTGCAGTAGAGTTTCAACATATCCAACGTATAAGCCATTTTCTTCTTTTAAAAATTGAAGAAATCTAGTGGGTGGGTGTTGAGTTGATTATGGTATTGCCTTACTTTTAGCAATTTTATTTCAGGGAGATAATGATGCCTAAATGCAGTTTCTCCGTGATTAGCCTGGAATGAGAGTAGAAAGGTAAGAGTGAGGAGTAGTCCATACTGGTGAAAAAAGGGAAAAAAATAAGAGTTATATTTTTCCCACCAATAATTCTGACCTGGTCAAAGATGATAATTTCAATAGTATTAGGAATATCAGAGTAAATTTTCATGCCTACTCTGAACCAGGTATTATCATAATCACTTTGCCTGTATTTATTTAATTCTTATACCTGTTAAGTATAAGAATTATTGCAATCCAGGGCATTCACCCTGGATGTCAGTGTTAGTCTCTGAAAACTGAATCACAGCATGAATGCCCTTCAGCTTCCCTGAGCTAACAACTAAAATAAATAAGTTGTATTCTACTGTGATTAGGACAAGAATTGAAATGAAATAAGGCTTAGAAAAATAGCTATGATATGTCTACTGTTCACTATAGGATGCAATATTCTTGACCTAAATCCCCTTTGGATATCCCTCAACCTTATTCTTAAACCAAGACCGTTGACCCAGCTAGGCAATAATGTAGTTCTTAAAACAACCCTGTAAAGTTGATGCTGTCATCCACATTCTACAGATGAGAATCTTGAAATATAGAATGGAAAATAATAGGAAGCAGCAGACCCAGGACTTGAGTCTCGGCAGCCTGGCTGTGGAATCTGTGATCCTATCCATTATGTTACCCTGCCTCAAACATGGTTGTCCTGCCCAGAATTTCTTCCTTTTTCCTACATTTTTCCTTTACATACCCAAGGACCCTAGGAGAGAAAGGATGGGAATTTGTTTAATCTCAAGCATAAACAAATCAAGCAGCTATTTTGCCCTCCTCAACCAAAACATGCTTAAAGATCCATTAGTGTCTCTCTTGTCAATGATTTACAGACAAAGACACTCAGAGCTTCTTTCCAGTCCATTGGGTCAATAAAGCATTTTTAACACAGTCTTAAATATGCATTTCTGACATCCACTATGATGAATTCCAAAAAAGCTACTTATACAACCCTGATCAAAAAGTCCTGTAAAAGTGACTCTGAAAAAAATTTGTGATTTTTCTTACATATTACAGCTTTTAAACAAAGGAACCATTTGTAATAAAGTGGAAATGCAAGAATTCTAATAATCATGTCCATCTTAACTTTCTTTAAATATGGTTTATTCATTTTCTCCAAAAGTTGCCTTTGGCTATAAGCATATATCCTGGCCTATTAATGAGAACTGGAGTTTCCTCATAGTTACTTTTAATTGCTATTTCATTTTAAAGCTATTTCACTTAGAGTAAAAAGCTTTACCTTTGTAAGTTTTGACTCTATCCCAAACCAAAATCCCAAGTTGATTTCTCTAGAAGGTATATTGGAAGTTCTCATCTTTGCAAAAGCTACACTTATCATTCAAATTCATCTTTGTGAACATATCCACATAATGGATATTCAGAAAAGGTTCCCGAAAAAGGATTAATTTATATATTCTGTCTTTCTTCTTCTACCATTTCCTTCCTATTTTCCTTTTCTTTCCCTTTACATTCCACATATTCTTCCCTCCCTCTCTTTCTTCCCTTCCTTCCTTCCTTTCATTATTCAGTCATTTAATCATTTAGTAAATGTGTGACTGCCCACTATTATTCCAGGCACAAGAGATAAAGAATTAAACAAGATGTGGTCCCCCTGCCAGCGTGGAGTGCCCAGACAAACAGGCTAGACAACAAGCCCATAATTCCAGTTGGGAGTCAGGCTGAAAAAGAAAAGTTCAGCTTGCTAAGAGAACATATAATGGGGGTCAAAAGTGAGTCTTTGAGGAAAAGTTTCATTCAACAACTATTTACATACCAAACAAGTGCCAGATTTCAAGCTTAGTACTGGAATAGTGGTAAAACAGAAAAAAATTGTTGTCCTTCCTCCTTATAGGAAAAGCAAGACATTATTTTTTAAATATCAAAATCATGCACACTATAAATATTATTGTACAAGAATTATGTAGGAGATGTAGGCTCATACACAGTAGAATATAACTCACAGTATGGTTCAGGAAGGCCACCACAGCAATACCCACACACATGTACATGTACAGGGCTTAGGCTTATATTCCCTGTCTTTTTATTTTTGAAGCAATTCTCTCTATTCCAATTTACACTCCCCCCTTAGCATATTTTCTTCTTTCCCGGAAAGTCTGCTGTTGTGATAATTTAAAGTTGTTTGTCTATGCTTGTTCTTGGACATGAAACCACTGATAGATATGGTTTGGCACTATGTCCCCACCCAAATCACATCTCGAATTGTAATCCCCACATGTCAAGAGAGGGACCTGGTTGAAGGTGATTGGATCATGAGGGTGGTTTCCCCCATGCTGTTCTCATGATGGTGGGGGAGTTCTCATAAAATCTGATGATTTTAAAAGTGGTCGTTTCCCCTGCACTCTCTCTCCTGCCACATTTTTAAGAAGTACTTGCTTTCTCTTCACACTCTACTATGATTATAAGTTTCCTGAGGCCTCCCAAGTCATGCAGAACTGTGAGTCAGTTAAACCTCTTTTATTTATAAATTACGCAGTCTCAGGTAGTATCTTTATAGCAGTGTGAAAACAGACTAATACAATCACCAACAGCAAAAGATACTACTGAATGTCCAATTCCCTGGCAGATGAAAAGGACCGGACATTAGCAAGTTACCATAGGTGTCCATTCAAAAAATTTGACCCAGTTTGTAGCCCAGAGTGATCCAGTTGGTTGGTATGAGCTATTTCTATTAAATATCAGATCTGGGGGCAAACCCTGACTTACAATGCCAGTTGTCAAGCTTTTAATCATCTGCCTGCCAGTCATTCCTAACCTCTTCTTCCCTTTCCATCATGACACATAATTGTCACCAGTGGGGACCCTTTTAAAAGAAACATTATCCTTCGCAATTTATCTTCCTTGTTTCCTCACTTGTACAGGTCAAGACAGTGATGCATTGAGCTGGGAAGGAGGCATCCATTGCTAGGAGCATATTGGACTTGGCATTTTTTTAACTTCTCCGGCTCAGAGTCGCTGCTGCCGGAAATAATCTTGAAATGCTATCTTTTTCTCTTTTTTGGATATTAGAAACTTTCTTTTCCTGTTAAAAATAGGTTTGATAATGTATTCAGGGCTTTAACAAACTCAAGAGAAAAGAGCAGGTGGGAAACTAGAGAGATGCCCCATGGAGTTTTTTTTTTTGCAGGGGCCCTTCCCCTTAACACCAGGGTCAACATGGGCAAAAGGAATGAGAAGAAAGTCCACTGTTTTGAAGATTTGTGGCAGAAAGAGAACTGGGAAGCAGAGTACATTTAACACATCTAACTTTTCCAGATCGGTGTGCATTAGCCAGATAATTACGGCATTTACCTCCTAGTTGGAAAGAACAATGGGATCCCTTATAATGCTAGATTTAGGGTTTTGGGCTAATTTTATAGATATTTTAGATATATGTTTTCTGCAGATTAACTGATAACAGAAACAATAATCTGGAAAATCTGAGTAGTACAAACAACCTCCATACTAGCCTGTTCTTTATTCTATATCCTCTGCCATTAGATAATAGGTTACTTCATCTGTCTTGTTTTTTAGATCTACAGATCCTGGGTGAAATCCAAAAAAGAGACCATTTTCCATAAGCAAAAAAAAAAAAAAAAAAGGAAGCTGCATTTTCTAAGGAAGCACTTAGATGACCTAGCTTTGAGAAACCATAGATCATCTTGAAATCATTTTGACTTGGATTGAGATGAAATTTAGAAATGGATAGGCATTGACACCAAGGAAAAGTCTGAAAGATATTTGCATGACAAATATTATCATTCTGAAATAACCTTGGCAGTTAAGTTTGAAAGGATAGTTCACAGGGTAAACCTTAAAATGCAAATACATTGGATTAAAATGGACATTTCCTAATTTCCAGAAAGGGTATGACAAACTTAACTCTTCCCTTTCATTGGGAGAGACTCTGGGGGAACATTTTGGTTTCCTTTCTCTTTTTCCAAGAAGCCAGCTGATGGGGACAATAGATAAGTAAAACCTTTTTGTCTGAGGGAGTCTTGAAAAATTTTATCTCTGTGTTATAATAGGAATTTTATGTCATTTTATGTCCTTATAGAATTTGATAACCTTCTCACTGTATCATGGGTGGGCCCAAGTAAAGGTGGGCTCTTGATGTAGCCAAAAAGTAAAAAACACATAGGAATGGGGGAAGATGTGTATTTTACAAGCATACTATACTCTGTATATATACTCTGCTATACCAAAGGCATACACCCTTCTCGGTTAGGTTCCATATTATTTGATCATGCAAAAATCCATGGCAGATTTGTTATTCATTTTTCACTTTGTTCAATCATATACCCATCTAAATGTAATGTGATATTTTTGATGGGACCCTGAAACAGGAAAGTATATTATGTAAAAGCTAAAAGAATCTTAATAAAGCCTAGCCTTTAGTTAATAATGTATCAAATATTTGTCATTTAATACTACCTTTAGATAGCTGATAATCACTTAAGTATGATTGATTTCACTTTTTCCTTAGCAGAAGAATCTCTGTGAAGAATAGATCGTTATACCAAATTTTAAAAATAGAATATCTCCTTTCTTAGAGTAGAGGTAACTGAGCCCCCTTGGATAATCCATAAAGTCCCACAAAATGTGTCTTTAGAGCAAAGTTATGTAAGTGTGACTTTTCCTGCCAAAGATCTAAAAATTTTACTTTTTCAATACAAGCCCAGGCTTCCATGGGCAGGATAGACTGAAAGAGTAAATTGCTCCATTTGACTGTCTGCTAGGTCTGTTACAATGTAAACTTTGGGAATGAGATTTGGGTATGATGGGACAATCAGAGCTTCCAACTGTTGGGGTCCTGTGGGGTTCCACTGTGTCCACCAAGACCTATTTCTGGGCTCTGCACCAGTGTACCTGAGCAGCATGTGTGATCGAGGCCATAGTTCAACTTGGCAAAATCAAAGAGCCTGTTATTTAGAGCAACACCTTCCTGGCCTCCTGTGTGTAAATCCACCATCTGTGAGCCTAAGGAAGATATGGCCTGGGGTCATTGACTTTATATACAAGTCTTTGATGAAAATGGAGCATTTGTCATTTCTCGGTTACCATGCTCTTCTTTTTTCAAAGAAATGACAGCATGTACATCAGGGTGGGACAGGGGAAAGAGCACTGTATATGGGGTGAGGGTCTGGGTTCTGGTCTCAATGCTGTTGGCTCCTTGCTAGGTAAAACATGGGCAAGTTTCTTTTTTTTTTCTTTTGCATTTTAAATTTGGATATTTATTCTTTTATTATTATTATTATACTTTAAGTTCTAGGGTACATGTGCACAACGTGCAGGTTTGTTACATATGTATACATGTGCCATGTTGGTGTGCTGCACCTGTTAGCTCGTCATTTACATTAGGTATATTTCCTAATGCTATCCCTCCCCACAACCCCCACTCCACAACAGGCCCCGGTGTGTGATGTTCCCCACCCTGTGTCCAAGTGTTCTCATTGTTCAATTCTCACCTATGAGTGAGAACATGCTGTGTTTGGTTTTATGTCCTTGTGACAGTTTGCTCAGAATGATGGTTTCCAGCTTCATCCATGTCCCTACAAAGGACATGAACTCATCCTTTTTTATGGCTGCATAGTATTCCATGGTGTATATGTGCCACATTTTCTTAATCCAGTCTATCATTGATGGACATTTGGGTTGGTTCCAAGTCTTTGTTATTGTGAATAGTGCCGCAATAAACATACGTGTGCATGTGTCTTTATAGCAGCAGGATTTATAGTCCTTTGAGTATATACCCAGTAAGGGGATGGCTGGGTCAAATGGTATTTCTAGTTCTAGATCCCTGAGGAATCGCCACACTGACTTCCACAGTGGTTGATCTAGTTTATAGTCCCACCAACAGTGTAAAAGTGTTCCTATTTCTCCACATCCTCTCCAGCACCTGTTGTTTCCTGACTTTTTAATGATCGCCATTCTAACTGGTGTGTGATGGTATCTCATTGTGTTTTTGATTTGCATTTCTCTGATGGCCAGTGATGATAAGCATTTTTTCATGTGTCTGTTGGCTACATAAATGTCTTCTTTTGAGAAGTGTCTGTTCATATCCTTTGCCTACTTTTTGATAGGGTTGTTTGATTTTTTCTTGTAAATTTGTTTAAGTTCTTTGTAGATTCTGGATATTAGCTTTGTCAGATGGGTAGATTGTAAAATTTTTCTCCCATTCTGTAGGTTGAAACATGGGCAAGTTTCTAAGTCACTCTTGGTCTCATTTGCTTCTCCTGTAAAATAAAGATTTGTGATGTGTTCATTATGGTATTGGGCACATAGGAAAAACTCAATAAATGATTAATTTCTTTAATATTATTATTATTACCATCGGTTGCATGGCTATATTGCTGGCTGTAAGTCTGTATCATCTCTAGAAAATGGAAATAACAATAGTTCTATCTCCATCTTTCAACTACTTTGAAAATTAAATGAAATATATGTTAAAAGCACATTTTAAACCTTGATAATAATATGTGAGACATTGCTGAATATATAAAACAATAAGAATCCATGTTCTGGAAGAGTTTGATTTCCAATGGGACACACAGACAATAATGTCATCAGAAAATTATATACTGTGTTTGAAAGTTACAGGTGTTGGGGGCAGGGGGGTGAGGGGACATAAAGCAAGGGAGCTCATGAGTGCTTGCTAAGGGGAGTATGATTTATTTTAAGTAGGCAGGTTAAGTATGCCTCTGATTAAGTGACATTTGAGCAATGATGGAGTGGGGAGTGGGTGAGCCAGAGATCTGTTGGGAGCGTGTCTCAGGTGATACAGTGACCCACATGGGGTACATGCCTGGGGTGCTCATGCGGTAACCATCAAAGTGACCAGTGTCCATGGAGGAAAGTCAAGGAGAGAGAGAGTCATAACAAATCGGCTGGGTGCGGTGGCTCACACCAGTAATCCCAGCACTCTCGAGGCCGAGACGGGTGGATCACCTGAGGTCGGGAGTTCGAGACCATCCTGACCAACATGGAGAAACCCTGTCTCTACTAAAAATACAAAAAAATTAGCTGGGCATGGTGATGCATGCCTGTGATCCCAGCTACTTGGGAGGCTGAGGCAAGAGAATCACTTGAACCCGGGAGGCAGAGGTTGCAGTGAACTGAGATTGCGCCATTGCACTCCAGCCTGGGCAACAGGAGCGAAACGCCATCTCAAAACAAACAAACAAACAAACAAAACAAATGAGGTCAGAGTCACAACTAGGGGAGGAGGGGTGGCTCGGATATTTAACCTTGATAACTTTTCTAAGCCAAGTGTCAAACATTTTCTTGGAAGTTTTTCAACCATAAGGCACAACCACTTGTGAAAAGATGCAAAAAGCATGAGTTTTGGGATCTAGTAGACTGGGGTCACACTTATGTGATTCTGGGCAAGTTATTTAACCCCTCTGAGCCTCAGCTTCTCATGTGTAAAGTGGGGACAATACCTTGTAAAGTTGCTGGAATGTGTATAATTAATACAGCATCCAGCACCCAAATCAGAGCTCCAGAAATGGCAGTGAGCTCCAAGAGTAGCAGAGAACCATTCCTTTGGCTGTTTGACAACAGTGCCATGAGAGACAGGCTTTGGACCTTCAGTGCCCACCTTGTTGTCAGTATTATTTAACTCAGTGCAGTAACTCAGGCGATCTGGCATGTCTGTCATTGTGTCCGTTGACTTGACTGTAAATCAAATGAGATTCAAAATACATCCTGAGAGCTTTCATGTGCCTTGTGCCATTTTCAATCATAAATATTGCTCCACTCTTGTATTAGAGCCAAGAGGTGACTTTAAAATTAGTGGCATTTTTGTGAAGTGTTGAACTAGCTATTACTGACTTGACAGAGGGTATTTGTAGCTGACAATTATAAGCTAAAGTGACATGATTGCAGGTGTCTGAGTTAAAGAGTGTAATATATGATTAGCCCTATTCCATTAACTTGAATCCCAGTGTCGTGCATGGGGAGATAGTAAGGCACTCTTCCATGAGCAAGTTGCAGCCTTCTTTCTTCTAGTCAGTGTTTTGCACGAGCCATTTATTTCTTCTCCTTCGCTACCTTGTACTTCTCCAACTCCTCCTGCATATAGCTTACCAAGGTGGTTGCCCTAGAGAAATACCTGTACCACACCAGTCCTTTGTTCCAAAAATTCCCATTCATTGCTGTGAGGAAACAAGTGACAACCTTGACCTCAGTCAAGCTTACAGTTTGGCTGGGGCACAGACATGAACAACTAAACACAGGAAATGTGTAGGGTGCTAATAGAATGAACAAAGCTGGAAGTGAGGAGCATTCCCTAAGGAACTGATCTTTGAGTTGAGCTCTAAGGAGAGTTAACTGGCAAAATCATTTGTGTTGGAGTGAGGAGGTTGGAGGGATGGGAGGTAGGAGTGAGTATTCCAGAAGAAACCATATTTTCAATCCCTCTAAGACAGAAAATTTGTTATTTATATCTTTGTTGGCACCAAAGATATAAATTTATACCTTTGTTGGCACCTACAAAGATATAAATAATATCCAGTCATTCTGGTATTCTTATTATAGGAAGTATATACAGACTCTTTACCATATGTCAGGCTCGGCACTAACCCCTTTACATGTGTTCTCTCTGTTTATACTCACACAACCCTGTGATACAGATGTTATTATTATTCCCATTTTACAGATGAGGAAACTAAGGCATTCAGTAAATGACACAGCTAAGATTCAAACTAAAAGAGGCTGATATGAAAGCCTGAACTCTTCCCTCCTATGGAGAGAAACATAATTAGTCTACTCAAAATCAGAGACTCTTGCGTTTCTTTCATGTTAGGCCAGGGTTTCTCAACACCTTCACAATATCGATCTTTTGAGCCAGATCATTCTTTCTATGGGAGGCCATCCTGGGCATTGTGGGATGTTTAACATAACCCTGCTTCCTACCTGAAAGATGCAAGTAGCTGTATGCTCCAACCAGTGATGACAATCAGAAATATCTCCAAACTGGCCAGCTATTATTATGGGGGAGGGAGCAACATCACGCCCCACCACCACTGCACTGAGGATCTCTGCATTACACAGTTCTCAGAGGACAGGATGAAAGGATGAAGCTGTGTCTTAAGTCTTCTCTCCTTCCTTTCTCCCTCCTTTTCTTTTTCACAATGTTTTCTAAGTGTCCATATGTATCCTCTATGTACAGGAGATGTATTCTCATCCATATAGTTTATCACACAGTAATTTGAATATAGAGGTTGCTTAACAAATGCTTGGTGAATTTTTGCCAACTGCATCCTAAATGCCAAGAATCCTAAATGGTCTGGGTCTATTCTGAACTCCAAATTTGATGTTGAGAAAGTTGATTCCTCGTTTCTGGTCACTTGGTGTATCTTTTGAGTGTCCCTAGAGATCTGACTTAGCTGATTTAGCTGATTTCTGGGGAAAGACCCACTTGGATGCTTATCAGCCTTTATGCAGAGCCGGCAGTTCACCTGCTAAGATCCTAGTGGAGAGTGACATACATTAGTTTGCCAGTAAATTCTGATGAATGCATGGATGAGCTGTTACAATTAAGTCAAGCTATATGACCAGGACTGCAATTTGAGACATTGTTTAAAGCACCTACCCATTTTCTCCAGCAATTCTTTCTTTCATTGGCGGATGAAGTCTAGATTTGGGAAATATGTCCTGAATAGATTTTCTATTTAGCCCCCCTTGAGAGTAGGCAGGCAATGGAAGGAAGAGCTGATTTCTGGGCAGTTTTTCTGGCACTGTAGCTTCTGTATCACTGGAGTGTCACTTGTCAATAGAGCTCAGAGAATCTTAAATGTGATGGTAACACAAAAGATGGCTCCCAAAATATGCATTTAAATCAGGCAGCATCTTTATTGGGTGTGTTAGTTCCAGGCATTCATTGCTTTATTGCCTGTCAATACCTACAGGCCAGAATTGCCACATCTTGAGGGCTATCCATTGGTATTCTTTGCTGGTTTGGAAGTACAGCACTGTCCTCTCTGTGATTACACGTAGTAGAAGAGAGTCCTGTTGTAATTGTATTCCATGGAAACTGTTTCTATAATTTCAATTACTTTCCTCAACCCCGCTACATGCACTCCCAGGGGCTCGAATAGTCACTGAGTTATTTCTAATCAGTGTCCCTGTTCTTTCTCTCTTGCCAGAAGGAGGGACGTGTGAAGTGATAGCAGCACACCGATGTTGTAACAAGAATCGCATTGAGGAGCGGTCACAAACAGTAAAGTGTTCCTGTCTACCTGGAAAAGTGGCTGGAACAACAAGAAACCGGCCTTCTTGCGTTGATGGTAGGTACCTGGTTTTACCTCTTGAAAAGCTCACATGGCATTCACTATACATAATATAATTTCTTGTTTTATCTAATATGGTTCCAGATAATGAACAAGGTGCATCCGAAGTGTTAGAAAGTTATACAATTGCCAGCCTCAGCAGAGTTTGAATTCTTTTTTCTCTGGTGCTATTATTTGAATGTTTTTCCCCCAAAAAATCGATGTTGAAATTTGCTTGCCATTGCAGCATTGAGAGGTGGGACCTTTGAGAGGTGATTGGGCTGTGAGCAACTGTATTAGTCCATTCTCACACTGCTATAAGGAAAAACCTGAGACTGGGTAATTTATAAAGAAAAGAGGCTTAATTGGCTCCTGGATGCACAGGCTGTACAGGAAGCATGGCTACGGAGGCCCCAGGAAACTTTCAATCATGGGAGAAAGTGAAGGAGAAGCAAGCAAGTCTTACATGGCCAGGAAAGGAGGAAGAGAGCCAAGGGGGAGGTACTACACAATTTTAAACAACCAGATCTTGTGAGAACTCTCTCACTATCACAAGAACAGCAAGGGGGAAGTCTGCCTCCATGAGCCAGTCACCTCTCACCAGGCCCCTGTTCCAACACTGGGGATTACAATTTGACGTGAGATTTGGACAGGGACATAAATCCAAATCATATCAAGGAGCCTGCTCTTATCGGTGAAATTAATGCTAATATAAAAGGGTAAGTGTATACTTCTCTTGCACCCTTGCCTTTCTGCCTTTCATCATGTGATGATGTGGCAAGAAGACCCTTACCTGATGCCTTGATCTTGTACTTCCCAGCCTTTAGTACTGTGAACTGATAAATTTCTATTCATTATAAATTACTCAGTCTCAGATATTCCATTATAGCAGCACAAAATGAACTAAAACTTCCGGGTTCTGGGGTTTCAAATATCTTTATTTTTAATTTTTTTTACAGCAAATTAGGGTAAAGGGATTTTTTTCAGGTCAAGAAACATGAAGGTCCAGCTCATTTGGGAAATGATTTTGGACTGAGGCTCTAGAGAATGATGATGGTGATAATGATAATAAATATTTTCATGCGCGTCCGTGTGAAGATACCACCAAACAGGCTTTGTGTGAGCAATAAAGCTTTTAATCACCTGGGTGCAGGTGGGCCGAGTCCCAAAAGATAGTCAGCAAAGGGAGATAAGGGTGGGGCCGTTTTATAGGATTTGGGTAGATAAAGGAAAATTACAGTCAAAGGGGAGTTGTTCTCTGGCGGGCAGAGTGGGGGTCGCAAGGTGCTCAGTGGGGGAGCTTTTTGAGCCAGGATGAGCCAGGAAAAGGACTTTCACAAGGTAATGTCATCACTTAAGGCAAGGACCGGCCATTTTCACTTCTTTTGTGGTGGAATATCATCAGTTAAGGCAAGGACCGGCCATTTACACTTCTTTTGTGGTGGAATGTCATCAGTTAAGGCGGGGCAGGGCATATTCACTTCTTTTGTGATTCTTCAGTTACTTCAGGCCATCTGGGTGTATACGTGCAAGTCACAGGGGATGTGATGGCTTGGCTTGGGCTCAGAGGCCTGACAAATATAACAATACCTAACATTCATTCAACACATATTTAATGAGCACTTACTGTATTCCAGATACCACTCTGGGTGCTCCAGAAAAACTGATGAACAAACAGAATTGTCCTGAGTCCTCAGTATGGATCAAACCCTGTGCTAAACACTTCTCATGCATTATTTTATTTAATCCTCCCAACAATTCTACAAAGCAGTATATTTTTTCTCTATTGTGATATAACAAATCCCAAAACTTAGCAGCTTAAAACAGAAAACATTATGTCACAGTTTCTGTGTGTCACGAATTAAACTTACGAGGTTCTGGCTTAGAGTATCTCATGTGGTTGCAGTCAAGATCTGAAGGTTTGACTGATATGGCAGAATGGTTTTAAGATGGCTTGTTCACATGGCTGTTGGGAGGTGGTCTTGTTTCCTCGCCTCGTGAACCTCTCAAAAAAAACTTAATGTCCTCACAACGTGGTAGCCGGCTTCCCTCAAAGTGAGTAATCCAATAAAACAATACAGAAGCCTTTATATGTCACCTCAGAAGTTACTCTTTGTTATTTCCACAATATCCTACAGGTTATACCCACTAGCCCCTATTCATTGTGGTGGTAGACCGCAAGGGCTGGAAGACCAGCAGTCAGGGATCATTGTGGGGCACCATGGAAGCTGGTTACCATAAGGAGATACATTTTTATCTACCATTTTCAACATGTAGAAACCGAGGCTTGGAAGGGTTGAATAGTGTTCCATTCATCCTATGGTTGATAAGCCCTGGCTTGAATGACTCTTCAGCCCAGCATAATGGACTCTAATACCAAATTTAGACCACCACCTTTAAGACAATTTTATATGTTACTGTCAAACAATGAGTCCAAGGTGCAAAGGGACTATAAATCTCTCCTTCTATCTTTATGTTTCATAATTTAGAGCTGGGTGTAAGTTGATTTTCAAATCCTTTATTTAAGAAATCAGGAGGACTCAAAGAAATGAGTCACTTGCTTAGTTCACATAACAGGACATTGAACCTGAATCCCTTGGCTTGGTGTTCATTGTTCTTTCTCTAGATATAGATAAGGAAGGACAACCTCTAGATCGATTCATGTTATGTATTTTCATTGTGGGTCAGTAGGTGGTTAGAAAGAGAAACACACTCAAGCTAGGCTAAGTAAAGAGGAAGTATTTTAAGAAAATAAAGGAATCTCGGTGAACCAATTAAAGGAAATTCAGCCAAACCTCGTGGAATTCGTACATTCTTCAGGCAGCTGTCATCTCATTTTCTTTGTTCACGGAACATACTATCTCTGATCTCGTTTACCTAATTCTCTCCTATGTAGACTGTCTCTCTTCAAGATTTTTATTTTTACCTTCTCATAAATTAGAGAATGATATAAGGCTTTTACTTTCATGGTACTGATTCTAATCTCTCTCAGCATGATTGTATTGCTTCAGGGCATGAATATATTTGACTCAGTTTCTGTGTCTTAATACATTATCTGAGAAGAAAACATGTGATTGGCCCAGCTTAGGCCAATGTGTCAACCTTTGCCCAACTAGTCACAGCCAGAGGAGCAAGCTTATGTGGCATATACAGCTGTCAATTATATGCCATGGGAAGGTCAAGCTATTTTATTTTTATTTTTTAGAGACAGGATCTTGCTCTGTCACCCAGGTGGTGTGCCATGGCACCATCATAGCTTACTGCAGCCTCAAACTGCCAGGTTCAAGCAACCATTCTCCCTCAACCTAATTTTTCTTTTATTTTCCGTAAAGATGAGGTCGTGCTACATAGCCTAGGCTTGTCTCAAACTCCTGGGCTCAAGCAACCCTCCTGCCCAGGCCTACCAAGGTGCTAGGATTACAGGCATGAGCCACCACACCTGGCCAGGTCAAACTGTTTTTTAAAGGATGTTAAAAAGTCAAGTTTGGGGATATACTGGGACTAGTTCTCAACTGGGGCAATTTCTCCCAGGGATCATTTGGTAATGTCTGGAGATATTTGGGTCTACGCATTTGTCACAACAAGGGAGCTGCTACTGATACCTAGTGGGTAGAGGCCATGAATCCTACTGAACATCCTGCAATGCACAGGACAACCCCTGTGCCCCCGAATCCCCACAACGAAGAATTCTCCAGCTCAAAATGTCAATGGTGCTGAGGTTGAAAAACTAGCACTATGATTATTTACTTACTCTACACTACAGTCAACACAGTGAGCACCTCTAATGCAGGGAAGGCAGGCAGTTAGATGAGTAAAGCTATTTCCCTCTCTCTTAAAGAAGAAACTCTTGGCGCTAGAAGCCAATAAGCATTATAAAACAAAACCATGATGGTTTCTCATGTTCTTTGCCAAAGAAAGCCTTGAAGCCGTTAACTATAAATCTTCATTTTGTTTCCAGTTCATTTTTATCTCTAATGATCTAGAGATAGAATTGCCTTTAGGATTTGGATACAAAACACAAAGTGCAATGCATTGCTTATGCTGACAGAGGGGGAAATGGTATCTAGCCCTAAGATTTGTAAGAAGTTAAGCCACATAACAGTAATGTTTTTATCTCAGGAAAACTTTGTTCGACTTTGGGAACTCTGAACCCTTTGGTGTGGTTGGTTCAAACAAAAGGGCTATCCTTTCTGCATTCCAGGCAAAAGTCAATAAAGTATTGAGTGTTCTTTATTCTCATGTTGATTATTTATATTTTTGGTAACATTCTACTCCAAAATCCTTCAATCCATTGGCATGTATGGGCAAGTCTATTGTGTTGCTATGATCAAAATTGTTTTGGTGGCCTAGATCTCTAAATGAAAATTAAATATAAAGTGTGACTATAAATTAAAATTTCAGTATAGTTATTCACATCATGGAGTGAGAAATTTCATATACCTGGATGGAATCACAGCTGTACCTATTACTGATAGAATGACATTTTTGATAGAATGACATTTGCTTTCTAACCTCAGCTTCCTCGTCTTTATTTTTGATAGAATGACATTTGCTTCCTAAGCTCAGTTTGCTCATCTGTAAAATAGGGATTATAGACATTTCTACTTTTTAAGATTGTGCTGATTTTTTTAAGATTTAAGAAAATCTTCTATATAATCTTTTTTGCACAATGTCTGACTCCCGTCAGAGGCTCAGTAAATGATAATATCTGTTTTCTATCTCACGAGTAAATGTGGATAATGCTTAGAGAGAAACTTTTTTTATGAGTTTTGTTTCATATTAATTGAATACGGTGGAATTTTAGCCATCATCTTTTCTTAGAAATGCTTCCAACTAATTATCCTGGATATTACTAATACTGGTAAGTCATTTTCAGGAATGCATGTTTATAATAGGAATTTTGAAAATTTCAGAGATACATCCATGCACTAAAATCACCCATGATATCATTGCCCAGGGACTATTACTACATTGTAAGATAACATATTAATATATGTCCTTCCAGTCTTACCCCACTACTAAAAAGCAAACTCACATTGTAGGTATTTTATTGAACTAAAATGCTGTAGCAAAGTTTTATGGATGGCTTGTTTCACTTAATATATGATGACCATTTCCCAAGTGAATACATATTCTTCAAAAACTTATTGTTAATAGCTATATGGGTTTTTCAGAGGTGGATACACCACCATTTATTTAACTATCCTCTCCACTTTATGGCATTTACAGAGTTTCTTGCATTCCCAATCTCAGTTCCCTAAGAATAGACAGGCATCAACTTCTCTGCGTGACAGCAGTTGATAGTTTATACACCACGTTTGTCCTAAACATATTCTGTCTTATGCAGTGAATTTCCCATGGTAAGTGTTCCAATTGCTCTTATTTTCCTTCCTCTGAAATTTCAGGTCAGTTGCCTTTTACAGTGTTTTCAAAAACAAGAGAATAGCTATCATTTTAAAAGAAGCATATATTGGATGGCTTTAAGGTTGAGAATCTGAGAGCAGATTATTTAAAATGGAACAGAAAATTTGGGGTAAAACCTTAGCAGCTTATTCAAGAGTATAATATATATTTGGAGAAAATTTTAAGTGGTGATCTTTTATTTCAAAAATGATATTCTATTTTCTAATAATTGAAAACACCAAATACACACTTGCCAAATTAAGTTATGAAGTAGTCATTTATAAATACTTATAAAAGCATTATATCCTTGAACCTGTGCCTAGCACTATTCTGAAGGAATGTAAGTCATTATACCCTAATTAGTAATTAATCTATAACCCAAAATGGAAGTGGGGAGCATGCTACTCAATATATTTAGTTGAGAACAACTAAAAATATTACCTACAGCCTTTCATTAATTTCCAAGTACTTCTCAGGGACTAAAAGTTAAAATCAAATAAAGATTCATAAACAAGAGGTTGATGACTCAAAACACACCTATTTATTTGAGAACAATTTTTCCAAGCAAATGATTTAAAACAAACAAAAATAAATTTCTGGAGGGCTTATGAAGTTACGTTCTATGATTCTGATTAATCTACAATGGCATGAAAATAGTATCGATCTCAAAGTTGTAAAAATAATGGAACATAATTAATACCAGTAATAATAATAAAAATAATGTTTACCATTTTTTAAGGCTTATTATGTGCCACTGTCCCAACTACTCTAAGTCTATACACTTATTTAATTCTAACTCTAACCCTATAAGGTGTGTCCTCCTATTATTTCCATTTTATTCGCCAGGAAACTGAGGATCAGCGAGATTTGGTGACTGACTCAAAAATCACATAGCCGGTCATGGCATAGCCAGAAGGTCACCCTGGGCTGTCTTCAGGGCTCATCATTCATCAAGCATAGGCAAACTCTTAACTAACGTGAACACAAGTTATATTCCAAGGGCATTCTTATAAGATGCAAAATATCTGGGTGAGAGGGAAGTAAACCCAACCATGTGGATACTTACAGAAACACCCAGTTCATTGGGCAATACCTGCCCCTTTTTTTTCTACATCATAAAGATGATTGCACTTTCATTGTTATGGAGCAATTAGAAGCAGTTCTTTCAGTGCTTTTATTTTTATAGAATGATTGAAGCTTCATTGTTTAAGGCATAGTGGGAGTGGTAAAATTTTCGTGCAGTTTTCTCTATTTAGGATTTTATTGTCTTGTAATTTTTATCTGTTTCTAACATGGACAATATGGGGGGTGGGGGGCATTTAACTAGTCGTTAGTAGGGGAGGTCCTTTAATCCCTTGTGGATTTTAGCATCACTGTAATTAAGAAAAAAATCTCTATGATAAGTTCAGAAGTCTTTCTTCTCATTCCATGTAAATTATGACCATTTCGATGACTGATTACTAGCAACCTTCACCTGGTGTTCTTGCCTTCTTATACTGGATCACCAGCAAGAGAAAGTGTTAACAAAAAGGCCAGGTTACATCAGAAAACTTTCTTTCACGGCAGTGAAAACCCAAGTTTAAAACAAAACAAAACAAACAAATAAAAAAACCCTTTAGTTAATACAATGAAAAAGTCATCCTGCTATTTCTGTGAAGAAACAAAACTTACAACATAACAGAACATTTTGCTCCTGGCTCATCATACTTAGTCCCCAAGATAAGTGCAAATGAGACAGAGAAGACATACGTAAAGACTTCGACCCAGGAAAACAGACTGACAGAGAAGATGAGACAGACCAGACAGTGAGAGAAAGAAACATACAAAGCATATGAAAAAGAGAGGGTCAGAGATTAAGGGTAGTAAAAGAGAGTAGTTAATAAATAAATGCTTAGAAGGAACATTAATACATCTATCCATAAAAAGACTTGATTCATTTTCCCCAAGAACTGTTTGTATTCAGTCTTACAGTTTATAACTATTTTTTAACAAAACAAAATTTGACAGATGTAACTTTAATTTTTTTTTTCGAGTGGCATTATATGAGATTCTAGAACAAGAACTTCTGCAAAAACTCCTTCTGGTGATTGCTCCTGGGAAAAAGTCATGATACAATTTTCTTGACCACATACCATCATATTTCCTAGAGACAGCCATGGTAGAGAAAAAGGTTTGATAATTGAAGGAAGTTTGAAATTCAGCAACAGTTTTTCATAGGACAACATGAGATATATGTGAGAAGGATTATGTATGATAGCCTCTGCTTAGCCTTCCAAAACATGACAGTGTATTAAAGGCTCTGAGAAATTCTGTAGACAAGTAGCTTATTAAACTTGAACACAATATTTCCCAAACTTTTTAGAACCTTTTTAACTGTAACATTTATTTATATCCTCTAGTCCCCAGAATTCCATGCAATAGACTTGGGGCCATGATGCTGTAGAGTCTGTGGACTATGATTTGTTTTTTAGGAATGTCTTTCAAGTCTTCCGAGTTAATGGATAGTGTGATGCCCGAAGATAGCTAAGTGTTTCCTAAGACTGGCTGGCCAGACAGTACACAACTGATCCTATACTGATGTGATTTATAGTATCTCAGTGACATGTCGGGCTCAACTGCAGCTTGGAAATCATCTAGAGAGCTTCCAGAGCAAGCCTAGTATGAAAAACCCTAAGCCCCTATTTATATTCACAAATATTAAACGTTTTAGGGGACAGAGAAGATGACCTATTTTGGTTCTGCCATTTGTTACTTGTCATCCACACACAATGAAATACTGAGATAATGAATTGCTGTGGTGGATCAGGGATGCATGCCACAAAGCCTGGCTGTGGTTCCTTCATTACTGTCTCTGTTTGAAACTTGCTTTGTTCTTTTTAAACACACCAAAGCTTGTTTAGTAGATGGAATGCTGAACGCATTTGACTTTATCAGAAGACATTTATAAAGGGAAATTCGATTGTTCTTATTAGAAGAGGATCTTGCATAACATCTTTAGTGAAGTGATGGCATTTTCAGGCATGCTTTCTGAATCCTTTGCAAATCCTCCTTGAAACAGCATTTAGTCCCCAACTTGGCACCTAAGCATGTACAGGTGTGTGAGGGATGCAAGTCTGCATTCATAAGAGGAATGAGAGGATGAATGTACAAGAACTGTCAAAGCTTTTTATACTGCCTAATAAAAGATAGGTGCCTACGTTTGTTCCTCCT
The DNA here is from genome assembly GCF_028858775.2 of Pan troglodytes. Taxonomy (NCBI): domain Eukaryota; kingdom Metazoa; phylum Chordata; class Mammalia; order Primates; family Hominidae; genus Pan; species Pan troglodytes. The sequence continues at coordinate 72,400,951 of NC_086015.1, forward strand.
AATAAAGACAACTGGAATTCAGTCATCATATGTATCTATCTAATAGCAGATGTTGTCATCTTTCTGTTTGTTTGTTTGTTTTCTAGTTTAGAGCAGCAGTTGCCAGTTGCCAGCCCACTGGCAAAAACCATTCTCAGACCTGTTCCTGAGGTCAGCAGAGTATTGAAAAAATTGACTTTGCATGCCTTTAAATGGGACACTCCAGTTTCCCACAAGGCTCACTCTTTCTTATTATTGCACTAGGCTCTGACAGGTTGATGTTCCTGCCTGGTCCTTAAAGGCAATGGAATATGTGGCAACTAGCTCATACAGTCATTTCCTACTAATTTCAAGTGAATAAACTAATTTTGAATGAATTTTTTTTTCTAAAAAATTAATTTTGTAGAAAAAATATACTCTTTAATCAAAGTAATATATATAATCTGTTGTGAATATAAATGTATGCATATATTCCATAATAGAAATATACATCAAAACATCACATTGTACCCCGTAATTATTTATCAATTAAAAATTTTTACAAAAGAAATGTATCTGTATAAACCTAACAAAGAAAGGATAAAAATTAAAGTAATTCTTCATTTTTTTCTTTCTCACTAATCCTCTCACATCATAATTGCCAGAGGAAATTATCCTTGTCATATTTCTACACATCCTTACAGAAAAATATTTGGGTACATGCAGGCCTACAGGTATAGACATATAAAACTTTATAAATAAAAATGATATTATATTGTACAGACTGCTCTGAACCTAAATTTTTTAGCGCAGGGAAATAAGTAGTTCACTGAAAGAAATAAAAATGGCTGGTAAACATGGAAAAAATGCTTACCGTCACTCACATGAAGAAATGCAAATTAAACACTGAACTACAGTGTTTCATCAATCAAATAGGCAGAGATGAAAAGTTTGGTAATATCCAGACTTAAGGAAGAAAGACAAAAAAATTACATTTAAATCATACTCGGTGATAAACGGCTTACAAACTCAATTAGTTAGCCACTCTTCTCTATGGGGTTCACCAACAAAGAAGATGATAAATAGGCAATTTTGTGATGAGACTGGCTGTTTCGGGTACATAATACAAATTATGTGCATTATAATTACAATGACTTTAGCAACATCTCTTGAATGTTTAATTCTCTGCATTTTCTCAACAGGATCAGATTCATGACTGTGGGTATCATCTAAGAAATATTTCAAGAATTTTGATGTTATTTTAGTGTGAAAACTATATATAAAATTAGATTTAATGCGTATACTTGGATTAATGTAGCAAGTCTCATTGTAAAGCCCATCTATATAGCCACTTAAGAGAAGCAAAATTCTCTGTATAAACATCTGTCATGATGTGTATGTCATGTGTGTGAGAGAGAGAGATAGGTCATGGCACAGCACACCCAAAATCCTTGTCAGTTACCTAACTGCCATAAACTTGTTTACACATAACCTCAAATTCACAAAGAAATTTCCCCAAAGTAGCCCCCAAGTCATTGGTTTTCATTTATCTCTAGAGAGCTCAGGTGTTTTCAAAGAACTGGTCTTCTCTGATATGATAGCACTTTTCATCCTTTCTTTTTCCAGAAAGTGGGAAGAATGTTGTTCTAAATCTAAGGAGTCAGCTCCTCGTCTCTTTAGCCGGGCTCCAGCCTAGATAAGGCAGGATTCTAGGGTCCTGTGTTATTAATGTGCTGTCCATATGAATAACTAGCAAATCTTGTGAATTATTTCACACTTCTAGGAAAATCTATAACCCTGTCCTTCTGCAACAACACTGGAAGCTGCCAAGGATACTGGTACATTGCTATGTGGAAGAATCTGATAACTTTATATAAGGAAGTAGTAAAACTTGTATCCCCTTCTGGGACCTGTATATAAACTTATACAGATGAGTAATATTTTAAAAAATTAATGATATATATGTTCCTCCATCCTCTGAAGCTCCTTGAATTTTTGAAAACCTACCACCCCCCCATACAAGTTCAAACAACAAGATATGAATTACCCATTGATAAAGTTTGGCTGTGTCCCCACCCAAATCTCATCTTGAATTGTAGCTCCCATAATCCCCACATGTCATGGGAGGGACCCAGTTGGAGGTAACTGAATAATGGGGGCAGGTTTTCCCATGCTGTTCTTGTGATAGTGAATAAGTCTCATGAGATCTGATGGTTTTATAAAGGGCAATTCTCCTGCATATGTTCTTTTGCTGCCACCATGTAATTTGTGCCATTGCTCCTCTTTTGCCTTCTGCCAGGATTATGAGCCGTCCTCAGCCATGTGAAACTATGAGTCCATTATACCTCTTTCATTTATACATTACCCAGTCTTGGGTATTTCTTTATAGGACTATGAAAATGGACTAATGCACCCACTAACCAGAGAAGAGATGCCCAAACATGTGGAGTTTAAACTCAAAACCTGTTAAGGTATTCATATTTAAAATTGAAGAATGAGTATTTTCCTGTTACCCATACTGTTGAGAGCAGAGGGAGAGGAGGAAGGAAGGACCACATGGGTAGCAGGAATGTGGCCTACTAGAGTAAAGGCCATCTGTGACTAGTACCAGAGAGATGTGACTTTACCTAAAGATCCATATCTCCAGCCTCCAGCCAAGAGAACACTGTACTTGACAGCTCACTACACTTTGTTCCAGCCATTTTATTAGCTGCCTTCAAGTGAAGACCATCCATTAACAGCAGCTAGATATTGCACATTGATTTTCCAACAAAAGTCATAAACACAGGCATCCTTCGACCTCCTTAGCCTCCTACCCTGCATAGGTGACCCCCAGGAAACGAGAGGAGAAACCTGGGTTCCTAGATGGGTGGAGTAGTCATAGGAAGGAAATCTTATGCACCAACTGTGTAAGAACAGATGGGTTTGAGATCACCAACTGACCTAGGACATTTGTGGAACACTCTCACCCTCCCCATTTCACCTGTTTCGTTTATGAAATGAAAAGCAAGTCCAATAATATCTGATATTACTTGGTATTTTCATTATTGCATCATTTTAATAATTGAGGGTAAAATTTATTGGACTATCAATTTATATTACTTAGGCTTATAAAATGATTGGGCAATTAACTAGACACTCATTCAAAGGAAGGTCACATCCTTTAAATTTAGAGTGACCTGTACATGCTAACTTAGAAGTCGTCATTCATGGTCTCCTTTGGTGCCTACGCACTAATTTTGCTTTATGCCAGACGCCTCTTCTCATCAATGTCTCCTGGGTACAAGAAACCTAAACCTTCTCAATAGAGGTTCAAGTAAAAAGGGAAGTTATTCTGAGAATATACTTGGGGTCATGGAATTCAAGAGCAGAGATTGCTCTACAGCATGCCTTGAGGCACCTGAAACTGAAATACTGATTTCAGCAGGCAGCCCATTTGTGTTCCCCATAGCTCTTTCTCATGGGAGATGTTGCCTTTCATCTTGGGCTCATTCTGGATATTTGCCTTGTTCTCTTTTCTTTACAAACCAGGGAGGTTTAGTCTGTCCATGTCACCTGGCAATGATCTTCTCAACTAAATGGAACACTACTTAGAGTAGTAGCCTAAAACTGGTAATTTTACTGGTTTGTAGTTACTGAGTTCTTACTGTGTGCCAGACTCTGTGTATTGAATTTATTACTTATATCATCCTTATAATAGCCTTATAAGATAGGTACTATTATTCCCACTTTACAAGGGAAGAACCTGATGCCTTAGAGAAGTTAGATCATTCCTTCCAGGACATGGTAGGGATAGATATGGGACCCCATGTGGGAACTGCTGGAAATAATGGGCAGAAGACAGGATCAGAAGCAAGGGTAGGAAAGATTCAGAGTACCAGTTCACTTCTTATATTTGCTCTCTAGGAGAACAATAACACCATTCAGTCACACTAGCCTCCTGATTAAGCTCTTCCTTCAACATACACACCATCATCATTCATGTTCCATATGTTTACATTCCAAATCCATCCATTTCTCCTCATTCCCGAATTTCAAGACTGCCATTATCTAGACTCATATCTCAACACTCGTTAATCCATCTGATTGAAATGCATCCTCAAAACCCCTTCTTCATACCATCTGACTCTTCATTACTCAACTTAGATCATCAATTCCAGAGGTCCTTCCTGAAGCCGCTATGCCTAAGTTAATAATGCCCACCTGTAAGTCCTTGGAACAGCCTGTGTAACATTTCTCATAACTCACTGTAATGTACTATAATCTTTGTTGACTTGTTATCTCCTTTGCTAGAGAGACTTACTCACTCATTCATTCATTCAGCAATTATTTTTGGAGTATTGACTATGTGCCAGGAATTATGCCAAATACTTAATCACATAATGCTGAACAAAGACAGCCCCTTGCTGTCATGGAACCTACAGTCCAGCAGGAGAGACAGACCATGATCTAATCATACCTAAACATATACAAGTAAACCACACATTCAGAAGGAAAAGAATTCTGCCCTTGGAGAGGATTCAATAATGAGGAATATAAAGGAGATTGGGGAACTAAGAAGACTTCTGTGAAGACGTGACAGGAAGCCTGAAATGTGAGGTACAGCTCAAGCTAGTGGGTGAGCAGCATTGCAGGCATAGAAGAGAGCATGCAGAAAAGCCATGGGTTTTAATCAAAAAGTTGAGAGAAAGCCATGGTGGTGGAAGCCCATAGGACAATGAAATTGCATGAGACAGAAGGCTGAAAAGTTAGATACGGCCAAACAAGAAGTAACAATAAATAGTGTAGTAATTAAGCTGTGTGTCTCTATTACGTAACATAGTTCTTAAAACTGAGTCATGCTAATCATGTACTTAGAGGGGGCAATAAAGGAATCTGCAGTGGGAAATTGCGTAAATTAGTCAACTTAGAATTTTGTGAGTGAGGAGACAGTATTGAGAGCCCTCTATAGAGACAAACATCTCCTATGAAGTGTCTGACAACAGATTTCAAAACCTCTATACTAACACTTCAGACAATGCCAAAGCAAAGCAGGTCAAATTGTCTTTTTGATATTACCAGTCTCCACACATGTTGTTACCCACACAGGGTTGCTGTCACCTGAATGTCTCACTCACTCTCTACTCCCAACCGCTCACACTGCTACAAAGAGTCTTCACAACTGCACACACACAGCAAACAAACAAAACCTTTGGATGGAAATTTTAAATCACTGCTCTTTTCAATTCTGCTTACTGTCTGAAGCAGTCTGAAGATACTGTATTAACTAGGAGATTCTTTGTACAGGGGAAGCGCATCTGGGTAAAGGGCTTCTCATTTGGGGTTTATTTTAACTACAGGCTCATGTCAATTTATTTTTCTCCTGATTGGCACTTAAGTTATTCAACTGTAATTTATTTCTTTATGGATTGACAACACCATGTCGTATGTAGCTCCCTCCCTAACCCCCTACAAAAGCCTCTATAACACCTATACCAAAGGACGCCTGACCAACCTTCCATGAAATCTGGGGTAGTATAGTGTTGTAAAAATTCAAACGCAGGTGTTATAAGTCTATTTTGTGAAGAAAGAGATGATGGAGAAATGGCTGTTTCTCACATTACCAAGTCCTGCTCCCTTTAAAATCTTCAAGCACATAAGTTTGAGAAACAATGTAATAAAACCACATTCACACTATAGAAATTACCTATTGCCCTTAGCAGCCCTTATGCAAGAATTATAACAACTACAGGGACTGAGCGTTGTTGAGGACTGACACTGTGTCTCGTATCCTACTGAAAATGTTACCAACATTATGATACCTAATCTTCATAACAACGCATGAGATGGGTACTATTGTTATTATCCCCATTTTAATGATAAGGAAACTGGGGCTCAAGATGATAAGGGGCTTGCCCAGGGTCACATAGCTACCAGGTTGGAGAGTCAAGATTCAACCTCAGCAATCTGATAGTATTACTCATGAAAGATATTAAGATTGCATTCATTCTCAAACAGACAAATGGAAATTTGTTATGGTAATATAGAAACACAGTGACTTGGAACACACAGAGGCTTGAATTTCAACCCTAATTCTGCCACTGATTAGTCACGTTGTAGCAGGATGAGTCGCAGACAAAACTCCTCAGACACCAAATTAAAGAAGGAAGAGGTTTTTTATTTGGCTGGGAGCATCAGCAGACTCGCGTCTTAAGAGCCGAGCTCCCCGAAAAAGAAATTCCTAGCCCTTTTAAGGGCTTACAACTCTAAGGAGTCCACGTGAAAGGGTCATAATAGATCAAGTAAGCGTGAGGAACATGACTGGGGGCTACATACATCAGCTAACAAAACAAAAAGTTTTACAATGCTTTCTCATACAATGTCTGGAATTTACAGGTAACACCAGTAGTTTTGGTCAGGGGTTAATATTATTATTATTATTTTAACCACCAGGGCCGGATGGTGGTGCCAAGGTCATCTAGCTATTTATCTTACCTCTGTTTCTTTCCAACTTTTTGCTTTCTCCCTTTTCTCCTGTCTTATAAACTAGGGAAAAGGGAAGGTTGCGGAGAAGCTGGGAAGGACAACAGGAGAAGTGGTGGTCTCATTTCATAACGTGTCCTTAAACGTATTACCCTCTTGGAACCACAGTCTCTTTTTCTGTAAAAAGGAAATGAAAAGATTATAGCATGGAAGAGTTGAAGGGAATACTAAACAAGAAAATTCATATAAACCACAAATGCATAATCCAATCTCCATGCATATTGTGAGCCCTCAATTATATTAGCAATAATGCACTCAGAAAATATATTAAATTTATATTTTCATTAATAAGTGCATTTCTAGAGCTTAAGATAAGAAATCATGCAATTTTGATTGTAATGCCTTTACTTGTGCACCTTTTCCTCATTTGATTACCTCCAACCATAAAACAAGACTTTCAAGTCTCCAGAAATGTGTGCAGAGAAACAAAAAGAAGCTGGTCATGACATAGAAAAGTCTGTATCCCATCAGGCATGATGAGAGGAGACAAGTTGAACGCGACATGCTGTGTTTTCATTCAGAAGTGAAGATACTGAGGACATCTTCTAATCCCAGTCCAAGTAAGAGAAGACACTCATTTTCCAAGCTCCCATTGGTACTCACAGTACCTCTGGAAATGAAATATCTCATATGCATGATGGAATTAAGGAACTAGGAGTGTGCATTTCACTGAAGATGGGGCACATTAGGTACAGGTTGACTTACCCCTGACTTTGGTCTTCTCTTAGCCCTCACACAAGAGCTGCCTTTCTCTTCTCACTATAGAGACTCCCTAGGTTACTTCATTAATTCTCATGGCTTCAGAGACCCAAATAGCTCCCAAGTCTATGCACCTAGCCTAATCCATTCTTCCAAACTCTAGGTCATTTTGTTCATGTAGTTATTAGACATCTCCGTTTGGATTTCTCAAAGACACCTCAAATTCAATATGCTCAAAAGGGAGCACACATTTCCACCAGTCTGCTTACTTGAGCATGGTTTCAGCATCACTCAATAGCATTTGCATTTACTCTTTATGCAAGCCAGCCTCTTGGGAAACATCTTTGCCTTTCTTCACTTCCTCATGGCCCATGTCCATTTTGTCATCAGAACTCCTTAGTTCCTCTGACTAATTCTCTTTCATCTTTTCCCTTCTTTCCATCTCAATTTCTATCCAATAACCAAGCTGAAGCCATTATCACCTTTTCACCTTGATCACTGAAGGATCTTCATTCTTATTGCCTGAAGTCTTTATCATACACAGCCTCCAAAAACTAATCTAAGTCCTCCTGTTTTTGGCTACTGTACATCTTGTTCTTCCCTCTTTGGAACACAAATTCCCACTTTAGATTACATTTTAATACTATCTTTATTTCTGTACAACAAATGCTGCATGAAGGCAAAGTTCATGAAAGTCTTGTTCACAGCTGCATGCCAGTGCCCAGCACAATGCCTGGTACAGATGCTCAAATAATTCATGCTTTTTGTACTTATGTAGTGGGACAAGATCAAATCAAAGATGGATTGATGTTCCAATTCCAGCTCTACTATAATCCTAAGTTTAAGTTCCCAAATCTGAAAACAGGAATTACAAGAACTTAACTTCACAATGTAATTTCAGAATTATTTAAGAAATGCATGTAGAGCACTTAGCACAGAATTAGTTCTGAATAAGTATGAGTTCTAACAATTGAAAGGATTGATGTGAGATACAGATTTGGTGGGCCATCTCTTGAACACTTCACTGTTAAAGTGGAGAAATGAAGACAGCACAGGAACAATTCCCAGACTTACACTTGAGCATTGTTTATGTGTAAAGGACATTCTTTTGTCCTGAGTGTATCACAGACTCAATTGACTATCTCTACCCTAAGTTTTCTGTAAAAGGATATCAGAGAAAAGTTGAAGTCCTTGGACTTGGTGGAACCAGTCAAAAATCTGATGTTTTTAATGTTATAGAGGCTACAATAATCTCTATCAACAAAACTGAATTGGCAATGAACTCTTCTAAGCATTTGTATCATCTGAAATCAATAAACTTGAGTTTTTATGTTGTTTTACTTTTGAGTTGCTAGTGTTATGTGAAGTGGTAACTTGAGATTGGTGTGGACTAAGTTTTTGCAGCAATTAAAGGACTGTTCTGAGGAAGGCTCAACAATTTCCTCTGTACTTCTTTCTGTCTAAATACAGCCTCTTCTAGCAATGAGCTTGTTACAAGCAGTAGAAGAAAATATAAATATTTTCTTGGCTGCTATTTACAAGAAACTGAATATAAACAGATTCAACCATAGAACCTTATTAGATACCATACCTAAGATGTCTGTTTTACAGTACATTGAAGAGCTTTTGCCCCCTTCTTTGTGTTCATGTGCTGTGAATTTTTTTCTTCCATTTTGATACAAAAATAAAGAAGATCTCAAGCAGAAATTTGTTCTATCTATGACTTTTTCTAATGTTCCTGGAGGGCACAAAACACGTATCAGGATGAATTTACACATAACTTGTGACCAAAGGTAGAATTACTCAATATACTACACGATTATTCTGATGGGAAAACACTACAAATGGCTTTTCCAGCCTGCTGACTGACTGACAGAATTTGGTATACATTTCAGAGTTAACACCATGTGTCTAAAACTAGTCATTTTTGAGGACTTCATTTTGCATTGTCTGTGGAATTCAAGAGAAACATGTCTAATACTACCTCCTGTCGAAACCAAAAATGATACATGAAAGGCCCAAGAAAATGCCAAATCAGAAGATTCATTCTGCAAATACTTACTAACACTCTCTAATACTGCGCATCAGATAGAGTGACCAATAGGACATGATTTCTGCTTCAATGATTATAAAGTTCAGGGGAGATGACAGGCAAATTGGTGATTGCAAAGTTGTGTGATGTGTGCTGTGATGGAGATGAGCCCAGAGTGCTCTGAGAGCAGAGGTTAGGGTGTTAAATGATGGAAGCGGGAGGGTGTTCTAGATGGCCTCTCATCAGAACTAACATCCAGTCTGGGAGTCTAAGTGACTAGGTAAGAGGATGGGATCGAATGTCCATGGCAGAAACAATGGCATGTGCAAAAGCCCAGCATCAACAAGAAGGATCCTAATGAATCCAAGGAGCTGCAAGAAGTTCAATGTGCCTGGGTAGAGAAGGGTGTGGGATGGGTCTGGAAAGAAGTGAGACTGGAAATCTCATTAGGAATGAGCTCATGCAGCAGCCTGGTAGCCATGGTGGATATTGAAACTGCCCAAGAGCAGTGGAATCAGGCACTAAAGGGTTTTGTGTCAATGAATGTTATGGTTAGATCTGTGTTTGGATGTCTCACTACATAGCACAGGAATTAAATTGTTTCTAGTATAATTGCTATTCATTGTACTTAGAGCCCAAATTTCTAACCAATACAGAGAATAAACCCAAGAAATGTCAGAAAGGAAACAGGTCCATTCTGATTTTTAGGTCAATGCTCTGATATTTAGGATAACAAAGTTACATCACAGTTTTGCTGGCAAAAACTAGAGTGGAGATTATGAAAGAAGTAGTATCTCCCATAGGAAATCTTGGCATCTTAGCCACATGACTGTGAGTGCATGCTTTTGGTTTTGCATCAAGGATCATTATGGCAAGGGGAGTGTTCATTCTACTTATGCAGAAAAAGTAAGAAGGACTGAGAATAACATATCTTAACCATGTAAAAATAGGCCCTTCATATCAGGGAAATTAAAGAGTACGATTAACCTCCTGCCAGACTACATGTTAGAATCACCTAGGGAGGTTCTTTAAAATATCAATGGCTTGGCCACACCCCTAGATATTTTTACTTGATTGAGCTGAAGCAGGGCCTAGACATTTGCATTTTTTAAAAGCTCCATGAGGGATACTAAGGGATAACCAGAGTTGAGAACCAAAGCTGTAGTGGTTAAGAGCATGGGCTGGGGAATAAGGTAGAGTGGATTGAAATTCTGGCTCTTGCTGAAAACAAAATTATTTCTGTTCTTTTAATTTCTAATTTATAAACCTTCCATGTGGCATTAAAGGTGACTTATATAGATATTTCCAGCACAACCAGATAAAGTGTAATGTAGACATGAAAGGAATTCAACTCTTATGCCCTGCCCTTAGTTTCTTCATTTGTAAGGTGGCCATAACAGTATCTACCTTATATGATCTACGCAAGCTTTGAACATGTTAATAAGTAAAAAGAGTTATAAGTACCTGGCATATAAGTGTTTGATAGATGTAAGCTATTGTTCTTAACTCAGGTGAAGCTCATAGGAGAAACAGGACAGAGAGGAGAGAAATCACAAAGCATGTTTCAAAGGCACCAATTAGTTTGGCTGAGGCCTCAGGGAATAATAGGTAAAAAATTTACAAAGTCAAGTTGGGGCCACATTGCTTTCTTGAGCTCCAGGCTAATGTTGAAATTTGAGCAAGTGTTCATTAATTGGTCATCTAATAATGTAGTCCCCAAGCAGGTGAGACCAGCAGGTGTATATTGTACAAAATAGAATGAATTTAAGGATTGCTCAGAATTCATTCCAAAACTTGGGCTCTGATTTGAATTGAACCCAAATGTGGAACCAACAGATGTCTCTGTGGAAAGTTGTGATTAAATCAACATAGAGCTTCACAAATGAACAGCGAGTCACTGGTTATGAACAACCCCTGGCACTCAGGAAGGCAGATGACTTTCCTGGTGACACCTTGGCTCTTGTTAACAGATACAGCCAGCTCCACTTCTGTTGTCCAGATTTTGCCCACTTTATTAGAAAACTCTAAATAGTGCTGAAAACTGTTTCTGTTCTTTCTCTTTTTATTTATAAATATTTTATAAAAGAGCAAATGTAACTTACATGGACGAATCCCACACAGCAATGTAAACATAAAATGTAATATAGACATGAAAGAAGTAAGAAGACAGGGGAAATGAGGATGAGAAGTTTAAAAGAAAGCTGGGAGGGAACTGAGAGAAGGTCACGCAATCCTATAAATATGCCACCAATGCATCGCAAGTTTGGCTGTAAGCCTTCTAACAGGCAATGCAAAGAGGGAAACAAGATTGGTTACAAGATTTAGAATGTTCCCAGCTTAATCCAGGCTGTTGCTTAATAGCACAATAACATTGTGCTATTCTTGGCACAATGTTAAAGAGAAATATGTCCAGGTCTACATAAAGAGAATATAGTTTAAAACAGTTGTATTAGTCCATTTTCTGTTGCTTATAAGAGAATATCTGCATCTGGTTAATTTAGAAATAAAATTATTTCTTACAGTTCTGGAGGCTGACAAGCCTAAGGCCAAGGGGCTGCATCTCGTAAGGGCCTTCTTCCTAGGAGTGACTCTGTAAAGTCCCAAGGCAACACAGGGCATAACATGGCAAGGGGACGGAATATGCCACCTCAATTCTCTCTTTCTCTTCTTATAAAGCCACCAGTTTCACTCTCATGAAAACCCATGAATCCATTAAGGAATTCATTCATTAAGAAATGAATTCATTGATAAGGGCAGAGTCCTTATGACCCAATTACCCCTTAAAGGCCCCACCTGTCAATATTGCCACACTGGGGATTAAGTTTTAACATAAGTTTTGGAGGGTACAAATTTTCAAACCATGGCATTCTACCCCTGGCCTCCCAAAACTCATATCCTTCTCACATACAAATATATTCACTTCAACTCCATAGCCCTAAAGTCTTAACTTGTTCTAGCACCAACTCAAAAGTCTGTCTACTTTTTTGTGAAATCAAAACAAGGCATCTACTTCCAAGACACATGGTGGGAGAGACATAGGGTACACATTCCCATTCCAAAATGGAGAAATAGGCTAGAAGAAAGGAGTAACAGGCCCCAAGCAAGTCCAAAACCCAAGAGCAGACATTAAGTAATATGACTCCAGAGTAGCCATGTGCAGTGGCTCATGCCTGTAATACCAGCACTTTGGGAGATAGAGCTGGGCAGATTGCTTGAGCCCAGGAGTTTGAGACCAGCCTGAGCAACAGACAAAACCCTGTCTCTACTAAAAACACAAAAATTCATCGGGTCTGGTGGCACATGTCAATAGCCCCAACTACTTGGGAGGCTAAGGTGGGAGTTGTGCTTGAGCCCAGAGTGGGAGGTTACAGTGAGCCAGGATTGTATCACTGCACTCCAGCCCAGGAAACAGAGTGAGACCTTGTCTCAGAAAAAAAGACTCCAGAATAACAGAATAATCTCCTCTGGCTCCATATCTTTTCGCACACCAGTTGTGGTTGGGCCCCCAAGGCCTTGGGCAGTCCAACCCCTGTGGCTTGGCTGGACTCAGTCTACCCAGCTCACTTAGGGTTGCATTGCACACTGTTCTCTCTACAGTTATGGGGTCTTGGTGTTAGTCCCACTCCCATGGCTCCATTAGGCATTGTTCTGGTGGGGACTCCCTGGAGCACCTTCAACCCACCTTTCCACTCAGCATTGCTCTAGAGGAAGTTCTCTGTGGTGGCTCCACCCCAGTGATGAGTCTCTGCCTTGCCCTCAGGTTGTCTGACACATTCTTTGAAATCTAGGTGAAGGCTGCCATGCTTCCATAGCTCTTGTTTTCTGCAAGCCTGCAGAATTAGCACCACTTTGGTGACACCAAAGTTTATGGCTTGCATCTTCTGGGGAGTGGGTTTCATCTCAATTAAGGCCACTTGAGCCACAGCTAGAATGGCCACAAATTGCTGTACCAGGGTTCTGGGAGCAAAGTGTCGTGGTATCCCTGAGCAGCAAGCCCATGTAGAGAGTGTCAGGCCTGTCCCCTGAAATCATTCTGCCTTCCTAGCCCCCTGGGCCTGTGATGGGAGCAGCAGCCTCAAAGATCTATAAAATGCCTTTGGGATCTTTCTTCCATTGTCTTGTGGAATAATACTTGGCTCCCTTCTATCCATGCTAATCTCTTTAGGAAACAGTCACTGGGCTACACCATTGGTTTTTCTCTCCTGAACATGCTTTTTCACTTTTTACATGGCCAGGCTGAGAGTTTTCCAAATCTTTCTACTCTTCTTTCTTTTTATTTATAAATTCTGTCTTCAAATTATTCTTTTCCTCCCAAATCTCAGTGTAAGTGGACAAATGTGACCATGAAACGTCTATATTTTGCATAGAAATTTCTTCTGCCACATACCCTAGTATATCACTCTTGAGTTTGGCCTTCTACAAAGCTGTATTAGTCAGGGTTCTCTAGAGGGACAGAAGTAATAGAATATATATATATGAGTTTATCAAGGAGTATTAACTCACACAATCACAAGGCCTTACAACAGGCCATCTGCAGGCCGAGGAGCTAGGAAGCCAGTCTGAGTCCCAAAGCTGAAGAACTTGGAATCCAATGTTTGAGGGCAGGAAGTATACAGCATGGGAGAAAGATGTAGGCTGGAAGGCTAAACCAGTCTAGTCTTCTCAGGTTCTTCTGCCTGCTTTTATTCTGGCTGTGCTGGTAGCTGATTACATTGTGAATGCCCAGATTAAGGGTGGGTCTGCCTTTCCCAGCCCACTGACTCAAATGTTAATCTCCTTTGGCAACACCCTGATAGACACACCCAGGATCGATACTTTGCATCCTTCAATCCAATCAAGATGACACTCAGTATTAACAATCACAAGTCCATTCCTTGTCAACTTGAATGCATATACAACTCCTGAGATCATACATAATCTTCAAATAAAGACAATAATAAGATCATAATTATGCTTAACATAATACAACTTCCTTTGAACAACTGGAACTGCACCAATCCCCAACTCAAATGCTATTACATAAAGTTAGCAACACTTAAATGCCAATATGAAATTGATGTGGTTTAGCTGTGTCCCCCCCTCCAAATCTCATCTCAAATTGTAACCCCCACAATTCCCACATGGCATGGGAGAAACTGGGTGGGAGGTGATTGAGTTATGGGGGCAGATCTTTCCTGCACTGTTCTCATGATAGTGAATGAGTCTCAAAAGAGCTGATGGTTTTAAAAACAGAAGTTTCCCTGCACAAACTCTCTTCTCTTGTCCGTCACCATGTGAAACATGCCTTTCACCTCCCACCATGATTGTGAGGCCTCCCCAGCCACACAGAACTGTAAGTCCATTAAACCTCTTTCTTTTGTAAATTGCCCAATCTTGGATATGTCTTTATCAGCAGCATGAAAACGGACTAATACAGAAGTCAATAAATTTTAGGTCACATGATAAAGGAAAAAGGAAACAAAATGAAGATTTTTTTATAGCACAAGTGTATACATGCACAAACATGTTTTTAACAAAAGGAGGAGGAAATATGACAATTACAGCCCTCGTTTCTGCAACTGGTCACGTGGTCATAGCTGGTATTAATGACTAGTTTCTTCTACTACCCATTCTGTATTCCTTTGCCTTCAGCAAATGCCTCAAGAGGTCATGAATTTTTCCTGGTAGAGTGACCCAAACCTTCATTCCTGAAGGGTCTGGGCCATTTGTAGTCCTGCCTGGATTGGGCTGTTGTAGTTTCCCATTGACCTTAGTCACAGGGAATGGTAATACTAAGATCTCTTGTATTCCACACATACTCTTCCTTACCTCCATTGTGGAATAGTAGACTGATTTTATCTTGATAATACAGGTCAGTCACCGCAGCCAACACTGTAACCCCCTTCTTAGCCTGTTGACTTAAAGGTAGAGGAGCCCAAAGTGTCCAGGTGGCAATCTTAACTTCCAATTTAATGGAATCATTGTTGTGTCTCCTGGTGGCAGTGTTTCTCCCTCTGGAACTATATCTGACTAAAATTAAGGGATCTTCTACCTCAGTAAAATTTCTAGGGGTCCAGTGGTGTTGGGTCTGTCGAGATATTCTTTCTAAGGTGAAGAATAAGTTGCTGCATTTGGCCACCCCTACAACCAAGAAAGAAACACAAGGCCTAGTGGGCCTATTTGGATTTTGGAGGAAACATATTCCTCATTTGGGTGTGTTACTCTAGTCCATTTATCAAGTGACCTGAAAGACTGCCGGTTTTGAGTGAGGTCCAGAACAAGAGAAGGCTCTGCAACAGGTGCAGGCTGCTTTGTAAGCTGCTCTGCCACTTGGGCTATATGACCCAGCAGATCCAATGGTGCTTGAGGTGTCAGTGGCAGATAGTGACGCTGTTTGGAGCCTCTGGCAAGCCCCCATAGGTGAATCACAACAAAGGCCTCTAAGATTTTAGAGCAAAGCCCTGCTATCTTCTGCAGATTACTACTCTCCTTTTGAGAGATAGCTCTTGGCCTGTTACTGGGCTTTGGTGGAAACTGAACGTTTAACTATGGGTCATCAACTCACCATGCAACCTGAACTGCCTATCATGAACTGGGTAATTTCTGACCCATCTAGCCATAAAGTGGGTTGTGCACACCAGCATTCCATCATCAAATAGAAGTGATATATACATGATCGGGCTCGAGAAGGTCCTGAAGGCACAAGTAAGTTACATCAGGAAGTGTCTCAAATGCCCATGGTCTCCACCTCTGCCACCCTGCCTTTTCTCCCTCAGCCTGAACTGACGGCTTCATGAGGAGTTCCCTATGATCAGTTGACAGAGGAAGAGAAGACTAGGCCCTGGTTCACAGATGGTTCTGCATGATATGCAGGCACCATCTGAAAGTGGACAGCTGCAGCACTACAGCCCCTTTCTAGGACATCCCTGAAGGACAGCAGTGAAGGGATATCTTCCCAGTGGGCAGAACTTTGAGCAGTGTACCTGGCTGTGCACTTTACATGGAAGGATAAATGGCCAGATGTGTGATTATATACTGATACATGGGCTGTAGCCTAGTCTTCCTGTTTTCTTAGCCCTCACCAGAATCCTGCTGCTCCAAATTCTTCCAGCCTCTGCCCATTATGCAGTTGCAAAGTTGCTTCCACATTTTCAGGTATTCATGATCACCACCACCCCACTCCTTATATCAATTTTTTTAATTAGTCCATTTTCTGTTGCTTATAACAGAATCCCTGAAACTGAGTAATTATTAAAGAAAAGGAATTTATTTCTTACAGTTGTGGACACCCAGGAGCTAGCTGCATCTGGAGAGGGCTTTCTTGCTGGTGGGGACTTGGACCAGAATCCCAACGTGGCAAAGGGTATTACATGTCAAAGGGGGTAAGCTAATGTGCTTGCTCAGGTCTCTCTTCCTCTTCTTCTAAGGCCATCCATTCCCCTCCAAAGACAACTCATTTATCCATGAGGGGATTAATTCATTCATAAGGGCAGAGCACTCATGTGACTCAGTCATCTCTTGAAGGCCCCACCTCTCAATACTGTTAAGTTTTAGCATGAGTTTTGGAGGAGACATTCAAACTATAGCAATACTAATATTCTTATCACATTTCAATAACCCAGTAGAGTATATGACACGTAGTGGCTACTAGTGAGTGAATGAAGGAAAAAAGAAAGAGGGAGGCAGGGAGGAAAGGGAGGAGAAGAAATCTATACTCTAAACCTACAAAATGTATGGGATGCTTTGCTAACAATAAGGTAGTATACACAAAATGGCTCAGTGTAGCCATTAGCACTCAAATAGTCTGACTGAAACCAGAAATGGATTTTAGTGCCTGCAGAAAAGAATAGATTAAATATCTCACAGGCAATCTTTACTATAAACTGTTTCTCTCCATCAGATAGCTGATAAGGATTGAGGGTCAGTAATTTCATGTTATAGTCCTATATACCTCCACATTCTTGATTCAGTGGCTTAATGCAATAGATATTTACTTCTCATTCACATAAAAATTGATTCAGGTGTAGGGGTAGCTCTCCTCCATGTGGTGATACAGGAAGCCTCTGAATCACCTCTGTATTGTGGCTCTGTTTTATATGACTACAAAAGGCATCCACATCAAGTGGCAGAGAGTAGAGAAGGCCCATCTACTTCGTAATTACCTTGGCTCGGAAATGACTCAGATTACATACACTCAAATTCCATTGGTACGGGGTTCCACCTTGTTGCAAGGGGCCTGAAAATTGCAGTCCTGGGTAAGACAGCCTCTTCCTGGTAACATCCTTCCTCTAAGAAGCACAAGCACAGAACCCTGGAAGGCAGCTACCTTTTTCCCTCACTATTCTTATATCTGGCCACCAAATATCTGTGCCTTCTTTTCCCAAAAAGAGACAGCCCTAAGTTCTACCCTTCAAGCATCTAGCTCACAGTCTAGGATCTCCAGGTCATGAATAGTTTCTCCATCAGGTCTGTATTAGTTTGTTTTCACACTGCTGATAAAGACACACCAGAGACTGGGCAATTTACAAAAAAAAAAACAAAAACAAAAAAAAAGAGGTTTGTTGGACTTACAGTTCCATGTGGCTGGGGAAGCCTCACAATCATGGTGGAAAGTGAAAGCCATGTCTCACATTATGGCAGACAAGGAGAGAGTTTGTGCAGGGGCTCTCATTTTTAAAACAATCAGATCTCCTGAGGCTCATTCACTATCACAAGAACAGTGCAGGAAAGACCCGACCCCATAATTCAATCACCATTCACCAGGTTTCTCCCATGATACATGGGAATTGTGGGAGTTACATATCAAGATGATATTTGGGTGGGGACACAGCCAAACCATATCAAGGTCTAAATGAGATTCCTCCTCATAGTCTGACCTTCCTATAAACCACAACATGAGTCATCTCTCCCTCACCGCATCCCAAATACAAAACATATAGGTGTTGTGTCAGGAGCACAATAACTGCAATTTTAAAACTCCCTTTCAGAGAAGGGAAGAAAGGAAAAGAAGCAGTGATCACCATTTCCTAACAAAGTGAGATCCTGCCAGGCAGGCATTGTAAAGATCCCCACTTGGGAGAAGCCCTTGGTCCCTTTCCTCCATGGCCCTGTCTCTACAGCCTCGACAGGTTTTCTTTTTCATCATCCTCTATGGCCTCATCTGAAGGGAGTGTCAGGCAGTGTGCCCACCTTGGAGCTCCATAGCTCTCATAACCTACTTCTTTATACAAATTTGGAAGTCCAAGGGTTGCTGTAGCCTCAAACAGTGAAATACATTTTTTAAAAAAATCAGTGCTAGTCTTTTGGGTAAAATAGTTCTCTCAAGTACTCAGAAAGTCCCTAGTCTTTCTTTCTCCCATAACTTATACCTACCAGTGATCACATCCAATGTTATTCCCTAGAGTCCTCAAGTCTTCTTTCTTTTCTCTGTCACTCTCGTGTGACAAGCATTATTTTCTCACATACCATTGTCCAGGTGAAGTCACAATACCTCACCTAACTGAAGGGACCCTGGGAATTGTAGCTCTTGGCTGAGCTTTCCAGTAACAATGCTACACCATGTAAGGAAGTACAAATCTTGGGTGAATAGTTAATCATTGTACTATAGCTCCCTAAGAATATTTGGAGGAATATGGGTATTCCATATGCATGTAATATAAAATGCTGCTGCTAGCTCTTCTTTTAAATACAGTGGCTCTCAGGGCCAAGTGTGGTAGCTTATGTGTGTAATCTCAGCACTTTGGGAGGCCAAGTCAGGAGTATTACTTAAGGCCAGGAGTTTTAGACCAGCCTGGGCAACACAGCGAGACCTTGTTTCTACAAAAAAAAATATATATATATATATATAAAATAAATTAATAAATAAATACAGTGGATCTGGATTTAAATCCCAGCTTCTCCATTTATAACTTCTATGATCTCAAGCACTTCTCTATTCCTTCTGAATGCCACATTTTGTTATCTACAAAATATTGGTAGCTGTACTTACTTCACAGGGTTGTTTCATTAAATTACATATTTATTTAACTGATCAATGATGGTTGAGTAATTCAAAACGAATATGGACAGTTATCTTGAGAATAGAGCCCATATCTGTGTTCAGTTTTTGTTATAACCCAAAGATAATTAAACAAAACTTAGACATGCTGATATTTACATCTCTAAGACATTTCATACTTTATAAACTTTGCATTTTGAGCATTTTATTTTCTTTGCTGCAGAATTAGCTGGTTTACTGTGACATCTGCTTAGCAGATTATGTATAGTACCTTTTCTATTTCTGCCATTTTTATTTTTGCATTTTGGGAAAGTGATAATGACCACTCCAATTTAGTTGGAAGAAAGCCTTCTGATTGCACAGTGTTTGATCCAAATTTGTGTAGTGGTAGGACGTGCACTTTTGTAGAATTCAGCACTGAAGGATTATCTACTTTATAAGAATATTGTTTTAATTAGTCGACAAATGAATAAATGATTATGCAATGAAGTATGGGCAAACTAATTTTCTCTGAAGAGTTCTCCATAGATATTTATATTGAACAAATATATAAATACTGATGCAGTTGCAGACACTGAAATTAACATTCAGCATGAAATTTTTTTGAAATGAGTTCCAGCTGTAAACTGACTAGGAGGGAATTCTTCTATTTGGATAAGATGTAAGACCCCTTGGCCTAAATCGGTGGTTCTCCAGTATTAGCATGCATCAGAATCACCTAGAGGGTTTATTTAAACAGATGATTGGGCCTCATCCTCAAAGTTTCTTCAGAGGTCTAGGGCAGGGATGAAAAATTTGCATTTCTAAACAATTTCCAAATGCTGCTGCTGTACTTGAGAACACATTCTGAGAACCACAGCCTAAAGCAGAAGTTGGGAGAACTACATTTTGCATACCCAATCTGGCCTACCATTTGTTGTTGTTGTTGTTTGTTTGTTATTTTGATTTGTTTTCTAAGAGATGGGATTTCACTCTTTGCCCAGGCTGGAATGCAGTGGTACAATCACAGCTCACTGCAGCCTCAAACTCCAGGGCACAAGTAATTCTTCCTCTTTAGTCTCCAAAGTAGCTGGGACCGCAGACACATACCACTATAGCCAGCTAATTTTTCTTTTTAATTTTTTGTAGTGATGGGGTCTTGCTATGTTGCTCAGGCTGTTCTCAAACTTCTGGCCTCAAGATGTCCTCCCACCTCAGCCTTCCAAAGTGTTGGGATTATAGACATGAGCCACCATGCCTGGCCTATTTTTATACATAAAGTTTTACTGTAATACAGCCTTCCTTATTTATGCATTATCTATAGCTGCTTTCACACTATGACAGCAGGAATAAATAGTCACAATGGAGACCACATGGCCTGCAAAGTCAAAAATACTTAATATCTGTTCCTTTACAGAAAAAGTTTGCTGATCCCTAGATAAAGAATAGGGAGGTGAGTGTGGAAGAAGACAGCAAGAGTCCTGGCCCCCTCCCTTCTATCTGAGCCTCACATAAATTCCCTTCATTACCTTGAGTTAGATATTAGCAGGAGTTTGCCAGCAGCATATTCAATTATAAGGACAAATCATTTATATATGCCTGTCATTAAATAATAAAAATTAAAGGTAATTGAATTACCCACTTCAGTACCCAGTTTATTCTAGATGGACAGAAGACTTATGTCTAAAAAGAATCACAAAATCAGCTTTCTTCTCAAACTTATGGCTTCTAGAAAAGACATACAGGTTAACTTTCCCTTTTGAGGTGACAAAGAAGCTCCATCAATTTGATGAATTGTTCACTGCATGTCCAGTTAATTAGACACACTCTCTCATCTGCATCCAAAGCACAGAAACTGAAACAAAGTGTCTATGGCATAGAACCAAATAATCTGAATACAATCACTACTTAATGAGGTCATCTTCAGTGGAGTGGAGTAGTCAGAATGGACAGATCTGTATCAATCCAGTGACTTCTTGGCTTTGATCACTGTACTGTGCTTTACCTTAGGGGCACTAATTATCCATCCATTGCATTTCTGAGTTTTCCAACAGTGAAAGTTGGAGAATCAGATTCTCTTTCACAATGTTGGGTCAGTTGCTGTCACCATTTGGAAAAGATATTTTTAAAGGATTTGTATAATGTTGGAATGATGCCCCATATTTTAAAAGTGGGTAAAGAAAAGTGAGCTAGCATTTGTTAAATATCCATACATGTGCCATGTATTATTGTAGGCATTTATGTTTATCAGCTCCAACACACACAATGCAGCCTCCTAAGATTAGTGGTAAGATTATTCTATTTTATGGAGAGGAAAACTGAGATGTAGAAAACTAAAAGAACTTTCTGGAGTTCATCTCACTATTGAGTGCTAGAACCAGGATTGACTGGTTGTCAGTCATTGACTGGCTGTCTAAAAACCAAACTGTTGGCTACTCCATTCTGTCCACTGCAGTTCCCTCCCCTAAATTTGCTAGATTTGATAACTCAATTCATCCACTATGCATCACTTGCTCAGGATCCACTCATTCCCCCAGTGAACTCTTGTCTGCTCTACAGAAATTGTCCTTGTTCCAGAACCATTGCTCCAAAACTCTCCAGTTTCTGATCTGATCATTAACAAGCCAAAGGTTTATTCCAAAGCTCTAGACAACAGTTAGATGGGTGTGGATGGTAGTTGAAATTTTTAAAAAATATACATTTGCATAGAGTAGTGTAACTAAAAACCATAGGAAGCAAACCCAGATTCATGAACTGAATAATGCCAAGGCTGGCAAATAATTTTCATCTCTTGAGTGAACTGTGATCACTTGTTAGTAGCTGCTGCAAGCCTGTGTGAGGAAGTATTCTGAAGCAATGTTCTGCCGAGGAAAGCTATATTCTGTTCTTGGGAAAGAATGCTGTAAGCAGTAAACAAAAGAATCAACATGTACAGCACGACTTGCCAGATATGGATCTAAACACTTTATTAAGTTGGTTAATCCTGCAATAATCCTATAAGATAGGTACAAAGGAGAGAAATAAAGCACCAAGGTTAAATAATATACCCACACCACACATTCAGTATTATTAAGTGGCAGAGCTGAGAAGTGAGCTCAGGAATTCTGCTGCAGTTGGTGGAGGGTGTGAGCAGTTCTGCCAGAGAGCAGTAGGGTGTGTGAGAGACATTTGCATCCCTGGGGTCATCTCCTAGTAAAAGGACAAAATGAGGAGGAGTTCTCAGGGCTTCTTAAACTGTTTTGTGCCATGGAGCCCTTAACAGTGTTATAAGGTCCACAGACAACTTCTGAGGATAATGTTTTTAAATGCATAAAGCAAAAATATAAGGCAACTAATAAAATCAATTATATTGAAATCTGATTTTCAAAATATTTTTAGATGTAAATTTGTGAGACAGTAATATGCATACTTCTTTATTAATACAGTAAATAACAAGATCCATCAGTGAGTCTAATAGAAACCAGAGTTTTAAAATAATGAAGAGCATAAACAATGTTTCAATGACTCTATTAATATGACGACTGTACTGTTAAATAAAAATCTTTGTGATTTCTATTTGTGACAAAGTCACAGGTACTGCTAATTCAAGGGTAGTTTGTTGCATTCTTTGATCATTGAAGGAGATGCTTAATTGCAGTTAAAGGTTAATGAAAGGAAAGAGGTGATTTTTTTTTTCTATTTAAGGCCACAGACCCTGTGGGTCTATCCACTGAAACTTCAAAGTACATTGAGTACTTCAACTGCTAATGTTGTAAGAGGAAAACTGGATATGAAAGGCAGTAGAAAGAAATTTAATAACTTCTCTGTAATTGTGTAACCTGAATAAGTCAGCTAACGTCTCTGGGTTTTCATTTTCTCACTGTAAAATGGGACTAAACCTCTCTTATTAGACTGATGGAGAGAAGAAAAAATAATAATCTAGTTGGGATGACATTGTGGGCTATAAAACACTGTGTTAATTCTAAGAGATCTTAATAACTGTTAGAGAAGCAGCCACAAGTTAGTATCAGAATTTGAGCTGCCTGTTACTCAGCTTTCATTAGCGCTGTTTAAAAAAACACAGCTTCATTGGCTGCCTACTGTGTGTCCACACTAGATTTATTTCCATGCTAAGGTACAAATACAACCTTCAAGGAGATTGGAGTCTACTGTGGGAAAAACAGATACATCTCCACAAAATAGTGAAGTACAGTGAAAGAGAAATGCACGGAAAAGATGCAGGGAAGGCTTCCTGCAGGAGGCGGTGTACCAAGCCTTGAGGGTTGAGTAGGAATTAGGCAAAGAAAGAAGTATTGATGTTACAGCTACAGGGAACAGCATCATACAGAGCACAGAAGTAAGATATGGGCTTTGTATGCAGGAAATGAGACTCATTTCATCATTTCCAAAACATGAAGTACCAAAGATAAAAGGGGAGAGGTAAGGGCGAGAACAGAGAAGGTCCTAGCTGCTTTGTTAGAGAATGTAGGTGGTATTTTACAGAGGATGCGAGACCCTAATGTCTTCTAAGTAGGTGATTTACATGATCAAACTTATGTTTTAGAAAGAAATTGCAAATTGGTGACCTAGAAAAATCTAATTTACATATGTGTTGGCCCAATATATTGAATTTCTTCTTCCTATATTTAAAAATAAGAAGACTACCCTCTCTCCAAAAAAACACAAAGATCTAATATCTCTGAGTCCATATTGCACATGGCATCTGAGTAATGATGTCCCATTTGGAGCAGACATGGGCTCTTCAGGTGGCTATAATCTCCCCACTTCCTGTTTCCTTGCCAATGCTGAGCCCACATGAGTGTGGCCATTTATCATCAAGCTTAAAGCACATTTTTCTTATGGTGAAGATATATTTCTTTGTATTCATGTCTACATGAGTACAGAGTACTTTTGGTAAAAGTGGGAAAGTGAATAAACAAAAGGTCTACATGCTTCAAGAAAAACGGAAAAGGTATTTCCTTCCTTACTCTAGCCTGCTCTTCTCACTCACACGACCTGCCTGGAGCTGGACATTGTGTATGCAGCCCCTTTTGCCAGGCACAGCACAGGCTGCCAGACTCATGGAAAATGGGTTTTTTGGGACAGAACTGGAGGCAGGTAGAACAGTTAGATGATTGCCATGATCCACACAAGGAATGATAAGAGTGGGAGTTAAAATTGTAGTCCTGAGGATGGAAAGAAGGGATGCAGTCAAACAATCCATTGGAGACAATATAACCATGGGATTCATGATTCATTAGCTTTGAGGATAATAGAGGAAAAGAGTGATTTGCCTACTTTCTAGTTTGTACTTGGAGGCTGTTTATGATTCATTCAACTAAAAGACTAGGAAAGGAAAGGCAGATTTAGGGTGAGGAGAATGGAATCTGTTGTGGACATGTTGAGCTGGAGATAAAGTTGGGACATATATTTAGCAATGTTTAACAGAAAATTGGATTTATGAGCCTGAAAACAAAGAGGTCTGAGTTACAAGTTTGAATTTAACTAGTGAGCCTCAGTCTGTTGGTAAGTGAAGCCATGAAAGTGAATTCTATCACTCAAGGAGAGCTTGAGGCTCAAGAATGGCTCATGGGCAGGTGCCCAGGCAACAGTGTATTTTAAGGATCGGATCCCATTAAAAGGACCCTCCAAACACCACTGCACAAGAGTGAAAAGAATCCACAGATGAAGGTGTTATGGAGACCAAGGAAGTAGATTTTTAAGAAGTATTAAATGCAATAAAATATGAAGAAAAGGGGGTCCCAACATTTTGGAAATTTGAAATGAATAGTTGCTCTTAGTGAATTTCAGTAGAGTTATAAGGACAACACCAGATCCTAATTACATATAACACTTACTACATGACTCTAGTAATGTAGTCATGTCTGTAGTCATGTAGCAAGTGTTATGTAATTATGATCTGATGTTGTGCTTATATCTCTACTGCAACTAAACTCCCTTTACATTGTAACTCATTTGAAACTACAATCTTATGAGATTGGCACCTTGGTTATCCCCATTTTACAATGAGGAAACTGAACGAAAATGAAGGTACATTACTTTCCTGAAGAAACACAGCAAATAAGTGATGGAATTAAAGTTTCAAATTCAGGCAGTTTAGCTCCAGAGTCCAGGCTCTTGACTTCATTACTATGAAACTATCTTTTCATATTGCAGTGAGTAACAAATAGGGTAGCCCAGTTTATGCCCGTTGTCCCAATATCCAGGCTATGAAGCAGTCATTTTCCAGATTTAGATAAAAAATTACATCTGACCACCTCACTCATGCAATATATGGACAATAGGAAAATAAATATTGTAAGCCTAGACAGTTCTTTTTGCCATAGTGTCTCATAATTTGTAAGTCCTCAATAAACGTCTGTTAAATGAATGCATCAGAAATATTCATTATGAGAGCAGTTGACTGATATCCAGAGGGTAAAGACTAGAGCATATTAATAAGACTGAAGGGAGGTTGTCAGTAGAGGAGGAACTTGAAGGAATGCAAGACAAAGTAAACGACTAATTTAGTGATGTTTCGAAAGAGGGAGAAAGAGATGGTGCTGAAGACAGTCCTGCATCACAAAGGAAAAAAAGGCTATTAGGCCTTTTCCTTGAAGTCATATCCCCATATCCCTGTCATCTTCCCCTTCCATCTGTACATTCAAAAATATTCTGAGCACAAAAGAGGTTGATTTTGGGGGAAAAAAAGTATAACAGTGAAAACAGAAGTGGGATTTGTATAGGTATAATGACATGAGAAGACACTGGACAGAAAGTCAACAAGACCAAACTGACAGATGAGACTCTCTCCACATCATAGGGATCAGAGCCATCTGTTAAGAATGAAAGAGTTGTGCAGGCTGGAGGGGAGAGGTGGTGATATGAAATGGGTCATTCCAAAATGAGACAGGGAGTTAGCTGATACTAAAAGGATTAAAGGTCAGTTCTGACGGCCTAACTTAAGTGGGAGACCATACATTTAGTGTGACAAGCAAGTTTTGTGCTGTTCTGCATGGAGGTTTTCCTGGACACTGTGATGACAGGATGGAACCGTGAAGGAATCTGGATGGATTTCTGAGGGAGGTGTTCAGATGATCACCCAGGATAGAAGGAAAGGCCAAGAGAGGGGAGGATGGCTGGGAGAAAACAAAAGGACCAAGGGTCTGAATGCTTCCATGATGGTGAAGAGTAAGGAAGGAAAGAAGGAGGGCCTGAGAAGGCCTGAAGGACATGCGGTTGTGGTCTAAAAGGAGAATTTAGTTTTAAGGAGCCACATTGCTTTCTTATGCGCTGTACTTTTATTAGAACATGTCGGCTGGGCGCCGTGGCTCACATCTGTAATCCCTGCACTTTGGGAGGCCGAGGTGGGTGGATCACCTGAGGTCAGGAGTTCAAGACCAGCCTGACCAACATGGTGAAACCCCGTCTCTACTAAAAATACAACAATTAGCTGGGCGTGGTTGCAGGAACCTATGGTCCTAGCTACTCGGGAGGCTGAGACAGGAGAATCGCGCAAACCCAGGAGGAGGAGGTTGCAGTGAGCCGAGATCACGCCACTACACTCCAGCCTGGGCGACAAAGCAAAACTCTGTCTCAAAAAAAAAAAAAAAAACTAGCAAACAAAAAACCTGGTAAGAACGTGTCTACTACTATGCTTACTCAGCCATGGAAAATGCCCTATATTGTGTCAAGCAGCCATGTGAGTTTGAATTCTATACCAAAATGAACACTTGGAATCATGTGCCCCAGTCAAAGAGGATGTCTTTGTTTTCCATCAGGGAGGCATCCAGGGCATGTGTGAAATTGATTGTAAATCATTTGTGTTGTTTTCTAGATATTGAACATGCCCATTTAACATATTTAATGTGTTTCTGACATTTACAAAGTGTCTGGCAAGCTTTGGACAATCATTATTTAAGGCATTTTTACTGAAAGTACCCCTGAGTAGTTCCTAAACACTGCATTCTTTTTCAATCGATTCTGAATATCCCTGAAGAGGGAATTGTAAATGTTGAAAACTGTAGTTGTCAATCATGGGCTCATCTACTCGCCTCTTTGAATGATAATATAAATTCATTTGAAACACTACAGTGTTGCTAGATACTTGGGGCTTTTTTCCTTGCTGCTATAGAATTGCTTTATTTCAGTAAGATTCAAAAAATGAATTAATCTCCAGAGACATAAGCGCTTACTAACCTTGAGAGTCACCCGACTCCAGATTTTTGAATTCTTTTTAAGAATGATGGGGTTTGAGTAGGTCAGAGGTAGTGCCCCAAACCCTCTGTCTTGACAAGAGAGCCATTGCAGACTCCTTTCATCCTTGTTTAATTTGTGCTGGGGACTGACAGGTCCTATATTAGGATGTGAAAATGTCTGCAATCAGAAAATACAGCATGTTTCCAAAATGACAAAAATGGTGCATGTTCTAAATGCAATTCTTCTTCAAGTCACTTTTCATTCCTGTTCTGATCAAAATGCAAGCTGTAACACTATCCTCAGCAAGTCTGGAGGCTTCTGGATGCCCCAAATGAGGAGGATGGCATATATATGGGCTTGAACCACCAGGTGAGTGGAGGTATGCGGTGGTTTTGTAGATGGAAAATGCAAATACAAATCTCTTTGTTCTTAATTATATTTGATACATTCTCTGCATAGAATATCAATTCTATCTAATGAGAAAATGTACAGCTAGGCCATTTGGCAATGGGCAACAGATTCTGTGTAAGCATCTGGCAAAGGAATAATTTGACAAATAGCAATATGCCAAAATTGTGTTAGATAATTTTTGAGGAACTATTTGTCAGGGTGAATGCTCATTTTATTCCTGGGATGTTATTCATCAACGCCATGATTTAAATGACAATTAGCTACAAGGTTTACATTGCAGTTGAGCTGTTCATATTTCCCATAATCCTCTGCATGCATATTCTTTATTGATAAAGATGCAGTAACTTCTAGGGCCTCTCACCTTGACACTCTGCTGGAAATCTGAACTTCACTCTCGGGTGAATCTGAGTAAATAAAGGCTTAAGGAGAAGGGCTGAAATGAGAAATTAATTCTTTGCACATCCCATGGAAGTTGAAGCAGGTTAACAGATGTTCTGTACCAATGGGGCACCTACAGCAACTTGTAAATTTATAGCACTGACTGCAATTGTGTTGTTAAATGAAGATTCTGCAACTTCACAATATGAGAACCTACAGTAGTTGACACAGGAATTATAAAAGAATAGTGGCAGCTTTTCCAGGCTCTCCAGCATTATTTCTTTAAGAAATACAGGATCATCATATGTACTAAGTCCCTTAAATATTCTTCCCTGTCTTTGAATTCTTCTTCCTTTCACCCCATCTATTCAGTCGCTTCTACTGAACTTGATTTTACTAGCATTTTGAGCCCCATTGTCCCCACTCTATTCCCCAGCCTATCACATCCCAGCTGGCCTCGATGTCCTTCCTTCCCACTCTCAGATTTTAGGGTCAGCTATCTCAAACAGCCTTGTACAAGAACTGTGAATTTGGAAGCCCATATCTATAGCTCTCCACTGTATCCTGTTTGATATAGCCCACAGCTCTGGATTAATAGAGGAATCCCTTACCTCTATGCCTATTCCTGAGCTTCTAAGAAGGGTTGGAAATCTTGAGCCATTTGGACACTATGTAAGGACAAGTTCTTCCATCCTCATCTGAGCTCTTAGTGACAAGTTTTTGTTACTGTTGTTGCTGGTCCATAACAGCTACTGTTTCAGATCTTCCTTTCCCTCCTTGAGCCTCCACACCCACACTTATTCTTCTATTCTTCATTACAAGTTGCATAAGAATTACCAAAAATGTTCACTTAAAATGCTATGTCCCTAAGGCCAACCCCCAGCTATTCTGATTCAGTAGGCTAGGGTGGCATCCAGGAATCTGCATTTTTTATTTGTTTTCATTTTTTTAATTGACAAATAAATGTATACAGTTGACTCCTGACCAACACAGGGTTAGGAGCACCAATCCCCTAGATAGTCAAAAATCCATCTATAACTTTTGACTCCCCCAAAACTTAACTACTAATAGCCCACTGTTGACTGGAAGCCCATTGATAACATAAACCATCGATAACATGTATTTTGCATATTATATGTATATTATACACTGTATTCTTACAATCAAGTAAACTAGAGAAAAAATATTATTAAAGTCATAAGAAAGAGAAAATATATTTATTATTCATTAAGTGGAAATGGATGATCATAAAATCCTTCATTCTCCTCATCTTCCTATTGACTAGGCTGAGGAGGAGGAGGAAGATGAAGGCTTGGTCTTGCTGTCTCAGGGGTAGAAAAGGCAGAGGCAGTTGGAGGAGGTGGAATGGGGAGGCTGGAGAGGCAGGCATACTTGATGTAACTTTACAGAAATGCATCATAATATTTGTCTGATGTTTTTGCTTTTTCATTTCTCTAAAAATGTTTCTATATAGAACCAATTCTCTACCCACCATTTGCTTTAGTTTTGGTACCCACGTTACAAAAGAAGTCAAAGCAGTCTTCAATAATTGGAATGCTTCTGCCAGACTGTCCAAGGTCAATTTGTTTTCTGACACTGCTTCTCCATCTTCTTCCTCATCATCAGGTTTCGATGCATTCATCTCCATCAATTTGTCTTCTATTCATTCCTCTGATCTGGTGTGCATTAGCTCTTGAGTTTCTTCAAGATCCGTATCCTAAAACCCTTCATCCCCCAATTTTTTTTGCCATATACATGATCATTTTCAAGATTTTCTTGATTGGCCCTGTCATGAATTCTGTGAAGTCATGTACAATATCTGGATACATTATACATTCTCCAGCAGGAATTTATTGTTCCAGGATTGATAGCTTTCACAGCTTTTTCTGTAACACCAATGGCATCTTCAATGGTGTTATCCTTCCAGACTTTCACTGTGTTCTCTCTCAGGGTTCTCCTACATAGCACTGACAAACTTTTCATAGAGTGTCACGCTTAAGGAGCCTTTTAAAGGTCCTTATGACTCCCTTATATAAAGGTTGAATTAAATACATGGTATTTGGGAGCAAGTAGATTACTTGATGCCTTCAGTGTTGAACTAATAATGGGGTTCTGGGTAGCCAGGAGCATTGTCCAATATTAGAAGAACTTTAAAAGGCAATTATTTACTAGCAAGGTACTTCCTGACTTCAGGGACAAAGCATCAATGGAGCCAATTCAGATAAAAAGGATTCTTGTTGTGCAGGCCTTCTTGCACAACAAAAAGCCTGGAAATTGGTATTTATCTTTTCCCTTCAAGACTCAGGGGTTAGCAACTTTATATATAAGGGCAATCTTGATATAAACCCAACTGCATTTGCGCAAAACAATACAGTTAGCTTCCTGGCTTAAATCCTGGTGCTTGCTTCTGTTCCTTACCAATAAATGTCCTTTGTGGCATTTTTTCCTCTGGAATAGGACACTTTCATCTTCATTTAAAATCTCTTCAGGCAGATGCTCTTTCTCCTCAAAAATTTGTTTAACAGCATCTGAGAATTGGTCTGCGGCCTCTTGGTTAGCAGAAGTTGCTTCTCCTGTTATCTTGATATATTTTAAGCCAAACCTCTTTTTAAAACTATTAAACCATCCTTTGCTGCCATTAATTTCTCCAGGTTTAGATCTTTCACCTTCCTTTTATTTTACGCTGTCAGGTAATGACTTCTGTTTTTCTCAAATCACATTGGAGTCTATAGGTATGGCTTTCTTATAGCAATCTTGCACCCATATAAAAGCTTCATTTCAATATGATATGAAAAGGTATTTTGCAAAAAATGCAAGTTTTTGCGCCTGCTGGCATAGTTGCGGCTACAGCTTCCCACTTTTCTTTTTTCTTTTTTCACAATGGTCCTTAAGCTGGATTCATTTTATCTTGAAATGATAGGCAACTGCAGCTGCAGACCTCAATCAAGCAATTCAACTTTTTCTTGTAATGTCATGAATTTTCTCTGTTTCCTAGGAACACTTCAACCATCACTAGTGGCACCTCGTATGGGTCCCATGGTGTTAATCCAAGGTTTATGATACTGCGCTAAGCATGATGAAAAATTCAGAAGAACCATGAGAGATCACTTTTTACTGCAGTATGCAATTTACTGGAGAGATGTACTGTTCACTTGGAGATAATTAGAGTCACATGGCATTTTAAGTAGGTACTTGTAACACTTCAACTCACTGCAATAGCAACTGGAGGGGGCTACAAAATTATATGGTAGTATACTATGTGCTACAGTTAATTTTATGCAGTTAGGATTAATAGTGCATGTTTATCTTGGTTTATATTCTCTCAACTGTGAATGGCTCCATGTATGGCCTGTAAGTGTGTGTGTGTAAATTTTAATAAATTTTAACTTTTTATAATAGATTTATGCATATATTATGGTTGTAAATGATGAAATAGACTACTCTCTAAATATATGTTATGCTTTCATGACATAACTAACTTTCTTAACATTTTTGCTATTTCTAGGCTACGTAGTTCATCTGCTAGTTTTTCAAATTGTCACATGTCTAAAAAATTGTTTTGAATACATTTATGTTTAAAAACCTACACAAGTGGACCTGCACTGTTCAAATTCATGTTGCTCAAGGGCCAACTGTATATCAACTACAACATGTTGTTTTGAAAAACATAAACATTGTGAATGTCTAATTGAGCTAATATATGCATTACCTCACATATTTATCACTCTTTGTGGTGAGAACACCTAAAATTTACTCTCTTAGCAATTTTCAAAAATATAATACATTGTCATTAACTATAATCAACATGTTATATGATAGATCTCTTCAATTTCTAACTGAAATTTTTTATCCTTTGATCAGCATCTTCCCAGTCCCCTCCTTCTCCAAGCTCCTGGTAACTACCATTCTACTTTCTGCTTCTATGTGTTCAGCTTTTTTAGAGTCCGCATATAAATGAGATCCAAGATGTTTTAACAAACATCTTGTGATTCTGATAACATTGTCCCATAGACCATGATTTGAAATACTTTGAAATAGTTTACCCTATCACTCATGGGTAAGCTCATGGGATGAACCCATTAGACATTTTAATTATCTGGTGATATGGTCTGGATTTATGGCCCCACCCAAATCTCATGTTGAATTATAGCCCCCAGTGCTGAGGAGAGGCTTGGTGGGGAGTCACTGGATCATGGAGGTGGATTTTCCCTTTGCTGTTCTCACGATGGTAAGAGAGTTCTCATGAGATCTGGTTGTTTAAAAGTATGTAGCACCTCCCCCTTCTCTCTATATTTCCCCTTCTCCAGCCATGTAGGACATGCCTGCTTCCACTTTACCTTCCACCATGATTGAAAGTTTCCTGAGGCCTCCACAGCCATGCTTCCTGTACAGTCTGTGGAGCTATACACCAATTAAACCTCATTATAAACTACCCAGTCTCAGGTAGTTTTTTTATATCATGCAAGAACTAACTAACATATCTGGTCTTATTCTACTACAGGAGCATTTTATGAATTAGTACATGGACATTTGATAAGCCAGAATTGCAGCTTGTTTTTCATGAGAACCATATACCTGTTCATTGTTTTATAATTTCTAAGAGGGCTCAGGAAAGTTAAGCAGTCTATCCAAAGTCATCAACTCAGAAGCCAGTACTAAGACACAGGAATCTGATTCTAAGTTTATTAGTCATCCCACTTTTCCCAAAATGGCTTTTTAGATTCTCAACAGGAAATAAATAACATGTTGGCAACTACTGTCATGACATTTCCAGATGTCTTATGTACAAACATTCCATATGAAGGTCACTTTGAACTGCTGGGGAAACAATCTTTCATGCTTGGAGTAGAGACATTTTTAAACAATGCTTCCCACTTTTTTTTTTTTAAAACTGTATCACTACTTCCATAAGAAAGGGCAAACCTGAATGTAAATCCAGTTATACTTAGTAATATCTGGGGAAGGTTCCCTGGGAAGCAGACTCTAAAACAGATTTACTTTCAGGAGGTTTATTGAGTAACGACTTCAGGATCAACATCTGTGGGAGAGGCAGGGCAAGGAAACAGCAATCTGCAGAAAAAGGAGCTGAATTGTGGTACAGTCATTGCAAAGCATTAGCCTTGTTCTCACAGCGAGAGTTCTTCAGAGTTTTTCTCCTTTAGGCAAAGAAGCAGCCATTCTATCCCCACATTTGCCCGTCATTGAGTGCAGGGTGCTCCCTGGGAGGGGGGTACCATTTTGGGCAAGGAAGTGCTCATCAGCTGAGGGCAATTCCCATTGCAGGAGCTGAGGGAATGAGTGTCTTGTCCTGAAAGGGGAGTGGGGAGGATCAGGTGGCACCCCACAACATCCATTACAAGTAATAATTTCCTTAACCTGTAGGACAATAAGCAATAACACTATTTTTTAAAATAGTAGACAGGTTTTATAACATTAAGAGCACTTGAAGTTATTGGAAAAATTCTTCCCATACTTTGATCTTGAGTTCAGAAGCTATATCTTAGAGAGAAATAAATAAAAATTTTTAAGTAGTGACTCATTTTAAAGAAATGCTATTTTTGTTCTGTTTTTTAATGCACTAGAAGAAATAAGTAATGATTCAGACTAAACTGTTCATTTTGTAAAATACAAGTTCTGAGAATTGAATAAATATAACTAAATCCTAACTGTGAGGACAAAATAAATGAAACTAATACTAGTTTTATGGGAGCTGAATGAAAGTATTTGCAGTTGATAGAAAGTATTATCTCATCTTTGAAACGAATGATAAAATCAATACAAAGAGCTCATTGCCACCTTTTCCCTAATTCCCTATTTACCCATATAAGACTTTCACTTTAAGATGTCCCAGTCAAATACTCATGAATATCATCCCCAGTGAAAGAAAAGAAATTGATAAAAAAAAAGGTAAACTTCTCATGTGTAATCAGAGATACCTGAAGCTCTAGAAACTATAATAAAGATGTTGTGCTTTTTACCCTTAAACTTGGGTTGTGCTTTTAATATTTGTTCAGATTCACAAAGTAATTAACGACCCTTTACTTAGGTAGATCATGAGGGAAACGTGTTAAGGCCATTTATTGAGGCTTGAGAGATGGACAACTGCATATCATCTCTGAAAGAATTACTTTATGGTTGTTCCTTCAATCTCCCAGTATGGCTAAGAAATAGCTTTTCTTGGTCTCAGAAGGAAAGGAAAAATGAGGCTTTAAAAAAAAAATGCCTTCTCTCCCAACAGCAAAAATTTAGCGAAAATTGGCTATAGGTGGCATTAGTGAAGTTAAAAAAGGGATGGGACAAAATATACCCATCCCTTCAAATCTCAGAATTCCAGATTTGGAAGGAAACTTTAGAGCATCCTGTTCCGTCCTAGACCATCTGATAAATCCAGGTCCTCTCGTCTTACCTCATGAAGATGTCAATACAAGGATGGCAGGAGATTTTGTTTTTTTCTTCAGCATCCACTACCTAGGGTCTGGTTCCTTCAGTATAAAGGATTTTTATTTTTTTAATACTGCCACTCAGGTCCAGGGGAGAGACAGACTTTTAGCATAATATGGTATAGGGTACATGCTAGCAGGAACGTAACTATCCTAATAAAATCAATTGAACTATATTTTTAAGTATTGAATTCAGAAGTAAGATCTCTATGAGCACATCCTCCTCCTCTTCTCTGTGTTATAGATTCAGAGCGTCTCTCGCTCCTTCCTAAGAGTGGAACCCAGAGAAACAGAGAGTGAATATTCACCTACATAGTTGCCAGAGATGAGAAAAGGCAGTACCTGGAGTGGCTCGTTAACACACAGGTTGCCTCCTGCCTCCCATCAGCAAAGGTTCTGATTCCATAGACCTGGGCTAGGGCCCAGTAATTTGTATTTCAAACAAGTTCCCAGGTGATGCTGATGCTGCTAGTCTGGGGATCACACATAGGGAACCCCATTAGACTAGAACTTTTCCTTCAAATTTTAAAAAATATATTTAAGAAAAGAAATATATCTTAAAATGAAATCTTCCTCCAGAAACAGCTAAAGAAGATCAGCTCTTAGTGCCCAAGATAGGGCAGATAAGAGTCCAAATAACCTGGCCATGGCCAGGTGTGGTGGCTCATGCCTGTAATCCCAGCACTTTGGGAGGCTGAGGTGGGTGGATCACCTGAGGTCAGGAGTTTGAGACCAGCTTGACCAACATAGTTAAACCTCGACTCTAACGAAAATACAAAAATTAGCTGGGCGTTGTGATGCATGTTTGTAATCCCAGCTACTCAGGAGGCTGAGGCATGAAAATCACTTGCACCCAGGAAATGTAGGTTGCAAGGAGCCAAGATTGCGCCACTGCACTCCAGCCTCAGTGATAGAGTAAGACTCTGCCAAAAAACAAACAAACAAACAAACCTGGCCAGGATATCCTGAAGGAACCCAGGCCAATGAAAGTGCATATATATATATATATATATATATATATATATATATATATATATATATCCATCCCATCTAGAGATTTTTAGCTAGTTGGACCTGGCTATGTGATCCAATTATTTTTCCCCTACCAGCATCCAATCTGTTCTCAGCCGCTCTGGCTGTTCTCACTGAATCTTAGTAGAGGTGACAAATTGAAGAGGGACTGAAGCTTTCAATTAGTATACCACCCTTGCCATATTTCTATGTTCCTTTCATAAGGAAACTCTAGTGTTAGGCAGAACCCAAGCCTACCACAACATATCACCATGATGTCAGTAAGAATGAAACCCTGTCTCAGTTATGTTCATCTGTCCTCAAGCAGAAGACAGTTGCCTGTAGTCCCAGTTGTCTTTCCTATAGAAGGCAATTCTGGCTGCTCTGTCCTAGGACTCAGGACAAGACCATAGACATGTCCATCTCCACTGATTTTCTGATACTCCACCCTGTGACTTATGCCCAGTTTTCTGGTAGCACTTTTGGCTGTTAATATATAATGGGTTAAATACCTTTGGAGAAAAGAAACAGTCACTCCTGGAGCTGTTGTCTGGGTTGCAACAAAGATGTTTATTTAGGAAAAGTGGGGGGAAAATCAAACTATGCAGGAATAATGCAGTTAGTGATTGTGAGGCATTGATAAAAACAGAATACATTTTCACTGTTAAAAGTTACACTTTGGAAAACTCTGGAAAATTCTCAGTACAATGGCAGATAAAAAAGACAAAAAGCTTAGAAGATTTTTGGTTTTTTATTTGTATTTTGCTGTATTTTGAGTATTCCTAAATATATATCTACACTTATATTTTTCAAAATATATAATTAAAAAGAAATAAAATTTGGCAAACATAATAGATAACTGATATGGTTTGCCTGTGTCCCCACCCAAATCTCATCTTGTAGCTCCCATAATTCCTACATGGCGCGGGATGGACCTGGTGAGGGGTAATCGAATCATGGGGGCAAGTCTTTCCTGTGCTGTTCTCATGATAGTAAGTCTCATGAGATCTGATGGTTTCATAAATGGGAGTTCCTCTGCACATGCCCTCTTGCCTGCCACCATGTAAGATGTGAATTTGCTCCTCACTCACCTTTCGCCATGATCATGAGGCCTCACTAGCCATGTGGAACTGTGAGTCAATTAAACCTCTTTCCTTTACAAATTATGCTGTATTGACTATGTCTTTATTAGCAGTGTGAGAAAAGACTAATATAGTAACTGATTCCAGATAAATTCTATAGAAAATAAGATATTCTAGTTCCTTTTCATTACTGTATATCTGATTACTACTAGTTTTGTCTTAAGTCATATCATCAGGATAGTTCCTTGTCATAGAGTAAACTGATAATTTTAGGCTTACCTAATATGCTGTTTTATGTTACGTGGAATTATCTCCTTTGATAGTGACCAGGCTTTTTCCAGATTTAATTATGACATATATCAGAGACTTCATTGCCTGACAAGCAAAATGAAATTCCATGGAATATACATATTTTAGCTGTCATTGGTAGGAAAAGCTTCCTTTTTGTTGTGAGTGTGATATGTTTACCATTTAGTGAATTCCAAAATTGGAAAGTAGTAAGGTAAACAAAACAACTCTCAAGGCTTGCTATTTTCAATTTAAGTGGCCTCTTTAAAAATGTAGATTGGGCAACTCATATAGGCAAATGTTGTCACTCTCTACAGGGACCTTGTGTGATCCCTAGTTCTTAGTTATTTGGTTGCTTGTGATTATTATAATTTTAGCTGAAAGGGCATCATAGAGTTTTCTAGCACATGGATGGTGGGGGCATAGATTTCTATCCAAGTTGACACATTGATAGAGTCAGCCAGTAAATTAACAGCAGCAGAACACCATTAAATTTTAAACTTAATTGCTGTCTCCTCTTAATCTCTATGGATATAATCAATAGATGTCAGAAAAAAGTTAAAGAAGTTATTTAGCGAGCATCTATTTCCTGGAGCATAGTGGAAAAACCACTGTTTCATTTCAGAACTGATTTAAACAACTTGCAACTCAGATGCTGTCACTTATAAGGTTTTCATCAAAAAGTTTTATTTTATTCAGTTTTTTCATTAGCCCTTTTATTGACAAGCATATTGGAATTATCATTGTGTAATCAGTTTGATTTTCTCTCAGGATCCGCCCCCACTTATCCTTGCCTTTTGAATTGTGTAACTTCTCTACTCCATCTTTGTTACTTATAAACTCCCTTTCCATGTCCACAATGAATCTTGATCCATGTCCTGTGTTCCAAATTTTCATAGAAAAGAAAAGCTCCATGTAAATAGTGAGCATGTCCACATACCCAAGGAGAAGCTTTGCTAGTTGATGTTGGGTGTCATGTTGGGTGAAGTCAAAATCTTATGACAGTTTTTTGTTTTTTTTATAAATTTGGAAGGAGTATGGTATTCAAGTTTTATTCTCCGTGTTCCATATCTACTGAATTATGGACCATAGCATTTACAGGCAATTACATAGCCTCCTGAACGGCCATCTTGAGTAAAATGGAGACTGTAATAAAAAACAATTTTTAAGTCAGGTTTAGACAAATTCAGTGAGCTACATGGATTAAAATCTACTCATTAAATGAATGGATAACTTTTTACATTAATTTCAAAATAACTGTTTTATAGGACCCTTTATAGATTTGAATCAACATACTCTTGATGAGGTAGGATGTTATTTCATTTTTATAGACAAAGGAACATTGATTTTATGCCATTGTCTTTAGCCAAGCAGGGAAGAATACGTCCAGCATAGCCCAACTTTCTGTTCATCAGCTGAGCACCTACCATGTACCAGAGACTGGTCTATTTGCTGGAGCTTTGTAGACAAAGAAAACAGACAAAACCCTGGCTCTCTTTTAGCTTGCAGTCTACTGGGGATAGGACAGTGAATGAAAATTCAAAAAGAATATAAATGCATTCCTAAGATAATTTCAAATAGTGAAATTACAATGAGGAAAACAAAACCAGGTAGAGAGAGAGTTGGAATGGAGGGAGCTCCTTTAGATTGAATGGCCAGAGAAGGTCTCTCAGAGAAGATACTTGGAATGGACAAGGAGGATCCCATCTGGTAAAGTTTTGTGGGGAGCGATGACAGCAGGTTCAGAATCTCCAAGGTGAAAATGAGTCCATAACTCTTGGAAAACCATCAGAAGCCCCTTCTGGTTGGAGCAGTGAAAGGAGATGGTGGCATGAGATGTAGAACTGAGGAAAGCCAGGGTCACATAGTGCAGGGTCTTGTAGAGGACAGTCAAAACTGTGGATATTTTCATCTAGGCAATGGCACATTTTTGGTGGGTTTTAAGCAATGGTAGTGACATTATATGATTTGTTTAAAAAGTAATGTAGCCAATGCCTGCTGTTGGAGAATAAACTGAAGGTAGGAGTGTGGATGAAAGGCAGGGTAGTAGTAAGATATCCTTCCTCTCTACCCTTTCATTCTGTAGTTCCATATGTTTAGAATAAGCATGACACTGCATGACTTGCTAAGTGCCAAAGGAGAGAAGAAATCAGAGATACTTTAACTGCTGAGGCAGATACTGTTTCCCCCTTCTTCCTTAATCTATAGAATTCTGATTTTATTTGGGCAGCAGCATACTTAGAGAAGGACACTCCATTCTCTAGCCTGGGAGATGAGTCATGAAGTCCTAAACCGTACGACATAATTCCAATCCCCTTCGCTAGTGATTGGCTTAGGCGTGGGAATGTGGCTTTATTCTAGATACTAAAGAAGAAATTTCTTTGCTGGGTGGATGGGAGGGGAGAGGAGCAGAGATCAGTGATAAAGATCAGTAAATGTTATTACCTCTTGATAAAAATAGAGATAACAGAGATCCTCTTTCCTCTTTGTGCCTTGCATACTACTGGGAACAACTAGCTTTGCAGCAGATACCTTGTAACCATATAGTGACCAAACTCAACATGCTAAAGATCACAGATTAGAAAGACAGAAAGAATCTGAGTCTATTGAGCATCAAAACTATATAACCATCTATGACTAGACAGCTGTAGGTGTCTAAAGAGTATAAGTCATTATTAATTTGGATGTTCCATTACTTGCAGCCAAATGCATTCTAATTAATATATCTGTGTGTAAATTTGCTAGGTCCTGTCCAGTTCTTCATAATTGAAAAGTGAAAGAAGCAATGAAATCCAAAGTAGCTGTGAGTGAAATAACTTAGAAATTTATTTCTGAAGTTAAAGTCTAGATGCAGATATTTCAGAACTAGAATGGTGGGTCTTCTATCTTGCTCTCCTGCTGGTGAAATCTGTTCCAAAGTTAACTCACTGGACAAGGTGGCCACTTCGTCTCTAGCCACAGGTCCATATTCTAACCATCAGGAAAGAGAAAAGGCAGAGAGGGATATGGCCTCTGAAGGACAACCATTCTACTTATATCCATTTGCTCTTAGTCACATGAACATTCCTAACTGAAAAATGTTGTCTGTTTGCTAGGAAATTATGTATACAACAAAAACTTGGGGAATAAGTTACCAAAAGAAGATAATACACTAGGCAGGGGAGTAAGGGGTGAGATAGGGGAGGGAATTGCAGGCAGCCTGTCTTCCACACACAACTGTAACAAAAGACGATTGGATATCTGCCTATTGAGAACTGACTGTATTGTATAATTGTTATGGTAGACGTTATCATTTGTTGAGTGTATCAGGCTTTGTACTTGAACTTGTTGCTAAATATTGCACTTATTATTCTACTTCTGGGCACATGATAGGCTTATGAATTTCCTGGCACTCTTGAGGTTGGGCTGGGTATGAGTGGAGGTGGCATACTTCACTTCTCGGTAAAGCATTATTTATTAATTTGTGACCATACAGAGAGTTTCTCCTCTGCCACAGTAGCTGGCAATGTTGCAGATAGTGGCTGATCTGTTGCTCTAATTTCCAGAGTATCAACAAAAATGAAATGGAGCAGAACTCCCAGCTAATCTACAGTGGGCATAGAAGTCAGAAATAAAACTTTGTTTTAAGCCTCTGAGGTCAGAAGATTGTTTATTCTGATGGTGTGACTCAGCCTGTCTTGACTGATACAATACATGTATTTTCTCTTAAATTATAGCAATACTAAAATGTAAATATTGCCATCTCCACTTTTCAAGTGTTCAGAGAAGGTTAACGACCTGCCAAAGCCCATACCCCTTGAAGCACTCGGTCCTGTATGAACATCCCTTGAAACACTGGGTCCCAGCATAAAATCTTGAGCCCTCCCAGTTATCCACACTCCCATCCTAATGTTGAACTGCTTATATCCTAATGATAAACACTGTTTTCAAGTCCTCTCGGACCCTAACAGCCCCTGATTTCAATATTTTTATTTTAACATTAGCTCATTGACCAAGGGGCAGTCATACTAAGACCATGGTTTATCGGAGGAACCACCCCTGATATTTCAACGTAGGTTCTTTTCTATTTTCCCTAAGTGTCGGCTGGTCTGAGAAATAAAGGGAAAGAGTACAAAAGATAGAAATTTTAAAGCTGGGTATCAGGGGAGACATCGCATGTCGGCAGGTTCCGTGATGCCCCATGAGCAGTAAAACCAGCAAGTTTTTATTAGCCAATTTTCAAAGGGGAGGGAGTGTACGAATAGGAATGCATTCTTTTCCCAGGGCTGTTAATTATTAATATTCCTTACTGGGGAAAGAATTCAGCGATATTTCTCTTACCCGTTTTCAGTAATAAGAGAAATATGGCTCTGTCCTGCCCGGCCCACAGGCAGCTAGACTTTTAAGGTTATCTCCCTTGTTCCCTGAAAATCGCTGTTATCCTGTTTTTAAGGTGCCCAGATGTCATATTGTTCAAACACACATGCTTTACGAACAATTTGTGCAGTTAATGCAGTCAACACAGGGTCCTGAGGTGACATACATCCTCAGCTTAAGAAGATGATAGGATTAAGAGATTAAAGTAAAGACAGGCATAGGAAATTATAAGAGTATTGATTAGGGAAGTGATAAATGTCCATGAAATCTTCATAATTTATGTTCTTCTGTCATGGCTTCAGCAGGTCCCTCCATTTGGGGTCCCTGACTTCCCACAACAATGGTTATGGGTAGATGATGTTAAAGAAGAAATTATTCAATGATGCTTGTCAAAGGTGGTAAGGAAGATTTTATTCAAGGGGGGCCATGATGATAGATGTGAAGACCACTGCAATGGGGTCTTGGACTCGACTTCAAATGTAGCATGGGAATTTACAGCCAAGGAGCAGTGTGAGGTCAGCAGATAGAAAATTACCAAGAGGAAACATCAGGGGTAAGGGGAGATTCTGGCTAAACTGGTTTAACAGGATTCTTGCTGAAGGCAGACCAGGTTCCTCAGACATAACCTAGGAGATGCTAGAGGATGGGGAACCTGGTTTCAAGGGTGAGCAGATTTCAAGGGCAGGGGGTTCTGGCTAAACTGATTTAGCAAATTCTTGCTAAAACGGGAAAATGCAGAGACAAACATGGAAATCCAAAAGTCAGGTCCAGTTGAAAAAAGAGTTCAGGGGAGCCTGAGTAGTTTGATCAATGACAGAATCTTTTTCAGTGAATGTTCCAGAAACTAGATAAAGTTGTGAACATTATAGTAAACATTTAATAGGCAGACTCTGTCTTTTAAAAGTAAAAATAACCATGTACTTTACTGTGATGTCAAGATATGATTATCTAGTCCTTAAATTCTCTTAAATTTTCTTCCAGGGCACAAATCACATGCACTTTGACAGGGCCCTGATACATATAAAAACAAAAACAAAACAGAAAACCAAGAGATAGTGATAGGTTTTGAACTTTTTGACTATTTTAAGGATATGCATCTAACAAATTTAAGCTTCTGATTTCAAAATGAAAGTAACACAGTATAATTGTGTTATTCACACCATAATATTAGAAGGTAAAAAAAATGTTAATTGATGGTACCTAGACTTGAGAGGTGGTGCTCTGAAAATGGCATAGAGGTTGAAATA
Organism: Pan troglodytes; assembly: GCF_028858775.2. Taxonomy (NCBI): domain Eukaryota; kingdom Metazoa; phylum Chordata; class Mammalia; order Primates; family Hominidae; genus Pan; species Pan troglodytes. The sequence continues at coordinate 72,443,508 of NC_086015.1, forward strand.
TGTATGAAGAACATACTTTTCTTTCAATCCTATGTGTGCCTCTGAGAGTATACAAAACTTTATTTGACAGTATCATCAAAAGATGTCATTGAAGTTCTTTGTATTTGTGAGACGTGAACCAAATTACTCTCCTGGTCCCTCAGTGACAGGCTTTGCTTCCTGCATTTACTGTTTTCCCTAGCAGAGCACCCACACTGCTAGGCTGGGCCAAGAAAAGAAGACAGAGATGAAACCCAAATCGGTCACACTGACCACTTGTTACCCCTTCCTGTCAAGAGTATAGCCCAAGAGGGCTCTGAAACCATTGGATAGAATGAAGTTTTGAGATTATCCATGGATTTCAATTACAGTATTTGTGCTCTCTGAGACCCCCATTACTATCAATAGTTGAGAGTTGGAAATATTGTTGAGATTTTTGAGATTTATGGGATTTCTTCACTGGGTAGCTACATCCAACTTGAAGCCCACATTATCAGCACTTTTCTATTATCTGCAAATCTAGTTTCTAAGAAAGACGTATGTTTGCTGTCTGCATGACTTTAGAAACTGCCAACTCATCAAAAGCTACACCATTTTTAGTAAGAAATAAATTCCACGAGGTGTCAAATTATTCCTCGTCAAAGTGGTTGGTTCATTGGAAAGTCCAGAAGAAAAGAAAGAAAAAGAAATGAGTAATACATCTCAATGGTTCAAACTGAAGCACCTTTCCAAGCAATTGTTAAGATCAGTGCTGGCAAAGGCTTAAAAGGTCAGAGAGAAGAACACATTTGGAGTATTTTTACGGTTTTTAAAATACCATTAAAATAATGAAGATTAATATTTAAAACATTTTATAAATATAAATGTATATAAAATAAAAGAATATTTAATAAAATATTAAAATACTAGTATCCTAGTAGTATAGGATATTGAAAGAAGAAATTTGACAAGGAGCACTCAGGAGACATCATTGCTGTCCAGTGGGAAGTAGGCATGTGAAAAGTATAATTCATCTCCCATTTGTTGCTCACTTTCAAGACTGGCTCTCTTATTTTCTCTTTTGAAAAGTCAGAGAGGGCCGGGTGCAGTGGCTCACACCTGTAATTCCAGCACTTTGGGAGGCCAAAGCGGGTGGATCACGAGGTCAGGAGATCGAGACCATCCTGGCTAACAGGGTGAAACCCCGTCTCTACTAAAAATACAAAAATTAGCTGGGCGTGGTGGCGGGTGCCTGTAGTCCCAGCTACTCAGGAGGCTGAAGCAGGAGAATGGCGTGAACACGGGCGGCGGAGCTTGCAGTGAGCCGAGATAGCACCACTGCACTCCAGCCTGGGCAAGAGAGTGAGACTCTGTCTCAAAAAAAAAAAAAGGAAAAGTCAGAGAGAGAGATTCTTTGAGACATTGGAAGCTCCACTGGCCTACTGGGCCAGACCACTGGCTTTGATGTTAGATAACTTGTATTCAAATTCTGATTCTGGTATGTATTAATTACACAACCTTGTACCAGTGATGGGCTGTCTAAGCTTCAGTTTTCTTATCTGCAAAATGGAGGTAACAATAGAATCTATAGGGACACTGAAGGATTGAACTTTAAAAGCACATCTACAGCCCCACTTAAGAACATGATGGAAGTAATTGCTTAGTATCTTGACTGTGGTGATGATACAGTTTGGCCGTGTCCCCATCCAAATCTCACCTTGAATTATAATCATCCTCATGTGTCAAGGGCAGGCCAGGTGAAGATAATTGAATCATGGGGACAGTTTCTCCTATACTGTTCTCATGGTAGTGAATAAGTCTCACAAAATATGATGGTTTCATAAAGGGGAGTTTTCCTGCACAAGCTCTCTTGCCTGCTGCCATGCAAGACATGACTTTGATCCTCATTCACCTTCTGCCATGACTGGGAAGCCTCCCCAGCCATGTGGAACTGTGAGTCAATTAAACCTCTTTTCTTTATAAATTACCCAGTCTTAGGTATCTCTTTATTAGCAGCATGAGAACAGACTAATACAGTAAACTGGTACTGGTAGAGTGGGGTGCTGCTCTAAAGATACCCCAAAATGTGGAAGCTAATTTGGAACTGGGTAACAGGCAGAGGTTGGAACAGTTTAGAGGACTCAGAAGAAGACAGAAAAATGTGGGGAAAGTCTGGAACTTCCTAGAGACTTGTTGAATGTCTTTGCATAAAATGCTGATAGTGATATGGACATTAAAGTTCAGAAGATGAGGAAATTGTTGGGAACTGGAGCAAAGGTGGCTCTTGCTATGTTTTAGCAAAGACACTAGTGGCATTTTGCCCTGCCCTAGAGATTTGTGGAACTTTGAACTTGAGGGAGTTAATTTAGGGCATCTGACAAAATAAATTTCTAAGCAGCAATGCATTCAAGAGGTGATTTAGGTGCTGTTAAAAGCATTCTGTTTTAAAAGGGAAACAGAGCATAAAAGTTCGGAAAATTTGCAGCCTGACGATGCAATAGAAAAGCCCATTTTCTAAGGAGAAATTCAAGATGGCTGTGGAAATTTGCATAAGTAACGAGGAGTCAAATGTTAATCACCAAGACAAAGGGGAAAATGTCTCCAGGTCATGTCTGAGACCTGTGGCAGCCCCTACCACCACAGACCTGGAAGCCTAGGAGGGAAAAATGTTTCCTGGCCTGGATCCAGGGCTCCCCATCTGTGTGCCACCTCAGGACTTGGTGCCCTGCATCCAAGACTCTCCAGCCATGTCTAAAAGGGGCCAACGTACAGCTCAGGCCATGGCTTCAGAGGGTGCAAGTCCAAGCCTTGGCAGCTTCCATGTGGTATTGAGCCTGCAGGTGCACAGAAGTCAAGAATTGAGATTTGGGGACCTCCACCTAGATTTCAGAGGATGTATGGAAATGTCTGAATGTCCAGGCAGAAGTTTCCTGCAGGGGCAGGGCCCTCATGGAGAACCTCTGCTAGGGCAGTGCAGAAGGGAAGTGTGAGGTACGAGCCCCCACACAGAGTCCCCACTGGGGTACTGCCTAGTGGGGCTGTGAGAAGAGGGCCAACCATCCTTCAGACCCCAAAATGGTAGATCCACTGATGACTTGCACCATGCACCTAGAAAAGCCACAGACACTCAACATCAGTCTGTGAAAGCATCCAGGAGGGAAGCTGCACCCTGAAAAACCACAGGGGTGGAGCTGCCCAAGGCCATGGGAGGCCACTTCTTGTATCAGCATGCCCTGGATGTGAGAACTTGGAGTCCGACGTTCAAGGGCAAGAAGCATCCAGCATGAGAGAAAGACAGAGGCCAGAAGACTTAGCCAGTCCAGCGTTTCTATGACTCTCTGCCTGCTTTTATCCTAGCCATGCTGGCTGCTGATTAGATGGTGCCCACCCAGATTGAGGGTGGATCTGTGTCTCCCAGTTCACTGACACAAATATTAATCTCCTTTGGTGACACCCTCACAGACACACAAAGGAACAATACTTTGCATCCTTCAATCCTATCAAGTTGACATTCAATATTAACCATCACAGTGTATGCAAAGCACTGAGACTTGGGACTGTTAAGGACAAAAACTCTGGAGCCCTATCTGAGTGTACCTCCATTGTATCTAGGAAGTAACTAACTTGCTTTTGATTTTACAGCCTCATAGGTGGAAGCGACTTGCCTACTCTCAGATGAGACTTTGCACTGTGGGCTTTTGAGTTAATGCTGAAGTGAGCTAAGACTTTAGGGGATTGTTGAGAAGCCATGATTGGTTTTGAAATGTGAGGACATGAGATTTGTGGGGGGAATAGTGACAGAATGATATGGTTTGACTGTGTCCCCACCCAAATCTAATCTTGAATTGTAATAATCCCCACATGTCAAGGGTGGGGTCAAGTATAGATAATTGAATCATGGGGGTGGTTTTCCCCATACTGTTCTCATGATACTGAATAAGTCTCACAAGATCTGATGGTTTTATAAATGGGAGTTTCCCCATACAAACTCTCTTGCCTGCCACCATGTAAGAAGTCACTTTGCTCCCCATTAGCCTTCAGCCATGATTGTGAGGCCTCCCCAGCCATGTGGAACTGTGAGTCAATTAAGCCTCTTTCCTTTATAAATTACCCAGTCCTGTGTATGTCTTTATTAAGAGCATAAGAATGGACTAATACAGGTGGTATACACACAAGCCTTCTACATGTGACAAAGTTGTTTAGAACTAAATACACACACACACACACACACAAATACACTAAAATGGGGGAAATTTGAACAAGATAAGTAGGTTGTATCAATATCTATATATCTATAGATATGTATCTATATACTTGTTGTGATATTGTAGTTTAGCAAAATGTTATTATGGAAAAAAACTGGATAAAGGGTATATAGGAGTTCTTTCTATTATTTTTTACAATTGCATGTAAATACATAATTATCTCAATTAAAAAATAAAATGCCTATAAATCAGTTAGCTCAATGTATGGAATATTACAAATGCCTAATAAGTGATAGCAACTTTTTGGAGAAGTGTCTACTTGTCTAATAAGTTACTTTGACTAATGAAGAATAAGGAATGGCACATCATTCAAGCTTTGAGCAGAAATATAGAAGGCACTGTAGACATTTTGATTAGCTAAACATTTAACACAGGAATGACAGGCTTACATGACTGGCATGAGGGCTGAGGTGGGAGGAGTGAGGAAATTTTTAGGAGATTACTTTCAAGAAATCTCGAAGTAAGTGCCAACAAGTTGGAGTCAATGATCCCAGCTGCTTTCAAGATCAAAGTGATTGATTTTCAGAGGAAACCACAAATCATGAGGAAAAGCACTGCCCATTACCTCAGCTACTTAGGAATCTTCGGTAGCTCAGGGAAACTGTTAACGTGAACCAGAGAATAATGGCATGTATTTCCCTTCCACCTTCCAAACTTCACTCAGGTGCCTCTCACTCACTGTAGCTAGGGAATCTATGAGGAATAGGATTCTAGGATATACGGTGGTAAGCTTGTTCCCATTGACCTAGAGGAAATGGGGAGGGTATGATGATTGATTACAGTGATTATTATGTGTGAATTGATGACAGACAATCCACGACAGATAGAAAATGAAGAATATTTTGCCTTGCCTCTAGTTGCATAACTTGCTACATGGGATTCTTGTCTTAACTTTCCAGTCTATTTTTTTTAAGTTTATAGCACTCATCACCAGACACCAAAAATCTAGTGGTCTTACTAGCAGGTAGCATTATTTCCATCATGAAACTTGCTGCCAGACAGCAGCAGCCTTGTTGTTTGTTTTGCATCCTTCCCAACCAGAATTGGTCAAAGGTAGAATGATTACCTGAGATACCAAGCCTCAGGTCTCTGCAGTTGTCTGCCCTCACAGGCCCAGTGCAGGCAAGTAATGTCATGCAAAGGAAATGTTTTTCCAAGTCTTGATCACTTGGCTTTCTAGTGTGCTTTCTGCTCAGAAAAGACTCCAGAAAGGCCTTTCCTATTTAAGGTAGCATGCTCACTCCCCATCTCTAGTTATTCCATTAACTAGCTTTGTTGTTGTATATAATCTCCAAGAGGGGTGTAACCTTTGCTAACTTGTTCTACACTATATCCCCAGGGCCTAATAGTGCCTGAAACATGGAAAGTGCTAGATAAACATTTGTTGAATGAAGAAAGTTTTCAAGGAGATAAAGGTCAACATGAGCAAACTGAATTAGCTCAGAATCTAGTATTAAGTGTGTATCTGCAAGAAAATGTATCACCCCAAGTAAATAAAAAGCCAAGCTATCCTACTTCTTGACTACAGTTTAACTATCAAATAATTTCCTAGACACTTTACAGAACTGTTGTCTAACATCATAATACTAGTATGTTATTATTGGTCCCATATACAGACAATGAAACAAAAATTGAGTAAATCAAAGTTACTAAGATTACTCAGGATATAAGTCTGTATGTTTCCAGAGCCTTTATTTTCACCACTATACCAGGCTTCTTCATTTCTCTAAAGGGGCTAGAAACAGGGGTTGAAATAGGAATGAAACACTTGTCCATTCATCCATTCGAGAATCTGAAGCTTTGCCTGGAGGCCGATTTCCACACCTGTGCCCCATTACTAAGAGCTATGGTGAGTTGGCTCTACCATCCGTCAGAACTTGATTCAAAAGCTTTGGAAGTTGTCTGGTAGAATCTAGCAGAGTCAAACTCACTAAGGTATGAACTCAATGTGCAGACTTGGTCTCCAGTAACCTGAAATAGTTCAATGCAGTGGTTGTCAAAAGAACCAAGTTTACGTGAGAGTATAGCAGGTGCTGCATCTTGGTTTTATAAATCGTTGTAAATTATCTCTCTAACTATATTCCAAACCATTTCTATTACTTCTCATGGAAAGCAAATTCAAACAGGGGTCATACCTGAAAAGGCATACAAGAAATTAAGACAAAGTGAGCCACATAAATCATCACTAATATATGGTTTCTAGTACAGGAGGAAATATAGCACAAGAGAGAAGCAATGAAAATGACAAAGATAACTTTGACTACCAGGACAAAGTTCTTGTTTATCACATTAGAGTGGCTTTGTTTTTTTCAGAGTGGTTGTGTTTTTACTATTTTATATTACAAAAGTGGAGAGTTCCTCACAGCTGAGATGAGATGTGCTGAACTGATTAGCTAAGGTCCTACTTCTTTATCAAAGAAGTTCTGGTTCTTTGAGTTCACCATTGATGATAAAATTGAAAATCTCTCTTGCTCAGGGTCAGATGTGAAACGATTCCTGGTTCCAATCTCCAGAGTCACTCTTTAAATGCTGGCTTCTAATTTTTTTAATCTCTTTTTTAAATTATTATTATTATACTTTAAGTTTTAGGGTACATGTGCACAATGTGCATGTTTGTTACATATGTATACATGTGTCATGTTGGTGTGCTGCACCTATTAACTCGTCATTTAGCATTAGGTATATCTCCTAATGCTATCCCTCCCCCCTCCCCCCATCCCACAACAGTCCCCTGTGTGTGATGTTCCCCTTCCTGTCTCCATGTGTTCTCATTGTTCAATTCCCACCTGTGAGTGAGAACATGCAGTGTTTGGTTTTGTGTCCTTGTGATAGTTTGCTGAGAATGATGGTTTCCAGCTTCATCCGTGTCCCTACAAAGGACATGAGCTCATCATTTTTTATGGCTGCATAGTATTCCATGGTGTATATGTGTCACATTTTCTTAATCCAGTCTATCATTGTTGGACATTTGGCTTGGTTCCAAGTCTTTCCTATTGTGAATAGTGCCTCAGTAAATATACGTGTGTATGTGTCTTTATAGCAGCATGATTTATAATCCTTTGGGTATATACCCAGTAATGGGATGGCTGGGTCAAATGGTATTTCTCATTCTAGATCCCTGAGGAATTGCCACACTGACTTCCACAATGGTTGAACTAGTTTACAGTCCCACCAACAGTATAAAAGTGTTCCTATTTCTCCACATCCTCTCCAGCACCTGTTGTTTCCTGACTTTTTAATGATCGCCATTCTAACTGGTGTGAGATGGTATCTCATTGTGGTTTTAATTTGCTTTTCTCTGATGGCCAGTGATGATGAGCATTTTTTCGTGTGTTTTTTGGCTGCATAAATGTCTTCTTTTGAGAAGTGTCTGTTCATGTCCTTTGCCCCCTTTTTGATGGGATTGTTTGTTTTTTTCTTGTAAATTTGTTTGAGTTCATTGTAGATTCTGGATATTAGCCCTTTGTCAGATGAGTAGATTGCAAAAATTTCAGGACATAGGCATGGGCAAGGACTTCATGTCTAAAACACCAAAAGCAATGGCAACAAAAGCCAAAACTGATAAATAGGATCTAATTAAACTAAAGAGCTTCTGCACAGCAAAAGAAACTACCATCAGAGTGAACAGGCAACCTACAGAATGGGAGAAAATTTTTGCTGGCTTCTAATTTTAAAGGGCCTGACCTTAAGCTGTTAAGTTTGAGATAGCCACAGTCTTCAGAAACCTGCAGCCATTCAACACAGTGAGAAAAGTGCTCGGGACCTGTCCTGTTTAGTACAAAGGTTATGAAAGGGAAGCATGGAACTCAACTAGTCTTTAAAAATGCAGAGATGACATTGGGGATTTTGAGGTGATATACAAACGTGTGAAGAATTCCAGTTTAACGACCTGAAATTTTACATCTATTTTTACATATCTGAAAGTGTAGAGTAATAATGAATAGTTTCACATGATTAAAGAAGCCTAATAATTGTCATTTTTCAAGTTGACTTAAGGTGGCTTCATAGATATCTATTGCTTATTCAATAGTTGTGGCTAAAAGATATGCTGTGACCTGGGGCCACACCTAAATTAACCCTGAGGATTATTTTCTAATACCCATCCTTTTACATTCATAGGATTTGTTACCAGGATCCAAGATTTTTTTTAAAGGATCTATAGAACCCATTTGTAACCAGAAAAGTTTTATACCAATATTAGTTATAACTATTAGTGTTTTATACCAATATTATAGTTATTAGGATGAAATGAGTACGTTCTATCATAATGGCTAATTTTTATTATTTTGATCAATGTATAACATAAATATTAAAAGGCTGCTGGAATTTACACAAGGTAAATACACCCATGTATCCAGCACTCAGATGAAGAAACAGAACATGATCAACATCTCAGAGACCCCCATGTGTCTCCTTTCAACTGCTGCATTCCCCCAAGGATATCTATCCTGACTTCAACTGCTGCATTCCCCCAAGGGTATCCATCCTGACTTCTAACACCATATATTAGTTTTGGTTCTTTTTGAACTATAAATTATACAACACAATTATATGTTTTATATATATAGTATATACTCTTTTATATATTTTAACATAATTTATTTATGAGATTCATAAATTCATTTCTTTTATTTCTCATTACTATATAGAATTCCACAGAATGAATGTACATTTTTAAAATTTACTCTACTTTTGATGGGCACTCAAGTAGATTCCAGCTTGGGACTATTATAAATAGTGCTTTTAAAAAAAATTCTTTTTTGAGGTGGAGTTTTGCTTTTGTCACCCAGGCTGGAGTGTAGTGGTGCAATCTCAGCTAACTGCAACCTCCACCTCCCAGGTTTAAGTGATTCTCTTGCCTCAGCCTCCCAAGTAGCGGGGATTATAGGCATGTGCCACCATGCTTGGCTAATTTTCTTTTTGTATTTGTAGTAGAGATGGGGTTTCACTATGTTGGTCAGGCTGGTCTCAACCTCCTGTCCTCAAGTCATCTGCCCACCTTAGCCTCCCAAAGTGCTGGGATTACAGGTGTAAACAGTGTTCTTATAGATATTCTTTATGTATCTTTTGGCAAACATATATAAATATTTCTGTTGGATATAAGCCTAACAGTGGAATTTCTGAAAATATATATTTTTTCAGCTTTAGAAGATATAGCTAGTTTTCCAAAAAAGTTCTACCAGTACTTGGTATTATCAAGTTTAGGCTTTGAAAAATATATATTATTGGATATATAGAGGTAACTCATTGTCATTTTAACTTGAGTTTTAGAATTTGAGTTTAGAATGAGAGGCATGGATCATCAGTAACATGGAAATAGTTCCACTAATGGCTTGGAAATCATTCACCTATTCATGAGAGATTTGGAGCTTGTGCTTTGTCCAGCAGAAAAGGGGAAAGTGTTTTAAATCATGGGGTGAAATTTAGAGCAAAAAGGACTATCAGAGATCAAGACTGAAGTTGGTCCTTGGAGGTATGGGCAGACGTATTCCTTGTGATTCCTGAATTCTCATAGGTAACAGCAGCAGCATTTGCTGTCTCATTAGGTATTCCCAATTTTGCCACTCTCTTTGTTTAACAAGTTGGAACACGGTATGGCAAGTTGACAGAGTTGAGAAGAATTCTCAGTGATGTGCTCAAGGCACCTGTGCATATTTATGTGGTCTGCTCATGGTCCTCAGCAAGAAAGTCAGCAGGCCCTTTCTAAATGAGAGATCTGGAAGACTTTCAGCAATCTGTTTGAGATAAAACATCTAACAGCATCTATGACATAAAGTAGAAATAAGAAAAAAAAACAAGTAAAAATTACTTTCAGTAAGGCTTAGAGTCTGCAAAATATGGGACCCTGTCTCAATGAATATTTATTCACCGTCCATAAGAAGCTAAAAGCTGAAATAGTGACTCTTCCCTTACATGCTGGAATCATTTCTGTGCCATCGTAGTTTATTAGCTATAAAATATGAATAATAAGTTTTTGTAGATTGAGCCTATCAATTCTAAGACATTATTGCAAGTGGTCCTCAATTTCTGTTCCACTTTGAAACAACTAGCAATTTATAAAATTTCACATAAGAACAACCTGAACTATAACATGTGAGTGTACAAGAAATCAAAAAATGTTATTGAAATGAATAAATGATTATTTGAAAAAGGTATGTGTTGTATATGGAAATACCCAATTCTATATTTCTATATTATTAAAGACTCCAAAAATTAAATCAATTTTATGAAATATTGAAATATCTTTTAGGAGTCACATATACATTTTTATGTTGTATATGTGTGTATATATATACACATAAAAATATATATCTGTAGGCCAGGCGCAGTGGCTCATGCCTGTCATCAGCACTTTAGGAGGCCGAGGCAAGTGGATCACGAGGTCAAGAGATCGAGACCATCCTGGCCAACATAGTGAAACCCCATCTCTACTAAAAATACAAAAATTAACTGGGCATGGTGACGCGCACCTGTAGTCCCAGCCACTTAGGAGGCTGAGGCAGGAGAATCACTTGAACCCAGGAGCTGGAGGTTGCAGTGAGCTGAGATTGTGCCACTGCACTCCAGCCTGGTGACAAAGTGAGACTCCATCTCAAAAAAAAAAAATATATATATATATATTTATATATATATATATATATATATATATGTCTGTACCCTATAAACTGTAGCTCCATACACACATATACACTAATATATTGTCTGTACATATATGTGAATACACATACTTGCACTCTGTATAAATAACAGCTTTAGACATTGTTTACATCTTGCTTTTTCTCACTTCTTAGATCTTACAGCTCTTTCAATGTCCTAAATGCAAGACTTCCAGAGATCAATGTCAGCATGTCTCTCTTATTTTATGAAATGGCTACATGAGTTTACATTATAGGCATCTACCATGATTCAGTTGAACAGTCTCTTCTTGATGGACCTTTTGTTATTTTGCTATTTTCTTCCTATTAAAGCAATGCTGGGATAAACACAATACTTGATATATTTATATAACATGAGACTATATTTGTAGGATAGATTCTGGAAAATGTACATGCTCAATCAGAAGGGCTATGTGAATTCTGAAGGTATTTCCAACATTTTTCCACACTCTTTTCTCTGCAGGAGGCTGTGATACCAGCTTCATTCAAATCATAGGGACTAAGAAGAGGGGAGGCATAATTAAATCAGTACAAGGAGTAATGGATGGTTCATAGGCCAGAAAAATAAACATATATACATACATGCACACATACACATTCATACTCATACACACGCTTACACACACACACACAAACACACACATCACCACATTAGGGAGAAGCCCTCATTTTCAGCTGTGACATTAGCTAACATGGTTTGAGACAAGTCTTTCACTTCTCTAAGCTTGGATTCTCTCATTTGCATAATGAAATACGTGGCCTAAAGCATTGGCTCTCAAAGTGTGGTTCCATGCAAATAACATCAGTGAGATGTGGAAACTTTTTAGAAATATAAATTCTTGGGGTTGGCTGGGCGCAGTGGCTCACACCTGTAATCCTAGCACTTTGGGAGGCCAGGGCAGGTGGATCACAAGGTCAGGAAATCGAGACCATCCTGGCTAGCACAGTGAAACCCCATCTCTACTAAAAATACAAAAAAAAAAAAAAAAAAATAGCCAGGCATGTTGGCACTCACCTGTAATCCCAGCTACTCGGGAGGCTGAGGCAGGAGAATCGCTTGAACCTGGGAGGCGGAGGTTGCAGTGAGGCAAGATCGTGCCATTGCACTCCAGCCTGGGTGACAGAGCGAGACTTGGTCTCAAAAAACATAAAAAAAAGAAAAAGAAATGTAAATTCTTAGGGTCTACTCAGGACCAACTGAATCAGAAAGTCTGTGAGTGCGGTACGGTAATCTCTGTTATAACAGTGTCTTCTAGGTCATTCTGAAGCATATTAAGACTAGAGAACCACTGAACTAAATGATCTGTAATATCCCTTCTAGTATTTTATGAACTTGTCAAATCCTCAGAAACCTAGGTGTCTGTTTCCTTCTTTTTAGATTATAAACTCTTTGAGAGCAAAGAGTAGGCCAGAAATCCAGTTGTCAGTAGCTATTCTTTCATACAGCAAATAGTGAAAGCGTGAGTACTATAGGAATCCCTGTAAGTTTGGTCACTTTATAAACTGATATGGTTTGGCTGTGTCCCCACCCAAGTATCATCTTGAATTGTAGCTCCCATAATTCCCATATGTTGTGGGAGGGACCCAGTGAGAGATAATTGAATTATAGGGGCAGTTTCCCCTATACTGTTCTCGTGGTAGTGAATAAGTCTAAGGAGATAGGATGGTTTTATAAGGGGCAACCCGTTTTGCTTGGTTCTCTCGTTCTCTCTTCCCTGCCATCATGTAAGATGTGACTTGCTCCTTCTTGCCTTCCGCCATGGTTGTGAGGCCTTCCCAGCCATGTGGAACTGTGAATCCATTAAACCTCTTTTCTTTATAAATTACTCAGACTCAGGTATGTCTTTATCAGCAGTGTGAAAACAAACTAATACAAAAACTACCATGTTTTTGAACATACATTGTTGACTTTCAATATCTCTCTTACTGCTGGATTTGAGACTTGATTCTGTGACAACAAAGCCATGAGCTCTTTATTCAACTCTTGACTGTTATCTGACTTCTGATGTTATCTGGCACCATCAGGGAGATCAACTGAGACCTTACTATGACAATGGATTGGGGGTCCATAAACAGTGAGTGTTTTATTCTATTAAGTGTCTGAAGAGTATCACCACAAACAAGTGGTGTCTTGTTCAAACTGCTAAAACTTATACAGACCTTCATTCTCAGAGTCACTCATCTTGGGATCTAAAAGAGTGTTAGAAGAATTGGATGACGTTACATACCTCTTTTGGCTTTCATGACAACACACACTTTAGAGGCATAGTTTCATTCCAAGCTCAATTCTACCCTAACTCACTACATATCCTTGAACAGCTTGCTTAACCTTACTGAAACTCTTTCTTTATCTCTAAAATTAGACTATTACCTTACCTCCAGGGGTATTGAGAGACTCTAATTTGTTAATTTATATAAAGCAGATTACACAATTCCTAGCACATAGGCAAATATCAATATGTCGTAGCTTTTTTAATTGGTCTAAGTTTTTGATCAATAATTTAGAGATTTGTCTCTAAATCACTGATTCAGAGAGAGCATTTCTTAATATCAATTCCTTCATTATTTTCCTACTACCATGGCCCAGCGTCTTTGACTCATTCCTCTTCATTTCACACTGAAACACAGTTATGGTCTTCTAGTTGCAATCTTCTCAAATTCACCCTACTAGAGTAATTCTCCCAAGACACAACAGAATCTGTTACTCAAGAAAAGAGATCCAAAAGACAGCATACATTCTTTTTTTTTTTTTTTTTTTTTTTTTTTTTTTTTCTGAGAAGGAGTCTCGCTCTGTCGCCCAGGCTGGAGTGCAGTGGCGCGATCTTGACTCACTGCAAGCTCTGCCTCCCGGGTTCATGCCAGTGTCCTGCCTCAGCCTCCTGAGTAGCTGGGACTACAGGCACCTGCCACCATGCCTGGCTAATTTTTTGTATTTTTAGTAGAGATGGGGTTTAACCGTTTTAGCCAGGATGGTCTCGATCTGACCTCGTGATCCGCCCGCCTCGGCCCCCCAAAGTGCTGGGATTACAGGTGTGAAATTCTTAAACATTTATTCTGCATTTACTGGGCTCCTCCTGTATATCAGGCACTGTATTTGGATATTGTCAACACCAAGAAGAAAAGAAGCTGGAAGTCTCTGCAAAAGAGAAGCAAGTTAACCAATGATTACCACATGGGGTTGGCAGTGCTGACACAGAGGAAAGACCAGGGAGATGAGAATGGGTGTAGAAATCACCTAGAAAAGTAACAAAGTTGTCAGTGAAAACTTGCAAAAGGGGATAACATTTCCCCTAGGTCTTAAAGGATGAGGTAGCAGGTATCCATGAGTTTTGCCACACAGCTTTCATTTCCTGCTTCTCCTGGTTTAAAAGTCCTGATTTTCCTCAAGAAGATTAATTCCTCTACTCTCTTCCTTTTGGTAGAACTGTCTATGGACTTCACCCAGCAGGCTGACATTAACATAGTTCTGAGCCAATTTAAACAACACATTCTTGTAGCCAGGGTGATGGATTCAGGCCTTTCGGAGCTCCTGGAAGCCTTATTGCCACCACAAGTAGAAAATCTGCCTGAGATTTGAGCTAACATTAGGGGAAGAACAGAGCAATGGAGAGAAAGAAACTAGATTATGTTGACATAGTTTAAGCCTCTGGTCCTGGAAGTGCCTAAAGTTAGTCCTGTCCCTGGACTGTTTAATTCGTGGAGCCACTAAATTCAACTTCTTTCTTAAGCCAGTTGGGGTCAGTTCTGTTGTTTCTTGCAATCAACATAGGTCTTTGCCAGACATAGGGAAGACAGATATTCCCAACTAAGGAATCAGCAAATAAAAAGGCATGCCCTTGAAATAAAAAGGTGCATCCAGGCCTCAGCAAGTAGTCTAGCTCAGCTATGCCACAGAATGGGAGTAAGGAGGTAACCCAGCACACACTGGAGACAGAGAAGGCCCAACTCATAAGGATCTTGCATAACTTTAAAAAATAGATATACATGTCAGGGGTCAACAAACATTTTCTGTAAAGAACAGACATTTCTGGCTTTGTTGACCAAGAGTCTACATATGGTCTCTTTCAAAGCTATTCAACTGTACTCTTGCAGCCGGGAATTAATCATAGACAATATGTACCCGGATCTGTATAATGCTTCATGGATTATAAAACCCATTTACATATTCTTCATTAATCCATTCAGCAAATATTTACTGAACACTCTTTATGTGCTCAGTTGTAACCTCTGATTAGGAAGTTATATTTAGCTCACCCACTACCCTGCTTTAGAGGGATTTTTGTCCCAGTTGGCATGGGCAGAATGGGAGAAGAAGACAAAATACAAATGAGCAGCAAGATAATTTCAGAGAATGCTAGTTGCAATAAAGAAGGGTAGACAGGGAGATGTGGTTGGAAGAGTCAGGGGTTTATTTTACCTAGGGTGGTTTGAAAAATACCTCCCTGAAACAGATTCTGTGGGGCTGATATAGGTAAACGTGTGAGAGAGAAGCCTTCAGAGCAGAGGGAACAGCGAGAGCTAAGACTTTAAGAGGATAATGCCTTTCACATGTTTAAAAAACAGGCAAAGGGCCAGTGTCACTGGAGCCCGAAGTTTATAGAAGGAAACAATAGGAGGTTGAGGCCAAGTCACTTATAGCTCTTTAGATTGAGGTATGAAGCTTGATTTTATGCCTTGGGAAGCCACGGAAGGATTTTAAGCTAGGGAGAAACACAATCTGATACATACATTTTACAATAACACTGTCCGATGACAATACAATGTGAATCACACATGTGACTCTACATTTTCTAGTAGCCACATTCAAAAGTAAAAAGACACAAGTAAACTTAATTTTCATACTGCTTTACTCCAAATGCATCCAAATTATTGTCATTTCAACATGTGATCAATATAAAAATTATTGATGAGCTATTTTACATTCTTTCTTCTTTGTACTAAATCTTAAAATTCAGTGTATATTTTAGACTTATAGCGTATCTCATTTGGAACCAGCCACCTTTCCAGGGCTCAGAAGGCACTCTGCCTAGTGGCTACCATGTTGAACAGCATAGTTTTAGAAAGATCACTGTGACTAACTGAGTAGGGAATGGAATATCTAGAGCAAGAGTGGAAGCAAGGGAAACAGTTATTGGCTATTGCAGCAGTCTAGGTGAAAGGGGATGAGCCAGAGTAAGAGTAGCAGAGAGGAATTAATTTGGGATGTGTCATAGAGGTAAGATGCAATGCATTGGATTGGTGGGTGAGGTGAAAAAAGGAACGGAAGATGATTTCTGGAGGTTGGCATGAGCAACTAGGTTGTTGGTTCTATTTTCTGAATGATCAAAGCCTAGGAGAGAAAGAAGCTGGGCAGAAGCAGAATGAGGAGTTTGGGTTTAGATATATCAAGTTCAAGATGCCTATTAAGCAACCAGGAAGGCAGTTAAATGGAGTGATTCTGTCCCAAGGATCCATCATTAATCTTAGAGGCAGAAGTAGTTTCTCATATTTCAAAATCTTTGAAAAAGCAAGTTTTAATCTTCATACACTTGGCCCACATTCTCCCCTTCTACTTACTCCTCTCCCTTTTTCTAAAGAGATTGATTTCACTTTCCATGAGATGCTACAGTATTTTCAGTTTAAATAGAAACTTCAAATAAATTGGATTTAAAATCTTCTCAGGGAAAAGGGAAACAATTTGCTTGCTGGGGTTTAATTTCAAGGCAAGAGTCATAATCAAGGCTATTTTAACCCATCCTTTGATTACCTTCATGGCAACACATGCTCTTGCAAAGATAGGAAGATTATTAGAATTTTAAGGAGGTGGATGTGGCTGTATCTACACACAAAGTAGCAATGAAAAGGTTCATGGGTTGCAGTCTCCAGCCTCTGGGGCCTCTAATCCACCCAGAACAAATAACTGTCTTTTCTCTTAACAATTGCCACAGCTACAGGCTACAAAATCTCTCTTGGTGGTCAACTGCACTACCTTATCACACACAAGGGTAAATGTTGTCAACTTGCCAGCTGGCTTTGCCAGATGTCTAACTGATTCCAGCCATTTGTTTTCAAAACAACCCACTTGTTTGTGCTAAGTTGCTCTACCCCAACCCACACTACATGTGTTAACAGTGGCCTAAATAAATCTGTGTTTTTGTCGTACTTTGCCACTGGCTTACTTAGAGAATTAGGAAAAGTCCATCATTTTTTGCCTCTACTGACAAAGTCAGAATTTAGATGAGTGTACCTGATGAAATTTTTCTGAGCCACTCTTTATGCAATATTGAAACCCAAGTTTACTCACCGTATTTACCAGAAAGCATCTAAGATATTTCAATTCTTCTCTTTCCTTTGACACTCCAATAAATGTAAGCAAATTGTAGTTACTATAAAAGGCTTTGCATATACCTGGTAAAGAATTCTATATTCAGACAATTAAATTCAAATGCCCAGTTATTTATACCAATAGATGATTCAGACCCTCTCACTGGCTACTTGCCTGATGGTAGTTCACCACTGATTCGCACTTTGAACTATAATTTCTAGGAAATTTTAAATACTAACATGTACATTTTGCTATAGTAGAAAGCCAGTAAGCATTTAAGAGGAAAGTTTGGGATCATTGACTATCTCTCCAGTCACTGCTTTTAAACATTTAATCTGTAATTCACTGAAGGTCAGTAAAATGGAGACCTTTCCTTCACTGATAATTTTCTTTATTTTTTTAAAATGTGTTCTCACTATCACCTAGGCTGGAGTGCAGTGGTGTGATCATGGCTCACTGCAGCTTCGACCTCCTGGGCTCAAGCAGCTCTTGAGTGAGTAGCCTCCATTCCTGGCTAATTTTTTTATTTTTATTTTATTTTATTTTATTTTATTTTGCTAGAGATAGGGTCTCAATAAGTTGCCCAGGCTGATCTCAAACTTCTGGGCTCAAGCCATCCTCAGCCTCCCAAAGTGCTGAGATTACAGATGTGGGCCACCATGCCTGGCCCGATAAATTCTTATTAAACAGATTTCAGCAGCCTGAACAACTAGTTACTAAATTTAAAAAAGCCATATACAGGATTGTTTTTGCTTTGCCTGCATCATAGTGACAAACTAAAGGACTGGCAAGACAAGGTGATTATGTTTTGTTTGCCTACATCGTGCTTTTTATAACTCTGGATTTGCAAGCTGGCAGGTGAGGAGTGCGATCTCCAGTTTTTGACATATCTGGCTGCTCCCTGTGGTCTGAAACATGACCATGTTCACAAATTCAGGCCGTCTACCTGGACCTTTGTCGTTCCCATTTGCAGCACCTGATCTGTACCATGCCTCCAACATGAGAAAAGCTTAGACTTTGAACACAAACAGAAATGGGTTCAAATCTCAGCCTTACCAGTTGCTAGCTCTGTGATTTGTGGAACGCTTTTTGATCTAAGACTGTTTCCTCATCTGCAAAATGATGATGATAACTCATCTTTCTAACAGGGTAGTTGAAAGCATTGCACTCACCAATACAAGACACATAGCAAAGGATTTCATAATGATGACCTCTGGGTCTGCGAAAAGAACCCTTGTTTGATGGTGTCAATGCAGCATTAATTATCATTAAAAAGGTAAGCATTCAGTTAATTACCCGGATGTCTTGATATCTGGGCACATACACAACTGAGCTACCCACTTCTCATTCAATATCTTAGCATTTTGTCCTAATCAGTGTTTTCTACAACATTTCGGGGGCAGTTTGGTATCACCCTATGTGTTATTGGTATGCTCATTTTTAAAACAATTTAAAACCATTTAAAATGTGAGTTTATTGTGATGTTTCATTGCCAGTAAGTTTTGACAACAAAATAAAGATAAAATGAAATAAAATACCAGAAATAACAGTAATTTTATCCTTTGAGATCCAATGAATCCAAGCCAGATCATTCTTAAACTTATGAAAAGATGGGAAATGTTATGATGGTCCAGAGAGCATTTGAAACATCAGAATTTAATTGCAAATAAGAGAGAATGTCAATTGTCTAGAAATGTGACTTAATCCAAAATATTATAATGTCAGGGAAGGTTTGTGGAAACTTGATAGTACTTGATAGCAAAATTCGGATGGTTCTAATTACAGTCAGAAACCAGCATCATCTTTTTTTATAACACACTGTAAATTTCTTTTATTATTTAAAAGCTCTAGATTTGACAAAAGAAAAAAATAGCCAAGTTCATCATCTCTTAATTTTTCACAGCAAGTTAATTATGTTTTATGATTCATAAGTCATCGCATATTTGTAAAGATGGAAGTGTGTGTTTATTTCTACAAATGTTAAAATTTCTATGACTGTTGGCCAGGCGTGGTAGCTTACACCTGTAATCCCAGCACTTTGGGAGGCCGAGGCAGGCGGATCACAAGGTCAGGAGATTGAGACCATCCTGGCTAACACGTTGAAACCCTGTCTCTACTAAAAATACAGAAAAAAAAATTAGCTGGGCGTGGTGGCAGGTGCCTGTAGTCCCAGCTACTCGGGAGGGTGAGGCAGGAGAATGGCGTGAACTTGGGAGGTGGAGCTTGCAGTGAGCCGAGATCGCGCCACTGCACTCCAGCCTGGGGGACAGAGCAAGACTCTGTCTCAAAAAAAAAAAAAAAAAAAAAAAAATTCTGTGAGTGTTAAACTGTTCTCTGTACCAAAAAAAAAAAAAAAAGGTGAAGTGATAAATTACACATTCATCATATTGAAACATTTAGAGTGCTGTAGATGTTTTTGCTTGTTCTTTTTATTGGCATGTATTGGAGGGTTTCACAGAAAGAAGCCACTCTGTGATCTGGCATCTACAGGTTGCAGTAAGTAGCACAAATTTCTTCTGTACAGATGCCCCCACATAGCAATAAGCATAGTGTCAGTAGAGACAGATATAACCATATTTCAGCACCTACTAGTATGCGTATGTATTAGCCAGGGTTCTCTAGAAGGACAGAACTAATAGGATAGATGTATATGTAAAGGGGAGTTTATTAAGGAGTATTGACTCACACAATCACAAGGTGATGTCCCACAATAGGCCATCTGCAAGCTGAGGAACAAGGAAGCCAGTCAGAGTCCCAAAGCTGAAGACCTTGGAGTCCGATGTTCAAGGGCAGGAAGCATGCAGCATGGGAGAAAGACGTAGGCCAGAAAATTAGGCCAGTCTAATATCTTCACGTTCTTCTGTCTGCTTTTATTCTAGCCACGCTGGCAGCTGATTAGATGGTGCCCACTCAGATTGAGGGTGGGTCTACCTTCAGTCCACTGACTCAAATGTTAATCTTCTTTTGCAACATCCTCACGGGAACAATACTTTGCATCCTTCAATACAATCAAGTTGACATGCAATATTAACCATCACAGTGTACAAAAAGCACTGAGACTTGGGACTCTTAAGGACCAAAACTCTGGAGTCCTATTTGGGTTCAAGTCCAGGATCTGCTTTTGATCTTGAGAAAATTCCTCAAATTCCCTAGGCTTCAATTTTTCCATCTGCGTAATGGCAATAAGATACCTGCACCACAGGGTTTTGTAAATATTAAATGAGATGATAAATAGAAGATTATTAGTGTACAGCCTGCAATATGATGAGTGCTCAATATATGGCATTATTGTCTCATTTTTATTAGTAGTGGCATTAAAGCTGTTGGCGTTGATTGATTGTGTTATTTTGGGAAAGCTGTTTAATTTTTCTGTGCCTCATTTTCCTCATCTCTAAAATGGAATCACCTCATAGGGTTATTATGAGGATTAAGTGAACATGTGGCTCTGTTATAACTGGCACCACCAACAGAACCGACATTTATTATGCACTTACAGATCTGACAGGCTCTGAGCTAAGTGCTTTATTTTCAGAATCTCATTTAATCCTGACAACTTTCATATTATTATCCTCATTTGGAACATAAGAAAACTGAGAATAAGAAAAATTGAGCTAATGTCACAAGTCACATAGCTAGTAAGGCAGAAGAGTTGCAGTTTTTAACTCATGCATATCCAACTCAAAGGCTTTGCTTTTCATCATTTTGTCATAATACCAGGATTTGCAGACTCAGATTGCTTTGCACCTAGGAAGGTAAATGTAATGAATAAAAATGGGAACTATAGCAACTTAGGAGAAGCTTGCCTCATGCAAAAGGAGTAGCGAATACCTATCATCACCATGAAGGAATGAGGAGCCAATGCTACCAGTTCTATGGTCTACCAAGAAAAGTCTGAAAGCCATATTTTGATATGAAATCTTTTCATTATTAAATGTTTACAGCTAATTCAATTTAATTTTTAAGCACTGTGATGACCAAATAAAATATATCTGTAGGCCAAACTCTATTTGCAAGTTGATTTTCAATGTCCACTCTGTATTGTTCTCTAGAAAAGCATTTCCCATACTGTGGTCCATAGACCCTCGGTGTTTTTCTATGACTCATTTAGGGGCGTGTTCAAAATTATTTTCAGAAAATAATAAAACATTCTTCTTTTTCACTGTGTTGACATTTGCATTAATGCTACAAAAGCGATGATAAGTAGTACTGCTGTTTCCTTAGCACAAAATCTAGGCAGTGGCACCAAAATATACTAGTAGCCATTGTTTTATTTGCTGCCATATGCACATGGTAAAATAAAAGAATGGCCATTTTCTTAAAAATGTTATTAAGAAACCAGTTAAAAGTTATTAATTTTATTTAATCTAAACTCTTGAGCACATGTAATATTTCATGTGACAAAATGGAAAGTACATATATTGTGATTATGAATCAAATGGCAAGCTGGATGAGCCACCTTTTTTACTTAAATGAAAAATTGACAAACTATGGTTATTCAGATTTGGTATTTCACAAAAGGGTTGTGAAACAACCTTTTGTGAAACAAAACAAAATAAAAAGTGAGACTATCACTTCCAAGGAAAATAACCAATAGCATTTGTTGCCAATGATAGAGCTCAAGCTTTCAAGTGAAAAATTCAAATTTTGGGAAATTTTAGCTTGACAGATTTCCAATACTTATGGACTTTTCTGATGTTATTGGTAGTGATATTTAAAAACCACTACTTTTATTAGACAGTGAAATATTTCAACATTTCAAAGGTCTGCTTAATTCAGCAAACCAATATTTTCCAGTGAATAGTTCATGATATTACAAAATCTTGCATGGATATAAGACCACTCACAGGAGAAGACAGACCAGTGGATTTTCAGGTAGCCATTGATAAGGTTTCAGAGAAATATTGCAACTAAATTTTAAAAAACTACTATGTTTTGAGCTTTTAATACCAAAGAAAACTATCCATGATTATCTTAAAAGACTGTTATAATCCTATAATATTATCACATAATAAAACATTTCCCCGTTTTCCAGCTGCATATCTATGTAAGGGCAAATTTCCTTTATATGCTTCAAGCAAGACAACATATCATAAAAGTTTGGATACAGAAGCACAGAGTGAAACTAAAACTTTCTTCTATTAAGCTAGACATTTAAGAGATTTAAAAATCATAAGATAAGCTACTCTTCTTGCTAATTTTTTTTGTTTTGGAAAATATAGTTATTTTTCTTTAAAATATGCCATTTACATTAACGTGAGGTTTATTGTTAAATAAATTTTAAAATATTTTTAATTTTTCACTTTTAATTTCTAATGCAGTAAATATCAACAGATATCAATAGATGAACAAAGTTATTTAGAATCCTCTACAATTTTTTTTTTCTTTTTTTTTTGGTGGGGGGACAGGGTCTTACTCTGTCAACCCAGGCTGGAGTGCAGTAATGCAATTACAGATCACTACAGCCGGACCTCCCAGGCTCAAGCAATCCTCCCACCTCAACCCCCCGAGTTGCTGGAACTATGGGTGTACACTGCCACACCCAGCTAAGTTTTGTACTTTTTATAAAGATGGGATTTTATCCTCTTGCCCAGGCTGGTCTTAAACTCCCGGGCTCAAGCGATCCTCCTGCCTCGGCCTTCTAAAGTGCTAGGATTACAGGCATGACCCACTGCAGCTGGCCTCCTCCACAATTTTTAAGAGTAGAAAGGGATCCAGCCATCCCATTACTGGGCATATGCCCAAAGGATTATAAAACATGCTGCTGTAAAGACACGTGCACACGTATGTTTATTGCAGCACTATTCACAATAGCAAAGACTTGGAACCAACCCAAATGTCGAACAATGATAGACTGGATTAAGAAAAGATGGCACATATACACCATGGAATACTATGTAGCCATAAAAAATGATGAGTTCATGTCCTTTGTAGGGACATGGATGAAATTGGAAATCATCATTCTCAGTAAACTATAGCCAAGAACAAAAAACCAAACACCGCATATTCTCACTCATAGGTGGGAATTGAACAATGAGAACACATGGACACAGAAGGGGAACATCACACTCTGGGGACTGTTGTGGGATGGGGGGAGTGGGGAGGGATAGCATTGGGAGATATACCTAATGTTAAATGACAAGTTAATGGGTGCAGCACACCAACATGGCACATGTATACATATGTAACTAACCTGCACATTGTGCACATGTACCCTAAAACTTAAAGTATAATAAATAAATAAATTTAAAAAAAGAGTGGAAAGGGATCCTGAAACCAAATTTTCTGATAACCACTACTCTGGAATAGTGCTACCCAACGTCATGTTTATGGATGGGCACTGTCAGCACAACATGGGAAATAGTTAAAAATATAATTTCTCAGCCCCTACTCTAGACCTACCAAATCAGAATCTCTGCCTGTATGTCCCAGAAATCTGCATCTTAACAAGACTTCCAGATAATTCTGAAGCCCACCAAAGATAAAGGAGCTCTGTTCTACATCAAACTGTATCAATCACCTACCTCAATAGTAAAAAACATTTAAGAATATGCCCTCGATTTATGTGTACTTATTTACTTAGTCTACATACAAGCAGTTCTGTACTTATATATTATGATCAGTACATAAAAAATTAAAACATGCACCAAAAAAATAGAAATTAGCGGATAAGATTTTTGCTGTTGTGTACAATGCACCTCTATATGGAGACTGGTCCATGTGGGTCCCTGGTTATAATTGCATTGCTCCATAAAAGGATTAAAAACGCTGTAGAAACTCCCTTTCCCACTGTGATTAAGTCTTGATAAATTAAGTAGCATTGCCTTCTTATGGATCCATTCTATTTCAACCAGTGGTTGTTTTTTTGTTTTGTTTTTTTTTGCATCAAGTACTTTCCAAAATACTCAGTGGAGGCTTCGGTATCACTGAGACTTTCTTTTATAAAAGTTAAGGCAGCAAAGCCTAGGGAAATCAGACTTCAGAGAGAATTTCTGAGGGAGCTGCTTCTCTGATATTCTCCATTCCCTCATTTCTCCCTGAATTCATCTGATCTCTCCATGAGTGAAAGAAGAAACCAATGAATGAATCAGAAAGGAGTGCTTGCCCAACTTCTCTGTTGTTTTATTGTAGTCTTTGATTCATGACTTTATGGATGAGTTTTCAATGCTGAAGTTTCAAGATAAGTATCTCTGGAGTTTGATAGTTTGCTTGCAGTGTTTCTATATTTATTTTGTAGAAAAAACAGAAGATCAAGAATAAGCAAGGTTTTGTAGTTTTTTTCTTCTTCTTCTTGGAAGGAAAAGCTTTAAAAAAACTACCGTGGGAAGACATTTTCACCTTCAAAATCTCTGTGAGTTCAGCATTAAAGGAGAAAGCACTTGATTAAGCCATGTAAAAGGTCTATTTCCTACATTAGTCTGATCAGAAGGATGAGCTGGGGCAGTTTTTGAATATACAGATTTCTTGGCTCCATCCAAGATGTACTAAATATAATCTTTAGGGAAAAGAACCAGAAAATTCTTTTTTCTTATTTTTTATTGTAAAATACGCATACCATAATACTTACCATCTTAGCCATTTTTAAGTGTACAGTTTAGTAGCATTAAGTACATTCATATTGTTGTGCAAATCATCTCCAGAACTCTTCTCATCTTGCAATAGTAAATATCCATACTTATTAAACAAAAACTCCCCTTTTCTCCCTCTTCCTCGTCTCAGCAACCACCATTCTACTTCTGTCTCCATGAACTTGACTACTGAAGGTAGTCAAATATAAGCAGAATCATACTGTATTTATCCTTGTATGTCTGGCTTATTTCACTTAGCATAAAGTCCTCAAGGTACATCTATGTTGTGGCATGGGTTGGAATTTCCTTTTTAAAGCTAAATAATATTTTATTGTATATATACACTACATTTTGTTTTTCCATTCATTGTTGATGGACACTTGGGTTGCTACTACCTTGTGGCTACTGTAAATAATGCTGCTATGCACATGGGTGTTCAAATATCTCTTAGAATCCCTGATTTAAATTTGTTTGGATGTATTCCCAGAATTGAAATTGCTGGATCATACAGTAATTTAATTTTTAATTCTTTGAGGAACCTCCATAACTGTTTTCCACAGCAGGTGTTCTATTTTACATTCACACCAACAGTGAACAAGGGTTTCAATTTCTATACATCCTCACCAACACTTGTTATTTATTTTTTATAGTAGCTATCCTAATGGATGTAAGAGGAAATTTGGTTTTTTAAACAAATAGCTTAGGTGATTTCTATGATCAAGCACATTCTAGACAATGAATGATCAGAAAATTTAAAAAGAAATTGAAGGCTGATGAAACATTACTTTTATAAGTTCATGACATTTTCCTGCCCCATTCCCTGGAGGCTTCATGCACAGCGGGGTGAGATAGCATCTGGAATTTGTATTGACCCTTTCCCAGAAGTGCCAAATGGTGTATTGATTTGGAGCTTCCACTTCGGAATCTGATAACCAGGATTTTATTCAGTCTCTGATCTTACTTGCTGTGCTTGTTGTATAATCATGGTCTTAACCTTTCTAAGTTTGAGTTTCTTGAAAATTAGGACTAATTATATCAGTTTCCCAGGGTTGTTTGTAAGGATTAAACATAACACCACACCTGAAGTTTGTTTATTTAATTGTTTTTGAGACAGAGTCTCACTCTATCACCCAAGCTGGTGTGCAGTGGCACAATCTCGGCTCACTGCAACCTCCACCTCCTGGACTCAAGTGATTCTCCTGCCTCAGCCTCCCGAGTAGCTGGGATTACAGGTGCACATCACCACACCTGGCTAATTGGTATAAGTTTTAGACCTGTCACTTAAAACCTTGGTGATCAGGATCTTAACATTGATAAGCCCATTTTCTTCTCTGTAAAATAGGGATAGTAACAAGAACTGTCTGGTTCCTAGTCTGCTAGTTGATATCCGGTATCATTCTCCTCTTTTTTCTCTGTAGGATAACCCAGATGTTATGCTGAGTATCAAATTTCACAGCTGAAAAATATATATCCCAATCTCCCTCACAGGCAGGTGTGGCCTGAAAGTTCTAGATCTTAATAAGCCTCCCAGAGAACTTTCCTCCTGCCTATCATTTGCTGGTAAAAATACTGATGTGAAGACTCCAATAGTCATCTTGGTTCATGTAGTACTCTTGAAAATGGAAGTCACACATGATGAATTAATTCCTAATGATACCTCACAAGCTCTGGGCTGATTACTTTTTATCATTTTCTTTACAAGAAAATTAAACTATTTTTAAGGCCCTGTTATTTCTGCACTAACAGCTTAATGCAATTCCTAATTGACACACTACCTCATAGGGTTATTATAAGATTAGATAAAACATACAATGCACTTAAAATAGTGCCTGGAACAAATAATGTGCTTTAAAAATGATCAATTTTGTTTAAACTTGGCTTGGATTCCATAGGACGTTAACAAAAAGATCGGGCTGAAAGTCTAGATTCTTCTCTGTACTGTGGACAACATGGTTATCAATGAGATTAAGAGACAACTAGAGTAAAAAAAAAGAAAAGAAAAGAAAATAACAGAAGCTCTATTAACTGACCTCTAACCAATACAACACGTTAACTGATGTTCTCCATTCTGTATATAAAAATCCCAGTGGACACCCACAACACAGGCTTCAGGCTTGTAGGACACTTTCTAGTTCATCTGAGCACTTTTGTTCTCAGTAGTTGAGCTGTATACTTAGCAACATTTGGTGCTTCCAAACCCATTTGTGCCTGTAGCACTTACTATTGAAATACATAATTTAATTAAATATTATATAAAGGAATGGAATACAAGTTGGAGAAGAAAAAGAGTTAAATCTGAAGGTTAGATAAAAAGAGCAACTTCTTTTCTCTGTTTTGCAGGTTGGCAAAATCATTTAAAAACAATTGGAAGTATTATATGTTCTGCATTAAGTTGTCATTTTACTTAAAAACTAGGCATCAAAGATGATGCATAATAAATTTAGTGTATGCAAGAATGACTGCTTGGGACCTCAATATATGAATTCTTAATCCAAGGAAAGTCTTTGGCCTTACATTTAAAAGTCGGCAAATAAGTGTACGTTTCATTGATTTTAGTTAGACTGAAATGTATACAAGATGCGTGGATCAACTTGTCATTTATTACTTCCACCGAGTTTTCCAACTAACCCACCAACTACCTTTCTTGATCATTTTGAATGATCCACAGTCCACACTGCTGCAGGCATGGCCCCAGGACAGGTATCTAAAGCAACTCAGCTTTGATTGTGAGGGTGGAGGAAGACACATGCTCTCCAGGCTCACATGTGGATCAAGAAAGAAAGGAAACCAAGAAAGGAATTTACATCAAAGCAAGTTAGGCAATGCCAAACAAACTTCCTTCACAGGCTTAAAAGGAAAAGTGATCTGTGCAGATAGTGATTTAAGAAGCGTCCTTTGAAGTGCTTCTGTTTATTCTGCAGGATTTTCTCACTTGCCTCTTGAAATAACAATGATAGTGAACCTTCTTTCCCTGAAGCAAAAAAAAAAAAAAAAAAAAAGACAAACAACAGACCTTCTCAAATCAACTATCACTGTGTCTATGGTTTGGCTAAAGGATACCAAAAGTTGTTCCCCAGTGAGACATGCAAGAAGGGTAGCAAGGCCTAGCCTTTTACCCAGAAAGATCAGCGCTAACGAGAATCAGTTGTAAATGTGAATAAATTAGGAAAACAGCCAGGATGTTGCGGTAGATAGTTGCCAAGATGGCCTTCCAGAAGATCCTGTTTCTAATATTGAGTAGTTGAGTGTAATTCCTCTCCCCTTCAACCTGGGCTGTCCTGAGTGCTTCCTTGACCGATAAAATGTTAGAGAAGTCTGAACTTCCAAGACTAGGTCATATGAAATCTTGCAGCTTCCTTTAGTATCTTGCAATGGTCCCTATGGGCTGTTTCTTGTCAAAAGCTAGTCTCAATGCTCTGAGAAGCCCAAGCTACCTGGAGAGGTTACGTGTAGGTTCTCCAGTTAACAGACTTAATGGGCTTTCAGGCAACAGCAGCATCAACTGCCAGTCCTACAAGTAAGCCATCTTGGATGTGTCCATCCAGCCCAGTTGAACCTTTAGATGACCAAAGATGAAATCAAGATACTGTGTTGTTTTGAGCCACCTAATTTTGAGTGAAAGATAACTGGAACAGATGTTGTCAAGCACAGTGGTAAGAATATGGGACCCAAGTGTCAAGACTGGGTTGATGTGAGTCCTGGCTCTGCCGTTATTATGCATGTAAATTTACACAGTTTCTTAACCCTTCTGTGTCATTTTCTTCTCTATGGTGGGGGTGATACCATTACCTATCTCATGGGGTGGTCCTTAGAACAACATATGATTATACTGCATATAAATAATATAACATACAGTAAGATTCTATCCCCACAACACCATCATCATCATCATTACTATTACCATCAACGCTACTACTACTGCTGTTGTTACTTCTTGTCAGCTTTTAGTAGAGAGAGAGACCTCTGAATTGCCTTCATGAAAAAGCCCAGTGGAAAAACGAAAATGGCCACTTGGTACAGTGCTTAGAATGATGCCTTGTACATTGTAAGTGTTTGGCATGTATTAGACATGATTATAATACCAGCTTTTTTCTGATTGTCAATGTCCTTGGCTAAATTATTTCAGTACTCTACCAGCTAATCATGCTTTCAAGATATGTTCTAGATGCTTTATCATCTCTAAGGCAGTGGTTCTAAGAATTAACCCAACTTTAATTCTTTAACATATGTCCACTCATTCATTAATGCATTCTGGTTAGTAGGCCACTGGAATGTCAGCAACATGGCAGACATTATGCTAGATACTAGCAATATGGCAAGGCTGGTAGGAAGATATTTAAAAAGTAATTGTTAGAAGAGCAAGACACACCTATGACTGTGCACATTACAATAATCTAATGTGGTCTGAAATTGAGAGGTATCAAGAAACTGTTTCCTAGCCAAGCTAAGTAAAGGAAGGATGAGTAGAAATATGTCAGTTGGGAGGGTGGAAGGGTGGGAGGTTGGTAATGTGCCTGGCAGAAGAATCAGCCTGAGCAAATGTCCTAAGCTAGGAAACAGCCTGGTTCCTTCCAGGAAACAAAAGTAGACAGAGTGTGCTGAATGGGAAATGAGCTTGCAAGGAGCCTGAAATGACAAGTGGAGTACTCACGAAGGACCTTCCACAATCAGAGGAGGATCCTGACTTTATCCTATTTGGATATATAATAAAGTCTTTGCAGTAGGGGAATGACACAGGCAGAATGGTTTTGTGTTTGTTCATTTGTTTCTTAGTACAGCTTTGACTGCTGTGCATAGAAATAGCTGTAGCCCAGGAGGAAGAGGATAATAGCTTGCCCTTGGGAGTGATGGCATAGATAGAGAAAAATGCTCAGCAGTCATTGCTACAGGAAAATTATCTCCACCTGGTAACCCACAACTTGAACGTTTTCCAAAGGATCCACTTGGATCTGATGCTACTCTGGGGAGAATAGGTGACTTCCATTACCTACCCCTTGCTTGATACTAAGTAAGTTCTTTACCAACGTAG
This sequence comes from Pan troglodytes, assembly GCF_028858775.2. NCBI lineage: Eukaryota > Metazoa > Chordata > Mammalia > Primates > Hominidae > Pan > Pan troglodytes. The sequence goes on from NC_086015.1 coordinate 72,473,285, forward strand.
CTTGAGGCACTTGGTATTGTCAAATAGTTAAGAGATTCCAGATCAGAGTTTGATCCTAGCTGGGCAATTACTGGTTGTTGTATAACCTTTTGCTTCTTTTTCCTCATCTGTCAAATGGGCATAAGGATAGTGTCTACCTCATGAAGTTGCAATGAGGATGAAAAGTATGAAAATTATTTATAATAGCACCTGGAATGGAGAAAGTCCTCAATAATTATTATATTATTTTGTAATCATTTAGTCCACACATATGTATTGAGCCAGGCACTGGGGATGCAAAGATGAATTAGTCAATGTCCCCACTCTCAAAGATACATCTAGGAGGCAGGGTTATAAATCACAGAGATTAAACGTAAGCTGGGGGCTAAGAACAATGCCACAGCCGTGCAAAATATGAATACCAAATTAGAAAAGCATATTGTGGCTAAGTGGGTCTGAGTAGCTGCATTTCCTTAAAGCAGAGAAATTTATTATTTTAAGGAAAAAAGACCATGTCTGACCTTGGCTGAAAACATGGTAATTACAGAGCCCAAGATGTCACTGAAAATGCAAGACAGCTTGAGGGCACAAAGATAGTTTTCCTTGGAAGGCTGATTCAAGTAGAGGATTAGAAAAAGCCTATTTGGGATTATAAAAATTCCTCCCAAAGCCGTTTGGTGGCTTTTTTTTTTTTTTTTTTTTTTTTGAGAGAGGGAGAGAAAACTATTTTAGTGGCCACCATGTAGAAAGAAACATTTGAAGTAATTCTTGTGTATAGAGGGTTGGCTGCCAGCGTGATTGACTGAAATGGTCTTCATGGACTTTCATGAGTAAAGGAGATATATTTTTTAACACTTACTGGGAAATGGAGCTTTGAAAGCCTGTCTCCAGCAAAAGGGATTTTTGACATGTATAGGCTGGGGCCTAGAAGTAAATTTTCTCTCTCCTACTTTTGCAACAGTCTTTTCCCTTTTTCCTGGTAGAAACTAAAGTAGTCAACTTCTTGTCATTAAAATGGAACTGGAGAAATCATCGAAGAGATACGATTTTTCCTTACTCTTTTAAAGCAGCCTAGGTATTAAAATATCTTCTGAGATCTGTGCAGAATTTTCATTTATACTAAACAACTCATTTTGTTTGTCAGGGACAAACTAATATGAATAACAAATATCTAGGGTAGAATTTTTCATAGAAACTCTTTATATGTTAAAAGAAAAAAAAAAAGCTACTTACTGCTTATTGATGCATTCAGATCATTCTTAAGCCTGCCATTGCCAAAATGGCAGACTGAACCGAACCTTGAATTCTTAGTAGAGAGGGTATTTTTGCTTTTTGGTTTTGTTTATTGTTTGGAGCTAGCTTGCTTGTTTGTTTTCTTTCTTTCTGTCTTCCTTTCTTTTTTTTTTTTTTGAGAAGACATGCTACAAACTAAAATTTCTGAATTCACATTTTAAATGTAGATCATGAATATCTTCAATTTAACCATGAAAAGGTAAGCTAAAATATACTTTATTTTATGTATTTATTTATCTTATGAGCGAGGGCCAGGCTGTGAGCCAGTGTGCGGTGAGTGAACCCCACCAAAAACACATTTTAAAGTTCTAGTAGAACTAAGGTATTATTTGATAAAACCCCATTAGTTTTATAGTAGCAGAAATAAACGTATGAATAATGGAGGTGATTTTTCTAATATCTCACAGGTAGTTATTAGAAGCAAAGGGCAGTTTTGAAAATGTATGTCTGTCAAGATTCTCTTGGTTATCAGTGACAGAAAACCCAATTCAAACTGGATTTTTTTTTCTTTTCCTTTTTTTTTTTTTTTTTTTGTTTTTAAGAAGCAGGAAGGAATTGTAGTCTTATATTCAAGTAAAGTCCAGGGATAAAGCTTATTAGTGAGGGAAGCAGACTGCAGGTACACGATAATAAACCACAGGTTTTCTTAAGGCATAGCCTCAAATGATGCCATCTGTGCTCAGTTTCCATCCCATTCCATCCCATCTTTTGGTTGTGCCTTCTACTATGTTGGCTTCCTTCCTAGGCTCTTTGACATGGCTCTAAACAACTCCAAGCTCACATTTTTTCTGGGTTTGAGTGCCAATGGAGGAAATCTGTCTCTTTAGGTGAGTCATGGGATCAGCTTGGTTTGAGTTAATGGGCTTGGCTTAAGTCATGTTGTGTTCTAAACCAGTGCTTTTCAAACTCTCCATCATGAAGGACCTTTTTATTCTTCTTAAAAAAATACCCAATCTGTCATGGGCCGATACTTTTGTAAAATACAATAAAAATGAATTAGCATGAAAATAAAATGAAAGGACATAAAATATAAGCCCAGATTCTTTGTTATTAGACTTCTCAGACATAAAATTGCCCTGCCCAATTGTTATAAAAGCTTCTTAATGTCTGTACTTGTTACAGACCAGCAATAACAAACAGATAATCACCCTTTGAGGAGCAGTACTCTAAACTAGGAGTCAGCAAGCAACAATCCACTGACTAAGTCTGGTCCACCACTAGTTTTTAATAAAGTTTTATTGTAACTTAGTCACACCCGTTTGTTTATATATCATCTACGCTGCTTTTGTGATGTCATGACAGAATTGAGTAGCTGTGACAACGAGTATGTGACCTACAAGGCTGAAATATTTATTATCTGGTCTTCTATGGAAAAAAAAAAAAAAAGCTTGCCAATTCCTACCCTAAGCAATCACTGTGACCAGAAGATCATGATTTATGATTAATCAAGATGAAGGCACACCCCCACTTCAGAAGCTCATGAACAGAGAGTAGAAACTAGGTGATTCTCCAAAGGAAATTGATATTCAGCTATCAAAAGAGGGGGAAAATGGGCCAGGCATGGTGGCTCACACCTGTAATCTCAGTACTTTGGGAGCCTGAGGTGAGTGAATCACTTGAGACCAACCTGGCCAACATGTTGAAATCCTGGCTCTACTAAAAATACAAAAAAAATTAGCCAGGCATGGTGGCAAGCACCTATAGTCCCAGCTACTCAGGAGGCTGAGGCACGAGAATCACTTGAATCCAGGAGGAAGAGGTCGCAGTGAGCTGAGATCATGACACTGCACCCCAGCCTGTGTAGCAGAGTGAGACCCTGTCTGAAAAAAAAAAAAAAAAGGGAAAATGTTTTAGGGAGCCAAAAATCTGTAAATACCTAGTTCCAAACTTAGATCTTTTTACTCTTAATTTTCTCATCTTTTGCTGACTCTATTGAAAATTGAATTACTGTATAAAATGAATACTGCAAAGTCAAAACATGCCTTAAGTGAATGCAGGTCATAACCGAGGCTTGACAGAATTTGTCATCTCAAATCCTTTGAGGAAAAAAGCCACGAAATATGCAAAGCAATAAATAAATAATTTGAAAATGTTATTAAAATAAGAGAATTGATAATACCTACCATGAGAGTGTATAAAATAATCATACTTATAAAATATTTACTTAACTCTACTTTCCAGCAATGGAAATGAAAACTATTTGGAAATTATGTTTGTTTACCAAATATTTAATCAATATATACCATGAATATCTAAACACTGTGCTAAATGCGGGAACCACAAGAGTGATGAGAGTGGACAGGTAAGTTGCAGAGAGTTGGAAGGATAGACAAAACTGTAGTCAGTGGATAATTTACAAACTGCAGGTTATAATTAGGCTATTATTTGACCATAGCCAAAGGAAGAAGAAATAGAAATTAGTAATGGGGGAATGAATCTCTTTTAGCAAGGACAGTATCCAGGAGAAAGTGATATTGAAGCCATTTCCCATAAGAAAGAGGAGGAGCAACTAGCCAATAGAAGTATAGTTTGGACACAGCGTAGAGATGTGTAGTGCGGACATGCATAGGAAAAGCAGGTGCCGAGGCCCTCTGGCAGGAAAATCTTGATCTCCTCCAGGAAAGAAAATCAAAGTAAGCTAGAAGAAAAATAATCCAAACTATTTGGGAGGTTAGAAATGCAATCATTCAAGCTGGGCCTTAGTACATGGAAATTCTTTACTGATTTGGCAAAGTGAGAAAACCTTGAAGGACTTTTAAGCAAGTGGAGGACGTAGTTTGATTTACTTTTTATAATACTATTTTTGCTCTCTTATATTAAATGAGTAATATCATGATATAATGGTTGCTTCATAGCAAGGGCATCATTCTAAGCAATTTAAACATATTAAGTTACTTAATCTTCATAGCAACGCTATAATTAATTCTGTTTTACAGATAAGGTTTATAATTACTCTTTTTATTGCTTACTCAGAAAATTAAATTTGAGCCTTCTTGTGCTTTAGAACACACAGAAAAAAAAAAAAAAGACTTTCACCAAACACAAAATAGTTATTTATGAAACCTCAGCTACCATGCCCAAATATACTATTTTGGGCATTAATATCCTAATTATTTCAGACCATTGATGGATTACTAAAAATTGACAAACTGGGTAGAAACTGATTATTTTTCTGGAAACATAGATGAATGTAGACAGTCATACTAATAATCACAGACAATAGACACCATGTCAATACTACCAATATAGCAGATTATGAGAAATTAGAGTTATTTCAGAGAGGACCCAGTTATTTTTTCTGCTTGCCTATCCCTCCCTGATTCTCCCCAGCCCCATGTACTTTGATCTGCCACATTCACCTTCACCCTCCCAAGTAAAACAGCTCCTTCATAATACTCTGAGACACAATATGCAAAGACCTATGGCATCATCTATAACAGTTTTGACCAGGTCTGAAGATTTTCCCCACAAAAGACACAAAACCAAGCATTATTCTAAGATTCTAAAGTATTCAAGACATGTATTCATACCAACACTCTTACACAAATGTTCACAGCAGCACTATTCATAATCCCCAAAGGGTGGAAACAGCCCAAATGCCCATCAGCGGGGGAATAGGTAAACAAAATGTGATGTATCCATGCAATGGAATATTATTCTGCCATAAAAAGGAATGATGTATAGCCCAAGTATCCCTAATCCAAAAATCCATAATCTGACCTACTCTGAAGTTTGAAGTGTTTTGAGTGCCAGCATGACAGCACAAGTGGAAAGTTCCATACTTGATCTCATGTGACAGGTGAAGTGAGTCAAAATGCAGATGAACAACACACATAGATCATTTAGTGTCCTCAAGGGAAAAATAAAATTACCTTCAGGCTGTGTGTAAGGTGCACATAAATCATGCATAGGTTTTGTGTTTGGATTTAGGTCCCATCCCCACAGTATCTCATTATGTATGTACAAGTATTGCAAAACCCAAAAAAACCTGAAATCTGTAACACTTCTTGTCACAAGCATTTCAAATAAGGGATACTTAGCCTGCACTAAAATGAATGAACTTGAAAAACCTGCTAGGTGAATGAAGCCAGGTGCAAAAGGCCACATATTGTATGATTCCACTGATATGAAATGTCCAGAATAGGTAAATCCATAGAGATAGAAAGCAAACTAGAGGTCAATAGGGGCTGTGAGGAGAGGAAAATGATGATGCTTAATTCGAAGAGGGTTTCCTTTTGGGATCCTGAAAATGTTCTGGAATTAACTTGTGGCAATGACTTGACATTGTGAATATACTCAAAGCCACTGATTTGTACACTTTAAAATACTTGAAGTCATGAGTTTTAGTTATGTGAATTTTACTGAATCGTTTTTTGAAAAATCATTCCTAGTAGGGAGGCCTTTCTGATGAAAACCTATTAAGTTTCCATTTCTCCAGGAAAGGGCATCATTTTCTAATAATATTTTGGAAAGAGAGTTAATGGAACAGCATTCATAGATTTATTTTTATATTTGAACAAAATGCTTAATGCTAAGAGAATGATTAAGTAAAAAGATGATGATAATTATAATGACAATTACCTTGATCATCATCATTATATTATCATAATCATATAATTTGGATAAACTTGGGAACCACAGAAATAATTAATCCAATGTACACAAACTGAATTTTAGTGCATACCTAATTGACTGCTTTTTTGGAGGATTATATATTTTTAAAGCATAATATACGTGGTGAAGGGACAAGAAAAAGGTTAATAATCACATTTTAGTCTTATTTATGTATAACCAAATATAAAGCAAAGGGTAAATATTTCCAGCCTTGGAGTTTGTATGTCCCCTTAGTCTGTCGTAAACATTATTCCATAAGGATCTTTCTTTCCCATAAAACCTAGTCCCTCTTGCCCAGCTCTCTGAGTTGAGCCACAGAGAAACTGCTTGCTAGGCCTTTGTGTTGAAAGCCAGCAGGGCCCCTTAGCTGCCATCCTAACATGAATTGCTCCAAGCACAAATTGTTCCCAGAGCAAGCAGTATGCATTTGCCTGCCACGGCACCATGAGGGGTCTCCCTAGACTCTGGCATGCATTCCTGGAGCATCTTAACTAGGGCTGATACCATGATCCAAGCATGACAGCCACATTGTTCCTGCATTGTCTGCCACTGGAGCTTTAAATTGATTTGATTAGTTTCACCTGGTCCACACAGGCACACAATTGTAAGAGATCTGCAGCTATCCCTGTCATGTCACTATGTATCAAGTGTCCTCATATCTGACTCAGCCCCTCAATATAGAAAAGGAATCCTTTACCAAATCAAAATTGTACCTCATCTTTTTCTTATCCCCTCACCACAAATTTACCATCCAACCTCTTAACAGTTAAGCTAATGAGCTTTAAAATTTTCCCCATCTGCAGCAACAAAAATATCAATGTTCAGTAAAAGTAAAAGTCTCTCCAAAAGTAGTGGGGCCAGGTTTCAACCTGTGCTATGGTACACAGGTGTACCACGACCCTTTCAAAGGGATCAAAGTATGATCAAGAATGCAAGTTATTCGTGCTAAAAGTGAGGAGGGTATCTACTCAGAAACAAGTTTATAAGGAAAGGTTGTCAGATTGTAACATTTGTGGGCATGCGGAATGGTAAGAACAGAGTGTGTCTTGTTGCAAGTAGGGGTGAGAAGTATGGCAGCCTATTAAGCAGACACCAAAGACCAAAGCATGTTTGCTGAAATGTGCAAGAGCTACCTCCTGAATATGTAAAACTGCAGCCAGGTCAGTAAATTGTTCTACTCAAACAGGGACAAGGTTTCGGAGGATAATCAAGTGGATAATAATAAGTAACTGTGGAGAGAGAAACATTTTACATTTTTCAAGTGTTCAACCAAACACAAAAAGTTACAAACTACTGTCCTGGGAATAGTCACATATGATGCAAGCTGTATTCTTCTAAAATCTTTAGCTTTTTATCTTTTAACAGTTTCTCTCACACTCATTGGCATTGTGAGCATGGTTGTAACCTTATAATCACATTATGCAAGTTTAAGGGTCACATTTTAAATTCATCTCTGTTACTTTGTATTACTTTTCTATTTCTGCAAACCAAACTACACAAATCTAGCACTTAAAACAATGCACATTAGTAACTCAAAATGTTTGTGTGTCAGAAGTTCACGAATGTCCTAGCTGAATCCTCTCAATGTCTTACCAGGGTGCAATCAGTGCCAGCTGGGCTGTGTTCTCATCTGGAGGCTTAACTATGGAAGATTCCATTTCCAAGCTCCTTCAGGCTGTTGGCAGAAATTATTTCCTTGCAGATGTATGACTGGGGACCCAGCTTATTCCTGGCTGCCAGATGGAGCCTACTCAAGATCCTAGAAGCTACTTGCAATTCCCTGCCACATGACCCCTCCCACAGGCAGTTTGCAACATGGTGGTTTGCTTCTTCAAGGCCAGCAAGAAAATCTCTTTAGTCTACAAAGAAGGAGTCTTATACAATAAAACAATCATGGGAGTGGCATTCCCATCACCAATGCCATATTCTATTTCTTTTTTTTTATTATTATTATACTTTAAGTTCTGGGATACTTGTACAGAACATGCAGGTTTGTTACATAGATATACACGTGCCATGGTGGTTTGCTGCACCCATCAACCCATCATCTACATTAGGTTATTTCTCCTAATGCTATCCCTCCCCTACCTCCCCACCTCCTGATAGGCCCCAGTGCATGATGTTCCCCACTCTGTGTCCATGTGTTCTCATTTTTCAACTCCCATTTATGAGTGAGAACATCTGGTGTTGGGTTTTCTGTTCTTGTGTTAGTTTGCTGAGAATGATAGTTTCCAGCTTCAACCATGTACCTGCAAAGGACATGAACTCATCCTTTTTATAGCTGCATAGTATTCCATGGTGTATATATGCCACATTTTCTTTATCCAGTCTATCACTGATGGACATTTGGGTTGGTTCCAAGTCTTTGCTATTGTGAACACAGTGGCATTCCCATCACCAGTGCCACATTCTATTTCTTAAAACTGACTCACAGGTCCTGCCCACACTTAAGCAGAGATGACCCAAGGACATAAATCATTAGGGGTCACCTTAGGGTGTGTTCAACACACACACAGACACACACACACACACACAGAGCAAATATGCTTTATCAATTTACACTCCAGGTTTGTTACCAGTATCTGAAAGCTGGTGGAAACACTGTGTGGGCATAATCAGGGCAATGCTGTGCTCCTCTGGTATGCATTTGTTATGGTCTGATTGGTCAAAATATTAGTCATTGAAGCCTCATAACTCAAGGTGAAATAACTGCTCTAGCATTGAGAAAATGTTAAATATATTTTAACATATTTCATAGAAGGCATTTTTCCTGGTTGCTCTGGCTTAGTACCTAACAGTGCCCGTTTCAACAAATTTGTCAGATGAAATGTTCCCCAAAATGTCCTTCTTTTCAAAATGACTAAAATATACCCTTTCATTTCATTTAAATTATTCTCAAAGTCAGCCAAAGTGCAAATGAATCAGAAATACATATTCTATGGCAATAGAATATTCTACATTATTTTTCTGGGCTGGAAAGGTGTTTATTATGGCCTCACACAAAGCCTGTGATGCAGGAAGGTCTTCGATATTTTAAGTTCTGGGCCATGCATAGCAAATTCATAGCTTTCCTGCTGCCGTTCTGTCCTTCTCACCAGGGCAGACATTGATAATCAATCACAGTACTCTTGCTCGTGAAATCTAGACACAGCTTCAGAACCTTAAACACCATGCCTTAGGCAGCCACTAGCAATGGCTGGATTAGAACTTGAATTAAAGCCTGTTGGCCAGCCCTTGGATAGCCAGTTAGCTTATTTTACCGTAGAGCCACCACTGGGCCCTAAAACTAAACTAAAGATGAAATTATCTGCTCAAAAGCAAATAGAAAACATAGACTAATGGAGAACCATGATGAGACAGGATAGGGAAAGAGATCCCTACTACTGAGACAAAAAATTTAAAAGGTTATATTAAAATATTGTTTATTTATATGGAAAAAATGAAATATATTATGCTTTTTAAATTATATAACATGATTACCAGGTTGTCAGATCAGGGCAAAAACAGTTGATTAAAACTAGTGTCTAGAATTCTTCACCCCTTCTCCCCTTTGTAGTACCTTCTACCTATACTTAAGTTGTGTTTGCAATGAAGAAACAGGTATTGTTCTATTAAATGATTATGGAGCTCACAAGATTTTTAGGCTCTAAAGTTGTTATATTTTCAATAAGACTTGGTCTTGGGAAGCATCGTAGTGTGATAAAGACATCTTTGAGTCAGACACTTAGATTCTTAGCATATCTCACTGTATGATTTTATGTACACCTCTTAACCAACCCAGACCCATTTCTTCACATGCAAAATGGCAATGAAGATAAAATACAAAAACCGCACAACCCCTATTGTGCTTGGGATGATGGTGATAGTATATAACCTAAGTAATGAGAAAGTGTTTTGATCTCACAAGAAACATGATGTCATGTTATTACAAAGTAGTATTTATTTAGATGTCAGTTCTCCTTTGCAAGATATACCAAAAAAATCTAAACACATGTATTTGCCAGCCCATGCTGCCATAACAAAATAACCATAGACTGGGCAGCTTACACACAGGAATTATTTTGTCACAGTTCTGGAAGTTAGAAGTCCAAGTTAAGGTTCCAGCCCATTCCATTTATGATGAGGGCTCTCTTCTTGGCTTGCAGATGTCCATCTCCTCACTATGGCTTCACATGGCCTTTCCTTGGTGTATGCAGTAAGGTGGAAGTGGAGCTTTCTGATGTGTTTTCTTATAAGGACACTTATTCTGTCAGATCAGGGCCCCACCCATATGATCTTTTTTTTTAACCTTAATTACTTGCTTACTCCACATGCTGCCAGATTGGTGATTAGGGCTTTCACATGTGAATTTCAAGGGGTCATAAACATGCAGTCCATAACTACCTGAAAAAAATCTTAGTGTTCAGAAAGACATCTTAGGTTTGCCTTAAATCTTTTACAACAGTTCTTGAACTTTCACTGGGTGTCAAACTCTTCGTTATCTTATTTATTCTTCTTAGCAACTCTGTGCTGTGGATACTGTTAGTTTTCCTACTTTCTAGATGTTTAGGAAAGTCAAGCATCTTGTCCAGTGATCACACAACTCATGAAGTAACCATTAATTCGTGCAACAAAGATTTTTGGCTCCTTCTCTGTGCTAAAAACAATCCTACATATCTGAGATGCATGCATAAATAAGGCAGAAAAAGATCTTCATCCTTGAGAAACTTACATTCTTATGGGGGAAATCAGACAAAAATAACACCAATAGACATAATATATACAAAATCAGGAAATTATAGTGCATGAAAAAATATAGTAGATTAAGGTAGATTCGTAGTGTTGGAAGAAGTAGAGGCAAGTAACAACATTAAATGAAGTGGTATAGATAGAGTTCATAGGGCAAGTAAGAGTTCAATGACCACTAGAAGAAGATGAGAAGGTTGGCCAAGTAAATGCATGAGGGAAGAGAATTGAGACAACAGAAGGAAGAAGAGCAGAGGCCCAAAGATAGCATCATGGTGTGGGTGTGTTTGAGAAACAGCAATGAGGCCAAGAGTCAAATTCTGGTCTGTCTAACCCAAGAGTCCAACTTGGTAATTGCTGTCACATTGGCCTCCAAGTGTTGATGCACCATTGTCAATCTCCAGTCTCTATGATAAGGAAGGAAAATTAATATTCATTGAGCACTTGGTAAATGTCAGGCACAATGCTAGGTACTTTATATGTATTATTGGTTGTCACTCTGATTACCAAAGTTGCCTGGGGAAATTCTGTGTGGGTTGGTCCCATGGGGAAAGAAAGAATGTATCAAGTTAATTAATGAAATGTCATCAGCACATGTGGTCTCATTAGAGTTCGTTTCATGTCCATCCTACCCTGCGTCAAGGTAGAGAAAAAAGCAGCTGTGGAGGTCATTGAAGGACACTGACAAGATTTCCCTCATGGTCTTGTCTGTGTGTATCTCCTTTGCAGGCCTGTCTCCTGAGATGCAAAATTCCACTCTTCCACTAGGTTAGGCCATTATCAAGACAAAACTAATTCTTAATTTTTCAGGAACAACAAAAAAGATTCAAAATACTATCTGGATTTTCATGTAAATCAATGTGAAAATAGATATGCTTATGGGCAAGGACTAGTAGAAGCCATGAAAAAAATGGAAGACTTTTTGAAGCATCACTGTTATAATCCCAATTATTTTTAAAACCCAAAGCCTCTTGAAAGGGTAACATATCCTGTCATTACCAGCCATTACCAGCCATTACCAGCTATGTAAAGGTAATTTATTAGTTTGATCCTTTTCAGATACCAGAACTCTCTCTGTTTGGAGAGAATTACGCAAGAAGAGCAAAGGAAAGTACCCAGAACAGACACTGCCAGGGAGCAGAGGATGGGAAATGCCTCACAGGGAAATAGTTTCCTGAAAGGGAGAATGAAAAGGGGCTGAAGGGAACTGGATCCATTTTGCTGAGGCAACTGGCTCCAGAGTGGGCTATTACCACTAGTTTATGCCCTCTCGACTCAAGCTAAGAAAGACTCATGTTATATGTAACTTCCCAATTTTAAGTCCCCATTGTCTCAGGATTAAGTTCAATGCCATTATCATGGCTTATCAGATCCTTAATGGTCTGTCCCCATCTCTTTGCTCCATGCTTCCTCTCGGGTTCAGGCATTTGCAAAGGCTCATCCCTCTCCCTGCAGTGCTCTTTCCCATCCTGCTTTGCATCACTGTCCACTAACATAAATCTTCCTTAATCACTCTTCTAGGCAGAGTCTGTTACCCCTCACCTCTGCTACCTTAGTATCCATTGCTGTCTTTGCAATAGGACATATTATACTCAACCATAATTTCCTGTTAACTTGGCCGTCTCCCCATTAGAGCAGCTCAAGGGAAGGGAATGGACAGGGCTTTGGCCATCATTGTATGTCCATTGCTTAAAGGACAGAAAGTAGACATTTCAGAGGTGAGGATTCAGGCCCAATCATACCATCTTGAACTACAGGAAGCACAATGTTAACTCTCCCATCTCCTGAAGAGCAGCCTGCATCCCTTTTAAACCAGGGAGCCACTGTGCATGGTTGACTGGGTACAGTATCACATTTCCCAGTTGCATGTTTTGGCGCAAAAGCCTGAGCTGTAAGTCTCGGCTGCCTATGTAGCCAACAGTCCACACAATATTGCTAAATAGGTTATATTGCATCTAAAACTTAGAATTTACACACTTTTTAGGATAAACTGAGACTCAAAAAAGTTGAGTGAGTCAAATGAGTGACATAGTTAATTAACAACAGAGGGCAGATGTACACTGGGGAATTTTGACTCCCAATTCAATTTCTTCCCACTGTATCTTTTGCATAGTAAAGGTAAAATGAATAAAACAAAAATAAAAGTGCAAGAAGGTGACAGGTTTATTGGGTTCTGCAAAAAAATGTAACACGAAGACATAGGCAAGTTAATTTTCTTGTTTGACTACCAGGTAAATGTAAGTTAGAAATGTGTCCTCTGATATAAACCAGCTCATTACATTCCTAAAGATTTTACACGTTTTGATTTCTGTCTGTTCTTGCTTATTCAAAAGTACAGGAGAAAGGTCAGATATCTATTGTATTGATTTTCCAGAGTATATATTAAGGAGACTCAAATGCAAATGCACCTCTCAACTATGCTAGCTATTTTCTTGTCCCTGAAAGGGGAAAAAACTCATTAGAACTTTTGCAATCGTATTTTATTTGCTTTGCCCATTCAAGATTACACCCATTGCTGTTTTTTAAACAAACATATAGTATAAATATCTGGGTAGCAATAAATATGGAAATAAGGCTCAGCCTTGGTGTGATGAATTTAAACATGAAGTAACAGGTATGAAAACAAATGTGCAAATACTACTATTAGCAGATGTAGTTGCCATAAGTGTTATTAACTTAATTATTTTCATAGCTTCAGTAGATTTCTAATCATATATTTCTACTAGCAGACAAGTTGAAATAAATTATTTCCTCTAGATCTTGGTTAGAATTACACTGGAGAAGGTAACTATTTTTCTTATATCAAAACGATAAAAAACTAAACTGTATTGAATTGAGACAATCCGGTGTGAACTGGGTAAATACCATGAGGTTTTCATGCCTTAAAATGATTCTAAGTTATATCTTACTTTAAATAACTACATATTAAAAGCAATTTGGTTGAAAAGTAGTTTAAAATTTTAACATAATATAATTAAATATAGATTAATAGTCACCAGGCTTATGATAGTTGAACGTTTTCCTGGTAGTCTTAGTTACCACAGATAAACTTAATTTCCTGATTGTAAATCTCTTTATTACAACTGTCAACATCATTTACTTATTCAAACTAAAATCAAATATGTTATTTTAAAATTACAGTAGATAAATATAAGTAATACACAATATTTAATTAAATACTTGTTGCATACCTGGAATTGTTCTGCATAGTATAAGTGATGATAATGGCCATCATTATCATCACCAATAACATAGATAGCACTTACATATGACAAGTCCTCTTCTAAGGTCTTTCTATATTAACTCATTTCATATATCATTACCTCAACAACCCTATGAGATAAGAACATTATGATTATCCCTATCTAATAAAAAGGGCACCAAGGTTTACAGAAGTTAAATCACTTGATCAAGGTCCCTTAAACCTAGATCTCACCGACTCCAGTGATAAAGTTCTTAACCACTTCACTTGCTTAAATGCTTCACGTGATGCACGGAGGAGTGTACCAATAACTAGACTTATCGATTTACTTACTAAGTTCAATCTGTGTCTTTCATCATTTAGTGGACTTTTGTATTTGCTTCCCACAATATAGAACAGAAATGCTTCCAAAATATTACTCTAAAAAATAGTAGGCATTCACTTAAAAGTAGAAACTATTTTTTCAACACAAAGAATAATGAGCCTTTTAAAGTAATGTACTTTTAAAAGAAAATAGATGCTGGTATTATTAGCTGTCTGCAATTTTCTCTACCTGCCACAAAAAATACAGATACAGTCCTATTACCATCTTGCATATGTACTGATTGAAGTTCATGCAATGGCCTGTGGAAGGTCCAGGGCCAAGAGAATTAGCTAATAATTTTTACTTCATTCTGTGCTCCTGACACAATATAAAGAGCATGTTATCTTACTTAATCAGCACAACATTGCGGCTAGGTGGGTTTTATTCCTTCATTTTATGAGAAAAGAGGGTAAAAGAGTTCTGGGTGGTTTTTTGCTGGTTTTTTGTTTGTTTGTTTGTTTGTTTTTAATGTCCAGGACCTTATAACTACTAAGTGACTAAAAGTAGAATTTAAGTTAACAAAAAAAAACCTGTTTCTTCTGGTGTCAGAACTCATGATCTTGATTACGTTGTTACATGAACTATTAATTTAAACCTTGAGAAAGTCCTCTTTAGAAAAAAATTCACCTTTGGAGAACTTTGTCCATCTCCACCTTTGTACATTTTTCAAAGCACCAGTGTTCTCTCAGGCAATTTCAACAACCGTGCAAAGTGGGTGGTTCTGCATGTCATGGATGGAGGTCCATGTTGTGTGTGGTAGACTCACTTTACAGATGAGAATCTGAGGCTCATTAACATGATGTGATTATCTGGAGTTCTCACCAATATCGATGGCAAACATGGTATCAATGCCCAGGTTTTTTTATGATTCCATTCCACTTTTCATCCACAGGTGCCTCCAGAGTGGTGAACATAAGACATGAAAGGAAGTGAAAGTCAGATCTTCTAACTCTTTTAGGAGTGGTGGGAGTGAAGGAGTAGTGTGTTTGTGCCAAGTGATGGCTAACAAATGCCATGCAGATAGAATGATCTGGTATACCAGATCACCACTGTCCAATAGTACTTTCTGTAGGGATGGAAATGTTCCATTCTGTACCATTCAATATGGTAGCCACTAGCCATATGTGGCTGTTTTGCACTTGAAATGTAGCTGGTATGACTGAGAAGGAACTTTAATTTTATTTAGTTTTAATTAATTTAAATTTAAATATCCACATGTGGCTAGTAGTTATCTTATTTGACAGCAATAGTGTTAGCTTTTTTAGCATCAACCTCAGAAGTCATGTCCATATCTTTTCTGTGGATGTAGACCACTACCTATTTCATAAAGCCTGATGCATTCAAATAAGTCCCTCCAAACTGTGAGCCCTAACATGGTTTTACTTGCCTATTTCCTATTGCCTCGAGAAACACTAACTCATTTAATTTAAAAACAAAAGAGACTATAAAGCAGGGCAGGTATTACTTCCATTTTACAGATAAAGAAAGTAAAACTCAGGTCATCAGAGTAACTTGCCCACTGAGACATAAGCTGATAGTTTTGACTACCATACTATTCTGCTTATTTATTTTTTCTCAAGTAGCTTTTGATCAAACTATACAGTTTTTCTTTCTGTTTAGGAATTGTCTTAGTTTTTTCAGGGTACCATAACAAAATACCAAATGGGGTGGCTTATAAATAACGTCTATTTCTCACAGTTGCGGAAGCTGGAAAGTTAAAGATCAAGGTGCTTTGCAGATTTAGTGTCTGGTGAGGGCCACTTCCCCACAGGTGGCTGTCTTCTCTAACTTTACATGGCAAAAGGGGTGAGGAATCTCTCTGGGATCTCTTTTATAAGAGCACTAATCCCATTTGTGAGGGCTCCATCCTTATGTCAAAAGGCCCTCCTCCTAACACTATCACTTTGGAGGTTAGGAATTCAATGTATGAATTCTGGGGGGACATAAACATCAGTCCATTGCAGAAGTATATTTGGAAAGATTAAAGTGGCCTTTGAACTGAGAGCCCTTCTGTATAGATATGGCAAAATATTTTTAAATGTGGTCCTTAAGCTTATCTTGTTCTTTTTGCATACCTCCAACTTTGAAACAGTGCCTTTGACATGAATTACAAATATGCATAGGTATATAAATATGTATGTGTAGAGAGCCTTCCTTTCATTGTTTGTAACCATTTACTTCTCATTTTACTTTTCTCCCCCAGTATGGCTTTTCTTGGTTTAAATTCTTTCAGGAGCAAGAAACGCCATTCAACTGATTTAAACAAAAAGTTTTCTGGCCATGAAATATAAGGCCGAGGCAATGACTGACTTCAGACATCACTATCTCTCTCTCCATCTTTCTATTCTGTTTTCTTCTACATTGGGTTCCATCTCAAACAAGCTGTGCCTCAGTAGTAATAAAAATGCTACCAACAGGCCTAGTTTTATATCACACCAGGGTACCACCCAGCAATGAAAAAAAAAAACCTTTTTTCCCAATATCATTAGAAAAAATCCTGGAATTGAAAATTATTGGTTGGCTTAGGTCACAAGCCTATTTCTGAATCAGTCACTGTGGCCAAAGAGATTGTTCCAGTTTTTAGTTGTATATGACAGCCCCAAAATTAGTAGTTTGAAACAATAGCCATTTTATTACATCTCATGTTTTTATTGGTAGCAATTTGGATAAGGTTTAGCAGGATGATTCTTCAGAATAAACATGAGATGTAATAAAATGGCTATTGTTTCAAACTACTCATGGACAGAGGTCCATGGTGTTCAGCTGGTGACTGAATTGGTTGTGAAAGTTCAAAATGGCTCATTTACCTTGGCTTGAAGGAGACAGCTGGAAGGCTGGGATCAGCTGGGATGATCAACTGTAGCATCTGCATGTGCACTTCCCAGTATGGTAGTCTCAGGGCTATTGGATTTTTTTATAGGCTGGCTCAGGACTCCCAGAAAAAAGAGTCTAAAAAGCGTGGGTGGAAGCTGCAAAACATTTTATGACTTACCTTAAGAAATCCTAGAATGTTACTTGGGTTACATTCATTTGTTAAAGCAAGTAACTAGAGCCAGCCCAGCTTCAGCAGGAGAGGAATCATACTTCTCAAGGAGAGGCATAGCTATTTGTTTTTTCCAACAGTGTTTCAGCCAGAAAGAGATGGATGATCTGATTGGACCAGCCTGGTCATGTGGCCACCTCTGTTTCCAGGGAGTATGGTTAGCTCCACCTAAAGCATCTGACTAACATCTTTCCTTTGGGGAGAGTAGCTCCCCAAAGGAAAATTAAAGTATTGTTCCCAGAAGAGAAGGGAGCAGATGCTAGGTATGTAGAAATAAGAGCTATGTGACAAATTGATGTTGACATCACCAAGCCTCATATAATAATTCTAACAAGCATTATGAAATCAAAAAAGATATCAAAATGTGGGGTCCATAAAAGCCTGAACCTTAAACCTTGCCATTCACTAGCTTGGGCTCATTAAAATCTGAACCTTACCTTCCTTATCTGTAAAATGTGGATAATAATGATCTTCTTCCCAGGATTGCTGCAAGCATTAGATGGAGTTAATACACTTAGGAGCTATACACTTAGGGTTTACTCAACAATTATCCCCTTTTTTTCCTTATGAAACCTCTTAAACTGTGAACACGAGCTCCTCTTGAAATTAGCACCCCCTCTTAGAGCCACCTGAAGCATAGTAGCCTAAGAAGTTTCAAATGTGTAGAAACCAAGCATTTTTTGCAGGCTGCACTGGCCCTTACTTCCCAAATGCAATTTACATTTTCACTTTGACCAGTAAAAGCAGATATATTGGTCTCTGTTCACATGAGAGAGTACCTCTATGCATCTTTGCAGTGACATACTTTCCTATTTCATCTTTGAAATACATTTCTCTCACAATCCAAAGCAGTCAAGGTCACTGGTCCTTTAAGAATATTGTAGGTTGCTCAACCCATCTTGATAATGGAATTTAGGGCTGAATTTAGCTTTTTCTCCTTTATTGGTCATCACTGATAAAACTTGATTGCTTAATATTTTTTCTTGAGCATCCAGGTGCTGAAAGCTGTGTTCCAAATTCAGCGATTAACTGTGTCTTAAGATAGTAGATTGATGACTTCTCAGTCTGGTGCTTTTCATCAAGGGGACAGTGTGGAAACTGAGCGGCCTTGGTTTGTACATTTTTTAATGTGAATGCCAACTGAAAAAGTTAGGCTACATATGTTGTAGTTCCTTCATATTTTATAGTTTCCTTTGTGTATATTTTCAATTAATGTGCTTAGTTCTTGAATTGGATCTAAATAAAAGTGATCTTGGATTGAAAGCTATCAGGATATTGTGCGGCATTAAGGAGAGCACTGGTTCTTTCTCTCTCCTGCTGCTAGAAGAGGCAATAAAAGAACAGGAGAGGAAGGGAGTGTTGCATTGTGTTCAGTGCGTAGGGCTCATACCACTGCTAAATAAAATCATTTGAGATAATAGTACAGGTGACACCACATAGCAACTGAAGTCAGAGTAAATAAATTGTTCCTTCTTTTTTTTTGAGATGGAGTCTTGCTCTGTCACCCAGGCTGGAGTGCAATGGAGCATCTCAGCTCTCTGCAACCTCCACTTCCTGGGTTCAAGCCATTCTCCTGCCTCAGTCTCCCGAGTAGCTGGGACTACAGGCATGCGCCACCACACCTAGCTAATTTTTGTATTTTTAGTAGAGATAGGGTTTCACCACGCTGGCCAGACTGGTCTCAAACTCCTGACCTCAAGTGATCCGCCCACCTCGGCCTCCCAAAGTGCTGGGATTACAGACGTGAGCCACCGCGCCTGGCCAATTGTTCCCCTTTCCATTTCCTTCTATCCTTTTGCTACATTGAAGGAGAAAATCTCAATTTAGTATTATCATGTCTTCAACACCTCTCAAAAATATATTCATCTCCAACTTTTTAAAAGAAACTGAGGATTTCACCTTAGGAAGACAATAGTGTCTAACTATAATCAGTAATCTTTTTATTGTTGTATTTATTTTTATATTGACCGCAGAGAATGTAATACCAGTTTTCCACTTATAGTAAGGTAATAATGTTTCCTTTTTAGATAAATTCATTGAATTAAAAGAATCAGTTCCTAAAAGTGACACCCTTTGTTTTAGAACTCAGATGGAGCTCTTTTAGTCATGGCCTTATGTAGTGCCTTTCACCCTGGCTGCTTGTTTATAAACCAAGACTACCCAGTTTGTTTGGTGACCTGGGTGCAGGGAAAGCCGTGCAAATGTGTAGTCAAGTGGTCTGTAATAAGATGAGCGATACAAATGCTGAACAAGCCTCCTCTGGGCAGCATCTGATAGATTTCTGTACTGAAGAAAATATTTGATGAGGACAGACCCCTTAATCCTGTCAAATGAACTAATTCATTTTCAGTTTCATCTATGAAATTATACTCCACAAAAGCAGAACTATGGCCCAGGAGGAGACAGTCATCTGACAGAGAAACAGCATTGCTGAGATGAGATAGAACTTGCTCTGGATCAAAAGTGATCATTTCTATTATTCTCATGGTATCTTTGATTTGTCACAGCAATTGCATTTGTATAAGGCCTAGTTAATTAAGACTGTGGACTGTGATCAAATTTAAGCAGCACAGTTCCTAAAATATACCCAGCCTTATCTGCTCCCACTTGCTGATACACACACACACACACACACACTCACACACACTCGCACACTTTTGCTCCAGAAATGCTGAACTAATAGTTGCCAGAATACAACATTCTAACTCATACCTCTGGGTCATGCGCAAGCATTACTTCCACTGAGATTCCCCTTCTCTACTTTACTGCCTTTGCAAATTCCTACTGATCCCTTAGCACTCATTGCAGACATCCCTTTTTCAACCTCCTCTCAACTCTGGATTAGATCCTGCATCTTACTAGCTGTGTGAGCGTGTATGTAGCCTCCTTTTGATTGGTTTCCTCCTCTCTAAAATGAGATAATAGTAGTGCCCACATCCAAGATTATTATGAGGATTAAATTATGGAAGGAATACAATTTTTCTGGCACAGAGCCTGATCCACAGCCAATTCTCCCTAAATTCTCCCTCTGATTTCAAAGTATTATTTATTTTGTCATTGCCCTGACTACATTGATTGCAATTAAATAGTGTCCTTTATTAAGCTGATAGTTTTTTAAGGATATGCACTGAAATTTATTAAATTTGTCCTCATCCTCAACATATTTAGGAATATAACATATTTATATTTAATTGAACTGCATTGAATTGCATCTGGATGAGGGCAACTGATGGTTACTGATTACTAATTACTGATGATTACTTTTATAATAACAATAACAACAGCAACTTTATGGAGCACTTACTTTGAACTAGGCATTCTGGGAATCAAAGTCCCCAAACCAACTAATTGGCTGTTTCGTTCACATCTGAACCCATCACTGAGATAAGGGGAATGGAACATGTAGAGGGGTTAAGACAAGGTCCCATGACCACATGGTTTGAGAGAGTGAGTGAAGGTTGTTTCCCCAAAGATAAACCCAAGTACCACAACCAGAGGCAAAAAAATTGGGATTACTGCTGGGGAGACCAAAATGTCAGATGAGTACAACACTGGTTTCAGAGTAATTTTTATTTGTCCATAAAGCCTGCCTCTTGGATCATTCCAGGGCAACAACTTAGCAGTTAATTTAAGTGATAAGATTAAAGTTTATTTTAAATATCAGTGATCTTTCCTCCATTCCCAAACAGAATGAGTTGATACATTCGTTTATATATATCAAGGTGGTTGAGCTTGTTGGTCTACAATACAATATGTAAAAGGCTAATTAGAATATTGCTACTGTGGTCTGAATGTGTGTGTCTCCCCCACCCTCAATTCGTATGTTAAAACCTAATCACCAATGTGATGATATTAGAAGACGAGGGCCTCATGTGAGTGGAATCCTCATGAATGAAATTAGTGTCCCTATAAAAGAGACTCCAGTGAACTACTTTGTCTGTTTCTGCCATGTAAGGATACAATGAGAAGACGTCATCTATAAACAAGGAGGCAGACCCTCACAAGACAAAGAATTGGCCATTGCCTTGATCTTGGACTTCCCTGCCTCCAAAATTGTGAAAAATAAATTTCTGTCCTATATAAGGTACCCAGTTTATATTATTTTGTTATAATATCCCAAATGGACAAAGCCAATTGTTAATGATTACCTCATAGTTTTGCATCAACTACTTTGCCTAGTATGATGCATTTCATAAATAAATTCATATGTATGTGCTATAGGCTACCTTATCCAGTTCAGGCTGCTGTAACAAAGTACTATAGACTGGGTGGGCTTATAAACAACAGAAACATATTTCTGACAGTTCTGGAGGCTAGAAGTCTGAGATCAAGTTGCCAGCATGGCCAGGTTCTGGTGAGGGCCCTCTTCTGGGTTGTATACTCTTGGCTTCTAATTGTATCCTCACATGGCAGAAAGCAGAGTGAGGTTTCTGGGGGACCCTTTTATGTGGGCACTAATTCCATCCATGAGGGCTCCACTTTCATGACTGAATTACCTCCCAAACACCCTATCTCCTAACACCATCATGTTGCAGGTTAGGATTTCAACATACGATTTTGGGAGGACACAAACATTTAGTTCATAACATGAGCTTACATATTACCTTTCTGAATTGAGGGGGAATGTTATTCAAGAAGAGTTTCATAATGAGATGAAATGAAAGGAAGTAATTTGGGTGTATTCCTTCTTGTAGGAAGGGGATCGTATGACCAACAAAATCCTAAAACACAAAACAGTTTGCCTATACTCGGAATGTTGCACTGGTGATTGTTTTTTTTCTTTGGGAAAAGTTGTCGTCTCAGAAAGTAAAATGAAAATGGTTTTCGAGCTTGGCATTTGGGCTAGAGCCAACTTGAAAATTCAGAGCATGAGAAAAAATTTTTTTCTTTAGACCTGTCTTCTCCACAAATTATATTCACGAAGATTTTCAGACTCTGTCCCTGTGGCTCAGGCTCAGGTAGAGATAGATTTCAGCCTGCCACAGGTAGGACAGAAAATGATTTTAAAAGAACAATAAATAAATATTAGAAGCCTTTTCTTTAGTTGCTATTTTTTCCCTTTTTCTTTTGATGGCTGATGTTCAGTTTTCTCCCAATTTCTTTCTTGTGCTACAGCAAGCCTCGAAAAATACTTCACTATAAGAGCAATTTCTAAATGCTCTCGTCTTCTTGTAGAAATCATGTCAGAAACATCCAAATGAATCTTAATAGTTGAGTAAAATTGAATTTGGCTTCTCTAGGCCATAACAGTTAGTATTACTCCATTGTGAGCAGATCTGGATTATAATTAAGAAAACCCAACATTACCACTGACACAGAAGTATGCTAGGAAAATGACTAATTTACATAGATCTATGCCAGTTCTGTAACTTCTGCATCTGGCATGCTATGAGGGACAGTGTGATCGTGCATGTAAAGTGGAGAGACGCATGATAAGGACAGAAATCTACTCTCAGGATTATCTATTAGTCAACTAAATTTTTTAATATTAATGCAAAATCTCATTCTTCAGTAATTGTTAATATTTGGTACTAAATGGCTAGAAAATAGCCGCAATCTGGCTTTGGTGCAGTCAAACACCTGGATTCATTCAATCATTTAGTTATTCCACAAATATTTATTGAGCACCTTCATTGTAGCATAGGATTGTGTTAGGTGGCAAGTAGCAGAATGCCCAACTGAAGCAGCTTTGACAATAAGAATTGATTTTTTCCTGCATAACAGAAAGTATGGAGGTATTGGTTTTTGACATAAGTGCCAGCCTTGCAGCAATTTTCCTGAACTGTCTTTTATGATGGCTATAGTAGCTGCAGCTGTCATATACGCATTTCAGACTGTGTAAGTAGGTGACTTAAGGACCAGGCCAGCAGTGACTTTGTCTTTTCAGCAGGAAATCAAGACTTTTCCAGAGCGCCCTCCCCAGCAGACCTTTGCTTGCTCTCATAGACCAGAATCGTATCATATGCCCAAACTCAGCTACCAGGAAAGCTAGTAAAGCAATTATTTTGAAGTTCCACTGCTGGAGTGGGAAGTATCAAGGGAGAAGGAGTTGGGAATGGCTTTTCTGTAGCCAATTTACAATGCTGGTCACAATTTCTATGTGCCAGGCACTCTGCTTGGTGCATTAAACACACAACTGGAAATGTACAATCACTGGCCTCACGAAGCGTACAGCTTAGTGGAGAGATAGATGAAGAAACATTTGAAATACATGAGGAAATAGGAGCACAATACCATAGAAGCCTAAAAGAAGGAAGACTTAAGTTTGGTTGAGTGTGGAATTGATCAAGAAATTTGTACAGTATCAAAGTATACCTTAGAGACAGTCATTTGGCATGTGGTTTATTTATGCCTCATGCAAATGATTTTCTTGTATTTGAGAAAGTCAGTGGTAAACTAAATCAAGTAACAATGACACAGAACTCATAAGGGATAGGGAAGGAAAAAACCTATAGACAGTTTGGGAAAAGTGAAATTTGTTTGCTTATGTTGTGGCAGAAACATAGAAGTGAGTCTGGGCTTTTCTGTGTTTTTTTCTGTTTTTTTTTTTTTGGAGATAGGGTCTCACTCTGTTACGTAGGCTGAAGTGCAGTGGCATGATCATGACTCACTGCAGCCTCAAATGATCCACCTGCCTCAGCCTCCTGAGTAGCAACAACAGGAGCACACCACCGAGCCCAGCTAATTTTTTATTTTCTATTTTTCATAGATGGGGTCTCGCTTTGTTGCTCAGGGTGGTCTCCAACTCCTGGCTTCAAGCAATCCTCCCACCTCAGCTTCCCAAAGTACTTGGATTCCAGGTGTGAGCCACCAAAATATCAAAAACTTTTCAGTTATTTATAGATTTTTCTAGAATATCCTGAGATTTTAGCTGTGGATTGAATATGATAGGCTGATTTTGTGTAATGTCTTCCAGTGTCTTTCTGTCTAACTTGGTGAGATCTGATATAAATCATTTCTTCACTACAAATTATCGATGAGAACACGTATTTGGATTGAGATTGTAAGATGTCAAAAGTCTCTACTCGATGGGCCAGTGGAAGGAGAGCAGTTCCAGTGGTGTTAGCAACATACATAAATGTGCAGAGAAATGATAGGGAAAGGTTCAGGGAGCTAGATGGCCACTCCGATTTACTGAAGCAGAAAAAGAAAGGCTTCCAAGTCTTTTTCTAGTCAATTGGACTGGTGCTTCAGAGGCAGCACCTAAGTCAGGCTCTGAGTACATAAAAGGCACTTGAGGCCAGGTACAGAGGCTCATGCCTATAATCACAGCACTTTGGGAGGCCTAGGTGGGCAGATCACTTGAGACCAGGAGTTCGAGACCAGCCTGGCCAACATGGTGAAACCCCGTTTCTACTAAAAATACAAAAATTAGCCAGGCATGGCAGTGCGTGCCTGTAATCCCAGTTACTCTGGAGCCTGAGGCAGGAGAATTGCTTGAACTCAGGAGGTGGAGTTTGCAGTAAGCTGAGATCATACCACTGTACTCCAGCCTGGGCGACTTTGGGAGGCTGAGGTGGGCAGGTCACTTGAGGTCAGGAGTTCAAGACCAGCCTGGCCAACATGGTGAAACCCCAACTCTACTAAAAATACAAAAATTGGCCAGGTGTGGTGGCATGCACCTGTGATCTCAGCTACTCAGGAGGCTGAGGCAGGAGAATTGCTTGAACCCGGGAGGCGGAGGTTGCACTGAGCCAAGATCATGCCATTGCACTCCAGCCTGGGCAACAAGAGCGAGACTCCGTCTCAAAAAAAAAAAAAAAAAAGGACTTGAAAGAAGTGTATGTGTGTCTATGGGATGAGTGAATGGAATGCCAGGGATGATAGGGAGTGGCAGGGACTATGGCAAACTGGAGAACATGAACCCCACCCAAAGGAGAAAACACTGCTCAGTTGTTTCTATAAACATGCAGCCCCAGTGTTGCTAGTCTTCCTATTTTTCCCAGAAACCTAACATTTGAACTTTAATGTAAAATATCCTAATTTGAATATTGGTGATTAATTTCAATTATTAAAAGTACTGTGTAGGGAGAAAAAAAGAATCCACACTTCAGTTTAAGCACATAAGCTGCCAATTTTTGACCTTTGTGTTAAATAAATATTTTGTAATTTCTTAGGATCAATTTGACTGGAGAACAGGACATCTCCTTTAATCAGGAAAGTGAGTAGTCAATGATCAAGAAGCCATGAAAAAATGCCCTGTCATCAATTGCTTGATTCTTACATCAGTGCTTTTAGAAGCAAAAACTCATAAATATAGTATCTGAATTTGATTAAAATAAAATATCCCCCAAAATATATATACTAAAATAACACTCTTAATAACTATTCAGTATAATAGATCATTTTCATATTCCTAGTGTTTTGCTATTTAAGTGTATTATGGAAAAGATTGTTTTTATTTTTCTTTTCAAAGGCCTAGGTTTTCTTTGCATGTACTCTTGCTTCCCAGTAAATCCAAGGGGAAAATGCATTTATAGATTGGGGTTTGTTGTTTTGGATTTAGGTGCAGAATACCCAACATTTTATGTCATTTTTTTCCAAACTTCTGTCAGTCTCATACCATCTTCCTATTTCGTGCTATACCAGTACATTGTCTTTATCATTACTTGCTTGATGCTTTTCTTTAAATTTACCTAAATGTATTCATCTTAAAAAGATATTTTCTGACTACTTTCCCATTGCCTTTTGTTGTATAACAAATCTCCACACACTGAATGACTTAAAGGAACAAAAATGTACCATTTCTCACGATTCTGTGTGTTGCCTGGGTGTTTTCTTCTGGTCTGGGCTGGCTCCATTGGACCTGGAATCAGGGTGGCCTCTGTCACATGTCTGATGATTGGCAGGTTGATGATGCCAGGAGGACCTCAGCTGGGGTAGCTACTCTCTGCTCCACATGACTTTTCAGCATGGTCACGACAGGGTTCTAAAGAGCAGTAAGCCCCAATACAAGCACCTTCAAATCTCTTCTTGTCTCTTGCTTGCTAACCTTTTATTGGATGAAAAAATCATATAACCAAACCCAGATAGAAGGGCTGGCAAAATAGACTCTACTTCTTAATGTAAGGACAGGCAAAGTCAGTGCACAGAGGCAGGTGTAGAAGAGGAAGCATTTGTAATTGTTCTTATAATCAGAAAATAGAAATTTAGTATTACCTGACATAAAGAAGCAGTACATTTAGAAAATAAAATCAAAATGATTTGGCATTATTAAACCACTATTGCTAGAAAAGTAAGGTTTTAAGCTACCACAAGATTCCCCATCTCCCAGGATCCTGAGCCCTCAGATTGGGAAGTACTTTTCTATGTTTCTAGGTTTTTTTTTTTTTTTTTTTTTTGAGACTGAGTCTCCCTCTGTCGCCCAGGCTGGAGTGCAGTGGTGCGATCTCGGCTCACTGCAAGCTCTGCCTCCCGGGTTCACGCCATTCTCCTGCCTCAGCCTCCCGAGTAGCTGAGACTACAGGCGCCCGCCACCACGCCCGGCTAATTTTTTGTATTTTTAGTAGAGACAGGATTTCACAGTGTTAGCCAGGATGGTCTGGATCTCCCGACCTCGTGATCCTCCCGCCTCAGCCTCCCAAAGTGCTGGGATTACAGGCGTGAGCCACCGCGCCCGGCCGTTTCTAGGTTTTATTGTTGAACTTTGGGTATGTGTTCCACTCGACTTTCAATTTAGCTAAATATGTAGCCATAAATACTGTCAAAAGTGTAGGGGATGTGCAGCTCAAGGCAGTAGAACTAAGATGTTGAACTTTTTGCAAACATATCCATCTGAAACATTGCTGCATGTATATTCCTGGTCTCCTTTGATTATTTTTTTAGCTGTCTTAATGCCATCACTGACACGAACAAAATGAATTTCGAAGCGTCAGTATGGAATTTTTTTTTTTACCCATGTTTGTTGGCAGTTGGCAGATTCATTCTGGTTTAGCGGGTTTGATATTAGTGAAATTACATATTTCAAAATATAAGAATCCTTATATCATCCTTCATTTTCTCATCTGCTTTAAAACTCATAGGTGAAGGCTCTGCTATGCTTTTATGTAGTTCAGTCTGCCTATTTTAAGTAGTGCTGAGCATAGAGCAGATGGTCTATAAATATTTTTTCTGATATGTAAAGCTAAATTCTTCCAAATAGTACAGACAATTCCACAAAAATAACCATGCTAGTTGTGTGGTATTGTATAGGAAAACAAAGCTGTTGATTGTTGTTTTCCACTTTTTAAGAGGTGAAGGTCAAAGGCATATTCCAGAGATATTGGGAAGTTCTTGCCAAATGACTGAAGTAATCAACTATCAAATTATTTTGCCATTTCAAATATAGACATACATCAAATTAGTTTCAAGAGTGCTCTATGATTAAGGAGTCCATATTTCATCTTCACATGAGAGTCTAGTTATGTTTTTTGAAGTTAATTACAGCAAACCTGAAGGTATCAGTCTCCCCTAGAGACTGCAAGAGCACAATGGTATTATATCATGTTATTCTCTCTCTCTCTCTTTTTTTTTTTTTTATTCAAACACCTGTATTAACACATTCTCAAGTGTCTGTGAGCCAGGCAAATAGTGCTGAGAACCACAAGCTTTTCATCCAGACCTTAGTCCTCCTGAGTTTTCCATGTTCTCAGTTGTGATTCACTCAGCCACCTATGACAGCTTAATAAAATAAGAGAAACAATGTATCTCCTTTGATTCCCTAGGATTTGGTTTCTAAGGCAATAGGTGAGTTCAGAGTTAGAGACACTTCTCTCCTAGTTGGTATCAATTTGTATAGATCTGAAGTGGCCTAAGAGGTTTTGCATGCTCTGTAGTTTCTCCCTTGTCTAAAGTTTCCATCAATGCCAAGAGCATCTCCCTGGGAGTTTGAACTTCCCTTTAATCTAATCCATTTAGAAAATGACTCACAATTTATTGAATAAAGTAGAGAAAATTGATAACTTTTCATTAGTCTGACAAAGTCTTTTTCAGTGCTGGCATCTAAAATGTGTTCTCTATTTAAATTTTATTTATATCAATCTTCTCTAGTGGGAGTAAGATTAAAATGAAAGACCTTACAATCAGTGTACAACTTTCCCATTACTGCCAAAATTGTGAGCACTAGTTTTGCAAATGAACTCAATACCAGGAATTTTCTGAGCATAATTTAATATTTGGGATCAACTGCACAGTGGAATCAACCAAAAGTGATATTTTAAAACCTCAATAACTATAAAAATGATTACATATAAAAAGAGGAAAGAGTACTTAACTGACATTATTTGATCATGGTAAATTTGTAGCAATTCCAGCAAAAACTATATTATAGAGTCTAATAGTACTCTCATAAAGTACTTTTTAAAACTGGGGAAATGTTTGTATATAAACACATTCCTTCAAAGAGCCATTTCTAAAGTTTAAGAAAAATACCAAAGTGTAAAAGAATGCCTCTGCCAAATGGAATCATGAGTGATAATTTTTTAAATAATTATCCATATGCTTTAAATGTTAGAAAAGAATATGTATTACTTTCAGAATTAGAAAAAAAATAAAGGTTTTTTTAAGTTGGCAAAATAAGAAACATAAAAAACATTTGTTCTTCAACAAAATTGCAAATTACTATCCACTGTAAATAAACTTTAGGGTCACTCTTAAATAATTTGAAGGTAGAATGTTAAATGTTAAGATACAAGGTATATACAGTAAGACATGTATTTAATAAGCATGATTCCTTGTGTTCCTTGCTAACCATTTATTAAAAATTATTTTTCTACACAGATGCAAAGTCATGTAAAGCTGAATTCTAAAATAAAACCATCTATTTAGTGAAAGCAAGACCAACATTCAGGATTTGATTTACAAATAGAATCAGGGATAAAATTACCACAAATTAAAAGTATAGAATAAGCCAGGGACTCCAGGACTGGTATGCAGCATAAGACAAAGAGTATTATTAGTGGCAGGAATTAGGAGAGCTTCCTTGAGTTGCAAAAGGTCTCTGAAAATTCCTTGTCACCAGAGCATACAGCTTTTTTCAAAATAGGACATGTACCCCTGTGTTCCAATAAGACAGCTTAGAGTAGCCCATAACAAGTAAAAGATTTCGAATTGTTTTGTGTTTTATTTTAAAATTCATGTCAAGGTAGCCTTTTATATCATAATATATACTTACTTATTTTAATACAAAAACAGTTTTGTTAATTACTTAATGGTTAAATTACTTCATCAATGAGGAGTCTTCTTATGGTCACACTCTGAGAATCTAAATTATATCTACTAGTTCTTTTCTCTGATAGCATGCTGTATCTTTTTATGCATCACAACTTGTCAATATATATTGTCTAGTCTTTATATTCAGTGCAGAGTTCCAAAAAGAGACTGTATGCTGCTTTAGAGTGGGAACTGTGTGTCTTGATTTTATGTCCAGCACTGCAGTAAATGATTAGCTTTTGAATGAATAAAAAATAACTTTTGTCTCAAATACCTTTTAAAAAAATCTACCGACTGAAGGAAATTATACCACATTTAACTTGTGACTTTCAATCCTGCCCATTTCACAATCCATATCCTCCCCTCTACCCTCACCAAGATAAGATTGTCTGTTCGAAAAGCACTAGAATAGAATTTGTAGAGGGAATGCAATCCTAATGAATCTTATCATCAGCCCTTAACTTCATGTATGTCTTTGAAATATAATGTAGATCCTCTAAAGAAATACAATTTGACCTGTAAAAAATGATCGTATGCATTTCAGAATTAGTATAATCTTGCATTAAAGATAAGGCATTAAACCTGTATGAAGGTGGGGGAATGGATGCATACAGAGCTGGATAATAAACACATGGATAAATAATAGTGATAACTGCCACATGCTGAGTATAAAGTTTATTAGGCATTATGGTAAGTGCCTTATCTAAAATTCACGATAACCAGTTGTGACTTTTAACTTCATCTACACCTGAGAAAACTTAATCTTGAACTAAGCAATTTTCCAAAGTCATACTGTTACAAAGTGGTAGAACTAAGATTCAAACCCAGGTCCCTCTATCGCATACCCAAGAGTTTAGAGTCTTAGTCAATACATAATGTCTCAAAATTGGATCCTATCCTTAAATATGTGCTCATAGAAAAGCGAAGTTTGAAATAACTGCAGGGAAGGTTATCCAATGCCTTTAATTTCCTGTTTGCTTTGATAAAGACAATAACACACTGGGAGTCACTACAGGTCTTTTGAAGAAAAGAGTTGTAACAGCTGTTCCAACAACCAGTGCAAAAAGGGAGGCTGGAGATCTGTCCCATCCTTACAGTGGAGTTCTAGCCATTGCTTTAAATTGCATGACAGGTTGCACAAAAGTAAGTCTGGAGATTTGTCTTGATTGATGTACTTATAACCTACTTCTGGGAACATGAATACAATCATATGTTCAACCATTTAATTTATGCTCAAACTCTCATAAGTCATAGAAGCAAGCTGAGAGTTTGGCATATCGAAGAATAATGTTTTACTCTAACTTAGTGAAGAATTGCCTTTTTGGTTTGGCATGATTTTATTCTTTAGAGTAATAAAATTGATGATGCCAATGAAGATAATGATAGCTAATATTTATTGAAGACTTATTGAATGCCCAGTACTCTGCTAAGTACTTCGATTGTACTTTCTCATGTAATCCTCACAACCCTTTGATATAGGCACTATTTTTTTTCTCTTTTTGTTTCATTGTCTTTATTCATTCATAAGTTGGAAATCCATCTTGACCTACCCCATGCCACTCAAAGATTAGTATAGTATTAATCCTACTGTTAAGGAGTTCACTGCCTAGTACAAGTAGGCAAGCAGATGAGTCCAGTGTGATTGGAGTGAAAGCTAAGATGACCGAGTTACTGGTTAAAGTGTTCCTCTGTTATTCCTAACATTGCCTTCGACGCTGCCCTTCTTCACAATTCTAGTGCAAGCATGTAAAATCAGGAGCTTATCTTTTCTCCCTTGAGTTTAGTGACTCTTAACTAGCATTTCATCTGCTTCTTCTTCCATCTTACACACTACACCAATGCATCTTCCCCTACCAACCCTTTAATCATATCTTCCCTTTGCTCATAGAATCTAGAATCACCACTCTCTTAAAAAAAAAAAAAAGAACACAAGCTGCTTGCTTTCAAGAACTTCCATAGTCTTATTAAGCCTTTGTCTTAGTCTGCTTGTGTTACTATAAAAGAATACTGCAGGCTGGGTAATTTATAAATAAAAAATATTTATTTGGCTCACAGTTCTGCTGGCTGGAAGACTGGGCATCTGGTGAAAGCTTCAGGCTGCCACCACTCATGGCAGAAGGTGAAGGGGAGCTGTGTGTGCAGAGACCACATGGCAGAGAGGAAGCAAGGGAGAGAGGAGAGGTGCCAGGCTCCTTTAAACAACCAGCTCTCGTGGGAACTAAGAGGGTGAGAATTCACTCACCCTCCCCTGTAGGGGAATTGACCTGTTCATGAGAGATCCACCCCATAACTCAAATGCCTCCCATTAGGCCCCATTTCTAACATTGGAGATCAAATTTCTACATGAACTCTGGAGAGGACAAACATCCAAACTACAGCAGGTTTTCTCCTTTTATTCCCCAACCTGAGCCTGCTCTATTAACACAACATATTTACTAGGGGAAGAGCACTTTGCTCATTTATACTTCTTTCCTGTAATTTATGACAAAATGCCAGTAACCTATATTGAGAAACTCTGATCTAAACTGTCATCTTTGAGGACAGGACTATGTCATGTTCTTTATTTTATCACTCTTGGTAAAGCAGGTAATGTTTTGATAAACATTTGCTGAATTTGATTATCTACTGAAACAGTAGAAAGGGACTGCAGTTCTTAGTCAATATAATGTTTATTTATTGTTTTCATTAAGCCCATTGCTTATTAGTATCTTGCTATAGTTCCATGGCAAAATGCCTCATGAGTGAACAACAACCATAATGAAAAACAGATTTCTGCTCTATTTAGGATTTATACTGAAATAAAGGATTGATTCTCCTTTTACAGCCTCTCTTTTGCTCTATAGCAATATGACCTAGTATAAGGGAAAAATCAAGACTCATGATTAAAGAAGCTTTAGTGATTTTAAGAATCTCTCAAAGAAAGATGAACATTCTGGAAAGAGTTGAAGATCAAATATTCTCCTAAGCATGGCAAATTCACAGAGCAAGTCCTAGAACCCCAGGGTTAAAAGGGACCTTAAAGATCTTCTTTCATAATCACTTCAGATAAGAGAAGCTGGTTTTGGTGGCTGATATTTAATTAACTCAGTTCTAGGGGATAAAAAGTCCTCGGAGCAGTTATGCATCTACCTCACAAGTTTCTCATGGCTTCGAAAATGGTTCACTTGTGGGAATTTCTATTAAAATGCTGTAACTAGTGAAATCAAGTAATGCGTAGCTCAGATAAAAAAAAAGTGTGATAAGTTGGCTCTTGCTTGAATTTTTTTTAAAGCTAACTTAATTTTACAAGAATCTAAATGTTTTTGTTTTCTGCAAGTATTTGTGTTTGATATGAAATTTATTTTCGATAGTAATACAACATACAGAATCCATGGACTCATGGACTCAAAAGCCAATATATTTTTTTAATTCTATGAATGCTGAATACAAAACTAGAAGGCACTGAATTAGTATTATAATGATTAACAACAACAACAACAACAAAACAAAACAAAATAAAAAAAAAAACATGGATTTAGTGGGGAAGCAAGCTGGGGTTTTAGTGTTAATTCCTGCACTTCCTACCTGTGTAAGCTTGGGAAAGTTACTTAGTCTCTCCGGGCTTCAGTTTCATCACTTTTAAAATGGGTTAGTGATAATACCTACTTTATAGGGTTGTTAACAGCAGCGTATCCATGTGGGTCTGCAGCAGCCTCAGATTCTGCCTCCTCAGAAGAAAGAATTTGACCGAATGACTTAAAGCAGAGGGAGAGAACAAGGCAAGTTTTAGAGCAGAGGTGAAAGTTTATTTAGAAGTTTAGAGCAGGAATGAAAGGAAGTAAAGCACACTTGAAAGAGGGACAAGCGGGTGACTTGAGAGATCCAAGTGCACAGTTTGACCTTTGACTTGGGGTTTTATAAGTTGGCTTACTTCTGGGTGGTTGTGTCCCATCTCCCCTGATTCTTCCTTTAGGGGGGCTGTCCACATGTGTAGCGACCCGCCAGCACTTGGGAAGTTGTGCTCATGCTCATTTGAGGCATTTTTCCCTTATCAGTTGAGTGTTCCTAGAGGAAGGTCAGTTAAACTCCATCATTTTGCTTCTTAGAGCACGTGCTTGAACCTACTCATCCAACTCCTGAGATCTTATGGGGAAGCTGCTGATCACCAGCTTCAGGTGTTTTCTATCTGTTGGGAGACTGCCTTTCCCTGGCGCTGGTTGTGACCAATTATTATTTTAGAGAGACAGTTTAACAAGCACCTGACCATCAACTGATGGTTGCCAGGCATTCCTGGTGGGGGACCCTCTCCTGCCCTGCTCATGTCAACCTAACTACCTGCTCTAACAGAGTTACTGCAAAGACTGAGGTAATACATTTAAAATACCTAACAGAGAAACACATAGGAGCACTCAATAAATGTTAATTATCCTTTTTATTATTGCATTGACTACCTTAATACAAAATATTTAAGAATTATTTATCTTTATATTTTTCTTATGCAGGGGTGAGGAGAATTTTCTTCTCTCTGAACGTCCAAATCTGTCTGTTAAAATGAATGGACAACAGATCCACAGAGGAGAAAGTAGGCAAATTTATTAACATGTACATAGACATGGGAGTCCCACAAATGTGAGACCCCTAAAGAGCTGGATGACTGAAAATTTTATAGCACCCTGAGGTTATAGAAAGAATAGGGGCATGGGTCTTCCCAGGAGGAGGAGGGGAGGTGGTGTCCCTGGTTATGGGAAAATGCCAGAGGCAAAACCTGGCAAAGAAAGGCTGCCTTCTTATGCAGATAAAAGCCCGTCAGGTATCTGGGAGCACTCTCAGAAAGAATAAATGGTAGCCTGTGGTAAAAGTTTCTCTGTCAGACTTTAAAAGTGTCAGACATTGAGTCTTTTTTTTGGAGGCGGGATGGAGGGTGGGCAGTGCTCAGAGAAAGCCCATTTGCATCCACTCTTCACTAATGTAGATTTCTTGTTTAGATACAAATCATCCCCACAAAACACAGCATTTCAGAGCCATTTCTGTGTCTACAGCCCCTCTGAGTAGCCATCTCAAAATATATCAAAGAAGTAGTTGGGGAGGGTGCATATTTGGGTTTCCATCGCTTATCATAAGTATCTCCATGAGACAAAAGTGTAAAAACAGTTAACTAGCATTGATATTAGCTCATTTTATTAAATCTAGTGGATCAATTCTCTTTCAATAACCTGAAGGTTTTTAGGTAGCTTTCATTTGGGTGAAGAGGAGGCAATTTTGAAATTCTCTCATTGTAAATTTTTTTTAAATTGCAGAAAAAAATGAGTTTATGAAAAAATTATGTTTAGAGAATGTAGCTTTGTAAAGCAAAATAATAATAATAATAATAACAATAATAATAATAATAATAAAATCTGAGATAGGTCTCAATCAATTTGGAGGTTTATTTTGCCAATGATGAGGACACACCTGGGAAAAAGAGACACCAGTCACCATAGGACTGTGGCCTGCACTTTTTCCAAAGAGGGTTTCGAGGGCTTCAGTATTTAAAGGGGAAAAGTGGGTAGGGTGGTAAAGAGAACAAAAAAAAAAAAAAAGAAGGAAGGTACGTAGTAAGGTGAGCGGTCGCATCCTTATGATGCTGTATTAGTCCGTTTTCACACTGCTGATAAAGACACACATAGGATTGGGTAATTTATAAAGAAGAAGAGGTTTAATGGACTCACAGTTCCATGTGGCTGGAGAGGCCTCACAATCATGGCAGAAGGTGAAAAGCACATCTTATATGGTGCTAGACAAGAAAGAATGAGAATCAAGCAAAAGGGGAAATCCCTTATAAAACCATGAGATCTCATGAGACTTACTTCCATGAGAACAGTATGGGGGAAACCGCCCCCATGATTCAATTATCTCCCACAGGGTCCCTCCCGTAACACATAATGGGAATTATGGGACCTGTGATTCCAAATGAGATTTGGGTGGGCACACAGCCAAACCATATCAGAGGCTTTAGTGAGTGATCACTAAATCTGCATGTTGCATGTGAGAGGAGCAGGCAGAGGAACAGTAAAGTATGGATTCGCCTTGTGCTTTCAGTAAAACTGCATTTTACATGAGATAAAGTAAACATAGAGCAGAGGAAGAAGTCTAATATGCATTTGTCTTGAGGTGGGGAGAGGATCGATTTCTACTCCTGTCTTTGTCCTGTACCTGTGAAGATAAGCTGTTAATTTACATTGTCAGAGTGAGCGAGACCATGCAGAGAGACATGTGGCCTTCTATCTTGCACCTATCTGTTTAGAAACGAAGGATTTGTGTTTGTGTGACTCAGTTCACAAGCTTAACTTTTCCCTTTGGCATAGTGAGTTTGTGGTCCTGAGATTTTATTTTCCTTTCACACCTTGACCTGGAATACAAAAGGATATATATGAAGATGGCCATGTAATGTGTCAATCAGAAACAAAATTGGTCTAATGACATCTTCAGAAAGGCAACACCGTGAAGAAAACTAAAATATTTTACCCGTATATATATGTCTTTGACATACTTTGAGATGGTTGTTCAGAGGGCTTATAAACAGAAGTAGCCCCCAAATCTGTCTCTAGTGGAGACGATTTGCATCTGTAGAGGAAAAAAAAGTGAACTAAAGAACAGATGCAAACAGCTTCTCTGAAGCCCCCACCTTGTCAGTATTTAGAAAAGATTGACTGAGGGTCTGACACCTGGCTGTTCTCTCCGAGGGCTGCTACCTGAGAAGTTTCATCTGCATAACAGGACCACCTTTGCTAGCCAGATTTCTCTTCGCCTTCTTCCATAACCTGTTCCAAGCCCCTATTCTTTCTGTAAGCTCAAGATGGCATAAAAACATCGATAATCTTGCCTTTCTTTGAATTTTTATATTTTGAATGATTCTTTTGCACATGTGTGCACATAATTTGTATGCCTTTTTTTCCTGTTAATGTTTATTTTGTTTTATAGACTCAAATTAGCAAATCTGCAGGTTTAAACTTCTCTACAACTGGAAGAATGAATTGGATTCTAGTAAGCCAAAGGGTAAAGCAAATCATCCAACTCTATTTAGAAGAGGCAACTCTAATGTGAATTTTTAGATATTATAACAGTTCTGAGGACGTTTTTCTTCTTAGAAAGCCTCTTCTTTTCCCCCTATGAACCAGTGGATCTTTACAACCTTGAATTAAAGGTGATGCATGGGTTTGGAGATTTATTTTTTCCCTAATGTCTACATTTTCATTTAGGAGGTATTAATGCTTAAGACAAAAGGAAACTGCTTTGTTAACTTGCAACAAAGTAGATCAGCTCCAAGAGGGCAGAGAGCAGCCTGAAGGAGGAGGAGGAACAGGGCTTAGAAGGAGGCAACAACAACAAAAAAAAATGCAAAAAGCTGACCCCACTGGCGGATGTGCATTATTCGCTAGCTTCTGTGAAAAAAGGGTGACAAAATGCTAAGTTGAAGGATTGTTGGGAAAGGCAATTTCTTCTCATGCTAAGATCAAAGGGTTTCCATTCTTGACGGTTTAGATTCAGGGCAACAATATTGAAATATTAGGTGGGGTTTAAGTGGATAAGCATCAGAAATGGTAGTAAATGTAACTGGACTGTTTCTGATTAAGTGCTTGCCCAAAGGAAACTTCAGATTATAGGTTTTCAATAAACACTGGCAAACCTTGATTTGTATCTTATGTAACTGGAAGTTTTACAATTTATTTTTGTTCCCTTTCAATAGTGTATGTTTTTCTTGCTTCTCTTATGTAATATTGTCATCTGTTCATTCACATAAATAAGTACTCTTACCCATGACAAAAATCTTCCTTTACTTCCTTTACTTCATGCCCAGATACAGAGCACTGCCATCAAAAAGAAAAAAAAAACAACAACTTTAAACTCTCAATCATTCTATACCCTGTGGAGGATTTGTGTCTTCTATTCAAACTCTGTTTTACCATAATATTACGTTGTCTTACATATGAATACAGCTATTTAGAAGATTTTACCACCTATGCTTGCTGGCCATATCCAGTGGAATTGCATCATACATACTTTGGTCTGGTCCACATATAAGGCAAAAATTAAATATGGCAAAATTACCCTTGAGAAGTTTCTTAAATTGACAATATAATAGAGTAGACATGACTTTGCATATAGAATCCTACTGTCGACCTAAAGGGAAGAGCCTGAAGCACAAAATGTAATTTGAAGAGTTTATTTGAACCAAAATAAGGATAGCTGCCTGGAAGACTCAGACCATAGTAATCTTGGATATGAGCTCTACTGGCCACAGTTAAAAGCAGGTTTTTAAAGGGGGAAAAATGGGGATGGGGGAAAGTTTTTGTTAGGAACTCTCATTGGTTTACAGAAATAACATTCATTAGTGATTGGCTATCCATTGTTAAGCTATAGGGCATGGGATATGGTGTCCACTGAGGCATTATTAGGTTAATGCATAGCTATTTGCGGCAATTGCAAGCCATCTCCTTAGATGAATGTGTGTCTCAAAAGAGAGGAAGCAGGGTGTGATTGCTATCTCATTTTACACCTCCCTGGGCCTAATAATTTGAAAAGGCTCACATTCCTCACATAAAAGTTCTTTTCTTTCCTCACTACATAATAATTTTATTCAAAGTAAAGATTGAGGAACACTGAATTCTAAAGAAGGGGAAGACTGAAGTAAGAAAAGCATAGAAGGAAAGCCTAAGGGCAGAGAGATGTCTGGATGGTTAAACCATTCTGCTTTTAAGTCAGCAATCTCATCCCTCTAGTGAATACTGGATAGAGAGAGAATTTTAATGTGCTCCTGCTTTGCTTCAGGGTCTACTCCATCCCGTTTTAATGTTAATCCTCTGTGACATTATCATATG
This sequence comes from Pan troglodytes, assembly GCF_028858775.2. Taxonomy (NCBI): domain Eukaryota; kingdom Metazoa; phylum Chordata; class Mammalia; order Primates; family Hominidae; genus Pan; species Pan troglodytes. The sequence goes on from NC_086015.1 coordinate 72,511,531, forward strand.
TCATTTGGCTTCTTTGTGTTGTGAGACTTAAAGATCATGGTGGAGAGCATCTTTGGAACATGGGGGATGGAGGGGAGTGAGTAAAGAACGAGGGTTCTCATCCCGTGTAAAAACAGCCAACCAGAAAGCATCGTGAGACAAACACCTGGCTGACATTTTGAGGATTCTGAATGGGAAATGCCCAGGTGGATTTGGGAAGAGCTAACACAGGGAGGAGCTACAGAAATGACTGGTACTTGTGTAGAAATCATTTTTCAATTAAGGCATTAAGGGAAATATAGAGTTTCTTGATTTGCATTGAGTGAATCTAGTCACTGGTTTTATAAAATTTTGTTATCAGAAAATGTGTGCTGTAAATATTTAGTACATACACTAAATTCATTGCCAGCTTCCTATTGTGGTCATTCTTGATATTCCCCTGAAAATTAGGGCTGCTTTATCAGAGGCTCAACTTTTGATAGTTCCCCCCACATCATATTAAACATATTAAAAGGTAACCACAACTCATATCAACTATACTCTCGATGGTAAGGATATATTTTTATCTAATATTACTCTTGACTTTTATTTTGCAACTTTTCTTTTGTACTTTCAGTCAATTCATTTTTTCTATGCCAGGCCTTTGAAATTCTTCAAGGCCCTAGGCTAGGCGATAAACCCTAATGCTTGGTGGATAAATTTGCCTTTCTGAGAAGAATGCCTCAGTCATTCTGAAGAGTATTGAGGCATTTGTCCCCTTCATTGAATAGAAATAGTGCAAGATCTGTGCTCTACAAAAGCTAAGAGCACGAAAGTTCCTGAAGACCCAAAAATTAAGTGTAGGGGGCAAAGAAAAACTCCTTCATCTTCTGAAATTTTGATGAAAAATCAATGGGCAAAAGGCAGATTAATAAAAGAAAAGGCATACAAATTTGTTAATGTGTACATGAGGGAGAATCACAGTGATTACACTAACCCCCTAATGGCATATAAAAACTTACATACTATCTTGAAACTACATAAAGAATTGGGACTCAGTGCATGGCCCAAAACAGGTTATGATGGTAAATCAGGTTATATGGCAAGACAGGTTAGGGAAGGGAGAGAAAAGGAGGCCTGGCTAGCAACGTTGGTCTCACAGGTAGCAGCCCTCAGAGAAAATAGCTGGTAAATATTTCTTTTAGGCCTTTAAAAGTGTCAGACTCTCAGTTAATTTTTCCTAGACTGGACAATGGGGGCCTCAGAGAAAGCCTGGTTGTATCAGTGCAGATTTTCTTTATAGATACTAATCTCCCCCATGAAAGAAAACTTTGCTGGACTACTTCTGTTTGCTGACTCTCTGAACAGCCATCTCACACTATGTCAAAGAAGTGTATTTTGGAGTAAAATATTTTTATTTCCTTCATAAGTCTTCCTCTTCCATATTCATTCGGCATAAAAACAAAAAGATTGTTTTAATTGCCTGTGGGTTCTTCCTGTCCACTGTACAGACAAAAACTAATTCACTGAGACCATGATATTGCAGTAAAGAAAGAGTTTAATTAACGCAAGGCTGGTCACATGGGAAACCTTGAGTTATCACTCAAATTAGGCTCCCTGAAGTCTTCGAGGTTAGGATTTTTCAAGGGTAGTTTGGCGGGCAGGGGGCTAGGGAATGGGGAATGTTGATTGGGGTTGAAATGATAGAGGTGTGGCAAACAGTTCTCATGTGCTAAGTCAGCCTCCAGGTGGGGGCCACAGGACTGGTTGGGTCCTGAGTGTGTGGGTCTCAGTGGAGTCGGTTGCTAGAATGCAAAAGTCTGAAAAAATCTCAGTCAATTTTCGGTTCTACAATAGTGATATTATCTACAGGAATAATTGGAAAAGTTACAAATCTCGCAGCCTCCAGAACAATAGCTGATTATCATTTAACTACTTCTATATCTTAAGAGAATTCAGCCCCCTCTCATAGTCCTAACTTTGTGGCCTTTCATTAGTTTTACAAAGGCAGTTTACTTTTGGGAAGGGTTATTATTATCCTTGCTTTAAGTTTAAACTAAATTCCTCCCAAATTAGCTTAGCCTACGCCCAGGAATGACCAAAGATAGCTTGGATGTTAGAAGCAAGATGGAGTCAGCTATGTTAGGTTTCTCTTACTGTCATAATTTTGAAAAGGCAGTCTCAATCCCCAACAAAAATGCTGCTTGATGAAACCAGTCCACATAATTATATTTGCATTATAAGGCATATAAATTAAAATCTTATTTTTTTAATAGAGCTTTCTTAGCTAGTCATGGAGGATTAAAGAGGACTTAGTGTGCTTCCAAGAACGTGAAAATCTGCAGAGGGACACAACAGTGTTCAGTTCAGTGTTCAGGTTGTTTGGATGAATTGCAAACACAGTTGTTTCCTGTTTCTCACAGCCTCCATAGTGATTGGGAAATGGTGGTGTGAGATGGAGCCTTGCCTAGAAGGAGAAGAATGTAAGACACTCCCTGACAATTCTGGATGGATGTGCGCAACAGGCAACAAAATTAAGACCACGAGAGTAAGTGCACTTATTTCAAATGTATTTTGCATGTTACAGACTGTACTATTTGAGTTTGTGCTGTGCAAACAGCATCCACAGAAGCTTTGCACAGGAGAGAAGATTCTCCAGTGACAGAAAGCATTCTGAACTATGCAGATCAGTGTCCATCCGTGAATGAGACGTTAGAGATTGAACTTGACTTTCCCACACTGAGCAGTTTAGTGTTTCTGTCACAGACTCATAAATTAAGTTGGGTTTCCAGCCAGAGTGGAGAGGAATCATGAGGTAATTATTCGGATAATTCATCCAACATCTATAGTGCTCAGAATGATAATCAAATGAACTTCCTCCCTAATTCATCCAGATGGTTTGCTGAAAGGGTCTGCGTTTAAGTACACCTACAGAAGCCATTTTCTAATGTTCTTTAAAAGAGTTCTCTGATGATCCTTCAGAGAACTGAAAAGGGTTTTGGGGAGTGAATACATCATTCTTTGATTTCTTTGGTTAAATCAGGAGTGATCATCTAAATAAATAACAACCTTCAGGGTGGGGTAATCCAAACCATCAAAATTGGTGCCCTTATGCTGGAGCAGGACAGAAAGGCCCAGCTAGCTAGATATTAACCCTGTAGTTACTGGACAGCCTTGGAATCCTAAAGGGGACAGGGGTGGGAGATGCTCCGGATGCTTAAGATAGTAATTATATATCCACTAATAAAAAAAGTATGTCTATTTGACAAGTGTGGTCATATGTATGTGTATCAATTGAGTATCAGCCCTGTTTCTCTCTCTCTGTGTCTCTCTCTGTGTGTGTGTGGGGGGGGTGGGTGGGTGTGTGTGTGCATGTGTGTGGTGGGGGGAGGGGGTGCATGCCTGTGTGTGTTTTAATTTACAGGAATTTTTCTTGAGAGAGGGGGGTCTCACTCTGTTGCCCAGGCTGGAGTGAAGTGGTGTGATTATAGCCCACTGCAGCATCTAACTCCTAGCCTCAAGCTATCTTCCTGCTTCAGTCTCCCAAAATGCTGGGATTACAGGCCTGATCCACCATACCCAGCCTGTGGAGTATTTTTTAAAGCAAGCTCCATCGGTTCCAAATCCTAGTATGCTGAAGTTTTATTCTACCAAAGGTCTGATGTATTTGAAAGGATGTCTCTGTTTCCCACCCCTTACTATTAATCTTGACTTACTCTTTCTTCTCAGCCTCACTTTTTCAGTAAATAAAATTGGTTCTTGCGTCTTTGTGATGCAGAAGACAAAACTAATGCTACATAATACTATATAAAACTTATTTTTCACATATAAAATAGGTGAAAACATCTTGTGTATCAAATTTCCTTGCCTTTTTTGACCCCCTTGACCAGTAGTAAATGGCTATACATTTCTGGCTTGCGACCAGGAGGAACCTCTGAACCACCCTAGCTTGCTAACATGCATCTGTCTGTGCCTGAGTAGCTTAATGTGGATTATCCTGTTTCATTTTAATGAAACACCTACAAAAGACATTATTCAGAAATAAGCCTGGTTCATGCAACTTATCCGCAGAGACCATTTTAATTAACTAGTGGAAGGTGGGAAATCAGGTTTCCCTTTGGTTACCTTTTGCCTAAAAATGATTCTTCCCAATAATTTGAAGTTGCCCTCACAAATTGGTTTGTTTTAAGCTATTCTGAATTATGGCCAGTATGACTGGAATCTAACCACCTTTGTTTTAAACACATTGCTGATATATTTCCTGCCAAATCTCTTTTCTCTATTCTAAAGAACTGATTGCCTTTTATTGAAGGCAAGTCTTATTCTCATGGTGTCTCCAGACCTGAAACACAGTAAAGAAAAATAATTCAAGTCAGGATTTAAATATGTGAAATTCCAAGAGTACCAACTAGGAGACTCTTTGGAAGATAGAATATAAAACAAACAAAACAAAAAAACAGAAACATAAATTGTTAATGCTACTTTTTTGAGACCAATGTACTTTCTTTTATTTGGCCTCTGTAGAGTACATTTTAAAACCATCAGGCATGTTGCAGATGCACCCTAGACATTTTCCAACAACACAGGAGTATTGTGCAGGATCTGATCACAGTACCAGAGACTGGAGCACACCATTTGCTACCTCCCTGGGTGGGCTGAATTCAACTCAAGCAGTTGAATGGATGAGATGAACAAACTGCCATTGCAGTCGGTTTGAAAGCAGAGGATGTACCTGTTCTGACGTATACATCCTTTTCAAGCAAGGAAATAGGAGGCTACTCTACAGCCATGTGAGCTGCACATCAGTCAGCTGAGAATTCTCAAGTCTGTCCTTAGAAAAGGAAAGAGAAGACACTGGAAAAGCTGTACTTTTTAAACCTTCAGAGGACTCAAATGCTCTTACTGACATACGTCCTCCCTCCTCCCTCCTTCTCAAGAAATTTGCAATAAGCACTTTTAAACACAAGGAGCACCAACTAAGTCCAGATGATGTATATAGGAACCATCTATTCTGTGTAAATGGTGTGTCAACGCCAGTCCTTAGATCATCTGCTCTGAAAATGTTTTGTATTAATTTTTCTTCTACATCTTATGTATTCTTCTCCATCAGAGCACAAATATGCTTACTCACTTCAAATATTGATTCTAACAATTTAACTTTAAGAATGGTTTAATTCACAGATGTATTTTAATTATTATGAGTCACATGTTTTCATTGCTCTGCTGTTATCAATGAGGTAAAAAAAAAACAAAGAAATTTACCTCTTTTGTTCTTTTTTGTGTGAGAATAATTCAAAGACAGTTCACTCAGGATAAAAATAAAGTTGGGGAAACACACTCAGATTGTTAATAGCAACTGAGAGTTTCCTTCATACTGTTATTTTAAAAGTAACTTCAATATAAAGATAATCCAGGGAAAGGTTCCTGGGACTTCATTCTCTTTCCTATAAAAGACTGTTCCAAACCTTCATCTTTTGTAGGTTACTTCCAAAATAATCATCCTGAACAAAATTCTCTTCGAAATGTGGTTAAATAATGTTTCAAAGTCTGATCTAATTTAAAACTTTATGGTGTTCATTTTTTAAGGAAGGTGAAGAGTAGAAATGTGGTGGTTCATCTAAACACCAGACACCCCAGAACGTCTGGAGTAGCCCAGGTAACAGGCCACAGTCTAAAGAAAAACCTCAGGAACAATGGATCTGAGTGATATTATTACCCCAGAAGGAAGGAGAAAATATAGGTGGAATTAGGCAAAGCCTTTTCTTTCAGGAGATTTGGAATAACTTTTTAAGAGAGGAAGACTCCTGGATGCCACCCTGTAGAAAGGAAGTATTCACCTTGAAAGGTTTTCCAAGACCCAGCTTGGAGTAGAATAAATCTGGCAACACACACACTTCTGGGGAGAATCTCAGTACATCTGGGTGAAGTTTCATGGCCAAATTATTCCTCTGCGTCTGCTTGATCATTGCTTCAACTGCTTTATTAAATCGCTTTGTTGGTACTTAGGAGCAAGACTAACCAACCAAAATATTGACTAGAGATTTTATTCTTGCAGTTTTAGACACCTATTTATTTATGTCTTTTCTTTAAACTATATCAAATACGTAAGTTTGAAAGTTGGGGAGGCTCTATCCCATGTATTCAGATACATGTCTGTACCTTTTATATTCAGGAACAATGGCTTAATTTAGAAAGACAGACTTCCCCTCAGAGATGTAAAAATGAAAAGTATCTGAGACAGGTCTTACTCAATTTAGAAAGTTTATTTGGCCAAGGTTATGAATGCATGACCTAGAGGTAGGTCTGTGCCTTTCTCCAGAGATGATTTTGAGGGTTTTAATATTTAAAGGGAAAAGGGTGGATATTGGGGAAAGAAGCAAATTTTTAAAGGTGTGGGTAGATAAGAGACAAATGGTGGTTACATTCTTTTGGTCTTTGACCAGCCTTTCACCATTTACATGTGGGAAGGGGGTAGAGGAAGAGCCACTTAGGCCTTCATGTAGCTCAGTTAATCTATATTTTTACGACAGAGGACGCAATCAGATATACATTTGTCTCAGGTGAGCAGGGAGATGACTTAGAGTTCTGTCCTTTGTCCTGCACCTGAAAAAATAAGCTATCAATTTACATTGCCAGGGTAAAATTCAACAGAAAGGTTTTAGGGTAAAGATCTGGGACCCACAAGGAATTTCCCTGTGGTAAAATTGTGAGGGACATATGTGGCTTTTGAAACATCTTTGTAGCTATATTATTTAGGAATAAAATGAGAGGCAGGTTTGCCTGACATCATTCTCAGCTTGAATTTCCTTTTGGCTTAGTGATTTTGGAGTCCCTCAATTTACTTGCCTTTCAAAGACAAAATAAGTTATTTGACAATGATGGAATAATTTCAGCTAAAAACTGAATGTCAGTTACTTGGTGGCAGGAAGGGGAAGAGGAGGAAATGAGGAGAAAATCAGTCACTGGAAAAGACAAATTAACAGGTTAAAATAGCAGAACATAATCTGGTGTAATATCTTGGGAAGTAGCAAACCACGCTGGGTTTGCTTCACTCCAATATGTGGATGTCTCTCAGACTAGTGAGAAAATCAACAGTTAGTACACAATGTAAAGTCAAGTTTTATTCCCTAAAACGAGGAGGTAGAAGACCCCAGATTGCACAATTAACCACTATAGCCATCTTGTCAAATCAGTGTTTTCTGTAACTGGCCTAACACAAATCCACCTGCCTAACTCTAAAATCCTTAAATGGACTTCTACCTCTAGCCTCAGAACACTCAACTTCTAAAACTGTAAAGAAGTAAGAGATAATAAAGAAAAATGCCATATTTCCTGGAACTCTAGATTAGAGTCTTCAACTCTATTAGAATTGTTATTTATGCTTGAAGTTAGTAGTTCTCTGTACATGCGTCCTTTTGAATATTTGAGCCTTTGATACCCTATTCAAGTGGATTAAGACATCTACAGCAACAGAAATGTAATCTTGATTGCCCTTGAACACAGTGTCATTGAGTGCAACAGTCTCTCACCTTGCACAGGAACAGTTTCTCATCGGTGTGTTCCTACCCAGATGTGGTCTAACCTTGACAACGACCTCACCTCATGCCAGCCCTCTATATCTTACAACAGGCCAACTTCACAAGACCATGGAATAACTTACCCAGTTCAAATTCTCATCAGATAGACACAGGACTGATTACATAACATGCAAGGCCAGGTGCAAAATGAAAGTGCAGGGCCCTTGTTTAAAAATTATTAATAATCTCAAGATGGCAACAGAAGAACATTAAACCAAGCAGGAGGCTCTTTCCAGGATAGGGCCTTGTGCAACTTCATAGGTCACATGCCTAGGAAACCAGTCCTGGATAGGCATTGCTCCAGGAGTCTCACTCCTCGGGAGTGACATCATTAATTTATTGCATTGATAAAAATATGGTGGCCTATCAATATGATTTGATCACCATTTGAAAATGACTGCTCTAAACTTTAAGATTTTTGACTTCAGATCACCTGAAAAAAAGCAACATCCTAAAGATTCAAGGTGTCCTCATTTTCTACGTAATCACATTTCTTTGTGCCTTCAGTTTGCACTGTTCTCCCTGAAATGTCTGTCTTTCTTTGGTTTCAGATTCACCCAAGAACCTAACAGAAGCATTTGTGGTAGTAAAGGAAAACCAACCCTCTGGAAAATACATTTTGAGAATCTCAAACATCTCACATATATACAAGCCAAATGGATTTCTTACTTGCACTTTGACTGGCTACCAGATAATCACAGTGCATTTACTGTGTGTAACGAAATATCCTACAGTGAGAAGACACAGCGTTTTGGCAACACCATGGAAAGTGGGCTTAAAAAAGGGTTTTCTCAGTGAAATTTTTGGGCATCATGAAGAACGATCAACTATCTTCTAATTTGAATCTATAGTTACTTTGTACCATTTGAAATATATGTGTATATATATATAATATTTTGAAATATTATCTATTCTCTTCAAGAAATGAACAGTACCACAGTTTGAGACGGCTGGTGTACCCCTTTGAGTTTTGGATGTTTTGTCTGTTTTGCTTTGTTTTGTTAGTCATTTCTTTTTCTAACGACAAGGAAGATATGTGCCCTTTTGAGAATTCAAGATGGCACTGACACGGGAAGGCCAGCTACAGGTGGACTCCTGGAATTTGAGGCATCATAATGATACTGAATCAAGAACTTCCTTCTGCTTCTACCAGATGGCCCAAGGAAGCACATCGTCCTGTTTTATTGCTTTCTACCCTGTGCAATATTAGCATGCAAGCTTGGCTTACATAATCATACTTTATATTCAATTGATATATAATAACCGTTCTAACCTCTTCCAGGAAAATATTTTTAGAACTACTAGCTTTTCCACTTAGAAGAAAATGAGGATTCTTAAGGGAGCCACTCCACCATGCTATTAAGACTCTGGCAGAGTTATGGGTAGGATATGGATCCCTACATGAATAAGTCCTGTAAATACAATGTCTTAAGGCTTTGTATAGCTGTCCTAGACTGCAGAAATGTCCTCTGATTAAATCCAAAGTCTGGCATCGTTAACTACATAGTGCTGTAGCAACAAGTCTTATCATGGCATCTCTTTCTATGTTTGGTTTGCTTTTTCCAAGAGTATTCAGATCTCCTCTTGTGAGATAGGAAGGCTATGAAAACAATTAGATTTCAAGATGATCTATGTGACCAAATGTTGGACAGCCCTATTAAAGTGGTAAACAACTTCTTTCTAAACCTACTTGTCTTCTTTATTTTGCCATTTATTTTTACTGAATCAACCTTAACCAAATCCAGAGAATGCACTGCTCAGATACTCATAGTCAGCCAGAGCTTCTCCCATAAGGTCTTTGTTTCCATTGTGGCTACTATTTACAATGTTAATATTCTGAAAATCAGAACTCCATTACTATAACTGCAGTGTCCTCAGTCAGCAAGCCGAAATGTCAGATGCCATTATTGGGCTTTCGTAGTGGCTACTGGAATAATAGATATGGGGCTAACCCCACCAAAAAATGATCTTCTTTTTTTGAGAGTTACTCAGCTAATGCTTATAAGAAGGAAAGATCTACTTAAGTTCTAGTTTTCCTGGAGATAGCATAATCATACTTTCCGTTCCAGTCATCTTGTAAGTGTATCCCTTTTTCTGCAAAATATATTCTCTGGAATGAATATTGTTATGGCTTCTTATTAGGTTAGTAGCGCATTGGGTCCCATAGTCTCAACTTTTAAATTTAAATCTCAGGTCAAATTCAGAGGCTCCCCCATCTCTACCAAGATAGCCTGAAGTCTGATTGAACATACAAACACTCTAACCAGATAAACTGATTCTGCATCTTGAAGGCCTATAAAAGCATCCAGAGACAGAAATAGAATCCTGACTGCAAAATCTAGGCTTCTCAAATGCTTTCACAAAATATTTGCCAGAAGGTAGCACAAAGTTCACACCAGAAAATCAGAATATTTTGAATTTATGATCCAGATGCAAAATATGAAGAAAAAAAACTTCTATAATCAAGTATATTTGGGAAAGTTTTTTAAACAAAATAGAGATATTTACTGGGGGAATTGTCAGAGGCTTTAATAAACCAAAAGGCACTGTGTGTCTTTAAGAAAGACTAGAAGAGGAGAAGTCAAGTAAGAAACCTCTAGTTGGTCACATGGCTAATGGAGCACACATGCCCTGCATAATGGGAAACTGTAAGAAATTGCTTCTATGTGAGGATATAATCACTGCAGTGTTATATCTTCAGTTTTTCAAAAGAACCAGAAATCTAGATTTTACATAAAATTTTCTATCATGCCTAAAGTGAGATGAACTAATTCGATGTTTTAAATGATGCCAGCGTTAGTATTGCCCCAAATTCTCTGAACATGTGGACTTTACTATTAGTGTTCCCTAGGATACTCTTTTAAAAGCATTGATCCTAAATGAAAATACAATGGGAAGAAAGAGGGCTATTCTCTTTTGTATGGCCTCATACATGCAGACACTTCTCATAACTCACAAGATGTCGTGGTCACAGCTTTTCCTTTTCTGTAACCAGAGCCTTTAAGTCAATGAAGGGGCTGGTCTAGAGGTCCACATCTGTTCATTCATTTCCCATCGGTCAATTCATGCTAGTCTTTCATGAAAAGACCTGGAGAAAAAAATCACAACAGAATCAGGAAACCATCCAATAAGACAGTGCAAATATTTGTAAATGTCGTCAAATTCAATTTGGATTTATCCAAGTCCCTTACACAAATGTGTGAACCATCAAATTGTGTTTAAATTTAACTTGCTCCAGTTTGGGGAATTCAGTAGCTACCATCTGCCTATTGAATCTGCACATTTATGGTGTAAAAACTTATATCACGTATTTCTGGTAATAAAGAGCTCTGTGTGGTATGACTAATATTGATTTTGAGCTTGTGCATCCAGGACGATGAATAATGTTATAACATAATTAGAGTAAATGCAAAGAGTTTTATCCAGAGCCCTTCTTTTAGTAAAAAAGTGAAAATGTGGCTTATTTCATAAGATTAAGATTTTCAAATAGTGTGAATCTTATTTGTTGACATTTTGGGGTGATTAGATTAATCTATTAATGGACGAGGCAAGCACATTGAGAAGTTTACTACTTGGATTTTTTACATTGTAGAATGATGAAGAATGTTTTCACCAAGACACAATTCAACATGTTTTTTTGATCAAATTGAGTATAACTTTCACAAAGCAATACAGTGGTTTTATAATACAGTATATTATACCACCTTGCCATTGTCACTGATACAGTAAGTTATGGAAGGCATAAAAATTGTTTATCTGAGGAGATCCACCACATTCTTCACCTGCACAAGGCACACACTGCTTCCCTGGGAGGTTAAATATCATGTCATAGTATGACTTTTTCTTTTAATTAAGCTTGACAGCCCCATTTCAAAAGCTATTAGAGTTTTCTTGACAAAGAAGTGTGTCATGTCTTTTTGTGAGCTGTCTACCTTCTAAATAAAAGACTGCGTGTTTAGTGAATTGTAGGGCTCAAGCCATCTCCAGCTAGTTTATAAATACAAGAAAACATGATAAAAGGCACTACTCTGGAATGTGAGAACTCAGTACTAGTGGGAGCAGTAATGGAATCTAATTTCATACAACCCATGGGAATAATACAAAAGTGATGAAATAGAATCAGGTTCACACTTTAAATTAAAGACGAGGCCATTAATTGTACATACACTCCTCTTACTATATCCCCTATTAAAGGTTTAGAGATTTGAGGTTGAATAGGTCAGGATTGTTTTTTCCTTGTAAAAGAGCTCAGGGCACATCAATGGATGTCATGACATGCTCACATCATTGGTACACAAGTGGCTCTCATTTGTTTATTTACTTAGGTAGTTTGCTTCATTTTCAAAAAGTTTAAGCTCTCATTCTGGTAGCTAGTTACATCATTAAAAGAAATAATAATTGGTTACCAAATATGAAAGCCAGGGTCCCAGCCCTAACTGACTTTGATAGACCAGGCAATGTTTATCCAGCTCTGATTCCCACCTGCTTAGAGAAGCTATAACCCAAGAATAGACTGACATGCTATGAAGAAAACTTGCAGCCAAATTTTCCATAAGACGGTGTATTGCAGCCATGAGGCCATGGCACATGGATATTGGCCATAGATCATGGAATGGGTTGGAAATGGCTTCTTCAGAAAGACTGTGAATAATTTTTTTTTTTTTTTTTTTTTTTGAGACGGAGTCTTGTTCTGTCACCAGGATGAAGTGCAGTGGCACAATCTCGGCTCACTGCACCCTCTGCCTCCTGGGTTCAAGCGATTCTCCTGCCTCAACCTCCTGAGTAACTGGGACTACAGGTGTGCAACACCACACCCAGCTAATTGTTGTACTTTTAGTAGAGACAAGATTTCACCATGTTGGCCAGGATTGTCTCGATCTCTTGACCTTGTGATCTGCCTGCCTTGGCCTCCCAAAGTGCTGGGATTACAGGCATGAGCCACCACGCCCAGCTGACTGTGAATAAATTTTTAAAGGCATTATAATTGGTTCAAGGGTAGTTCTCAAACATGGCCTAAAAGGCACATAAGCCTACAGAAGCTAGCCAGGTAACAAAAGTTAGTTAAGCAGGGCCACCTACAGTGCCTAAAATACCAAGATGAAGGTAGAAACCCTGGCACATTGCAGGGCACTAGTAGCCAGAATTTGATCTCAGCCTATTGTTGCCACGCATGGCACCATGCTTAATGCTGCTCATTAAGGAGCCATATGTCCACATTCTTCTGACTTATTTTTAGGACTATCCAGAAATTCAGATGCTGGTATATGAATGTGGACAAAAACACACTCAAAATATTTTTCCTCTGCTCCCGCACCATACAACAATCAACACAGAAGACTTCTGTGACCAGATGTGTGGGAGTTTTTCCCCGCACACCAAGCAAGCAATTCTGCAGTGAATACCAGCTGGATGTCCTCTAATTCAATTCCATTATGACACATCTACCTGGAGATAATGTCGCATCCCACAGGTTGAAGGCTCAGTCCCACAGGACTGGCCTCCATTTCTGATGCCAGTCACAGCCCCAAGTTGTTTTACCTGTGCTTCTGACTGACTGGCTACAAACTGAGGATCCCACAACCCCCTCCTTGGGTTCTATTAATTTGCTAAAGTGAGTGATAGAATGCAGGGAAACACTTATTTTTATTTACCAATTAATTATAAAGGACAGTACAGAAGATATAGATGAAAAGATGCATAGTAGGAAGTATAGGAAGGGGTATTGAGCTTCCATGCCCTCCCTGAGCACACTACCCTCCAGGACCTCCACGTGTTCGGCTGTCCAGGATCTCTCCAAACCCTGTCCTTCTGGGTTTTTGTGGAGGCTTCTTTACATAGGCGTGATTGACAAAATCATTGGCCATTAGTAATCAGGTCAACCTTCAGCTCCTGTCCCCTCCCTAGATGTTTTGGGTGGGGCTGAAGTCCCAACCCTCTAATCCTGCCTTGGATCTAATCTTTTAGGATAGATGGTCCTTCCAGAGACCAGCCCCTATCCTAAAGCTAATAGAAGCAGCCAGCCATCATCAGTCAGCTCGTTAGCATGTAAAAAGACATCACTTGGAAATTCTAAGGAGTTTAAGAGTTGTATGCCAGGGAACCATGTTGAAAACCAAAAATATATTTCACAATATCACAATATGAAATGTCCAAATCTCATATATTTATAACCCATTGGAATTTTGTTAAATCTGGCCCAAAATTATATTATTCTCATATATTTGCATTTTCATGGGATTCCTGTGGTGGTAGAAAAAGTGGCAGGAAAAGCTAGTTTGCAGGCAATTACACACAACCTACAGCCTGTCTTACCTATGCCACTGAGGATGCTGTGGGCACATCAGTTGTCGTCTACTGTGTGAAATGTCAACGTTGCAAAAAGGAGCCAACCTCTCTGCTAGAATGGAGTAAAATTATTGCATTTCCATGAGCTCCAACTTTGGGGTAACCAAGCTAGTGGAGGAGCAAACATTGGGGACCAAAAGGAAGCAGTATAAGGTTGCCAGAGCCTACCAGTTAGTGCAAAAAGTCCCAAGATGCTTGTACATCTACTCAATGCTAGGTACTGGCTGCCCAATAAAAATGGCCTCCCCCTCTGATTCTATATTGAGTCACATAAAATCATTTCATGACTCCTGCTGCTGTCTACATTCATACCTGGACTCCATGTGAGTTCTTGCTGTGTTTGGATCCTAATCTGACTCCTCCCGAGATGGCTATACTGAGAAGCTTTCAAGGTTTCTCACCCCCTCCCCCACCGCTCATCTCACCACTATCACATTTTCTCCTCTCTTCTCCCCTTTACATCTCACACCTAAAAGGCACTGTGTGTATTGAAAAGAACTCCTCAGAGATTCAAGTCCTTGCCTTCCATTTAAAAATTCAACCCAGAAAAGCTTGCAACCTCTCTCCCAGAGTTTTTGCATGTAAAATGGAAATCATTATACAAGACTTAAAGGTTATGGGAGGGTTAGAGAAATGGAGAAAGTGGGAATGTTATACAAATATAAAGCAGTAGATAAGCAATGGTTATTCCCAGAGAACTGTTACTGTGTTATTCTCAAATTACTAAGGTGTCACCTAGGTACTCCCTGTGTCTCTGCTCGCTCCACTCAAGACAGACAAACTTAGCAAAAATAACCAAAATTTTATTTCATATTCCTTTTCTAGAAACCTGGAAGACTAGACAGATGCTTGCTCAACTTTGTAGAATTCTCCATCTGCTAGACAGTGTTTTTAAGCCACTGTAAAATGCTGGTATAACCCACACTTGAGTGACACCATTGACATAAGCAAGTAATAGCGTGTTGGAGAATGCACCCTGCTGGTGTCCAGAGTGTTAATTCAGAAGTTGAGTTGCTAATGACTTGTGCCATCTGGTGTGTAAGACCATGATCAGCAACTATACACAATGCCGTGGCCAGGCCACTCTTTCCCTCACACTCAGCCCCTTTGTCATTCAGGCTAACTGTCCAAGCAGATTCACACATAACCCTGCATACTGCAGAGGTGTGACCTTTCATGCCCTCTCTTACACCCACCTCACTGGTAAAGACTTTTTTTGTTCATTAATTCACTCATTCATTCAATAACCAAATATCTGTTGAGTTCTTACTATGTGTTAGGAACACTACTAGATACTGGGGGTGACTTCAGAGCTTACATTGTTCTAGAGGAAACAGACAAAAACAAAAGTAAACAAATAATTAAAAATCATGATACAAAAGAAATTCAGAACAAGCCAAGGAAGTAAACAATGGGAGGGAAATGCTAACTTTAGGTAAGATGACCATGGAACATCTCCTGGAGGAGGTGGCATTTAGCTGAGAACTAGAGGATAGCAAGATACAACGATGCAGAGAGCTGAGGGGGAGTGGGAGTGAACCAGTGGGGGTGTTTCAAGTGGACAAATTAGTATGTGCCACTGCCCTAGCCAAGGAAGAACTCAATGTGTTTGTGAAACTTACAGAAATTCTCTTCAGTTTGATTTGAAAGCGGAGTAATTGAGAGCAAAGTGGCATGAGACTGGGGAAGTAACCTTGAAGTCAGATTATGGGGCCATGTAGGGCATGATAAAGAGTGTGGGTTTTATCTGAATTGTAGCAGGAAGCCATGAAAAAGGATTTTTAAGCCAAGAGTGACACAATCTGATTTATACTTACAGCAGATGCTATTGGTGTCTATCCATATTCTGTCCTTGTTCCCTTATACGTGCAGGGCAAACCAGATATGTCAGGGAATTAGGAGAGCAACCATTGACAAATAAGACTGATATATAAATTTCCAGCTCCCTTGCTCCCAGGTGGGCAACACTGAGGTATGCTCCACATCAGGGCTACCCAGTGGAACTTTCTGCAATGTGAAGATATTCTGTATCTGAGCTATCCAATGTGGTAGCCAATTGGCACGTGGAACTATTGAGCACTTGAAATGTGGCAGTTGCAATGCAGAAACTGATTTTTAGTTTTATTTAATTTTAAATGTTTAATTAACCTAAAATTATATTTAGAAGCCACATTCATCCAGTGGTTATCATATTGTACTGCACAGTTCTCTTCAGCATTTAAGAATTCCCAAATAAGACTGAGCCCAAGTTACCCAAAGCTGCAGCCTGCCCATAAACACACACTTTATTGGCTTCCCTTAATTTCCTGTCTTATGTCCTTACTTCCTTATCAGTGCTTCCTGGCTTCATCTTTCAAATAAAATCCTAAGGCAGCTTTTAAGATGACAACTCTGGTTTCAAAATGGAGAACAGACTGAAGGGCACCCAAGTAAACTGAGAGGACCAGTAAGGATGTTTTTGTGGTATTTAGTAATGCACGTGGAAGACTTACCATGTCAAAGCCTAAGGACAGAGCAGTGAATAATACTATTCCTTTCATGGAGGAGATGATGACTTAGATTCAAGCCTCAGCTATATCAATCAGTTGCCATTCAGTGGACCGAACTATCTAAGCCCATCTTGATAAACAAGAATAAGACTATGCTGAGTCTTTTAGAGGTTATTCATAGAGAGAAAGCTTTCGTTTCATCTGATTCAGTCTACTCCCATGAGACCTAGCCTCACTGTCAGTGAACAAAGTTCAAATTGAATTATGAATGAGAAGGTTTCAAATTTTTCTCTTAATCCCAGTATCTTCTTTTACTGAATGTTAAAGAAAACATAGCATCCCAGTAAATGCATTGGGTTAAAAGAGTCCTAATTTTTAGTCCTAACTGAGGGAGTCACTTAAATTTCTCAAGTCAGTTCTTAGAACTGGCATCCTATGCAGGCAAGAGCAAATGAGAACAATGAGGAAATATGGTAAGCTAGCTAAAGAAAGAGTTTGGAATTTTAAAAGACATTGGCAAAAGATTTAGCAAAAGCAAACCATCAAGAAGGACTATATATAAGAATGACAGAAAGCTGGAAGAACATACTAAGGAAAGTTAAATTCCCCCAGTGACTTATGGCTTCCCAAAAATGCTAAGAGCAACCTAAAGCGCTTTTTGTAGTTAAGTTCAAAGCAAGAAAAACAAGGAAGGGACAAACCTACTGCCTGAATCCAATAATGTGTAGGTGATAGACAATTCAGATTTTTCTCAAGCAACTATGTTGTTTCTGCTAAAATGCCTAGAAGAAATAGTGTCAAGAGAAAAATAAACCCAAGATAGGGGAAGAGATTTATAAGACAGCATCTTGCTCTCCTCAATGATTGAATTACCCAGGATGCATGACAGAGGGAAAGGGAAAGCCCTGATTTGTACCATCTATTGATTCCTGTGGTGTAAATCCTCTCACTACAGCTGGTTTCAAGATACCAGTGTGGAGTTGGGAAGAGATGTACACAGCCGGCTCTCACAAGCCAGTAAGAGCCAGGTCCTGTATATCACTCCCTGCATAAGAACTACATTCCTAAAACCAGAAAGAAAGAAAAAAAAACTATCGAAATATTGCCACACCAATGCTAAGGAATTTTGAGGCACCAAGGACAGGTGCCAGAAGTTAGAATCAGTTAAGTATAGTTATAATTATTTTAAAACATAAGTAGATTCTGAAAACTGTGGACTAGTGACCCTGAGGTATATTCTAGAATGTATCTTTAAGTGAATTTTTATGAATAATTAGGGAAACAGTAATCACTAGAGGCCAGCTTGAGTTCACTGAGAAAAAAATCATGTCAGACACCTTTTCCATTGGCCTCATTGTTTAGTCTGAAGGATTAAGTTTTTAAATGATGGACATAATACATCTAGAATTTAGGAAAGTTCAAGTCCAGACCAGAGATTGGCAAACTGGCTCTTACACTAAATCTGGCCTGCTGACTTTTTAAAAATAAAGTTTTATTCTAACACAACCATTTGTTACATATTGGCTATAGCTGCTTTTGCGCAACGATATTAGTAGAATGGCTGCAACGGAGACTTTAAGGCTCTGAAAGCATAAAATATTTACTATCTGATCCATTATAAAAAAAAAGTCTGCTGACACCTGGCCTATTATGGAGAAGTCTGGACATTAGTAAAACGTTGTGTAGGTTCATAATCTTAATGAATAGCCATATTTAAATGTTTTTAATTCATGGACTAATCACATGCTGGCGAAAGATTTCTCGTAGCAGAATCCTGGGTTCTGTCCTGACTATGTCTTATGCAATGTTTTACTATCAACTATGTGAAAGAGGGCATTGGCATGGCATGCAGACCAATTTTGCAGGTGATCTACGTTCAAAATGGCCATTGACTACCTTGCATGGTTGAAGCAAGTTCAAGTAAACTAGACAAGCAGACAAAAGCAGCTGTGATGATTAGACACAGTCTAAGAACACAGTGTTTAGATTCATGGAAAAACAATAAGTGGATCAAGAAAGAGAGCTGCATTTAAGTAATTAAAGGTCTGTCATTTAGAAAAGGAATTTAATTAATTTTTAGAGCGTGCATGGAATTTATAGCCAAACACATTTCAGTTTAATATAAGAATGAACCACCCAGCAGACTTTCTTTGGTAGGTAGTGAGTTTCTTGTTATTGATGGTGTTCAAACATAGACTGGCGGAACCGTTAGGAATGTTGTAGAAGGATTCATGCCTATACAGTCTTTTCTTTCCCAGAATTTATGGTTCTCTGAGCCTGCTTCATTATCTGTATAATGAAAATGAAATTAGAGATACTCTCTAATGCCAGATTCTTTTGACACAATGAATTCTAGATTCAGAAGAGCAGCTCATACCATCTATAAGGAGGTTGCTTTGTTCAGAAATACAGATATCCCTTAACTGTCTACCAGCATTGCTTACTGGCAAAAACAGGGTGTTTTTTTTTTCTTTTTTTCTTTTCTTTTTCTTTTTTCTTTTTTTTTTTTAACCAATTTCAATGGCATCTGTTTCTTCAGAGTAAGTAAGCCACTCGAGGCAAGCCAGCTCCATCTCTAATTAGTCAGTTACATCAGTAATAGGATGATAATGGAAAGGACTTGGAGTCATAGGAATTTTATAATAAACCAATGGCCTCTTTTATGGAGACTGGCAGAAAGACTTCAGAGATGTTCAATCAGATATAACTATAACTGCAAAGATGAACCTGCCAAGAGTTTGATAACAGGGAAGCAGACCAAATACAAATAGGTGAGATGTAAATTGGCCAAAACTATAAAATGGTTGAAGGCATGAATTGGTTCAAAAATGTAAAATTGAATAAGTAACTTAATATTTTAGCCAGAGATCTCATCACTACCTTTACAGATAATGCTTTATCAGATTTGTAGATATCATCTAATTATATACTAGCTTTATAAAGCAATAACATATGAGTTAAGGGATATGCAATTAATGAAAATTCATCTAGACAAAAATCTCTCAACTCTATTTTGCATTCCAGCTTTAACATGCTATTTAAGATCTCAACAATCTTTTCAGCAACGTCTAAAAAGAAGACACCAGATATTTTTTGTCTCATTACAAATTTTGTGTTTCTTAATTCAGGGAAAATTTTTAAATAGGAATAGCCACCTCCAACTCAAAGGTGCAATGGCCATTGTTAATTAATTTGTCATTGTGGCAAATTTGCAGAGTTCAACAGAAATATACAAATCACTTGTCTCAAATACCCTGAGGAGCTAAACAATGCCTATGTGCATACAAATACTACTGAAGAAATGTGTAGCCTATGTCACAGGGACAGTTCTCACAAAGATAATCTCACCACAGTCTTGCCCTAATACAGTGATTGTCAACTTTACAAGATCTAGTACTGCCTTTTGATAACAGAAGTGAAATTACTCTCTCGAAATGAAATTAATGAATAGTATAACATCCCTATATATGTAATTCAGAAAAATCAGTGTAACTCTCAAATGTGAGATAAAGGAGAAATATAAGAAAATCTGTTTTAAAATGTTTGTTTTAATTTGTAAATAGTCTGGCACATAATGCCAGAAGACATAATGATATAGAGTTGTGTACATATTTATAATGAATAAGTATTAGATTTAAGGGAAGTAAATTTACCTAGATACAGTTGCCATATTATGTTTTATATTTTAAAATACAAGCTAAGTAAAAATATGTGTGCACATGGGTGTAGGTGTGTAGATATAAACTCAAGAATACAACATTGTAAATAAAAACAAGTTGTTTTATTGATGATTCAAATCCACAAGCCAGGCTACTGTTGCTAACATGATTTTTCTAAAATGATAACTGATTCTTAGTAAAATTGAGAACAAAAGAGTACAATCTTTCCCCCATTTACATGATAGTTGCATTCCTGGGTAATTTTAACACAAATCAAAATAATGCCAATGCAAGCATCCATCAATTGACAAACAGATAAAAGACACTAGGACATATTCATATGATAAAATATTACTCAAGCATAAAAAGGGATGAAATATTGATACATATTACAACATGGATGAATCTTGAAAACCTTATGCTAAGTGAAAGAAGCTAGACTCAAAAGGTCACATATTATATGATTCCATTTATATGAAATGTCTGGAATAGGTAAATCTATAGAGACAGAAGTAATTTAATTTCTGAGGGCTAGAAAGAAGGGGGACATGAGGGAGTGACTGCTAATTGGAGATTAAAATGTTCTGGAATTAGATACTGGTAATCGTTGTACAATCTTATGAATATACTGAAAACCACCAAATTATAGACCACTTAAAAAGAGTAAATTTTATGGAATGTTAATTATGTCTGAAGTTTTAAAAATTACTTTTTATAAACTGAGTTCATTTCTGGGCTTATATCATTATGAGCAGGTTTTTCACTTACATTAATATTCAATGAGACATTAACAATTCAGTGGGACAACAATTCTTCTTTGAGTAGAAATACATCGTACACTTCAGGACATATAGCACTTCTCCCAGCCTACCACATAGTAGCAGCATCCCACAACTGCTGTAACAACCAAGAAATCATTGCACAAATTTCCATGTGGCCCTCAAAGGTATTTTTAGATTTAGGTATTGTGCCTGTTGAGAACCATGGCCCTGGCAGCATGCATGCAAATATAACCAAAATGTATAAATAGTTTGTAGTGCAATTCCCTGGATTTCTAAACTGACAAATAGCCACGACTTTTCACCCCTTAGAGACCACTTCAAGGACTGTCCTAGTTGTGTGATTTGGTCCCCTCACCTGTCTATCTGTCATATTTCATCCCAACTTTTAAGATAGCAGTGTGGCATGTTTTCTTGTGCAGTAATCTATGCAATATTTGCAGGATTCTGAGTTATTTTCCTAAATAAATATGACTAGGATGTGCAGTATTTTTGAGAATTTGCAATATCCCTTAAGGTTCAAAAATATGTTTCTCAAAGAGGAAAAGTTCAGCAATGTGCTTCAAGGCAGAGGATAAAAACACAAAAAAAGATTCCAAGCTAGATGTTTTCCTGTTTCTCAAATATTTAATTTTTTATTTTTCATTTAAAACAGTAGGTAAGGGCCAGGCATGGTGGCTCACGCCTGTAATTCCAGCACTTTGGGAGGCCAAGGCAGGTGGATCACCTGAGGTCAGGAGTTAAAGACCAGCCTGGTCAACATGGTGAAACCCTGTCTCTACTAAAAATACAAAAATTATCCAGGCTTGGTGGCAAGCACCTGTAATCCCAGCTACTCTGGAGGCTGAGGCAGGAGAATCGCTTGAACCTGGGAGGTGGAGGTTGCAGTGAGCCAGATGGCTCCATTGCACTCCAGCCTGGGCAGCAAGATTGAAACTTTGTCTCAAACAAACAAATAGCAGCTAAGAGGGCCTCAAGGCATGGGAAGGGCTTCAAATGCACAACCTAGTAGCAGAGTGCTTGCAGAATTATAGAAGCACCGTGGACTACTGGTGTCACCAAAAACAGCAAACAATCTTTCCAGTTTTTATTTTCAGTAATTGGCCCCTTCCAAGTACTGAAGACTTAAAACAAGGATCTAAGTCCGTGATTCTGAAACCAAGTTTTGGCATACACAGGGATGTCTCTAATGGTTTCAAGGAAAATCTAAAATTCTTAAAATACTTCATTTTTTTTTTTCCAAAATAAAATATCTCCCCAGAGTATCCTAGAAGACGTGGGTAATGTAGCGCGGACTTTCACAAAGTTGATATCCCAGCCTGCTGGCCACTGGCTGGTATCACTGCAAGAATGCCTTCTGTAACCTCCTGTGAATCACTTTTACTTGTGGGATGGGATTTTAATGAAACAATCATTAAGTTTAAACATTGACCGTAGTCCCAAAGAGAGAGGAAAGGCATGTATTTTATTCAAAAATGTCATTCTTTATTCTAAACATCGAGTGAAGATTTTAAAATCCCATAGTAGGATTAGAGACATGTCTTGTGTTTTTCTATGATAATTCCATTTGACCTCTTAACAGAAGCACTGTGAATTCTACAACTGGAAATAAAAACTCCTTTTTGTTGAATATTTTAATCTGAACATACAATTAATTCCCTCTTTGAATAAAATGAAGTCTAGCCTTCAAGTTGACCACTCAGCTTTTCACACTGGTTTAAGCTTATATCTAAAAAGAATAATAGATTCGGGTCAGATTGAGCACACTATTAAAGAAACTCAAGATAGACTAAAAGTCTGTTTTGGGGATAGTCTTTCAGTGGGGATAAAATTGGTGGTCATTATGTTGGTTTTTATAACTTCTGAGATTTTTTACAGATTTTAATGACGTTTGAAATGTGTGTCTGTGTGTGAGAGAGAGAGAGAGAAAGAGAGAGAGAGATGAATTTTACTGAGGCAGCTTTAAAGTTTTATGGGTTTCAAAGTTGACTGATCCCAACATTATTTAATAATCTGTAGAAAAGTGACTCATTTAGGCTTTCACTCTGCCCTATCTGCTATTAGAACTGCCAGCTCCCAGGCCAAAACCCCTGAACATGCAGGAGGATCCCTATGTTCATTACCATCGTTTCATACTGGAACTCTTTTGCTTCACGTTTTTTAACTTTTAATTATGGAAAATATCACACATAAAAGTAGACAGAATGACAATGTCATGAAAAGAGACAACCAGACATTGTGTGCTTCCTGATGGAAATACACATCTCCACCTGTAAAGAAGTCTTGCCTAAAAAAAACAAAGAACAGATCAAATACAATGTAAATCTGATCAAGCCTTTAGATCTAACTACTAACTTACAGAAAATTCAAGAGACAGAAGAACATTTTAGACAACACCATGGAGATGTTATCAACAAAATGCAGACTTTGGGAAAACTTTACAGAACAGAGAAAATCCAAATTTTCAAACTTAAAAGTAGATAGAATTGTGTAATAACTCTTCTGTACTCATCACTCAGTTTCAACAAGTGCTAGTACATGGCCCATCTTGTTTCATCCGTATACCCACCCAGTTCCCAACCTCAGATTATTTTAAAGCAAATCATATCTTCTGTAAATATATCACACTGTATCTGTAAAAAATAAGCCATTTTCCTCAAACTTAACCATAATACAATTATCAAAACAAATAAAAAATTAACAATACATTATTAATACTATCAACTACCAAGTCAGTGATATTTCCCATGGTCTACTGTCTTACAATTTTTCAGTAAATTACTTGAGTCCAAATAAGTTCCATATATTATAATTGATTGATATATCTCTTAATGTCCATTTTAATTTATATGTTTCCTTTCTGCCTTTCTTTTTTTCTTCTTTGAAAAAATTTTTAAGAAGTGAATTGTCTCTGCTCTCTGAAGTTTTCCCAAAGTCTGCATTTTGTTGATAACATCCCCATGGTGTTGTTTAAAATGTTCCTCTGTCTCTTGAATTTTCTATAAATTAGTAATTAAATCTAAAGGCTTGATCAGATTTACATTGTATTTTTTTGTTCTTTGTTTTTTCGGGCGAGACTTCATAGGTGGAGATGTGTATTTCCTTGTAGAGGCACATAATGTCTGGTTGTCTGTTTTCATGACATTATCAGCCATTGATG
Source organism: Pan troglodytes (assembly GCF_028858775.2). Taxonomy (NCBI): domain Eukaryota; kingdom Metazoa; phylum Chordata; class Mammalia; order Primates; family Hominidae; genus Pan; species Pan troglodytes. Next base: position 72,535,498 of record NC_086015.1, read on the forward strand.
ACAACTCAGATACACTAGTATTTTAGCAGTTACAAAGGATGATATTTTAAATTTTATCATTCTTCCTTTGTTCGTTAGCCGAATACTTCTCTAAAGAGAAATTTTCTCACATCGTTATCCAGAGGTACAGATTTTATAAGAAGGCATGATAAATGCTTGATTCTCTTGGTTTATCAGCTTTCAAAATATGGAATTCTTTCACCAGCAACCTTGAAAGAAGCTAACAAATATTTTAGTATGATAATTACTTTATGGAAGTAAACATATTTGATGCGTTTCTCTCCTTTGCACGTATTATTCTTACTGATGCTCAAATTGCCCCATCTTCAGCCAATTGAAACTTACTGAGGTCTTGCCAAGGACTTTTAAAAGAAAACTACAAAAAAAATTCCGGTAGAAATTTCAAGGTCTTCCTGAGCAGCACATTAAAAACTCCCTTCCTTTGTAGAGTCCTTTACAGAGTACAAATGCTCTATCATTTTATTTGGTCATCTCCAAAGTAAAAATAACATTGGCGGTCAGCTCTCGGGTGATAGATGGTGGTGTCCACATTCTGTAGAAGAGTACACACAGCCCAGATAATTGAAGCCACTCTGCCTGTGTCACCAGGGCTTCTTGATAGTAAAGCTGTGATGAGACATCAGGTCCAATTTCAGGGCTCTTAACATTGTATCTTAATAAAGCTAAGCCACATTTTCCTCATGCTTATTATTTTTTATTATTCCTTTATACTTGAGAACAGTCTTAGGCACTTGTTAGGTACTTGACAAAACAAATGTGGAATGACAAGAACATTGATACCCCTTCCTGTAGAACATTTTCATGCTACAGGCTACCATGGTGAATTATATATTATGTTATATTTTCTCTTGTTTGGAACCCAGTACATAAAGCTCAACAAAAAGTCCATTCTCCAGGATGGAGAAAGATTAAGAAAGTGTTGCAAGTCAGCATTTTACAGAGAGAAAATTTTATTTTAACAAACTCTAGTCAGTTGTTTGAGCAAATGTACCGAGAAGGTGAAAGAAAAGAGTTTTTAAATGATTCTTTTTTCAGACAATCTTTTCCTGAAAAAGATTAGGAACTTTGATATGTGTGTTACCACTGTTGGACATTTGGCTCTAACCCAATAAACTAGATCTTTTCCCTGCTCGCTGGAGACATAAAATGAGCATAATATCTTAAGCATATTTCAAGTAGATTAGCTGCAATTGTAGTGTTCAAAATGGTCAAATGCTCTGAAACCATTAGCTTCTTTCGTCCATCACCATTCCTATTACATTGTAGGGTTCAATGCAATTGGGAGTAAGTGGGAATTTGCTGAAGAGTAAAGCAGTGATTTTGTTCTCCAAGCAAGGTACCAAAATTTACATAGTAAGATGAAATAAAACATTTCACCTAATGACTGTTTAAAGAAACAATTGACTAAAAAAATAATAAGCATGATTCAAATTAACATCAAGGCAAAAGTATTTTAGCAAAAGAATAACAGATGCCAATAACCTCTTTCTACATTTGTTTCCTCTTACTAAAGCTGGTCTCTTCTAATAGAAAGGGGCCTCTGGTTTGTGCTACAAGAAATTAAGTTGATACCACAACAATATGAAACATCTGAATGAAAAGCTAAAATTGAAATCAGCCAGGTTGTAACAGATGTCTTGATGCACAACTGTCTTACACCAAAAGTCTAGATCGTAGGTTAGAAAGTATTTTCTGCAAAGGAACAGATAGTAATTATTTTAGACTTTGCAGGAAACTACTGAACTCTGCCATCAATATGTGAAAGAGCCATACACAATACATAAACAAACGGACAGGACTGTATTCTGATACAACTTAATTACAAAATTGTTTACAAAAACAAGCAGCAAGCCAGATTAGTTGTAGGAGCCATAGTTTGCAGACCTCCGATATGGATGATAGCAGAAGAGTGTACTTTCATCTGAGAATTTGGCACTTAGTTGCAGGGTGAGAGTAAAAGTGCAGACTATAGAATATTTTTTTAAAGAACTGGGCTACCTAAGGGGCCACAGCTCAAATTTCTAAAGGCTGAAGAATTTCAGTTCCATGAGAAATGTAGGTGCATATGAGACATTCGGAAGGGGTAGAACTGTAGCTAAGCAGAAAGAACCCAGTGTCAAAGAATCCTGTTACTCAGATGCACCTGATTGTCACCATGTGGAAATGTACAGGATCACCATCTCCACTAATTTTTCTATGAAATCTTCCTATTTTTAGATGCTGGAAAATAATGGAAAATTTTTAAGACAATGTACAGACAAACTGAAACAAATCTCAGGACATCTGGAAAAGTACCTAGGAGGCACATAGTAGGTTCTCAGTATGTTGGAAGGGAATATGGGTGGGAAGGAACAAGAAAGGGAGGAAATGAGGCTGACAAGGAAAAAAGGGAAAAAGAAAAAAGAAAAGGAGACAGACAGCAAAAACCATTCCCTAAACAACAGTTTTTAAACTCTGGGCAAGAGGTTACACGCTCGTCATTCATATTTGGTAACAGCTCTAGCCTGATGACATGGTATGTGTTAGAAGAGAGGAGATGTTTTATATTTGTTTAACCAAAATGATAAGTGCTGTTTTCAACCTAATAGAAATGAAATAAATTGAAGTCCAAGATGGTGAAAGAAGAAATCTCTATTTTTATTCATTGTTCCCACTGTGGGACACAGGACAATTGTTCATCTTTAGCCTCAGCACATCTATACTAATATTCTTTTGCATGAGATCAGCTGCGGAGCTTTGTAAAAATGCCCGAGTCCCAAACCCCAGAGATTCTGACTTAATGGGTACATTGTGAGTCCCAGACTTCAATATTTCTTTTTAAAGTGTCATATGTTATTCTAAAGCACAGCCAAGCCAGAGAACCACTATTCTAAACTAAGTGTACACAGTGTTAGGATTTGGATTTAGGAAGAGTAGACAACACAGAATTGCTTCAGATTGCTATTAAGTGACATAGCCAGTAAGGATATGTTTTGGAATTGAATCATCCAGAAAGTTCAACAGTCAACCACAATGACACTCCCTAACCCTTCCCCAAAGGATAACCTGACCCATGTCTCAGATCAGAGGTTGGCGACTGCCTTTTTGTATGGCCTCTGAGGTAAGAATATTTTTTATATGTTTAAATTATTGGGAAACATTTTTTTAAAGAATACAGTTAGTGACATGTCAAAATTCTATAAAATTGTAATTTCAGTGTCTATACATAAAGTTTTACTGGAACACTGCCAAGTGCACTCATTTATGTATTATCTATGGTTGCCTTCACTCTGCAATGGCAGAGTTAAATAATTACAACAGGGACTGTGAGTCCCACAAAGCCCCAAATATTTACTATCTGGATTTTTTTTTTACAGAAAAGGTTTGCCAACCCATGTTTTAGAGGAAGACTAACAAATATAACAAACATCTTTGATGTCTCAGTAGGTTAACCCAACAAATGTTTATTTCCCCCTGCCATGTAACACTGACACAGGTTCCTTCCATCTGGCTCCAAAAATCTTAACCTCTTTCTGCCTTGGATACTGGGCAGTCTGGTGTTGTCTGTCAATACCTTTGCACAGTAGTAGTTTTAAAATGCATAAAATAAAATTCATGGGATTTAAAGAAAATTATATTAAAACTCAGTGATCAAACTATTTAAAAACAAATTTAATATGTAGTAATATACATGCTTCATTATTAAAGTATTAAATAACAAAACCTAGCAGCAAGTTTCATAACTCACAATTTTTGAGGAGTCTTGAGGGTAAAAATACTTTGAAATATCCACAACAACTATAATGGGATATGAAAAATCTGTAATTTCTCTAGGTGACAAAGTCATAGGTACTTGTAATAGCATGGTGGTGATTTGCCTACATTCATAATAGAAGGAAGTGTTAAAATCAAGTTAGATCCTCCTGAAAATACAGATGTAGAATTTTGTAACCAAGCTTAGAAAATGGTTGAACTCCTTAAATTTTATCCATAGACTAAGGGGTCCTTGGATTCCAAGCTAAAAATACCTGAGAGGTTTCTACATTTCAGGGCCTATGAAACCTTCCACGAAGCCTCTGCTTCCTATCAGCAAGCAAAGAAGAGAGAGCAAGCTCAGAGGACCACTCCAGAGATGTTAAAGAACAGGCTTGGAAGTGGTATAAAATACAACTGCCCACATTCCACTAAGCAGAACTCTGGCTTATGGCCCCACCTAACTGTAGGGAAAGCTGGTTTAAAAAAAAAAAAAAAGTCCAATTGTACACCTCGAAGGGAAAAGAGATAGCTTGCTGAATGCCCATTCAGTGCCCACTATAACCTCCTCTCCAGGGTACTCCTCTCAAGAAAGCTATGGGAAGCCATATAAGTTAGCTCGAGCTGCCAATAAGAACACCAAAGCTAAGTAGCTTAAGCAACAGACATTTACTTTCTCACAGTTCCAGAGGCTGGGAAGTCCAAGATTAAGGTGCTGGCCAATTTGTTATCTCTCAACGGCTTTCTTCCTGGCTGGTCGATGACTGCTTTCTCACTCTGTCCTCATATGGCAGAGAAAGAGAGAGAAAGAGCAAACACAGTCACCCTGGGGGCTAGGTCTTCAACATATGAATTTGGGGGGCATACAATTCAATCCATGGCAGAAGCCATGTTGTGTTCTTCTTTAATAATTAGAGAAGGGAAGATGTTTTGTTCAGAGTCTTCATAGTTGCTTGATCCCAATATGGTAAACAGTTCACATTTTTCCATTTTCATGTTTTATCCTGAAGCAACAGAACATTACATTAATTGACTTGTCTTATTAATTCAGTAAGCTGCTTCCAGGATGAAATGCTTAGCTATGCTTGTTTGTTTTGGGCCCTCTTTTGGTTATTGGGTGAAAGCTTCAAGGCTTAAACCACTCTGATGTTTTTCACAATCACTGAAAAATTTTATGCACTGGTGAAGATTCACCACATTTGGAATGACTTCAAACTTCTAGTTTCTCATTATATTATAATCTAATTCACACTTTTTAGTATGATAAGAAAATATTGAGTGGTTCACATATTGTAGTAGGATAGTTGCTCATAGTTAGAGCTGTGTTTTAGCATTTATTGTGAATGGCATTCAATGCAGTTAAATGTGATAGCCTTAAATAAAGTCAAAATAAACAACCATGTAACAATAACAACTCTAGCCAAAAACAGTGAAATGTGGGCTTCACATACTTTTTTCAAATTTATTTTTTAATTGACATAAAAATTATGTATACGTATTATGTACAACATGAGGTATTGGAGTATCTATATACACATTGTGGAATGGCTAAATCTAGCTTATTAACAAACGAATTACTTCTTATCATTATTTTTGTGGTGAGAACTCTTAAAATCCACTTTATTAGCACTTTTCAAGAATACAATATATTGTCATTAACTATAGTCACTGCATTATACAATAGATCTCCGAACTTATTCCTCCTATCTAGCTGTAAGTGTATAGCCCTTGACCAACATTTCCCTACCCCACTTTCTCCTAACCACCCCAGCCGCTGGTAGACACCACTCTGCTCTCTACTTCTATGAGATCAACTATTTCAGATTCTGCTTATAAATGAAATCATGGAGTATTTATCCCTCCGTACTTGGCTTAATTCACTTAATACTATGTCCTCCAGGTTCATCCATGTTGTCACAAATGATAGAATTGCCTTCTCTTTAAATGGCTGAATAGTACTCCATTATGTATGTATACAACATATTTTATTTAACCATTTGTCTGTTGTTGGACACTTAAGTTGATTCCAAATCTTGGCTATTGTGAATAGTGCTGCAATAAACATGGGAGTTCAGCTATCTCTTCAACATACTGATTTCATATCCTTTGGATACATACCCAGTAGTGGGATTGATGGATCACACAGTAGTTCTATCTTTAATTTTTTGAGGAACCTCTATACTGTTTTCCATAATGGAAGTACATTCTCACCAACAGTGCACAAGTGTTCCCTTTTTTCCACATCCTTGTCAACACCAGTTATCTTCTATCTTTTTTATAATAGCCATTTTTCAGGAGTGAGGGAATATCTCACTGTTGTTTTGATTTGCATTTCCCTGATGATGGCTGATGTGGAGCATTTTTTCGTATAACTGTTGGCCATTTGTATGTCTTCTTTTGAGAAATGTCTATTCATTTTTTTTCTCCTTTTCAAATCAGGTTTTTTTTCTTGCTATTGAGTTGTTTGAGTTCCTTTTAGATTCTGGATGTTATTAACTCCGTACCTGATGTATAGATTCTAAATATTTTCCCCCATTCCATAAGTTGTCTCTTCACTCTGTTGATTATTTCCTTTGTTGTGCAGAAACCAACAAAGGATTTTTAATTTCTTTAGGTTTAATTTTTTGTGTGTTTTTAATTTTTCTAATGGTGTTTTTTTATGTAATCCCATTTGTCTAATTTTGCTTTTGTTGCCTGTGATTTTTAGGTCATAAACCAGAAAATAATTGTCCACATCACAAGTGTCCTGGAGATTTTATCCTATGTTTTCTTTGAGTAGTTTCATAGATTCAGGACTTAAATTGAAATCTTTAACCCATTTTGAATTGATTTTTGTATATGATAAGAGATAAAGGTTTAATTTCATTTTTCTACATGTAGATATCCAGTTTTCCCAACACAATTTACTGACATGACTGTCTCTTCGCCATGATGTGTTCTTGGCACCTTTGTCAAAAATCTGTTGGCTGTGAATGTATTAGTTTATTTCTGGGCTCACTATTATGTTCCACTTGCCTATGTGTCTGTTTTTATGCAAGTGCCATGTTGTTTTGGTTACTATAGGTTTGCAGTATATTTTGAAGTCAGGTAGTATAATGTCTCCAGCTTTGTTCTTTTTGCTCAAGATTGCTTTTGCTATTCAGGGTCTTTTTGTTGTTGTTGTTCCATATAAATTTTAGAATTGTTTTTTTCTATTTCTGTGAAGAATGTCATTGGTATTTTAATAGGGATGGCATTAAATCTGTACATCGCTTTGGATAGTATAGACATTTTAACAATGTTAATTCATTCAATCTATAAGCATGTGATATCTTTCCATTTATTTGTGTCTTTAATTTCTTTCATCAATGTTTTAGAATTTTCAGTATAGAGCTCTTTCTCCTCCTTTGATAATTTATTCCTAAGAATTTTATTTTTTGTAACTATTATAAAGGTTTTCTTGACTTTTTTTTTTTTCTTTTTTTCTGACAGTGTCTTACTTTTTAACCCAGGCTGGAGGGCAGTAGCGCAATCATAGTTCACTGCTGCCTCGCACTTTGGGGCTCAAGGGATCCTCCTACATCAGCCTACCAAGTAGCTGAGACTACAGATGCACACCACCATGCTTGGCTAATTTTTTTTTTATTTTTTGTAGATATAGGTCCTCACCATCTTGCCCAGTTTGGTCTCGAACTCCTGAGCTCAAGTGATCCTCCCACCTCAGCCTTTCAAAGCACTGGGATTACAGGCATAAGTCACCATGCCTTACCTTGACGTCTTTTTTAGAGAGTTCACTGTTAGTGTATAGAAATGTTGATTTGTGTTTGTTGACTTTGTATCCTGCAACTTCACTGAATTTGTTTATCAGTTCTCACAGCTTTTTAATAGAATCTGTTGGGTTTTCTATGTATAGATCAAGTCATCTCCAAATATGGGCAATTTAACTTCCTCCCTACCAATTTGGGTGCCTTTTATTTCTTTCATTTTCTTAATTGCTTTAGCTAAAACTTCCAGTATTATAATGAATACAAGTGGCAAGAGTGGTCATCCTTGTCTTGTTTCAGATTTTAGAGGAAAACTTTCAACTTTTCCCTGTTCTGTATAATGTTGGCCATGAGTTTGTCAAATATGGCCTTTATTTGTGTTGAGACACATTCTTTCTATATTTTTTTGTTGAGAGTTTCTATAATGAAGTATTGTTATATTTTGTGAAATCATTTTTTATACCTATTGAAATGATCATATGTTTTTTGTTCTTCATTCTTTTAATGTGATGTATCATGTTTATAGATTTGTGTATGTTGAACCACCCTTGCATCCTTGAAAGGAATCTCACTTCATCATGGTGAATGATTTTTTCAATGAACTATTGAATTCTGTTCGCTGGTATTTTGTTTAGGATTTTTACATCTATGTTTGTTAGGGATATTAGACTATAGTTTTGTTGTAGTTGTTGTGTCTTAGTCTAGTTTCGGTATCAGGGTAATGATGGCCTTGCAAAATGAGTTTGGTAATATTCCTACCTCTTCAATTTTTTGAAGAGTTTTAGAAAAATTGGTACTTCTTCTTTAAATGTTTGGTAGAAATCAGCAGTGAAGCCATCAAGTCTTGGGCTTTTTTTGTTGGGAGACTTTTTATTACTGATGCAATGTCCTTACTCATTATTGGTCTGTTCAGATTTTCTATTTCTTCATAATTCAACCTTTGTAGATTGTACGTGTCAGAAATTTATCTATTGCTTTTAGATTATCCAATTTTTGGCATATAATTGTTCATAATAGTCTCTTATCCTTTGTATTTCTGTGATATCAATTATAATCTCTCCTTTTTATCTATTTATTTGAGTCTTTTTTCTTAGTCTAGCCAAAGTGTTGTCAATTTTGTGTATTTTTTCAAAACACCAACTCTTTGTTTCATTGATATTTTCTACTGTTTTTCTGGTCTCTTCAGTTTACTTCTGCTCTGTTCTTTATTATTTCTTTCCTTCTACTAATTTGGGTTTTGGTTTGTTTTTGCTTTTCTTGTTCCTTGAGGGTTGGTTATCAGGTTGTTTATTTGAGATCTTTCTACTTTTTTGAGGTAGGCATTTATTGCTGTAAACTTACCTCTTAGAACTGCTTTTGCTGTATCCCATTGGTTTTGGTATGTTATGTTTCCATTTTCATTTGTTTCAAGAAATGTTTAAATTTTTTAATTGCCCCATTTGTTGTTCAGTAGCATGTTGTTTAATTTCCATGTATGTGTGAATTATTTAAACTCCTTCTTTTATTGATTTCTAGTTCTATTCCATTGTGATCAGAAAATATACTTGATAGTAATATGATTTCAATATTTTAGGTTTATTATGACGTTTTGTGGCCTAACATATGATCTGTCCTGGAGAATGTTCCATGTGCAGTTGAAAAGAATGTGTATTCCGCTGCTGTTAGATAGAGAGTTCCATACATGTCTGTTAAGTTCATTTGGTCTAAACTGTAATTTAAGTCCAATGTTTTCTTGTTGATTTTCTGTCTGGGTGATCTGTCATTGATGAAAGTGAGGTGTTGAAATGCCCTGGTATTACTGTATGGGAGTCTACCTCTTCCTTCAGATCTATTAATATTTGCTTCCTCTATTTCAGTACTCTAACATTGGATACTTGTATATTTACAATTGTTATATCTTCTTGTTAAATTGACCTCTTTATCATTATATAATGACCTTCTTTGTCTCTTATAGGTTTTGACTTAAGGTCTATTTTATATCCAATTTAAGTGTAACTATTCCTCCTTTCTCTTGGTTTCCATTTACAAGGAATATCTTTTTCTATCCCTTTACTTTTAGTCTATGTGTGTCCTTCCTTATGTAGGCAGCATATACTTGAGTCTCAGTTTGTAAAATTTATCCAGCCATGCTTTGTCTTTTAATTGGATAATTTAATCCATGTACATTCAAGGTAATTATTTGTAGGTAAGGACTTAGTATTGCCATTTTGTTCATTGTTTTCTAGTTGTTTTGCAGATACTTTCCACCTTTCTTCCTCTCTTTGTAGTTTAGTGATTTTCTGTAGTAGTATGTTTTGATGCCTTGCTTTCTATTTTTTGTTTATCTATTATAGGATTTTGCTTTGTGATTATCATGAGTCTTACAAAAATGTCTTTTAACAGATTGTTTTGAGCTGAAAACGATTTAATTTTAAATGCAAAAAGCCCCTCTGAGGCAAGATTGCCAACTAGACACAGCCAGAGGGATCCTCTGCCACTGAAGGACTGGAACATCAGGAGGACTGGTGCACTCTTAGCAGATTTCAGAGGGAAGGCAGTGAGACTGGACAGAGGGAAGACATAGATGCTGGGCTGGAGGGGGAAAATGCTGGAAACCATACATGAAGCTACCATCCCCCCAGATTCATTCCTGGCCACCAGTAACTCCTGGGGAAGGGGTGAGTTGAACAGGCAAGAAGCAACCCACTCTTACCAAAGGCCTCTGGAATACAGGCAGGAGGAGACCCCATGACCCCCACAGACACTTGAGTTGGCAGGGAGACCTGCTTAGAGAAATGGTAGGAGCAGAACTACAGCCAGAGTGGAGCCCAGAGGGTTTGGTTCAGGAGCATCTGTAGTGTAGCACAGCCAGGAACGGCCACCCCACTAGGCTTAACTTGCTCCCATAAGAGACTTTAGCCCTAGGGGGAACTGTCAGACCTGAACTCTACAGGATGGTCTTGCCTCGGAGATGGGGCCACTCCAACCCAAGCAACCCTCAATTTACTGACCCCAGCCTGGCCACCGTTGCTTGCAGTACAGTCTCAGCTGTCCAGGAAATACCTCCTAGGGGCCCACATTATAGCTCTTGTGCTGGTAGATCACACCTGACAACAGAGAGCTGCAGCAGAGTGGCCCCTACAGATACACACCAGCCTGCCCATGCCTTCCCCCAACTGCAGCCTCCCTCATGCTGCTTTACCTGCATGCACTCACCCACAGCCATTCCCCAAATTTCTTTGATGGTGAGTGTGTCAGAGGCAGACCTTGCCTCCCCTTTCCCACTAGCATGCATGGCACATGCTCCCTGACACACCACTGCTGCTGGTATGAGTGCATACTCTCACTGGCCACACATCACCATTGCTATTAGAGTGTTGGTGCCCAGAGCTCACCAGCCCCACACACACAAGCACCCCACACCTGCCAGCCCCCAACCCCACAGTAACACTACCGCCTGCCCAAAAATAGTTGTGGAGAATAGTAGACCCACCCCCATCCTGAGAAGCCACTGCCACCTGCATAAATGCACACAGAGGGCTCACACAGTCCTGCATCCACCAGTACCCCACCACTGTGTTAACACCACCATCAGCATGAACACACAGACACCACTGGGGGCCCCTGTCACCCCATGCTGTACTGCCACCACGACTGCTATGAATGCCTGCATGGAGGCCAGCAGCCCAGCACCTGCTAGCGCCCTGCCACAGCTGACAAGTGTGCACCCTGCCATGCTGCCACTGCCACTGCTGCTGACACATACAAATGAGGATGGATCCCACAGCCAGCACACTATGAAACACTTTGGCTGGCACCACCCATTGGAGTATTGTGACTGGCAGGCTGGGAGCACCTCAGCTCTTCCAGTGCAACAGGTTCCTAACCTGAAGGAACCAGAGAACAAAGCCGGGGCCCAATACCAGTCCCCCAGAGTTACAGCATGCATTCCAGGAATCCTAAGCTGAATCTTGGTCCCCTAAAATCTTCCAGAAATGAAGCCAGTCAACTGAAACCACCTTATACCACAATCAAACCTCCAAGGTCACCAAATAGGATAAAAGAAAAATAACCTATCCAAAGGACGACAACTTCAAAGACTGAAGGAACATCAGCCCACAGAGATGAGAAAGAAACAGGACAAGAACTCTGCCAACTCAAAAAGCCAGAGTGCCTTCTTTCCTCCAAATGATGATATAGTTCTCCAGCAAGGGTTCTTAACCAGGCTTCAATGTCTAAAATGACAGAAGTAGAATTCAGAATATGGATAGTAAGGAAGATTATCTAAGTTCAGGAGAACATCAAAACTCAATCCAAGGAAGCTAAGAAACACAATAAAGTACTACAGGAGCTGACAGACAAAATATCCAGTATAGAAAAGAATGTAACAAACCTGATAGAGCTGCAAAACACACTAAAAGAATTTTACAGTGCAGTTGCAAGTATTAATAGAAAAATCGACCAAGTTGAGGAAAGAATCTCAGAGCTTGAAGACTACCTGTATGAAATAAGACATTAGACAAGAATAAAGTATGAAAGAAATAAAAGAATGTACAAAATCTCCAAAAAATATGAGATTATTTGAAAGACCAAATCTATGACTCAGTGGTATCCCTGAAAGAGATGGGGAGAATGGAAGCAATGTGGAAAATGTATTTCGGGATGTCATCCATGAGAACTTCACCAACCTAGCTAAGAGGCCAAAATTCAAATTCAAGAAATGCAGAGAACCCCTACAAGATAATTCACAAGAAGATCACCTCAAGACACATAATCTTCAGATTCTCCAAGGTCAAAATGAAAGAAAAAATGTTGAAAGCAGCTAGAGAAAAAGGACAGGTCACCTACAAAGGGAAGCCCAACAAACTTAACAGTGGGCCTCTCAGCAGAAACCCTGCAAGCCAGAAGAGATTGGGGGCCTATATTCAACCTTCTTAAAGAAAAGAAATTCCAGCCAAGAATTTCATATCCAGCCAAACTAAGCTTCATAAGTGAAGGAGAAATAAGATCCTTTCCTTTTCTTTTTGAGATGGAGTCTTGCTCTGTTGCCCAGGCTGGAGTGCAGTGACATGATCTCAGCTCGCTGCAAGCTCTGCCTCCCGAGTTCACGCCATTTCTCCTGCCTCAGCCTCCCAAGTAGCTGGGACTACAGGTGCCCACCACCACGCCTGGCTAATTTTTTTTTTGTATTTTTTAGTAGAGATGGGTTTTCACCATGTTAGCCAGGATGGTCTCGATCTCCTGACCTCATGATCCACCCGCCTCGGCCTCCCAAGGTGCTGGGAATACAGGCGTGAGCCACCGCACCTGGCCAAGATCCTTTTCAGACAAACAAATGCTGAGGGAATTTGTTACCAACAGACCTGCCTTAAAAGAGGTCCTGAAAGAAGCACTACATATATAAAGGAAACAGCATTAGCAGCCACTACAAAAACACACTGAACTACACAGACCAATGACACTATAAAGTAACCACACAAGCAAGTCTGCATAATAACCAGCTAACAACATTACAACAGGATCAATTCCACACATATCAATACTAACCTTGAATCTAAATGAGCTAAATGCCCTCAATTAAAAGGCACAGAGTGGCAAGTTGAATAAAGAAGCACAACCCATTGGTATGCTATTTTCAAGAGGCCCATCTTACATGAAGTGACATACATAGCCTCAAAATAAACGGATGAAGAAAAATGTATCAAGAAAATGGAAAACAGAAAAAAATAGGAGTTGTAATCCTAGTTTTTGATGAAACAGACCTTAAACCAACAAAGGTCGAAAAAGACAAAGAAGGGCATTACATAATGGTAGATGGTTCAATTCAACAAGATCTAACTATCCTAAATATATTTGCATCCAACACAGGAGCACTCAGATTCATACATAAGATTTTAGCGGCCGTCAAAGAGACTTAGACTCTCACACTATAATAGTAGGAGGCTTCAACACCCCACTTACACTATTAAATACATCATCAATGCAGAAAATTAACAGGACATTTAGGACCTGAACTCAGCACTGGACCAAATGAATGTGATAGACATCTACAGAACACTCCACTAGAACAACAACAGAATATATATTCTTCTCATCGCCACATGGCACATAATCTAAAATCAACCACATGACTGGACATTAAAAACATCTTCAACAGACACAAAAGAAATGAAATCATACCAATCATTATCTCAGACCACAGTGCAATAAAATTAGAAATCAAGACTAAGAAAATGACTGAAAACCATACATTTACATGCAAATTAAACAACCTGCTCCTGAATGGCTTTTGGGCAAATAATGAAATTAAGGCAGAAATCAATTTCTTTGAAACTAGTAAGAGCAAAGATCCAAAATACCAGAATCTCTGGAATACAGCTAACACAATGTTAAAGTGCACATTTACAGTACTAAATGTCCACATTGGACGGATCATGAGGTCAGGAATTCAAGAGCAGCCTGGCCAACATGTTGAAACCCCATCTCTACTAAAAATACAAAAATTAGCTGGGCATGATGGTACATTCCTATATTCCCAGCTACTCAGGAGGCTGAGGAATTAGAATTGCTTGAACCAGGACCTGGAAGATGGAGGTTGCAGTGAGCTGAGATCAAGCCACTGCACTCCAGCCTGGGTTATAGAGAGAGACTCTGTCAAAAAAAAAAAAAACCCCAGAAATATCTCAAAATAACAACCTAATATTACAACTAAAAGAACTAGTGATGCAAGAGCCATCCAACCCCAAAGCTAGCAGAAGACAAGAAATAACAAAAATCAGAGCTGAACTGAAAGAGACTGAGACATAAGAAAACCATTCAAAAGATCAACAAATTCAGAAGCTGGTTTTTTGAAAAATAAAATAAAATAAAATAGACCACTAGCTAGATTAACACAAGACAAAAGAGAGAAGATTCAAATAAACACAATTATAACTGGTAAAGGGAACGTTACCCCTGACCCCATAGAAATATAAATAACCATCAGAAGCTACTAGGAACACCTCTATGAACACAAACTAGAAAATCTATAAGAAATGGACACATACACCTTCCCAAGACTAATCCAGGAATAAATTGAATCCATGAATAGACCAATAATGACATGCAAAATTGAATCAGTCTACCAAGCAAAAAAAGCTCAGAATTAATTCACAGCCAAATTCTACCAGATATATAAAGAAGGACTTGGTACCATTCCTACTGAAACTAAGCAAAAAAATTGAGGAGGGACTCCTCCCTAACTCATTTTACAAGGCCAACATCATCCTGATATCCAAACCTGGCAGAGACACAACAAAAAAAGAAAACTTCAGGCCAATATTCCTGATGAACGCTGATGCAAAAATATGCAACAATATACTGACAAACTGACTCCAGCAGCACATCAAAAAGATAATCCAATATGATCAAGTAGGCTTCATTCCTGGGATGCTGGTTCAACATATGCAAATTACAAATGTGATTCATCATATAAACAGAACTAAAGACAAAAACCCCATGATTATCTTAATAGGTGAAGAAATGGCTTTTGATAAAATTCTACATCCCTTCATGCTAAAAACCTCAATAAACTAGGTATTGATGGAACATAGCTCAAAATAATGAGATCCATCTATTACAAACCTACAGCCAACATCATACTGAATGGACAAAAGCTACAATCATTCCCCTGGAAAACTAGCACAAGACAAGGGTGCCCACTCTCACCACTCTTATCCAACATAGTATTGGAAGTCCTGGCCAGGGCAATCAGGAAAAAGAAAGAATTAAAGGCATCCAATAGTAAGAGAGGGGGTTGAACTATTTCTGTTTGCAGACAGCATTATTTTGTATCTAGAAAAACCCATAGCCTCGATCCAAAAGCTCCTTCTGCTAATAAGCAACTTCAACAGTTTCAGGATACAAAATCAACATAAAAAAGACTAGCATTCCTGTACGCCAACAACAGCCAAGCTGAGAGCCAAATCAGGAATTCAATCCCATTCATAGTTGCCACAAAAAGAAAAAAATGCCTAGGAATATAGCTAACCAGGGAGGTGAAAGACCTCTACAATGAGAATTACGAAACATTGCTCAAAGAAATCAGAGATGACACAAACAAATGAAAAAACCTTCCATGCTTATGGATAGGAAGAATCAGTATCATTAAAATGGTTATGCTGCCCAAAGCAATGCTATTCCTATCAAATTACTAATGACATTCTTCACAGAACTATGAAAAATATTTAAAATTTATATGGAACCTGAATAGAGCCCAAATAGACAAGGCAACCCTAAGCAAAAGGAAAAAAAATAGGGGCATCATGTTACCGGACTTCAAAGTATACTACAGAACTACAGTAACTGAAACAGCATGGTAAATAGACAACAGAAACAGATACATAGACCAAGGGAACAAAACAGAACAGAGAACCCAGAAATAAGGACACACACTTACAATTATTTGATCTTCAACAAAGCTGACAAAAATAAGCAATAAGGAAAGGAGTCTCTATTCAATAAATGGTGCTGGGATAACTGGCTACCCATATGAAGAAGATTGAAACTGGACTCTTTCCTTTCACCATATACAAAAATTAACTCAAGATGGATTAAAGACTTAAATGTAAAACCCAAAACTATAAAAACCCTAGAAGAAAATCTAGGCAATACTAGTCAGGATGTGGGCACGAGCAAATATTTTGTGATGAAAACATCAAAAACAATAGCAACAAAAGCAAAAATTGACAAGTGGGATCCAATTAAACTAAACAGCTCTGCACAGCAAAAGAAACTATCATTGGAGTGAACAGACAACCTACAGAATGGGAAAACATTTTGCAGTCTACTCATCTGACAAAGGTCTAATATCCAGAATCTACAAGAAACTTAAACAAATTTATAAGAATAAAACAACCCATTAAAAAGTGGCCAAAGGACATGAACAGCCACTTATCAAAATAAGACATACATATGGCCAACAAGCATATGAAAAAAGAAAAGCTCAATATCACTGATCATTAGAGAAATGCAAATCAAAACCACAATGAAATACTATGTCACGTCAGTCAGAATAGCTATTGTTAAAAAGTCAAAAAATAGCAGATGCTGGCAAGGTTGCAGAGAAAAAGGTATGCTTTTACACTGTTGGTGGGAGTGTAAATTAGTTCAACCATTGTAAAAAGCAATGTGGCAGTTCCTCAAAGTGCTAAAACAGAACTACAATTTGACCCAGAAATCCCACTACTAGGTATATACCTAAAAGAATATAAATCATTCTATCATAAAGATGCATGCAAGCATATGTTCATTGCAGCACTATACACAATAGCAAGGGCATGGAATCAACCTAAATGCCCATCAATGGTAGACTGGACATAGAAAATGTAGTACATGTATACCATAGAATACTGTGCAGCATAAAAAAAATGAGATCATGTCTTTTACGGGAACATGGTTGGAGCTGGAGACTATTATCCTCAGCAAACTAATGCAGGAATAGAAAACCAAATACTACATGCTCTCACTTACAAGTGTGAGCTAAATAATGAGAACACACGGACACAAGAGGGGAACAGCAGACACTGGGGCCTACTTGAGGGTGGACGGTGGAGGGATGGAGAGGATCAGAAAAAATAACTATTGAGTACTGGGCTTAGTATCCGGGTAATAAAATAATCTGTACAACAAACCCCCATGACATAAGTTTATATAACAGACCTATACATGTACCCCTGAACCTAAAATAAAAGTTTTTTTTTTTAAAAGCCCAATTATCTTAAAAAAAAAACCCTCTCCCTTTTTTACTCTCCCCCTATATTTTGAATTTTTGATGTCATAATTTACACATTTTAATATTGCATATCTCTAAAATTATTGTAGTTATCATTTTTAATAGTTTGCTCTTTTAACCTTTATACTAGAGATATAAATAAATTACAGATCACTGTTATAATATTAGAGTATTCTAAATTTGACTGTGTACTTACTTTTGCCAGTAGGTTTTATACTTTCAGATGTTTCTGTGTTAATAGTGTCCTTTTCTTACAGCTCGAAGAACTTCTTTTGGCATTTCTTTTAAGACAGGTCTGGTGGTAGTGAACTCCCTCAGCTTTTGTTTGTCTGGGAAAGTCTTTATCTCCCCTTCATTTCTGGTGGATAGCTTTGCGGGATACAGCATACTTGCTTGGCATTTATTTCTCTTCAACACTTTGAATATATCATCCCACTGGTCTGTAAGGTTTCTGCTATGTAGTCTGCTTCTAGGCATATTGGATATCCCTTGCATGTTATTTTCTTCATTTATCTTCCTGCTTTCAGGCTCCTTTTTTCATCTTCAAGCTTTGAGGGTTTGATTATATGTCATGGGGTACAATATGCCTTGGGGTAGGAGTAGTCTTATTTGATTTGAATCAGGTTTTTGACCTTTCTTTACCTGAACATTTATTTTTCTCCAGGTTTTGAAGGTTTTCTGCTATAGCTTCTTTAAATAAATTTTCTACCCCCTTTGTCTTTCTCTATTTCCTTTTTAACTCAAAATAACTCAGACCTTTGCTTTTTTGATGCTGCTGCATAAATCCTGTAAGCTTTCTTTATTCCCTTTCATTCATTGTTCTTTTTTCTCCTATAACTATGTATTTTCAACAACCTGTCTACAAGTTCACAGATTCTTCTGCTTAATTAATTCTGCTCTAGATGCTTTCTATTGCATTTTTCTTTTTGTTTATTGTATCTTTAAGCTCCAGAATTTCAGTTTATTTTTTTTTATTATTTCAGTCTCTCTGTTAAATTGTTCAGTGTGGTCATTTACTGTTTTCCTAATTTTGTTTAATTGTTTCTCTGTAGTTTATTGAAGTTTGCTGGGCTTCATTAAAATAGTATTTTTAATCTTTGTCAAGTGGTTCATACGTTTCCATCTTTTTGGGGTTGGTCACTGGAACTTTATTTTGTCACTTTGATATTGGTCTTTGTTTTGTTTTGTTTTTTCATGTTTCTCTGATTGTTCTTGATTCTTGTGGTCATGCATAGGTGTCTGCACATTGAAGAAGTACTTATTTCTGTCTTCACAGTTTGGCTTTGTCTGGGAATGCCCTTCACAGAATGCCTGTGATTGCAGAGATTCTGGGTAGGTCTCTAGCATGTTTGCTGAGTCTGTGATTACTGCAACTGTTGCAGTGCTAGGGAGTACCCTAAGCCCAGAACTGCTGTGGTTGGCACAATGCTGAGTTGGAATTGTCTGGCTGCTGAGGCTGGCATAGCATGTGGCACAGCCAAAGTCTACAGCTGCTGAGGCCTGCCTGGTGCCGAAGTCTTTCTGAGATCCAAGGCCATTGTAGTCAGCCAGCTGTGGTACAGGCCAGAGATTGAATCCATTTCACGGGGACTATGGGTTCCCACCTGACACTGGGGCTCAGTCCAGGGTATAAGACTGCATTTAGGGACGATGAGGGTCTGCCTGGTGCTGGGTTTTTCTGTGGTAGTCTCAGTGTTGGGGACCAAGGCAAAGTTCGATGTTCACTTTCCTCTCTTTCTCCTAAGGGAATGGTATCTCTCTGTGTGCCGTGTTGCCTGGGATTGGGGAAAAGATGACACAGGTAATATAAAGCTGTTCCTTCTACCCTCTTCAGTGTGTCTTTTTTTATTATTATGCTATAGCCATATAGCTCTTGTAAAGGTATTTTTTGTGTGTGGATAGTTGTTTAAGTGGATGCTTCTGCAGGACAATGATTGCTGGAGAGTTCTATTCTGCCATCCTGCTCTGTCCTTTCCAATACTTTTTTGAAAATCAGATCAGGTAATAAATTTAGTAGAAAGTGAAATCTTCTGCATACGTGGGGCAGAGAGGGAGAAGAATCTAGGTATTTAAGAGAATGAAATATTGCAAGAATTAAAATAAATTTCAATAGTAACTTTTAAAGGACTTCTCAGACTTAAATTGTTGCTTTTCTTTTCCCTAAAACCCTTTGGTATAGGACCAGAATAGAATGTACAGATGGGTGCCTAATGTGTGTTTTTAACGAGATTTATATTGATGATGATAAATATGCTATTTTATGAAAACATATGGGATAGGTACTAAAGCGTGGCAAGGGGTGTTTTAAACAATTATTAGCAATTTAGATAGTAATCTCAAGGACAATTTAAAATTTATGTTTTTATTATTGTATAAAAAGGATTTAAAGGCAACAATGAAGACAGTGTCATCTCTCTACAAGGACACAGATGTGCATGTGTTTTCTTTTGCTTCTTTGTAAAGAGGTCATTAAACAATAGATTTTGCAAACTCCAAAAAGGTTTAAAATGCTTATTCTACAAAAAAGTTTGACATATTGAGCCTGAAAAGCAACTAATTCCTAGACAAGTGGGTTTAATATGAATAAATATTTGTGGCTCAATGCTCACTTAGGCTTGTTACAAAATGTGGAAGTAACTAAATATTATTGCAAGTTTTGCTGTGGTGTATTACGGTAAAGCCTCATGCAAACCAAAGATGAATACATTAGGTAAAATAATTTTAAGTCCATGAAATTGATTTTATTAACAAGTTTTTCAGTACTAATATTATGAAAATTGATAATAATGAAAAATATGAAGTCAGTACCTTGGACTTTGAATCTTATAGGACATGCCTTAGGGCTTCTTCTGTTAGCTCTGAAAGTTCACAAACTACTTACTTGCCTCTACACAAAACATAGCAAAAGAATTGGAAACATGTGAGTCCATGTATTCATTCGTTCATTTGAACATTCAGTTATTCATTTATTTAAAATCCATTCATGTTGGGTGCAGTGGCTCATGCCTGTAATCCCAGCACTTTGGGAGGCTGAGGCCTCCGTGGTGGATATGTGCCACATTTTCTTAATCTAGTCTATCATTGACGGACATTTGTGTTGGTTCCAAGTCTTTGCTATTGTGAATAGTGCCACAATAAACATATATGTGCATGTGTCTTTATAGTAGCATATAGGAGGATCACGAGGTCACCCGGCTAACACGGTGAAACCCTGTCGACTAAAATTACAAAAAAATTAGCTGGGCATGAGGGCGGGTGCCTGTAATCCCAGCTACTCTGGAGGCTGAGGCAGAAGAATCATTTGAACCCAGGAGGCGTAGGTTGCAGTGAGCTGAGATCATGTCACTGCACTCCAGTCTGGGCAACAGGGCGAGACTCCTGTCTCAAAAAGAAAAAAAAAAATCCATTCATTCAACAAATATTTCTTCAATACCTCCTACATATCAGGTTTTTTCCCAATTTGTTTTTTTTTTTTCCTAATTTTTTTACTATTATTATACTTTAAGTTCCAGGGTACATGTGCACAAAGTGCAGGTTTGTTACATAGGTGTACATATGCCATGTTGGTTTGCTGCACCCATCAACTCGTCATTTGCATTAGGTATTTCTCTTAATGCTATCCCTCCCCCTGCACCGCACCCCACGACATGCCCCTGTGTGTGATATTCCTTGCCCTGTGTCCAAGTGTTCTCATTGTTCAATTCCCACCTATGAGTGAGGACATGCAGTGTTTGGTTTTCTGTCCTTGTGATAGTTTGCTGAGAATGATGGTTTCCAGCTTCATCCATGTCCCTGAAAAGGACATGAACCCATCCTTTTTTATGGCTGCATAGTATTCCATAGTGTATATGTGCCACATTTTCTTAATCCAGTCTATCATTGATGGACATTTGGCTTGGTTCCAAGTCTTTGCTATTGTGAATAGTGCCACAATAAACATACATGAGCATGTGTCTTTGTAGTAGCATGATTTATAATCCCTTGGGTATATACCCAGTAATGGGATGGCTGGGTCAAATGGTATTTCTCATTCTAGATCCTTGAGGAGTCACCACACTGTCTTCCACAATGGTTGAACTAATTTACACTCCCACCAACAGTATAAAAGCGTTCCTATTTCTCCACATCCTCTCCAGCATCTGTTGTGTGTTTCCTGACTTTTTAATGATCGTCATTCTAACTGGCATGAGATGGTATCTCATTATGGTTTTGATTTGCTTTCTTTGATGACTCATGATGATGAGTATTTTTTTCCTTCATTTTACGTCTGTTGGCCGCATAAATGTCTTCTTTTGAGAAGTGTCTGTTCGTATCCTTTGTTTACTTTTTGATGGGGTTGTTTTTTCTTATAAATTTGTTTAAGTTTTTTGTAGATTCTGGATATTAGCCATTTGTCAGATGGGTAGATTGCAAAAATTTTCACCCATTCTGTAGGTTGCCTGTTCACTGTGATGGTAGTTTCTTTTGCTGTGCAGAAGCTCTTTAGTTTAATTAGATCCCATTGTCTATTTTGGCTTCTGTTGCCATTGCTTTTGGTGTTTTAGTCATGAAGTCTTTGCCCATACCTATGTCCTGAATGGTATTGCTTAAGTTTTCTTCTAGGGTTTTTAGGTTTGTAGGTCTTACATTTAAGTCTTTAATCCATCGTGAATTAATTTTTGTATAAGGTGTAAGAAAGGGACACAGTTTCAGCTTTCTATCTATGGCTAGCCAGTTTTCCCAGTACCATTTGTTAAACAGGGAATTCTTTCCCGATTTCTTGTTTTTTTCAGGTTTGTTGAAGATCAGATGGTTGTAGA
Organism: Pan troglodytes; assembly: GCF_028858775.2. Lineage (NCBI taxonomy): Eukaryota > Metazoa > Chordata > Mammalia > Primates > Hominidae > Pan > Pan troglodytes. Next base: position 72,557,544 of record NC_086015.1, read on the forward strand.
TGTGTGGTGTTATTTCTGAGGCCTCTGTTCTGTTCCATTGGTCTATATATCTGTTTCGGCTCCAGTACCATGCTGTTTTGGTTACTGTAGCCTTGTAGTATAGTTTGAAGTCAGGTAGCGTGATGCCTCAAGCTTTGTTCTTTTGGCTTAGGATTGACTTGGCGATGTGGGCACTTTTTTGGTTCCATATGAACTGTAAAGTAGTTTTTTTCCAATTCTGTGAAGAAAGTCATTGGTAGCTTGATGAGGATGGCATCGAATCTATAAATTACCTTGGGCAGTATGGCTATTTTCACAATATTGATTCTTCCTATCCATGAGTATGGAACATTCTTCCATTTGTTTGTGTCCTCTTTTATTTTTTTGAGCAGTGGTTTGTAGTTCTCCTTGAAGAGGTTTTTCACATCCCTTGTTAGTTGCATTTCCAGGTATTTTATTCTCTTTGAAGCAATTGTGAATGGGAATTCACTCATGATTTGGCTCTCTGTTTGTCTGTTAATGGTGTGTAGGAATGCTTGTGATTTTTGCATGTTGATTTTGTATACTGAGACTTTGCTGAAGTTGCTTATCAGCTTAAGGAGATTTTTGGCTGAGACAATGGGGTTTTCTAAACACATAATCATGTCATCCACAAACAGAGACAATTTGATTTCCTCTTTTCCTAATTGAATACCCTTTGTTTCTTTCCCTTCCTAGATTGCCCTGGCCAGAACTTCCAACACTATGTTGAATAGGAGTGGTAAGAGAGGGCATCCTTGTCTTGTGCCAGTTTTCAAAGGGAATGCTTCCAGTTTTTGCCCATTCAGTATAATATCGGCTGTGGGTTTGTCATAAATAACTCTTATTATTTTGAGATATGTTCCATCAATACCTAGTTTATTGAGAGTTTTTAGCATGAAGGGCTGTTGAATTTTGTCAAAGGCCTTTTCTGCATCTATTGAGATAATCATGTGGTTTTTGTCATTGGTTCTGTTTATGTGATGGATTACATTTATTGATTTGCATATGTTGAACCATCCTTGCATCCCAGAGATAAAGCTGACTTGATCATGGTGGATAAGCTTTTTGATATGATGCTAGAGTCGGTTTGCCAGTATTTTATTAAGGATTTTAACATCAACGTTCATCAGGGATATTGGCCTGAAGTTTTCTTTTTTTGTTGTGTCTCTGCCAGGTTTTGGTATCAGGATGATGCTGGCCTCATAAAATGAGTTAGGGAGGATTCCCTCTTTTTCTGTTGATTGGAATAGTTTCAGAAGGAATGGGACCAGCTCCTCTTTGTACCTATGGTAGAATTCGGCTGTGAATCCATCTGGTCCTGGACTTTTTTTGGCTAGTAGGCTATTAATTATTGCCTCAATTTCTGAGACTGTTATTGGTCTATTCAGAGATTCAACTTCTTTATGGTTTAGTCTTGGGAGGGTGTATGTATGCAGGAATTTATCCATTTCTTCTAGATTTTCTGGTTTATTTGTGTACCGGTGTTTATAATATTCTCTGATGGTAATTTGTATTTCTGTGAGATCAGTGGTGATATACTCTTTATCATTTTTTATTGCATCTATTTGATTCTTCTCTCTTTTCTTCTTTATTAGTCTTGCTAGTGGTCTATTTTGTTGATCTTTTCAAAAACCCAGCTCCTAGATTCATTGATGTTTTGAAGGGTTTTTTGTGTCTCTATCTCCTTCAATTCTGCTCTGATCTCAGTTATCTCTTGCCTTCTGCTAGCTTTTGAATTTGTTTGCTCTTGCTTCTCGAGTTGTTTTAATTGTGATGTTAGAGTGTCAATTTTAGATCCTTTCTGCTTTCTCTTGTGGGCATTTAGTGCTATAAATGTCTCTCTACACACTGCTTTAAATGTGTCCCAGAGATTCTACTATGTTGTGTCTTTGTTCTCATTGGTTTCAAAGAACATCTTTATTTCTTCCTTCATTTCGTTATTTACCTAGTAGTCATTCAGGAGCAGGTTATTCAGTTTCCATGCAGTTGTGTGGTTTTGAGTGAGTTATTTAATCCTGAGTTCTAATTTGATTGCACTGTGGTCTGAGAAACAGTTTGTTGTGATTTCTGTTCTTTTACATTTGCTGAGGAGTGCTTTACTTCCAATTATGTGGTCCATTTTAGAATAAATGTGATGTGGTGCTGAGAAGAGTGTATATTCTGTTGATTTGGGGTGGAGAGTTCTGTAGATGTCTGTTAGGTCCACTTGGTGCAGAGCTGAGTTCAAGTTCTGAATATCTTTGTTAATCTTCTGTCTCATTGATCTGACTAATATTGACAGTGGGGTGTTAAAGTCTCCCATTATTATTGTGTGGGAGGCTAAGTCTCTTTGTAGGTCTCTAAGGACTTGCTTTATGAACCTGGTTGCTCCTGTATTGGGTGCATATATATTTAGGATAGTTAGCTCTTCTTGTTTAATTGATCCCTTTACCATTATGTAATGTCCTTCTTTGTCTCTTTTGTTCTTTGTTGGTTTAAAGTCTGTTTTATCAGAGCCTAGGATTGCAACCCCTGCTTTTTTTTTTTTTGCTTTCCATTTGCTTGATAGATCTTCTTCCATCCCTTTATTTTGAGCCTATATGTGTCTCTGCACGTGAGATGGGTCTCCTGAATATAGCACTGATGGGTCTTGACTCTTTATCCAATTTGCCAGTCTTATGTCTTTTAATTGGGGCTTTAGCCCATTTACATTTAAGATTAATATTGTTATGTGTGAATTTGATCCTGGCATTATGATGTTCGCTTGTTATTTTGCCCATTAACTGATTCAGTTTCCTCCTAGCATTGATGGTCTTTACAATTTGGCATGTTTTAGCAGTGGCTGCTACCAGTTGTCCCTCTCTATGTTTAGTGCTTCCTTCAGGAGCTCTTGTAAGGCAGGCCTGGTGGTGATAAAATCTCTCAGCATTTGCTTGTCTGTAAAGGATTTTATTTCTCCTTCACTTATGAAGCTTAGTTTGGCTGGATATGAAATTCTGGGTTGGAAATTCTTTTCTTTAAGAATATTGAATATTGACCTCCAGTCTCTTCTGGATTGTAGGGTTTCTGCCAAGAGATCCGCTGTTAGTCTAATGGGCTTCCCTTTGTGGGTAACCCAACCTTTCTCTCTGGCTGCCCTTAACATTTTTTCCCTCATTTCAACCTTGGTGAATCTGACAATTATTTGTCTTGGGGTTACTCTTCTCAAGGAGTATCTTTGTGGTATTCTCTGTATTTCCTGAATTTGAATGTTGAACTGCCTTGCTAGGTTGGGGAAGTTCTCCTCGATAATATCCTGAAGAGTGTTTTCCAACTTGGTTCCATTCTTCCTGCCACTTTCAGGTACACCAGTCAAATGTACATTTGGTCTTTTCACATAGTCCCATATTTCTTGGATGCTTTGTTGGTTTCTTTTTACCCTTTTTTCTCTAATCTTGTCTTCTCACTTTATTTCATTAATTTGATCTTCAATCACTGATATCTGTTCTTCCACTTGATCGAATCAGCTATTGAAGATTTTGCATGCGTCATGAAGTTCTCATGCCATGGTTTTCAGCTCCATCAGGCCATTTAATGTCTTCTCTACACTGTTTATTCTAGTTAGCCATTCGTCTAACTTTTTTTCAAGGTTTTTAGCTTCCTTGTCATGGGTTAGAACATGTTCCTTTAGCTCAGAGAAGTTTATTATTACCAACCTTCTGAAGCTTACTTCTGTCAATTCATCAAAGTCATTCTTCATCCAGTTTTGTTCCACTGCTGGTGAGGAGCTGCGATCCTTTGGAGGAGAAGAGGCACTCCGGTTTCTACAATTATCAGCTTTTCTGCTCTAGTTTCTCCCCATCTTTGTGGTTTTATCTACCTTTGGTCTTTGATGTTGGTGACCTAAGATGAGGTTTTGATGTGGATGTCCTTTTTGTTGATGTTGAAGCTATTTCTTTCTGTTTGTTAGTTTTTCTTCTAACAGTCAGGTCCCTCAGCTGCAGGTCTGTTGGAGTTTGCTGGAGGTCCACTCCAGACCCTGTTTGCCTGGGTATCACCAGTGGAGGCTGCAGAACAGCAAATATTGCTGCCTGATCCTTCCTCTGTAAGTTTCATCCCATAGGGGCACCCACCTGTACGAGGTGTCTGTCAGCCCCTACTGGAAGGTGTCTCCCAGTTAGACTACACAGGGGTCAGGTACCCACTTGAGGAGGTAGTCTGTCCATTTTCAGAGCTCAAACACCATGCTGGGAGAACCACTGCTCTATTCCAAGCTGTCAGACAGGGACATTTAAGTCTGCGGAAGTTGTCTGCTGCCTTTTGTTCAGCTAAGTGCTGCCCACAGAGGTGGAGTCTGTAGAGGCAGTAGGCCTTGCTGAGCTGAGGTGGGCTCTGCCCAGTTTGAGCTTCCTGGCTGCTTTGTTTACCTACTTAAGCCTCGGCAATGGCGGATACCCCTCCCCCTGCCAGGCTGCAGCCTTGCAGGTTGATTTCAGACTGCTGCACTATCAGTGAGCAAGGCTCCATGGGTGTGGGACCTACTGAGCTAGGCATAGGAGAGAATCTCCTGGTCTGCCAGTTGCTAAGACCATGGGAAAAGTGCAGTATTTGGGCAGAAGTGTACCAGTTTTCCAAGTACAGTCTGTCACAGCTTCCCTTTGCTAGGAAAGGGAAATCCCCCAACCCCTTATGCTTCCCGGGTGAGGTGATGCCCCGCCTTGCTTCAGCTCACCCTCCATGGGCTGCACCCACTGCCCAACCAGTCCCAATGAGATGCACCAGTTACCTCAGTTGGAAATGCAGAAATCACCTGTCTTCTGCTTCAATCATGCTAGGAGCTACAAATCATAGCTGTTACTATTCAGCCATCTTAGAATGAAAAAAAACCCCTAATTTCTTTTTACCCACAAATTTAAGGAATACACATCCTGAAAACATAATTCAAACCTCATCAATCATTTTGAAATTCAAAATAATTCAATAACTTTTTTAAAATTCAAAATAGTTTTAAAGCATCTAAAGGCAAAAACTAGTCTTCCTCATTTTTCCCAATGTCATTGCCTTTGCCATAACTAAAAAAATATCTGGATCAGGAGTCAATAACCTGAAGGACCGAAGGCTGGATTTTGTTTTTGCACATTATGTCAAATAAATTTTTCTTTTTCCATTTAAAAGTTTTGTTTTAAAAAGAAGAAAAATAAGATATTCAACAGAGACCAACATGTGGCCTACGAAGCCTAAAATATTTATAGTCTGGCCCTTTACAGAAAACAATTTTGACCACTGGTGTAGACTTCTAGACCCTTTTCTGGGTATGCATCTATACACACACACACTTACAGAAATCTGTAGTTTGTTTTTTGATTTATTTATAGATGTAAGATTTTATTTGTTCAGTGTCCTGTGAGGTGCTTTACTTAATAGTGTATTTGTATATATGTATATAGCATATTTGTAGATAGTTTCATGTCAGTATTTTTTTTTTTTTTTGAGATGGAGTCTCACTCTGTTGCCAGACTGGAGTGCAGTGGCACAATTTTGGCTCACTGCAACCTCCGACTACCTGGTTCAAGTGATTCTCCTGCCTCAGCCTCCCGAGCAGCTAGGATTATGGGTGTACACCACCAGGTTCAGCTAATTTTTGTATTTTTAGTAGAGATGGGGTTTCACCATGTTGGCCAGGCTGGTTTCAATCTCCTGACCTTGTGATCTGCCCACCTCGGCCTCCCAAAGCGCTGGGATTACAGGCATGAGCCACTGCACCCAGCCTCATGTATTTTTATGTCAACTGCTTATTTTTTACCTCCTAAGTAGCAGTTTATACATATGTTTCCTGCCTCTATAAAGCCATTGCCCCTCCCCACTTTGGAGCAACATCTCTGAAAAATCTTCCACACACATTTTCAGTTTAGTTCTCAGCTGTGTGCCTCTGTCTTCCATTTTAAATATTCATCCATTCATTTATTCTTTCTAAAAATATTTATTGGCACATACTATGTGCCAGGTACTCTTCTAGACCCTGAGGATTCAGTGTTTTTTTTTTTTTTTAAAAAAGACCAAAATTCCTGCCCTTGTAGAGCTTACTTTCTAGTAGGAGAAACAGATGACAAATAGAATTACTAATAATACATGAAATGTAATTGGAGGAAAAGAAAGGCAATATGAAGTGACAGTTGGTAAGGGTTGAAATTTTAGGTCAGGTGTCATACATAGCCTCAGTGAGAAAGTGACTTCTGAGAAAAGATCCTGAGGAAATGAGGGTGCTAGCCATTAGAATATCTGAGGGAGAACACTATGGACACGTGCAAAGGCCTCAAGGTACATGCATGCCTGGTGAACCTGAGGAAGACAAAAGATAGCAGGAAGATCAATATGGCAGAAGCAGAGTGAATGAGGAAAAGAGTAGTGGAAAGGGAAGTTAGAAAGGGAAGGAGGACCCACAGTTTATGGGACCAGTGGGTTACATTAAGGACTTTGGTTTTTACTCCAAGTAAGGGATGAGAACCTTGGGAGGATATTGAGTAGAAGAGTGATATGATCTGATTTCCTTTCAATAAAATCACTCTGGCTGCTTTGTTGAAAATAGATCAAAGGGGCAGAAGGACAGAAGTAGATGCAACTAGACAAGTTAGGAAGTTGTGATGGCAATCCAGGTGAGACATGATGGTGGCACAGAAGAGAGGGGTGGACATAGAAGGAGTAAGAAATGGACACTATAAAAAGTACACAAGAGGGGAAAGCCACTCTTGAGATTGAGGCATATTGATCAATAGGTAACTCCCTCTTGTTTCAAAAATGATGAAAATGTGTTACAAGTAGAACCTTCAGATCTCAGGGAATGGCCAAGGTCAGCCTAGCAAATAAATCTTAGTGTCTGAGATCAATCTTACACAGAACAAACACCCTTAAGGTAAGGGTTCATTCATTATTTTAAGATCAAGACCATGTTCTCATGAAGTGTCATCTTAGAAGTTTAGTTGTAGATCTCACTGTAAAACCAGTCAAGCTGAGAGAAGAAAATTACATTTCTCTTTGCAACTGCTCCAAGAAAGAGTCTAATCATACCTGCATTTTTAAACAGAAAAATAGAGAGTCTGAGTCTAGGCAAAAGAACAAAGAAGTTTCCAGAGAGCAGGGATTTTTGGCAGCAGACGTGAGGTGAGTGAGAACAGACCCTAAGGAAACAACCAGCTGTGGTCATACCAGGCTCTTTGTCAGTCCCCTGGAGGCTGATTTTCAGCAGACTGGGACAGCTCTACTGGTCTCTCAGGAGTCTTGTTGACTCCCTGCAGCTATCAATGGAGGCCATATATCAGTATCTCTCTGCTTCTCAAATGAGAGAAGCATTTTTCTTTTCGTTATCCCTGCAAATCCCAGAAAATTGAGGTAAGGTCTGGAGAGTTGAAATGCCTTCTCAGAGGCATAGTGCCAGGGATTAGTTCTAACTCAAGAGTCTCAGAGACAGTGAGACAGGGGATGGAAAGGAAGAGGAGAGAATCTGAAACCCAGATGGTCTTATGACTTTGTTAAAGCTTTCCCTACCTTTGCATCGTAATTATGTTGGATATGCAAACTGGGATTCGCATATGCTAAGGTATATAAAATCATTATTTCTTTAATGAGACACACAGTGAGTTTGGAAGATGTCAGGACAATGTTGTTTAATTCCTGGCTCCAAGGAAAAGAGGAAGCCCAAGATATGTTTCAACCTTTGGAAGAAAAAAACTCTACTACTAATACTGTTATATTGATTGGTTCTTTTGATGACAACTGGCAGGAAAATGATAAAAACTGACTCAAAATAGAATGTATTGGCTCATCTAGCTGTAAAATCTAAAAATGGACCCATGGCATAATCAAGACATTTACACACTGGGCATAGCAGATTCCAGGGGGCTCAGATGATAGTGGTTGCCTTTCTTTCTCTAATTTTCCATTCTACTTCCAATATGTGTTGGACTCATTTTATTCTCCTGTCATGTAATTGGAAAGATGACAACCAGAAGTCCCATGTATACATCATTTTTCTTATAATTTGTTATCCAAACATAAGAGGATACACCTCCATAGTTCCAGCAGAAAGGTCCAAAGAGAACTTTGGCTTATCTAGGTTAAATATCTATTGCCACACCTGTCGCTGCAGCCAGAGGGGTGGGGTTTGTTAGCCAGAACTGGATTACATGCTCATCCTTGGGCTCAGGGAGCAAGAGCAGCCACCCACGAAACCATTCAGAAAGTGGGAGGGATAATTCTCCAAAGAAAGTAGAATTAAGGAGTAAAAATATATGTCTGCTATAATCATATTTCTTGTTTCTAGGAGGAACATATCTTCTTAGAATACCCACATTTTTGTGTTTCCAAACAAAGTATGTGTACATATTAGTAGCACAACTTTCAAGCTAGTATTTTAAACTTCTTATTGAAGTGTAATATGCATACACACACACAGTAACTCCACATTTATCAGGGTACAGTTTGATGAATTACGTGGTAGTATTACATTTCTTCTCATAAGGTTGAGAAGTGTTTCCTATCTTCAAAAACAGCTATACAGGCTATAGCTTAAAGGAGACAATAGTTTGGTGGAAATATATGGATGAAATATTCAAGAAGGTAGATTTGAGGAGCAGGACAATGGGAACTAAATGTCTGCAGCTCATGGACTATCAAAGCTTAAAGGCAAGCTGGCCCTGTAACTTACCAAGCATGGTTTTCCACCAGTTGTGTTTGGCTTTGGGTCTAGCTCATGTATGACAGTCCTGGTCACCAAGTATTTATTGAGTTGAACCATTGGCTTAATAAGAGAAAAGCTCCAGGCAACTGGTTATCTACAGGTGTATGGGGAAATGCTACCAAAAAGCTAAGTCTGTTCTGGAGTGGCCAGCTTACATGTCCATCATATAGTAGTACCTACATACCTGTGGTTTTGCTTTCTATGGTCTAAAAATATTAAATGAAAAAATTCCAGAAATAAACAATTCATAAGTTTTCAATCATGTACCACTCTGAGTAGTGTGATGAAATCTCATTGTCTCACTCTGTCCTTCCTGGGACATGAGTTCCCCTTTGTCCAGTTTCTCCATGCTATATCCCTACCTGCCCATTAGTCATTGACATTATTCACTCCCAACATCCAATAATTGACATCGTCATGGCTCAGTGATCCAGGATCACCTAAAACAGATGATCCTCCTTCTGACGTATCATCAGAAGGTCAATAGTAGCCTAACAGTCCATCACAATGCCTATGTCGTTCATCTCACTTCATCTCATCACATAGGCATTGTGTCATCTCACATCATCACAAGAAGGGTGACTACAGTACAATAAGATATTTTGGGAGAGAGACCACATTAACATAGCTTTTATTACAGTATATTGTTATAATTGTTATATTTTATTATTATTTATTGTTGTTAATCTCTTAGTGGGCCTAATTTTTAAATTAAACTTTATCATAGTTATGTATGTATAGGAAAAAATATAGTATATCTGGGTTTTGTATGATATGTGATTTCAGGAATCCACTAGGGATGTTGAAATGTATCCCCAGGAGGTTAGCGGGGATTACTATACACATATCATTAGATGGCTTCATCCAGCTCTTTTATTATTAACTAGGGTCTTAGGAGCCCTTTCTTACTGTTAGTCTAGAGATTAATTTCCCACTCCAATGTGGTGGATATCTCAGTTTTGCCCCTCTATGTCTACTCACCACCCATCTCTGCCTCAAGACTGACTTGTATGTATGACATCATCAGGTTTCCTTACTTTCTGCCTGTCATTTGGGTTCAGCCAATGGAGAACATGTGTAGGAAATTAGAAGGAGGGAGACAAGGGAAGTCAAGGTATTAATTTCCCAAGTCCCTCCTGTAGGGCTGCCTTGAGATATAATGGACCAAATGCTGTCTATTAGCTAACTCTTGACTAGAGAAGCTAACATTTCCCAGCTCTCAAAGTCCATAATTCCATATTTCTCCTTTTTTCCCCTATTTATTTATTTTTCATCTTATCCTACCTGTTTCAGTTTTAGGCATCACAAGTGTCTTCCCCTGCCTTTGAAGTCACCCCTCAATTTCTTTTGGTCTCATGTTATCAACCTCATATTCCTTTTTATTTTTATTTTTATTTTAAGTTCTGGGGTACATATGCAGGACGTGCAGGTTTGTTACATAGGTAAACGTATGTCATGATGGTTTGCTTCATCTGTCAACCCATCACCTAGGTATTAAGCCCAGTATACATTATCTATTTTTCCTAATTCTCTCCCTCCCCCACCTTACTCCCTGACAGGCCCCAGTATGTAATCAACCCCAGATTCTAGAATGTCTTTTCTTGTTCTGATATCTGGGATGTGGAAATTTTTTATGTTCAAGGGTATGTAACTGAAGGTGTGCTAATCTCCTTAATAATCTCTTATAAAGGATGTTTCATATGATTATCACAACCTGAAGTCTTCCCCAATCTCCTATCTCATCCACTCCACAAAAGGTACCAGAGTTGATATCACAACATCTTCTGCACCCAGCAAGGCATGTGTTTTCTCTGATGCCATTTTAGAACGCAAAAGCTTATTATATTTATTTCTGATACCAAGACAAACAAATCTTTGACATCAGCAACAGTTATGATAGGGTTCATTTCTACCCAACAAACTTAACTGGCTGTATTTTTAGAATGCCAACATCCACAGCGCTTCACTGGCTCATCAATGGCTATTAGTTCATCTGTCGAATGGAGAGGAGGGCATAAATTCATAGCAATAAAGACATTCGGTGGTTAAATAGTCTCTAGCATATGTGACTGCTAGATTGAAGAATGAACTTGCAGAGAAACTATTATACTGGAAACTTGCTCTGGTACAGTTCAAGAAGAAATAACATTAATAGATAGAGTGAGAGTACTTTATGGAGCCTAATTTCGTCTCTAAGGACCCAAGGACCTCATTAGTATATGCCTTCACTTATGAAATGGCTTGGAAGAGACAGAAGTGAAAAATTACGCGGTAGGTAAAACAGTAACCCCTGGCATCAGAAAGACTTGGACTTGAATCCTCTCTCTGCTCCTTGCTAGCTAGTTGACCTTGGGCTAGCCACTTAACCTTTTTAAGTACACATTCTCTTCTGTCTCTTGGATCTAATAATACACCGAGGTATAAGATTCTTGGGGTCATTAAATTAGATAACCTTTGAAAAGCAGTTATTACAGTGCCAGACACAAACTAAGCACTCAAGAAATACTTGCATTTTGTTTCTGAAGCTAGGGTCTGAAATATATGTCTGCTATAGTCATGTTTCTAAATTCTAGGAGGAACATATCTTCTTAGAATACCCCTATTTTTGTGTTTCCAAACCATACATGTGTACATATTGGTAGCATCACTTTCAAGCTAATATTTTAAACTTCTTATTGAAATGTAATATGTATACATACACACAGATAACTGCACATTTATCAGTGAGCAGCTTGATGAATTATGTGGTAGTATTACATTTCTTCTCATAAGGTTAAAAAGTGTTTCCCATGTTCAAAAACAGCTATATAGGCTAGCATAAAGGAGACAATAGTTTGGTGGAAATGTATTGTTTCTGAAGATAGGGTCCTATTTTATTTCTGAAGATAGGGTCTTGCTCCATCACTCAGGTTGGAGTGCAGTGGCATGATCATAGCTCACTGTAGCCTCGAAACCCCAGGCTCCAGTGATCCTTCTGCCTCAGCCTCCCATGTAGCTGGGACGAAAGACAGGAACCACTGCACCTAGCCCAATACGTTAATTTAGATAATGGAATTTTGATGATAATGATCACTTGCAAGACCAATGGGTATTTAACATTATTTCCCTCAAACAAGCTTCTCCATCCCTAGACTCTTTATGAACAAAAGAGCCATGTCTCTAAATACCCAAGTTCATCGTGGCTCTCACTCTTTTAAAGATTGCTCCTGCCTTTCTAGTCAACAGAGTAGAGTTTAAACTCCTTAAGATAGTATATAAGGTATTCACAACTTGTTCCAGTCTCACCTCTTCAGCCTCATATCTGGCTTCTTTGCATCCTCCATGTCTTACTGCCGCCAGAGCAAAATTTTCACTGTACGCCACCTGGTCATAATATCATGCCGTGCATATACTCTTCCCTTTGCCTGGAATGTCCCTCAAGGCTCTGGCCAAGGGTCACCTTAGTAGCTTATATTTATTAAGTGCGTGTTGTGTGCCCAGCATGGTGATGATCAACACTCTATGATGTAGTATTATTCAGCACAAGAAGGAATCTAAGGCTTGGCAATATGGAGCTCAACAAAGTGATACATATTCAAGGATTTATGTCCATGAAGTGGCAGAGAAATCAAGGTGCTCTGGCTCCAAAGTTGCTATATTTATTTCCTATCAAGCTGTGACAAATCATCACAAATGTAGTACCTTAAAACAACACAAACCTATTATCTTACAGTTCTAAAAGTCAGAAGTCCAAAATGAATTATACTGGGCTATAATAAAGGCGCTGGCAAGACTGCCTTCCTTCTGGAGTTCTAGGGGATAATCTGTTTTCTTGACTTTTCCAGCTGCTAGAGGCTGCCCACATTCCTTCACTCATGGCCCTTTCCTCTACTTCCAAAGCCAGCAGCATTGCATCTCAAATGTTTCTTTTTCTTTCTCTCATTCCTTCTCCCACCCTCTTCCTTTCCCTTCCTTTCTCTTCCTCTCTATGACTTTGCTTCCATCATCAGATCTCCTTCTCTAACTTTGACCTTCTTGCCTCCCTCTTATAAGGATGTGTGTTATTACCTTGGGCCCACCTGGATAATTCAAGATAATCCCAGTGTTCTTTATGTATTTACATCTGCAAAGTCCTTTTCACCATGTAAGGTAACATATTCACAAATTCCCAGGATTGGGACACCGATCTCTTTGAGGAGTCTACTACATTAATTCTCTTGACTTCTATATTATTTCGTCAACTTTCTCTGGGAAAGTTGCCTTCTCTAAATTTTCCATGAAAATTTCCACAGACAAGTAGCTACCCGTTTCCTTGGATTCCTCCCATAGCTCTTTATTCATACTTCTTTTGTACTCACCATATTGTACTGAAATTAATACTTCATATTTCTGGCTCCCCCCAATTGAATGTGAGCTCCTCTGGGGCAAAACTCTTCAGCACCCAGCCTAGAACAGGAATTCACAGGGAGCATTTACTGAAATCTGGGTAGACAAGTGGATGGATGGAAGGATGAAATGTGTAAAAATCATGGTCATCCCTAAGATGATGGCCTTAATAGCCATTTTAAACAAATACATTAATTTAGCCAAAAAGATGTTACCAAAGTTTATACATGTCAGGAGTGAAAACTGTTCTGCAAGAAGTGAGCATGACTCTTCCTGTTGATGCTTGATTTCTTAATTCAGGCAAGACTCAGATGCTATCTGCCTACTAACTGCTGGGCCCCAGGGTCATAAAGATAAATTACAGTCTTACCACTGAGTAACTGACATTTTTAAGCGCAAACATATATGAACTCAACAATTATACAATAGTAATATATGCTACTCTCACATGTGGGAGAACCATTTGTCAGGTCTTGTTGGAAGCCACACAGACTCTTTGCAAAACCGTGCTTCTGTTAAAGAGAGAGAGAAAGAAACAGAGTGGGGTGGGGAAGGGAGGAAGAGAGAGAAACCTGTGTTGTTAGTGTTTCTGAGGAGGCAGAGTCTCTTAGTGATTAAAGACACTCATTAGAAAGCCAGAGACTTGGGATGAAGCCCCATCTCTGCCATACAGAGGTCATATCATTTAAATGACCTAACTCAATCTCAAACTCTTCCTCAGGGATTATGAGCTCACCTGTCCTATAGAGATTTGTGAGAAGTAGATGAGAAAATGTTTTAAAAGAGCTCAATATAACACCTAATGTATTCTTTGCATCCAAGAAATGCTAACTATAATTATTATTTTTGACAACTATTTGCCTTTCTGGATATCAGCAACAACCCATTTCTTAATGTGACATAATAATATTTCAAAGTGTTAATTGAAGTACTACTTACTACCTCCCAGTGTAGCTGCTCACCATCCATCTTTGACACCCAAATGGATGAACACGTATTGCAGAAGAGACAGTCCGCAGCTAAGTGTCACATCCTTAGCCTCCAAATGGACAAACAAGTAAAAAAAATGTTTTCTTCCTGCCCCAACACTCTACAAAAGATCCTCTGAGCTGCAGATGGACAAAAGAATTTAGATTAGAAGAGAAAAGACACAGTACCAGGGTGATTTATTCTATCATCTCTCCCTGGAATAAATCCTATGATGGAGAGGGAAAACTGCCTCACAATGGCTTTTAATTTGGGAACCTGATAATAGAAAGGATTGAACCTCTGTCTATTCTGTTTCAAACTATGGTCATTTGTAGTCATATAGAGCTGGGAGTAAGGGGTTAGGGAAGAGTAATTCTGCAACTCCTGTGGTGCTCCTAAAGATGAGTGACCACAATCAACCCTATAGGAAAGACCTGGAAGGACTGAAATTGGGCTGAAAAATCTGAATAAGCCTGGATAAAGGACCTGGAGGGTGGAGAATAACCTAAGGACCTGATTATCAAAGCTAGGGCAAAATCTTGAACATCTCAGAGGGCAGAGCAGCTAAAAGTCAATGGCCATAAGCCATGAAGGTCAAGTGCCAGCATAGAAAGTGTAGCACACTCAAGATTCATACAAGACAAATTACATATTTAAAAACTCTAGCAAAGGACCAAGATCTGGATTTGGCTCCTCAGTGGCATTGCAGAAATTGTCTTAGTCCTGAGGCATTTAAAATCAGGACTGAATTAGAGGGAAGAAGAAAATCTCAAGATGGCTTGTACGATCTTCTGAATGGTAATGAGTTTAAACCCAGAAGTAGCTTCATGAAAATCTCTAGACTGGACTGAAAAAAATCCTCAAAAAAAACTGAATTAACTCTTCTCTCAGAGGGGACCAATGAGTCAAAAAATCAAAGAGTTTTGTAGAAGTAAAGTTAATTTTTGCACAACTTAGATTGTCACTTAAGGTTCAAAACCCATCAACATTTGCCTTTCTCATTCTCTCCAGCTGTATATGGGCAATTTCACTGAATTAATCACACTTGTGACAACTGTGTTTAGAAGCACTGGAGTTGCATTTTGTATTACGTATATTCCATTAGTGGGGCCATGGGTACTGAGTTACTGAAAAGATTAGCTGCAAGGTTGTGAGATTTAATATATAGTTCTTGCTTAGGGAAGTATGACAAGTTGCATCTGCTAAATTAATTGCCATTTGCTCAGGTGATACCCCTCAGATGGGGATAGCTATGAAGGAACGGAAAAGGAGAATGAGGAGTTGAGAATAACAATTCTTCGTGTGCTGACTTGGGATCTAGGAGACAGCTTCTGGAAATAAAAGTGGTTAGTGTCAAACAAGAGTTGGCAAAGTTTGTCTGTAGAGGACCAGATAGTAAATATTTTAGGCTTTGTGAGCCAAAAGGTCTTTGTTGCAACTGTTTTACTTCAATGTTAGAGCATGAAAATGGCCATATACAATACATAAAGGAGCATGGCCAGGTTCCAATAAAACTTTTTTACAAAGAACAATCAGCAGCTGGATTTGGCCCAAAGGGCCACAGTCTCCCAACCTCTGGTCTAGCTCATCTGCACTAAAGAAGATCTGTCTGTTCATTAGTCATAACATCTGGTGCCCAAAATTTGGGTATGCAGATATACTTGCCTGATGACAATGTGGCAGAGATGGGTAATGTTGGCATTGTTGGTTTTGTTTTCTGGGCTACTTGGGATCTATTTCTCTTGACATCCTTTGGTCCACACACTTTTTCTTGAGCTGGACTCTGGGCCCTATGGGAAAAGAGTGTGATCTAAATCTAACCAATGGTCACACTAATCCCCCTAGCCACAGTGACTGGTGCAGAGATAGGACGTGGTCCCAACTTGTCCAATCAGGATAAGGTGTGCATCATGTTCAACCAGGAAGAATCTCCCAGCAGTAGAACTGAGACAAACATTTCATTGTAAATGGTTTATTTGAGAAGTGATCCCAGGAAATGTGATAGAGAAGGAAGAAGAAAGGCCAGCCAATAAAGCATGTGTTACCATCAAGTAAGTTACAACTGAGGGGATTGTAGCTTAATCCTTCTGGGAAACTCTGGGAGCCCATGTAGAACAGGAGCCTCAGAGTTAGCCTGACACAAGAGTGGAAACTAACTCTTGTCAGTCATTGGTAGAGGGCTGCTCCTAGGAGTGTTAATTCCCTGATACTTCTGGTCTGCCCTGAGCATTAGCAGAGTAAATGTTTTAGCCACTGAAGGATGACTTCAGGCAAAGACATACAGACGCTAGGTTTTGAAAGTCAGGGCCCACTGCACTAAAAAAGAGTCCAAAAGGGGATGTGGGTGGGATAGCTACTGCATTTGCTACACTGAATTTGGTTAGTCTCCCTATTGGAGCTCTGAAGAAACTAGGGGCTTATTTGACTCAAGTTGAGTCTCTGAATCATACTGTGACTGAAGTAATCCCATAGACATTTTAGTTACATGCACAAACAAATTTTCTTTTTGTTTAAACCAGTTTGAGTCAAGTTTCTTACCCTACAGATCCACAAAGACTAAATAAAGCACATAGGAAATTGGAATTTATTTTCTACTGGCATTGATTCATCATACAATCTGATAAATATTTTAGAATATATACAATTTCTGTATGTATATAAGAACTCATATATAAAATGTATTTGATCTACATCTTACATCTATATCATCCATATCTGTGTCTACACCTATATCTGTATATAGGCATGTGGAAAGAGGTACAAAAATATGTTTGTTCTTAATCATGCACAGATAGTTAAATAAGAATGTAAACGAGGGTCTCAGGAAAAGGCAGTCAGATCCCCACAATCTTTCCATTTATCCACAACATGCAAGCCATGAATATCTGCTTTGGTGAAGCAAAGCAATTGTGCATTGCCCGGCAGACTCTCAGGAGCTGTTTAATAAAAAAGACAAATGTCTATTTCTCATGAGAACTTATTTTTGTCCACAACCTCTGTGCTTGAGGTTTATCTCTTTTTTTCATTCTTCACACTCTTATTTGCTAAAAGGAATTAAAGGATTAGAATTGAGATGGTATGGACAAATAGAAGGGGATCAGAACATAATAAGACGAGGAAAATCAAATGTAGTCATTTCAGAGAAAGTCAAAGAGTCAAGGGAGTGAGCAAAGGGTGGCACATGCTTATAAGAATGGGAGAGGTGTCAAAAAAAAGATTAAAAGACAAAATTCCAATGCCTAAAGCACGTGTTCCCTCCTTTTTTTGTCCATTGAGGAAATAAAACATATTTCTATTATAGTTTTGTTCAGAAGGCTATTTCAATCAATGCCATTCTATGCTGATACATGCTTACATGGCCTAGATAAACATATGAAACCCTTGTGAATGTTGGATCCATGTAGTTCAGTCTATGGCATCTTATTCAAGAGGCATAGTTCAACAGTCTGGAAATAGATTAAGATGAATTCCTTGCATTCATTCAACATTTCCATTGAACATTTTCTATGCCAGCCACTATTCTAGGGACTAGTGATTCAATAATGAACAAATGAAACAAAAGCATGACCTCGCAGAGTTTACATTGAATGGGGAAGCACAGATGATAAACAGAATAAATAAAATGTATGATAACTAAGATAGTGATAGCTGATATGGAGGAAAACAGCAGGAAAGAATACTTGGGAGGGGGAGCTTCTTTGAGATGGTGACTTTTGATCAAAAACCTGAAGGAGGTAAGGGACTGAGTCGTGCAGACATCTGAGGGCAGAATATGTCAGACAGGGAACAGGAAGTGCAAAAGCCCTAAGGTGGGAGGGTGCTAGGCCTGGGGGGTGCTCAGAACTGCAAAAAGGCCGGTATGAGTCTCAAGCAGCGGTCAGCAAATGTTTTCTGTAAAGGACCAGATAGTAGAAGATTTTCAGCTTTGAGGGCCATATAGTCTCCATCACAACAACTCAGCTCTACCAGTGGGGTATGAAAGCAGCTGGACAATACGTAAATAAATGGGCGAGACTGCTCCAATCAAACTTTATTTACAAAATCAGGCTGTATGCCTATGGGCCATAGTTTGTAGACGCCTGGACTAAAGGAATGAACAGGGAATAATAAGGCCTGAAGATGCACGGCATTATACATCATTGTAACCACCTTAGTTTTGTTTTGTTTTGAAGACAGGGTCACGCTTTGTCACCCAGACTGGAATGCAGTGGCACAATCGCAGCTCACTACAGCCGCAACCTCCCAGGTTCAAGCAATCCTCCCACCTCAGCCTCCTGAGTAACTGGGTCCACAGGTACGTGCTACCACACGCAGCTATTTTTTTTTTTTTTTTTTTTTTGGCAAAGATAGGGTCTTATTTTGTTGCCAGGCTAGTTCTGAACTGGGATCAAGCAATCCTCCAGCCTTGGATGCCCAAAGTGCTGGGATTACACGCAAGAGCCACCATGCCCAATGACTTGTGTATTAGTCTGGGTTCTCCAGAGAAACACAACCAGAAGGGTGTGTGTGTGTGTGTGCATAAAGTGAGAAATTGGCTCACATGATTGGGGCCAACAAGTCCAGAAATCTGCAGTCAGCAAGCTAGAGAACCAGAAGAGTTCACCATGTAGTTCTAGTCCATGTCCTGAGAACCAGAAAAGCTCTACTCCAAAAGCCAAAAGCCAAGAAAAGCTGATGTTTCAGTTTAAGTCTTAACCCAGGAAAACACAAATGTCCCAGCTCAAACATAGTCAGAAAGGAGGAATTATCTCTTCTTTCTGGGAGGGTTAGCCTTTTTGGCCCATTCAGGCCTTCAAAACTGATTGGATGAGGCCCACCCACATTAGCAAGGGCAATCTACTTTACTCAGTCTACTGATTTAAAGGTTAAACCTAGCCAAAAATGTCCTCACAGACACATCCAGTGTAATATTTGACCAAATATCTAGGTACCCCATGGGCCAGTCAATGTAATACATAATTATTTTTTCACCAACAAGTAAACATTGTTTATATTTGTGGTGTACAGCATAATGTTTTGATATATATATATACATTGTTGAATGGCTAAATCAAGCTATTTAATATATGCATTCCCTCACATACTTATTTTTGGTGACAGGTATGTGGTTGTAAGTATGTAAATTGGCAGTGAGAACACTTAACATCTACTCTCTTAGCAATTTTCATATGCAAAACATTGTTATTGACTGTAGTCACCGTGATGTACGATAGATCTTTCTTATTCCTTCTAATGGAAACTTTGTGTCCTTTGGTCAACATCTCTCCAATTTTCCCACCTTCTAGCCTCTGATGACCACCATTATACTCTGTTTCAATTAGTTTGACTTTTTAGATTCCACATATAACTGAGGTAATGGGTATTTGTCTTTTTGTGCCTGGCTCATTTCAGTTAACATAATGTCCTCCAGGTTTATCCATGTTGTCTCAAATGACAGGATTTCCTTCTTTTTGAAGGCTGAATAAGTACTCTGTTGTATGTGTGTGCCACATGTTGTTTATCCATTCATCCATTGATGGGCAGTCGATTTCCTATTGTGTTAGATCATTTTTGCATTGTTATAAAGAAATACCTGAGGCTGGGTAATTTATCAAGAAAAGAGGCTCACAGTCCTGTAGGCTGTACAAGCATAGCAACAACATCTGCTCGGCTTTTGATGAGGGCCTCATGAAGTTTACAATCCTGGCAGAAGGTGAAGTGGGAGCATGCACATCACATGGCAAAAGGCAGAGCAAGAGAGAAGGAGGAGGTCCTAGACTTTCAAACAGCCAGCTCTCATGTGAACTAACTGAGCAAGAACCCACTTATTGCTGAGGCGATGGTACTAAATCATTCATGAAAGAACTGCCCCATGATCCAATCACCTCCCATCAAGTCTCATCTTCAACATTGAAAATCACATTTCAACATGAGATTTGGAGGGGACAAACATGCAAATAATATCACCTATCTTAGCTATTGTGAATAATACTGCAGTGACCATTGGAATTCAGATATCAACTTGACACACTGATTTCATATACTTAGAATATATTCCCAGTAGTAGTATTGCTGGATTATATGATAGGTCGATTTTTAATTTTTGAGGATCCTCCATATGGTTTTCCATAATAGCTGCAAGAATTTACATTCGCACTAATAGTGTACAAAGCTTCCCTTTTCTCCCCAACCTCGCCAGCACTTGTCATCTTTCATCTTTTTTATAATAGCTATTCTAACAAGTATGAGTTGACATCTCATTGTTTTAATTTGCATATATCTGATGATTAGTGATATTGAGCATTTTAAAAATATACCTTTTGGCCATTTGTATGTCTTTTGAGAAAAGTCTATTCAGATCCTTCACCCATTTTTTAATTGGCTGATTTGTTTTCTTACCATTGAGTTGTTTGAGTTCCTTATATAATTTGGATATCATCAGACCTGAAGGAGTCATGCCTACAAGGACGATGGCCATCTGAATGAAACCTGCTATTCCAGGGCCTTGGACTCTCACAATAACTATAGCAGTATTAGAGTAGCATGTGGGGAGAGAGAATCCCAAGAGTGGAATAGAGGCTAGGAAGCAAAATTGTTATAGAAATAAGCCTGGGAGGGGCCCGGATGGCTGAATAGAAACAGCCACAGTCAGAGGCTCCCAATACGAAGAATGAAAACAGCAAGTGAATCCTGCATCAGCAACTGAAGTATCCAGGTTCTCTCACTGGGACTGACTAGGCGGTTGGCGTGACCCACGGAGATCAAGGTAAAACAAGGTGCAGCGAAGGCCACCTGGGAGCCACATGGCACAAGGAGAACTCCCACCCCCAGCCAAGGGAGGTGGTGAGTGATTGTGCTACCCCACACAGGAAACCATGCTTTTTTCCATGGATCTGTGCAACCCATGGATCAGATCCCCTCATGAGCCCACACTACTGCAGTCTTGGGTCCCAAGCACAGAGCTGTGCAGATTCTCGGTGACCACTTGACTGGAGACTGCCTAAGACTACCGAGTTCCTGGGGGGACGGGCAGCCACCATTACTGCAGCTCCAGTATCCAGTTTTCCCCTGCTGGTGCTGGAGAGACTGAGCAGTTTGGACACAGGAGGAACTTCCCACAGCACAGCACAGTGGCTGTAGCAGATTGTGGCCAGATTGCCTCTTTAAGCTGGATCTGGACCCATCCTTCCTCACTGGGTGGGGGCTCCCTGTGGTAATTTCAGCAAGTCCAGCCAGGGGTTTACAGACAGAACTCTGTTCTCCCTGGGACAGAGTCACTGGAAGCAGGGCAGCCGCAGTCTTCATGGATCAGTGGACTTAGTCTTTCCCACTGATGGCTCTGAGGAACATGGGAATTCTGAACCAGTGGGATTACTCCCAGCACAGTGCTCCTCTGACACCAAGGGGCAGCAAGAGTGCTTCATTAAGCAGGTCCTTGACCCCATGCATCCTGACTGGGTGAGACTCCCCCACAGGGGTCACCAGAAAACCTACAAGCCAGAAGAAATTAGGGGCCAATATTCAACATTCCTAAAGAAAAAAATTTCCAATCCAGAATTTCATTTCTGGCCAAACTAAGCTTCACTGGCAAAGGAGAAATAAAATTCTTTTCAGATAACCAAATGCTGAGGGAATTTGTCACCACCAGGCCTGCCTTGCAAAAGATCCCAAAGGAAATACTAAGTATAAAAAGGAAAAACCATTACCAGTCACTACAAAAACACACTGAAGTACAAAAACCAATGACACTATGAAGCAACTACATCAAGTCAGCAAAATAATCAGCTAAAATCATGATGACAGGATCAAATTCATACAGAACAATATTAACCTTAAATGTAAATGAGCTAAATGCCCCCAATTAAAAGACACAGAATGGCAAGCTGGATAAAGAATCAAGACTCATTGCTGTGCTGTATTCAAGAAACCCATCTCACATGCAAAGACACACATAGGCTCAAAATAAAGGGATGGAAGAAAATTTACCAAGCAAAGGGAAAGCAGAAAAAAGCAGGGGTTGTAATCCTAGTTTCTGACAAAACAGATTTTAAACCAACAATAATAGTGGGAGACTCTAACACCCCACTGTCAATATTAAACGGATCATTGAGACAGAAAATTTGCAAGGATATTCAGGACTTGAACTCAGCTCTAGATCAAGTGGACCTGATAGATATCTACAGAACTCTTGACCCAAAAACAATAGAATATACATTCTTCTCAGCAACACACAACACATACTCTAAAACAGATCACATAATTGGATGTAAAACACTCCTGAACAAATGCAAAAAAACACTGATATCATAAACAGTCTCACAGACAACAATGCAATCAAATTAGAACTCAAGATCAAAAAACTCACTCAAAACCACACAACTACGTGGAAATTGAACAACCTGCTCCTGAATTGCTCCTGGGTCAGTAATAAAATTAAGGCAGATATCAAGTTCTTTGAAACCAGTGAGAACAAAGACACAACAACAGAGACACAAAAAACCCTTCAAAAAATCAATAAATCCAGAAGCCCATTTTTTGAAAAAATTTATAAAATATAGACCACTAGCTAGGTTAATAAAGAAGAAAAGAGAAGAATCAAATAGACACAATAAGAAATGATAAAGGGGATATCACCACTGATACCACAGAAATGCAAGCAACCATAAGAGAATACTCTAAACACCTCTACACAAGTAAACTAGAAAATCTAGAAGAATGGATAAATTCCTGGACACATACACCCTCCCAAGACTGAATCGGGAAGAAGTTGAATCCCTGAATAGACCAATAAAACAAGTTCTGAAATTGAGGCAGTAATAAATAGCCTACCATCCAAGAAAAGCCCAGGACCAGGGAGATTTTCAGCTGAATTCTACCGGAGATATTAAAAGAAGCTGGTAACATTTCTTCTGGAACTATTCCAAACAATTCAAAAGGAGGGACTCATCCCTAACTCATTTTATGAAACCAGCATCATCCTGATACCAAAACCTGGCAGAGCTACAAAAAAAAAAAAGAGAGAAGAAAAATTCAGGCCAATATCCCTGATGAACATTGATGCAAAAGTTCTCAGTAAAATACTGGCAAACCAAATCCAGCAGCACATGAAAAAGTGTATCCACATGATCAACTCAGCTGTATTCCCAGGATGCAAGTCTGGTTCAACATATTCAAATCTAGATAATTCATATAAACAGAGCTAAAGAGAAAAACCACTTGATTATCTCAACAGATGCAGAGAAGGCCTTTGATAAAATTCAACATCCCTTCATGTTAAAAACTCTCAATAAACTAAGTATTGATGGAACATACCTTAAAATAATGAGTCATTTATGACATACCCACAACCAATATCATACTGAATGGGCAAAAAGTAGAAGCATTCCCCTTGAAAACTGGCAAAAGACAAGGATGCCCTCTCTCACCATTCCCATTCTTTTTTTTTTTTTCAAGATGGAGTCTTGCTCTGTCACTCAGGCTGGAGTGCAATGTGCAATCTAGGCTCACTGCAACCCCTGCCTCCTGGGTTCAAGCAATTCTCCTTCCTCAGCCTCCCAAGTAGCTGGGATTACAGTTGCACACCACCACGCCTGGCTAATTTTTTGTATTTTTAGTAGACATGGAATTTCAACATGTTGGTCCGGCTGGTCTCGAACTCCTGACCTCATGATGTGCCCACCTCAGCCTCCCAAAGTGCTGGGATTACAGTCTCCAAGACAATCAGGCAAGATAAAAAAATAAAGGGTATTCAAATAGGAAGAGAGAAGTCAAACTGTCTCTGTCTGCTGATGATATAATCCTTTAGAAAACCCCATCATCTCAGCCCAAAAGCTTCTTAAGCTGATAAGCAAATTCAACAGTCTCAGGATACAAAATCAATGTGCAAAAATCGCAAGCACTCCCATACACCAACAGCAGACAAGCAGAGAGCCAAATCATAAATGAACTCCCATTCACAATTGCTACAAAGAGAATAAAATACCAAGGAATGCAGCTAACAAGAGAAGTGAAGGGCCTCTTCAAGGAGAACTACAAACCACTGCTCAAGGAAATCAGAGAGGACACAAACAAATGGAAAAACATTCCATGATCATGGATAGGAAGAAATAATATTATAAAAATGGCCATACTGACCAAAGTAATTTATAGATTCAACACTATTCCCATTAAACTACCATTCACATTCTTTACAGAATTAGAAAAAACTACTTTGAAATTCATATGGGACCAAAAAAGGAGCCCATATAGCCAAGACAATACTAAGAAAAAAGAACAAAGGTGAAGGCATCATGCTACCCAACTTCAAACTATACTACAAGGCTACAGTAACCAAAACAGCATGGTACTGAGATAAAAGCAGACACATAGACCAAGGAAACAGAACAGAGAACTCAGAAATAAGACTGCGTATCTACAACCATCTGATATTTGACAAACCTGACAGAAGCAAGCAACGGGGAAAGGATTCCTTATTTAATAAATGGTGCTGGGGAAACTGGCTAGCCATAGGCAGAATATTGAAAGTGGACCTCTTCCTTACATCTCTTACAAAAATTAACTCAAGATGGATTAAAGATTTAAATGTAAAACCCAAAACTATGAAAACCCTAAAAGAAAATCTAGGCAATGCCTTTCAGGACATGGGCACAGGCAAAGGTTTCCTGACGAAAATTGTACAAAGCAATTGTAACAAAAGCAAAAATTGACATATGCGATCTAATTAATCTAAAGAGCTTCTGCACAACAAAAGAAACTATTAGAGTAAACAGATAATCTACAAAATTGGAGAAAATTTTTGCAATCTATCCGTCTGACAGAAGTCTAGTATCCAGAATCTACAAGGAACTTGAACAAATTTACAAGAAAAAAAAACCCCATTAGTAGTAAAAGGACATGAATGGTCACTTATCAAAAGAAGACATTTATGTGGCCAAGAAACATGAGAAAAGCTTAACATCACTGATCATTAGAGAAATGCAAATCAAAACCACAATGAGATGCCATCTCACACCAGTCAGAATGGTGATTATTAAAAAGTCAAGAAACAACAGATGCTGGCAAGGCTGTGGAGAAATAGGAATGTTTTGACACTGTTGGTGGGAATGCGAATTAGTTCAACCATTGTGGAAGACAGTGTGGTAATTCCTCAAAGACCTGGAACCAGAAATACCGTTTGATCCAGAATATTAGTCTGCTCTCACACTGCTGATAAAGACATACCTAAGACTGGGCAATTTATGAAGGAAAGAGGTTTAATTGACTCACAGTTTCACATGGCTGGGGAGGCCTCACAATCATGGTGGAAGGCAAGGAGGAGCAAAGTCACTTCTTACATGGATGGTGGCAGTCAAGAGAGTTTGTGTAGGGGAACTTCCCCTTATACAACCATCAGCTCTCATGAGACTTATTCACTCTCATGAGAACAGCATGAGAAAGACCCGGGCCCATGATTCAATTACCTCCCACAAGGTGCCTCCCACAACATGTGGGAATTGTAGGAGCTACAATTCAAGATGACATTTGTGTGAGGACACAACCAAACCATAACATTCTGCCCCTGCTCCCCCAAATCTCATGTCCTCACATTTCAAAACCAATCATGCCTTCCCAACAATCCCCCAAATTATTAACTCATTTCAGCACTTACTCAAAAGTCCATAGTCCAAAGTCTCATCTGAGACAAGTCAAGTCCCTTCCACCTATGAGCCTGTGAAATCAAAATCAATTTAGTTACTTCCTAGATGCAATGGGGGCACAGGCATTGGATAAATACAGACATTCCAAATGGGAGAAACTCGCCAAAACAAAGGGGCTACAGGCCCTGTGCAAATCCAAAATCCAGTGGGGCAGTTAAATCTTAAATTTCCATAATAATCTCCTTTGACTGCATGTCTCACATCCAGGTCACGATGATGTAAGAGGTGGGTTCCCGTGGTCTTGGGCAGCTCTGCTCCTGTGGCTTTGCAGGGTACAACCTCCCTCCCAGCTGCTTTCATGAGCTGGCATTGAGTGTCTGTAGTTTTCCAGGTGCATGGTGCAAGCTGTTGGTGGATCTACCATTCTGGGGTCTGGAGGGTGGTGGCTCTCTTTTCACAGCTCCACTAGACAGTGCTCCAGTGGGGACTCTGTGTGAGGACTTCAACCCAATATATCCCTTCCACACTGCCCTAGCAGACTTTCTCCATGAGAGCCCTGTCCCTGCAGCAAACTTATGCCTGGCCATCCAGGCATTCCCATACGTCCTCTGAAATCAAGGTGGAGGTTCCCAAATCTCAATTCTTGAGTTCTGTGCACCGGCAGGCTCAACACCATGTGGAAGCTGCTAAGGCTTGGGGCTTGCACCCTCTGAAGCAGCAGCCCAAGCTGTACTTTGGCCCCTTTTAGACATGGCTAGAGCAGCTGGGATGCAGGGCACCAAGTCCCTAGGCTGCACACAGCATGGGGGCCTTGGGTCTGGCCCACAAAACCATTTTTTCCTCCTAGGCCTCTAGGCCTGTGTGGGAGGGGCTACTGCAAAGACCTTTGACATGCCCTAGAGACATTTTCCCCATTGTCTTGGTGATTAACATTTGGCTCCTCATTACTTATGCAAATTTATGCAGCTGGCTTAAATTTCTCCTCAGAAAATGGGTTTTTCCTTTTCTATCACATCATCAGGCTGCAAATTTTCCAAACGTTTATGCTCTGTTTTCCTTTTAAAACTGAATGCTTTTAACAGCACCCAAGTCACCTCTTGAATGCTTTGCTGCTTAGAAATTTCTTCTACCAGGTACCATAAATCATCTCCCTCAAGTTCAAAGTTTCACAAGTCTCTAGGGCAGGGGCAAAACCCCACCAGTCTCTTTGCTGAAACATAGCAAGAGTCAGTCATCATTACTCCAGTTCCCAACAAGTTCCTCATCTCCGTCTGAGACTACCTCAGCCTGGATTTCATTGTCCATATCATTATCAGCATTTTGGTTAAAGCCATTCAATTAGTCTCTAGGAAGTTCCAAACTTTCCCACATTTTTCTGTCTTCTTCTGAGCCTTCCAAACTGTTCCAACCTTTGCCTGCTAACCAGTTCCAAAGTCGCTTCCACATTTTTGGGTATCTTTACAGCAGCACCCCACTCTACCAGTAACAATTTACTGTATTAGTCTGTTCTCACAATTCTAATAAAGACATACCTGACACTGGGTAGTTTATAAAGGAAAGAGGTTTAATTGACTCACAGTTCCACATGGCTGAGGAGGCCTCACAATCATGGTGGAAGACAAGAAGGAGCAAAGCCACATCTTACATGGACGGCAGTAGTCAAGAGAGCTTGTGTAGGGGAACTCCCCATTATAAAACCATCAGATCTCATGAGACTTATTTACTCCCATGAGAACAGCACAGGAAAGACCTGCCTCCATGATTGAATTACCTCCCACCAGTTTCCTCCCATAACACATGGGAATTGTGAATGCTACAATTCAAGATGAGATTTGTGTGGGACACAGCCAAACCATATTACCCAGCAATCCCATTACTAGATATATATCCAAAGGAATATAAATTATTCCATTCTAAAGATACACGCATGTGTATGTTCATTGTGGCACTATTCATGATAGCAAAGACATGGAATCATCCCAAATGCCCATCAGTGATAGACTGAATTAAGAAAATGTGGTACATATACAACATGGAATGCTATGCAGCCATGAAAAGGAAAGAGATCATGTCCATTATAGGGACACGGATGGAGCTGGAAGCCAATATCCTCAGCAAACCAGCACAGGAAGAGAAAACCAAACACCACATGTTCTCACTTATAATTGGGAGCTGAACAATGAGAACACATGGACACAGGCAGGGGAACAACTCACACTGGGGCCTGTCAGGGTGGGGGACAGAGGGAGGGAGAGCATCAGGATAAATATTTAATGCATACTGGGCTTACTACCTAGGTGATGAGTTGATAGGTGCAGCAAACCTTCATGGCACATCATGGCACATGTTTACCTATGTAGCGAATCTGCACATCCTGCACATGTATCCTGGAACTTAAAATAAAAATAAATGTATAGATATAGATATAGGATGTTAACCCCTTATCAGAGGTACATTTTACAAATATATGCTTCCCAATCCACAGGTTGTCTCTTCACTTGTCGCTATTTCCTTTGCTGTGCAGCTTTTTAGTCTAATGTAATCCCATTTGTCTATCTTGACACATAAAATTAAGCATCACATTTTGCACAGGATTGGGAGCTATTGAAGGGTTTTGAGCAGTGAAATGACATAATCTGCTTTACATGTTAACTATATCACTGTGGCATGAGTACTAAGGCAGAGGCAGAAAAACCAGCAAGTACCTATTTCAATATTGCAGGCAAAAGATAATGGTGATTTCAGCAAGGTAATAGCAATAAGAGTGATGAGAAATGATCAGATTCTGCTTGTTTATTTGACAATAGCAACTGACTAAGTTTTCTGATTATGTGGATACAACTGTGGGAGAAAAATTCCAGTAAAGTGGACTCTAACATTTTGTCCTGAGCAACTTAAAGGATCAAGCTGCCCCCAGCTGAGATAGGAAAGATGTTGAGTAAAGCTGATTTGGGCAAAGTTTAGGAATTCAGTCTTGGATGGATTGTGTTAAAATGCTATCCAAGTGGCAATGTAGAGCAGGCAGTTGCATATACTTGTCTGAAACTTAAAGGGAGTGGTCTATTCTTTACTCAAATTCATACGATAATTCAAGAGATCCAACTCAAAACTTTCAACATTTACCGTATTTCCGTTGCTCTTCTCTACACCAGCACCTTGCTGGTGCTCTTTCTTGCCATGACCCAACCCCTTTTTATTCTCTGCACACCCATCCTCTCTCTTCTCCATGTCTTCATCGTGGAGACCAACTGAACCTCTCACCTTGTCACTCTTCCCCACCTGTGACCCCCCTGGGTCTGCCCTTCTTTGCCCTTTGCCAGATCTGCACCCCTGGGCCCACTGGCTGAGTGAGAGCAAGCAGTGGATTACTAGGAGAGGGGAGGAGAAGAGAATTGGGGCAGGAAATTATGCATTCTCTTGGGATTCTATGAGGCTGGGTGAAACCTATAGATTTTGTTATGGTAAATAATAGCCATAATAATAATGTATATATGTATGTATGCCAATTGGGGGGGCTAAAATTCATATTTCAATGCCTATTTAAGAGAATCCTAGAATTTTAGAATTTTAACAACTCTGAAAGTTTAAAGATCATCTTGTCCCACCCTATCACTTAAATATGAAAAAAGAAAACAAGATCAATAGCAGTGAACTAATTTGTCTGAGCTTCACTTTTTTCCAGTAATTTCAGGATTCTCTGCTAATCAACATATCAATGTCATGCGGTATATAGAGATATATCTAATCAGACTAATTTGTGGAACATCTACGATATGTAGCACTATAAAAAGTGCTTTATATTCACTATTTCACTGAATCCTCAACTCTATGAGGTAGCCAAAATTGGTCTACTTTTATGAATGAGTATCCAGGGGGCTCAGAGAGATTAAGTGAGTGGCCCTGGATCACACAGCTAGGCAATGACTGAGCCAGGATTAAAAATTATCTAAGTCTGATGCCCTTCCCTGTACATGGCTACCTCTCTCTAATGAAAAATTATGTGTGTTGAAGTGAGGGTCAGGGTTCAGGAATATCCACATTAGGTGGTAATTCATTCTCTGAATCTGTTTTGGTCTGCTGAGGACATGCTTGGCTATCCCAGAGATTGAACTGGCATACTTCATAAGCACTGACTTTCTCTGAATGACCTGGCTTTGTCTTCATTCATAGGCTGGTTATTTCATTTCCTTTGTGCAAGAATTTGTGTGTTCTATAGTCCCTAGTGGGAGCAGTTGTGGAAGTAAGACAGATAAAATACCCATCCTATCTCAAAACAAGAGAGAAAAAAATCACACGTGGGGAAAGAGCATGCAAACTCTACTAGCCAAAACTATTACAACACAAAAATCAATTACAAACAGAAATTTGACATGAACAAGTGTCAGGAACTTGTGACAACCATACAAAGCAGTCATTGTGTCCCAGTGTAAGATAAACTAACTATGCTTAATCAAGAGAAGACACAAACAACAGATCTGCTTCTCTTACCAGTTACTGTGTTATATTTTCCAGGCATATAATTTATTTAAACTGAATTCTAAAATATCCTTCTACAGAGGATTGGGAAAGGAGTTTTACCTTCATACCAAGGATAATTTGCTGGAAGGAAAATAGGGATTGGTAATGGAGCTACCCAGGGACACAGACTTTTATTTTTAATTTAGCAGATGCTAGATTCATGTGTTCACTCATTGCTCCTTCTGTCTTGTGCGCTGTACTCAAAAAAACCTTCCCTCCTATTGGCAAATATACTTCCTTCTTCAAGGCAAGCAGAAAAGCAAGGAAAATGCATGCAAATAAAAAAAGAATCTTTGAATCCTTTAGCCTGGTGTTTTCATTTTGGTTGAAACATTGTGTGGCATTCATTGGTTGTGCCCTCACCTTTGCTACATTTTCACTTAGAAACTTTGGATAAAGAATAGGCAGTAATTGTCAACATGGCATATTTCAACTTCTAAGTGACAATGGAGTGAGATTTCTCAACCTTGGCACTATTGACATTTTCCACGGGATAATTCTTCGTTGTGGGGGCTGTTCTGTGTATTGTAAGATGTTTAGCAGCATCCCTGGCCTCTACCCACTAGATGCCAGGAGCACCCTCTCCCAGTCACAACAATCAACAATATTTCCAGGGAAAGAGCTGATTCTATGGCTGGGGAAGGAATATGCAAAATGAGCCTAGTGCTTCTTGTGGTGTTGGAAAGAAAGGAAGTTATCAAAACATGCACACACACACACACACACACACACACACACACACACACAATAGTAGGCCTATGTCAAAGTGACACGGGAGCCAACTGAAAGCATTCCCAGTGGCCAAACCTAAAATAATTTGAGCAATAAAATTAGTAAGGTAGGATTGAATTATAATCCAAAGTATAAAATAAATATTCATGAGGATATAAATAAATGAGTAATTAATTAAATAGGGACAATAGACAAATCTCCCGTGCAGACAAATTCCAAATAATATATGTAGATATTCAGCCTTCAAGGAGATGGTGTGGAATTCCCTACTCTTTAAGTGTGGGCTGTGCATAGTGACTTCTATCCAAAGAGTACAGTATGGAAAGGAATCAAAAAAGGAACTTTGCCACGGAGAAACTTGACAAACACGATCTCAGCCACATGATCAAGGTCAACATCAACAGTGATAGGTCATATTTGACAATATGTACCCATGAAATGATGGGATGAGAATGGCACTTTATCTCTGTGGTCTTTTTTCCAAGACCATAGCCATAGTCTAATCATGAGAAAAGCATCAAACAAATCCAAATCAAGGGACATTCTCCAAAATATTTGACTAGTACTCCTCAAAACTGCCAAGGTCATCAAAAAAAAAAAAAAAAGAAAAGGAAAGGCCGGGTGTGGTGGCTCACACCTGTAATCCCAGCACTTTGGGAAGCCAAGCAGGTGAATCCCTTGAGGTCAGGAGTTCGAGACCAGCCTGACCAACATGGTGAAATCCTGTCTCTACAAAATACAAAAATTAGCCAGGCACTTTGGCGCATGCCTATAATCCCAGCTACTTAGGAGGCTGAGACATGAGAATCACTTGAACCCAGGAGGCAGAGGTTTCAGTGAGCCAAGATCCTGTCACTGCACCCTAGGCTGGGCAACAGAGCTAGACTCTGTCTCAAAAAAAAAAAACAAAAACAAACAAGGAAATTCTGAGAAACTGTCATGGCTAAGAGGAGCCTATGGAGAGAGATGAACATTGTGTATGTCCTGCATGGGATCCTAGAAAACAGACATCAAGTAAAAGCTAAAGAAATTTGAATAAAGAAGAAAATGTATTTAAGAATAGTGTATGAATATTGGTTCATTGTTACAAACGTACCATACTAATTCTTCCTATGGGAGATGTTAATAATAGGGCAAACATAGTGTGAGATATATGGTGGGAACTGTCTGTAATATCTTCACAACTTCTCTGTAAATCTAAAACTGTTCTACAATAAAAGGATAATTTAAAAATTGTCTCCAGATACCACAAATGTCCCCTGGGAAGCAAAAGTACCCCCAATTGAGAACGACTGCTGTAGAATATCCGGGTTCAAGTCTCACTTCTACCGCTTTTTTTCCTGTGTGGCCTTAGACAAACTCCATAATATCTCTGAGCCTCTGGAAAATGGAGAGAATAATAATGCCTACCACAGAGAATTGGTGTGAGGATTCAGCGACGTAATGTAAAGTGCAGACTGGCACTTAAAAAGCACTTGATAAATGTCAGCCATGGTAACTCCATCCACGGTAATTATTAGTATTAATTCCCTTCGTATGAATGATGCGCTGCTGACACATTCTCAGGTGTTCCTATCCTGTCAGGCCCCAGAAAAAATATATATATATATATTTCCCAGGCACTTTGAGTTTAGACAAATGTCTCTTCTTACCTTGAAGAACAGAATGTGCCTTTTAGAAAATGACAGACTCTCCCGGAACCTGTGGCCTTTCCGGGAAAAGCCCAAACAATGATCGACAGTGGCATTTACTGCACTGAGATGAGACAGCCAAGCCGGCCTACATCACATTTACTCTGGTTAGGCTCATTGATTGAATCCCATTGGTGAGGAAGGCAGTGCAATGGCAGAAGTGGAAGATGAAGCCATCTGTCTGGGTAGGAAACAAGGGTCAGGGAAGTGACAAGAGTGGGCTTTGTTCCATGAGGAGTCAGCCGCTGATGCTGGATCATTTGTAGTGAATCACGCCTGGGAAAAGTTTCCAAACTACCCTTTGTCTGTTTGATATTGGGGCTTTTTAGTCATTTAACCCCCTACTTTACAGCAGCCAGGCCTCACAGCTGACTAGATATAAAGAAGACCTCTGCTTTTAGGGAGTTAGGGCTAAAGGAAAATGCAAAATGCCACCATACAATTATATAATATGTATACTTTTTTTTTTCATTTGAGAGATAACATTGTAAGTTTTTGGAGGTTTTCTTTTGTTTTGTTTGAGACATGAGAACACCAACCAGGGACCAAATGGATACCTTATCCCAGGGATTCCCCAACTCCCGGGCCATGGACAGTAGTGGTTCACAAACCTTACTGTGAACTGTGCATGTGAGGGATCTAGGCTGTGCACTCCTTATGAGAATCTAACTAATGCCTGATGACCTGAGGTGGAACAGTTTCATCCTGAAACCACCATCACATCCCCTCCCTTCACCTTCCATGGAAAAAATTGTCTTGCACAAAGCCAGTCCCTATTCCCAAAAAGGTTGGGGACTGCTGCCTTATCCCCTTGGAACTGAAGTCAGGAGAAAAGTAGAATCTGTTCTATCATACCCCTGCATTCAGTTACTGAAGACTAATTTGAAGGGCCAAGTGTAGAGAACAGTTCAGTCCAAGCAATCTTTGTGGGAGGGGTTGCTGGAAAGCAGCTGAACTCCAAGAGAGCGTTTGGGTAGAATGTAGACCCCAAACCCTAAGACAGACAGACTTATAAGGCTTCAGGGGATCAGCTATGTGCTGCTGTATTAATCTCTGGCTTCTTAGACGACCTTTCCCCTTGGACCTTGACCTCTGAAGTCCTGACTTGATCTCACTTTCCTTGGCTTCCTTCATTCATTCAAGAAATAATTATTAAGTGCCTACTATGTGTCTAGGCAGTAGGGATGCAGTGGTGAAACAAGCCAGCTGGCCTTCTAAAGGTAGGAAACAAAGAAAGAAAGAAAGAAACAAATGAATAAACAAGATAGCCTCAATAATGAGCACTATAATCAATTAGAGTCAGGGAACAGAAAGTAACTAGATTTAAGATCAACTCTACACAAAGGGGAGATGGTGAGGTAAGCATCTCTGAGGAGATGGCATTGGAGATGATAAAGGTAGAGACAGAGCCAAACATGCAAGAATCTATAGAAAGTATCATCCAAGCAGTGACAAAAGCCAGTGCAAAGTTCCTGAACTGGGGATTTTCTTGATGGCTTCTTGCTGTTGACTTTTGTGTGCCTTATCCAGATCATTTTCTTTCTATTTAGGGAAGTATTTTAGACTCTAACTGCATGGACCATTCATTCATCAGTTTATGCATTCATGCACTCATTTATTAAGCACCTACTTCCTCCCAGGCACTAGGGATAAAATAGTGAAGTAGTAGGTACTTAATACAGGTATAAGTCCCAACCTCTTGGAATTTAGAGAGTACAGAGATGATCCTTAAAGCATTCCAGTGCTTGATGCACCAAATGGCATAATCTCAGAAGGAGGTCTTGGACCCCCTACCTTGGGCAGCTTATCCATTTAGAGAGGATGGAATCCCAAAGTCTGATTGCAGATAGATGCTGGGAAACAGCTGGAAATTCAGTGACAGAACTTGGCTTCAAATCCTTATTCTGCCACTGACAAGCTGTGGGACTTCGCCAAAGTCACTTAGCCTCTCTGAGCCTCAGTCTTTTCATCTCTAAAATGCCTTATGTTATGACACTTGGCTGTAAAATCTAGGCCAGAGCCCAGAACATTTCAGGCTCTCCATAAATGTTTAAGGTGACATTTGCCCCATTTTTGCTGGTTTTTTGAGTTGTTTTCCTGAGAGACCAAAGCTATGTGAAGTGTATCAGGAAGAAATAGAGGTTTTTAGTTAACCTAGTTTAGTCTGATTTCTACAAAGAGACTATGTATACCTTAAAATCCAAATGGGATATTTTGCCCAAAGTTACCCATTCTATTTTCTATATTAATGCATTCATTCTCAACAGAGCTTGAAGTTGAGCCCCCTTCCCAAGACCTGGATTATTCAGTTGCCTCTGTAATAATGTTAAATAATTGTGTAGTATTTACTTGGGTGGGGTATCAGAAACTGCTGCCAGTCTTCTCACACCTTAGATGGGGAATGCAATGGACTGTCAAAGTAAAATTCATGCAAATATCCTAGAAATGCCATTTCTTACCCTTTGGCAGTAACCAGCTCATCTAGGAAAATGGAATTGATCAGTGTTGAATTATGTCATACTCGCTATGGTCTATAAAAT
Organism: Pan troglodytes; assembly: GCF_028858775.2. NCBI lineage: Eukaryota > Metazoa > Chordata > Mammalia > Primates > Hominidae > Pan > Pan troglodytes. The sequence continues at coordinate 72,592,666 of NC_086015.1, forward strand.
ATGGAAACCAGAAACTACTGTGTAATGTTACCCCACAGCATTAAACCACTTCTCAGAGCAGTTAAGCTCTAATTATGAAAGGAAACAGATGTTGCCATTTCTCATCTCTCACAATTCCCACATCTGTCAAGGCCCTCCTCCATGGGTTAGAGTGGGGAGATCCTCAGGGGAGAATTGGCCATTGGGTTTCTCAATCACCTCCTGGAATTAGGATCAGTAGTAGAAACAAAGAGGTGTTTTATGAAGGTCAATTTCTAGTTACCTCATGCACCAGCCCTTAACTGACAGCAGGGAGCAACACTTCTGATTTGTACCAAGGCCCCTGGAGTTACTCAGCTGTATTAAACTATTAGGAGGAAGAATGAAAATCGAAATAGATCGCATCCATTTGAGGTGGGCTGCTCAAAATGCGTTCACTGGGAGTGCTAAATTCAATATAGATGACAAGGTCGGATGAGATCCACTGCCTCATCCCAAGCAGCTTAACGTTCAGCTGCTCACCACAGGATATTACTGCACACTTCATTAGATTATACTTCTAACCTGAAACAATAACTGTTAAATTCCAAACTACATCTTAGTCTTGGAGATCATTCCTCAGAGGTACCTTAACCTTGGGACGGGTAGCTGAATGGGAATCGATTTGTCATCTTCTAAAACTTGCTAGAGCTAAGAGTTCACAAATTGACACTCACACAACATATTCTGAATTCGACAGTGGTTTAAACTTAGCTACAGACTTGTACAGTTCTGTGCCTGGCCAAAATTGCTGCAGCCTTTTAAAATATTACTTTGGAATCACATGCACAAATAGGATACTGCTCTCACTGTGGAAGGTTGTTTACATTAAAATTATGGCTGCCTTGTGACCCTGTGGCCAAATTTGTCATCGGCTAACTTTGGCCAAAATTCATATTTACCTGCACCATTTTGAGGTCACGAAGTTTAACCTGACCAGTGAGAATATGACCACAAATTCTCAACCTGTTCGATTCTGTTTCACCTTCACCTTTCTGCTGCTTTGTTCGTACAGGCTGGGGGGTTATGTTCCATGATCAATCTTGTGCTTTCCTAAAGTGACAACATCTTACCTAGACATTATTTTTTACCTCCCTACACTTCAAGGTATCATCTGTCTTACAGACAAATGAAATGTTTTCATGATGACAAGTAGCACTCAGTCTTTGCTTCAAAGGATGAATTTGTTCATTCATTTAGTAAGTATCAGTTGAGTGTCTACTATGTGTCAGGCATTGTTTTAGGGACTGGGCTACTGTGATAATCCTGAGGGGATCTTTAGAACTCACCTGCTACTGGAGCTCAGACACAAGAAACAAGTAAACAAAAACACGTAATTTCAGAGAGTGAATACAGCAATGAAGGAAGTAAGGAAATTGTAGGGCATACAATTAGACAAGGTAACCATTGAATATCTTTTCAAGAGGAGGCACTTGTACAGAGATCTGAAAAGACTTGGGGGAAGAATATTCCAGACAGATGGAACAGCAAATGTAAGCCTCTGAAGCAGGAATAAAGGTGGTTGGTTAGAAAAACAGAGAGTCCAGCGTAAAAAGATGAGAACTAAGGAGTAGACAGGGCAAGATTCTGTGGGACATGCTTGGTCGGTCCAGGTCAGGAGTTGGGGTTTTATTTTCTGAGTGACGGGAAATTATCACAAGGCTTTAGTAGAAGAAGGATATGACCTGGTTTAGCTTTCTTAAAGGTTATATTTTGGTTAATCTGTAGTGAATAGATCTATAACATTTTGTCTAAAATATAATCACTTTAGAGAATTGAGTTATGGGGATTAGATAGTTCTCAGTCTAAATCCCAGCTCTACCATTTAGTAGCTCACCCTGTGCAAGTTATTTAATTTCTAGCTTTATAACTTACAGTGGCCAAATGGGCATGAAAATACCTGTCTCCTTAAATCAGGTCATATACACGTGAGACACATAGTAAATCCACAATATATGGTAAGGTTATTTATTCATTCACTCATTTTTTTTTTTTTTTTACATGTTTGTCTATTCAACAGATGTGTATTCAACCACTGGTATTCTGCCCCTTCAAAGTCCAGCATGCAGCAGTTTTTTCGTCTTCTTTCGTTAGCTGCATATTATTCTTCATTATTTTGGAGCATTTGATTTGTTATCATCACTCCCCCAATATGGCTCCATTGTCTGGAGAAACACCCAGGGTCCTTGGTCTCACCCCAAGAAAATTAGCAACACGGACACAAGTGGAGTGGTTTAAGGAGTGGAAAGTTTAATAGGAAAGAAAGAAGAAAACAGCTCCCCCATACAGAGGGAAGAGGGCTCCGAATGGAAAACCCCACATGCAGCAGAAATCAGTAGGTTCTATTGGGAGGCTAGAAGACATGGTGTCTGATTTGCATAGGGCCCAGAGGATTGGTTTGACCAGGCATGTCATTCACGTAGCCTGAGAGCAAACTGGCCCTCCCACCCTAGCCTTTTAACATGCCTGGCTGGCCGCCATGTTGTCCTGCACAGTTGGCCTCTACCTGGCTGGTGGCCACGATGTCTTCCACTAGTGGCAACAAAGAAAAAGTGGTAGGAACCTCCACATTGGGTGGACCGGGCTTTTAACCTCCACATTGGGTGGACCGGGCATGTCAATGCTTGCGGGTCTGGTTTTTCAAGCCGCTTTCTGTTAGAAAAGAAATGTTTTCATGGGTGCTTTTTATTAAAAGAAAAAGCTTTAGAGAGGACTATTTTACCCGCTCTATCCGTCTAATTTTTTTTTTATTAACTCCTGTAATGCCCCCAAAACATTTTATTCTATTTATTTATTTATTTTGAGACAGAGTCTTACTCTGTTGCCCAGGCTGGAGTGCAATGGCTCAATCTCGGCTCACTGCAACCTCCACCTCCCAGGTTCAAGGGATCCTCCTACTTCTGCCTCCCAAGTAGCTGGGAGTACAGGCATACATGCCTGGCTAATTTTTGTATTTTTAGTAGAGACGAGGTTTCACCATACTGGCCAGGCTGGTCTTGAACTCCTGACCTCAGGTGATCCGCCCACATGGGCCTCCCCAAGTGCTGGGGTTAGGGGTGTGAGCCACTGTGCCCTGACCCCGCAACTTTTTGATATGAGGATGTTCCCAGTTTGCTATTTCTCAGATATTTTTGTGCTTCCTTGAATCCCTAAACACTCCTGAGAACCTGAAATGAGCACATAAATCCTAGATTCTCATTCATTTGGTAAATACTGACCTTCTCTCCCCACAGCATGTGAAGGATAAGGTTTTATGATGCTAAATTAGTTGTTCTCAATATCTAAAATACCAGAAATGTTGACCATACATTAAAGCAATGAAGAGATTGAAACAAATAAACAAGCCTAATAATTACAGTACAATTCTATTACAAGAGGATAATGCTTCACAGTGTCTACCAAAATAATCATAGTTTTAAACGCTGTTGATTGTCCTTCAACCAAATGCAGACCTTTTTAGAAGAGTTTACTTCCCTGACTAAGCTCTCTAATACTCATAAGGCAAAGTTCTTAAATATTCCACAAAACATACGCTTTTTTCCTTGATGATAACATGTTATCATGATTAGCCTCTTCTCCCTGTCAGCACGTTTTCTCTGTTCTGCAGGGTTTCATGAGCCTCACTCAGCACAACCTGATGCCTGACAGAAATCATCATAATAATATGTACCCTCAGTTGTAACAAAAAAAATTGTACACATCAATCAATAGTTAAATACATTCGAAGGATACATGGCACACCAGTAAAACTGAGACATCCCTTTTGAGAACCACTAAGGTAAGGAGTGTCACCAGACACCTGATATTTATTTCAAACAGCAATAATTGCTCCTGGAATAGTACCACATAGACTGTGATATTGTTACTGCACAAAATCCCCAGCCTAGTATTTGGTCAAAATTTTGCAAAGTGAAAAGACACTTTCCTGATATTTCCTGAGAACTGTCTATGTCCTAAGTAATTGTGTCCAGAGAGGTTTGTGACTTACACAAAGATCTCCCAAAATGAGACTTCTTGCAAATATAAACTAATGAACACCTTCTAGAGCTCTAATGGCAGCTCAGAGCCTGACAAAATAAAGTATGAAGTTTAATAAAGTCCTATGAACGTGCTTCCAGATGCCACTCTGTTCTTCCAGTGAAATTCCTGACAGCATGTTCGGCAAATGTTCCCTGAAGTGACCATGAGGCCAGCATGTAAAATAGCAATGCAATGCGGAAATGGGAAGCTGCTGATATCTAGCAGCCAGGCTGAACTGAGACCCTGTATTTTGATATCCATTTTGATCTATTCTTGGAAAATATCGCTTGAAAGTACCATTCACATACTCCTTCTTCAGTCGTCTTGAGGAGACTGATATGGCATGTTCAGGGGCATCCTCCTTTGTCCATCTATTGGTTAAACTTTCTAAGAGTTGTTCTAATATTTGTAGCAAAAAAAAAGCATTTGCTGAGAAATTACAGCCAGTGATTCACCTGAATTCTCTTATTTTTTTCTCAACGATTCTGTGAAGTAAATACCATTATTTTTTAATTTTAAAAATGTTTCATTTGTTCAATAATAAATTAACCTTAACTTCTTGTAACTTTTTTCCTTTATTGATTTTTTATTTTTTTAAGTTTTTGACTCTTTTGTAATAACATTTAGCTTAATACACAAAAAATGCATAGTTGTATGAAAATGTCTTTATATTTTTATATTTTTAGTTTTTTTAAATTTTTAAAATTAATTTTTTTATTACAATAGCTTTTTGGGAAACAGGTGGTGTTTGGTTACATGAATAAGTTCTTTTTTTTTTTTTTAAGACAGTCTTGCTCTGTCACCCAGGCTGGAGTGCAGTGGCACAATCTCAGCTCACTGCAACCTCTGCCTCCTGGGTTCAAGCAACTCTCATGCCTCAGCCTCCCAAGTAGCAGGAACTACAGGAGTGCACCACCATGCCTGGCTAATTTTTTGTATTTTTAGTAGGGACAGGGTTTCACCATGTTGCTAGGCTGGTCTTGAACTCCTGACCCCAAGTGATCTGCCTGCCTTGACCTCCCAAAGTGCTGGGATTACAGGTGTGAGCCACCATGCCTGGCCACATGAATAAGTTCTTTAGTGGTGATTTGTGAGATTTTGGTGCAGCCATCACCCAAGCAGTATATGCGGTACCCAATCTGTAGTCTTTTATCCCTCACCTGCCCCACCCTTAGTCCCCTGAGTCCCCAGAGTCCACTGTATCATTCTTATGCCTTTACGTCCTCATAGCTTAGCTCGCACTTATGAGTGAGAACACACGATGTTTGGTTTTCCATTCCAGAGTTACTTCACTTAGTATAATGGTCTCCAATTCCATCCAGGTTGCTGTGAATGCCATTATTTCATTTCTTTTTGTGGCTGAGTAATATTCCATGGTGCGTGTGTGTGTGTGTATATATATATATTTATATATATATGTATATATGTATGTATATATGTACATACATATAAAAGTATATATTTTCTTTATCCATTTGTTGATTAATGGGCATTTGGGCTAGTTCCATATTTTTGCAGTTGTGAATTGTGCTGCTATAAACATGGATGTGCAAGTACCTTTTTCGTATAACGACTTACTTTCCTCTGGCTAGATACCCTGTAGTGAGACTGCTGGATCAAATAGATGGCAGTTCTATTTTTAGTTCTTTAAGGAATCCCCACACTGCTTTCCATAGTGGTTGTACTAGTTTACATTCCTACCAGTAGTGTAAAAGTGTTCCCTTTTCACAGTATCCACACCAACATCTATTATTTTTTGATTTTTTTATTATGGCCATTCTTGCAGGAGTAAGGTGGTATCACATTGTGGCTTTGATTTGCATTTCGCTGATCACTAATGATGTTGAGCATTTTTTTCATATGTTTCTTGGCTATTTGTATATCTTCTTTTGAGAATTGTCTATTCATGGCCTTAGACCACATTTTGGGGATTGTTTGTTTTTTTTCTTGCTGATTTGTTTGAGTTCCTTGTAGATTCTGTATATTAGTCCTTTGTCAGATATATAGATTGCAAAGATCTTCTCCTACTAAGTAGGTTGTCTGTTTATGCAGCTGATTATTTCTGTTGCTGTGCAGAAGCTTTTTTCTTTAATTAAGTGCCATCTGTTTATCTTTGTTTTCATTGCATTTCCTTTTGGGTTCTTGGTCATGAAGTCTTTGTCTAGGTCTATGTCTAGAAGGATTTTTCTGATTTTATCTTCTAGAATTTTTATGCTTTCAGGCATTAGATTTAAGTCCTTAATCCATCTTGAGGTGTTTTTTGTATAAGGTTACAGATGAGGATCCAGTTTCATTTTCCTACATGTGGCTTGCCAATTATCCCAGCACCATTTGTTGAATAGGATATTCTTTCCTTACTTTATGTTTTTGTTTGCTTTGTCAAAGATCAGTTGACTTTATTTCTGTGTTCTTTATTCTGTTCCATTGGTCTATGTGCCTATTTTTATGCCAGTGCCATGCTGTTATGGTGACCATGAGTTTATAGTATAGTTTGAAGTCAAGTAATGTGATGCCTCCAGATTTGTTCTTTTCGCTTAGTCTTGCTTTGGCTATGTGGGCTCTTTTCTGGTTCCATATGAATTTTAAGATTGTATTTTCTAGTTCTGTGAAGAATGATGTTGGCACTTTGATGGGAATTGCATTGAGTTTGTAGATTGCTTTTGTCAATATGGTCATTTTCACAATATTGATTCTAGCCATCCATAAGCATGGAATACGCTTCCATTTGTGTCATCTGTGATTTCTTTCAGCAGTGTTTTGTAGTTTTCCTTGTAGAGGTCTTTCACCTTCTTGGTTAGGTATATTTCTCAGTTTTTTGTTTGTTTGTTTGTTTTTTGCTTTTTTTATTTTGCAGCTATTGTAAAAGGGGTTGATTTCTTAATTTGATTCTCAGCTTGGCCGCTGTTGATGTATAGCAGAGCTACTGATTTGTGTAGATTAATTTTGTATTCTGAAATTTTGCTGAATTTATTCATCAGTTCTAGGAGCTTTTTGGAGGAGCCTTTAGAGTTTTCTAGGAATACAATCATATCATCAGCAAACAGCAACAGTTTGACTTCTTCTATACCAGTTTGGATGCCCTTTATTTTTTTCTCTTGTCTGATTGCTCTGGCTAGGATTTCCAGTACTATGTTCTATAGAAGTGGTAAGAATGGACATTCTTGTCTTGTCCCAGTTCTTAGGGGGAATGCTTTCAACTTTTCCCCATTCAGTATTATATTGGCTGTGGGTTTGTCATAGATGGCTTTTATTACATTAAGTTATGTCCCTTTTATGTCGATTTTGCTGAGGGTTTTAAAAGGACTGGATTTTGTCAAATGCTTTTTCTGCATCTATTGAGATGATTATGTGATTTTTATTTTTAATTCTGTTTATGTGGTCTATCACATTTATTGACTTGTGTATGTTAAGCCATCGGTGCATCCCTGGTATAAAATCCACTTGATCGTGGTGGATTATCTTTTTGATATGCTGTTGAATTCAATTTGCTAGTATTTTGTTGAGGATATTTGCATCTATATTCATCAGGGATATTGGTCTGTAGTTTTCTTTTTTTATTATGTTCTTTCCTGGGATTAGGGTGATACTGACTTCATAGAATAATTTTGGGAGGATTTTCTCTTTTCTATCTTGGGGAATAGTGTCAATAGTATTGCTACCAATTCTTCTTTGTATGTCTGATAGAATTCAGCTGTGAATCCATCTGATCCTGGATTTTTTTGGTGGGGGGTTTGGCAATTTTTTTTATTACCATTTCAATCTTGCTGCACCTTATTTGTCTGTTCAAAGTTTCTATTTCTTCCTGGTTTAATCTAAGATGGGTGTATATTTCCAGGAATTTATCCATCTCCTCTAGGTTTTCTAGTTTGTACATGCAAAGGTGTTCATACTAGACTTGAATGATCTTTTGTATTTCTGTGGTATCAGTTGTAATATTGCCTGTTTTGTTTCTAATTGAGCTTATTTGGATCTTCTCTCTTCTTTTTTTGGTTAATCTTGCTAATGGTCGATCAATTTTATTTACCTTTTCAAAGAAAAAGGTTTTTGTTTCATTTACTCTTTGTACTTTTTTTGTTTTAATTTCATTTAATTCTGCTATGATATTTGTTATTTCTTTTCTTCTGCTGGGTTTGGGTGTGGTTTGTTTTTGTTTCTCTAGTTCCTTGAGGTTTGACCTTAGATTGTCTGTTTGTGCTCTTTCAGACTTTTTGATGTAGGCATTTAAGGCTATGAACTTTCCTTTTAACACCACCTTTCCTGTATCGCAGAGGTTTTGATAGGTTTTGTCACTGTTATTGTTCTGTTGAAAGAATTTTTAAATTCCCAGTAATCATTCAGGAGCATGTTATTTAATTTCCATGTATTTGCATGGTTTTGAGGGTTCCTTCTGGAGTTGATTCCAAATTTTATTCCACTGTTGTCTGAGAGAGTACTTGATATAATTTCAGTTTTCTTAAATGTATTGAGACTTATTTTGTGGCCTATCATATGGCCTATCTTGGAGAAAGTTCCATGTGCTGATGAATAGAGTGTATGTTCTTCATTTGTTGGGTAGAATGTTCTGTAAATATCTGTTAAGTCCATTTGTTCTAGGGTACAGTTTAAATCCATTGTTTCTCTGTTGAGTTTTTGTCTTTATGACCTGTCTAGTGTTGTCAGTGGAATATTGAAGTTTCACACTAATATTGTGTTGACATCTATCCCATTTCTTAAGTCTAATAGTAACTGTTTTATAAATCTGGAAGCTCCAATGTTAGGTGTATATATATTTAGGATTGTGATATTTTTCCTGTTGGACTAGTCTTCTTATCATTATATAATGTCCATCTTTGTCTTTTTTAACTGATGTTGCTTTAAAGTTTGTTTTGTCTTATATAAGAATAGCTACTTCTGCCTGCTTTTTGGTGTCCATTCTCATGGAATATCTTTTTCCACTCTTTAAGTTTATGTGAGTCCTTATGTGTTAGGTGATTCTTTTGAAGACAGCAGATACTTAGTTGGCGAACTTTTATCCATTCTGCCATTCTGTGTCTTTTAAGTGGAACATTTCATTTATTTACATTCAATGTTAGTATTGAGATGTGAGGTACTATTCTATTCATCATGCTACTTGTTGCCTGAAAACCTTGAGGATTTTTTTATTGCGTTTTTGTTTTATAGGTCCTGTGAGATTTACGCTTTAAACAGGTTCTATTTTCGTGTATTTCAAGGATTTTTTCAAGATTTAGAGCTCCTTTTAGCAGTTCTTGTAGTGCTGGCATGGTACTGGCGAATTCTTTCAGCATTTGTTTATCTGAAAAAGACTATCTTTCCTTGATTTATGAAGCTTAGTTTCACTGGATACAAAATTCTTGGCTGATAATTGTTTTGTTTAAGGAGGCTGAAGATAGGACCCCAATGCTTTCTAGCTTGTAGGGTTTCTGCTGAGAAATCTGCTGTTAATCTGATAGGTTTTCCTTTATAGGTTACCTGGTGCTTTTGCCTCATAGCTCTTAAGATTCTTTCCTTTGTTTTGACTTTAGATAACTTGACGACTATGTGCCTAGGCAATGACCTTTTTGTGATAAATTTCTGAGGTGTTCTTTGAGCTTCTTTTATTTGGATGTCTAGATTTCTGGCAAGGCCGAGGACATTTTCCTTGATTATTCCCTCAAATATGTTTTTCAGTAAATACCATTATTAAACTAGATTTATCAATATGGAAACTGAGGCATAGAGAGGTTAAGCAACTTATCTCAAGTTATCAGTGCTCTGTTTTGGAGCTAGGAATTCAGTCACAGAAACGAAGAAGTGTTAAGTTTTTCACATTCTGATGGTTAACCTTTATTCTGCATTTGCCTATGTGTCATGTGTTGGCTCTAGAGAAATCAACTATGGCCACCAGAGCCCAGATCTGGCAAAAAAAGTAAAACTTAATAGAAAAACATCAAGTCACTGCCTTGGGAAAGATGCTTATTTAGCAGCCTGGAAAAGAACTTAACTGGCTAAACAGAGTTTTGTCCTTTTGTCCTCTAAAACTCTCCCATGGTGTATCTGGATGTCCTCACTGGGATAGCATAAACTATTGATCCCAATTTCTTTAGCTCTCTGCAGTGGAGTTATATGTCCACATCTCTTCTATGGCCTTCTGGTAGTTGTGATGTATTTTCCAGCCCTTGACTGTGTGTTCGGACATACAACCTGTTTTAACAGTGGGCTGTTAGTGAACATGATATGAGCATACAGTTGAATTGTGCTTTCAGGGTTGGGCTTGCCCTCTTGCATGAAAAGGGCATGCTGAAGGTAGCTTCTGCCCTTTCAGCTTGAGCAATAGAATGTTCTGAGCCCAACCAAAAGGCTAGAGCCAAGCCCAGCTGACCCACAGGTAGAAGCAGAGCTGCTCAGCAGCTAAGTCACTGACCCAAGTGCATGATAACAAACGGTTGTTATTTGAAGCCACTAAGCTTAGGGGTAATTTGTTACATGGCATTATTGTGGCTATTGCTAACCAGTACACTGTGACAAACACAAACTAGAGGTTCTTTTTCAGTTTCTGTGTAAACTCTTTGGTTGTATCTCAGTTCTCTCCTCCTGAACTTGCTGGGTCACCTAACATAGAATCAACAGTTCCTCTACTTGCCAGCAAAGTTTCAAGTCCTGGACTGTTTAGCTCAATGATTCTTAGTGCAGACCCTTCATTTGGTTGGAAGAGAAAAGACAGATGTCAGAGTCAGTGTGTAAAGTAGAAGTTATGACTGATCAAAAACACCCTTGAAGAGCTTGCAAATTATCCCCGAAGTTCAGAGTCATGATTTTGTGTTTATAGCTCTGCAAATGTATGCTTATCCCAGTTTAAGAAACCCCAAAGAAAGAAACAAAAACAGGGTTTCTATGCAGATACCTGGACTTTCAAACTCTTCTGCTTTTAACATAATTAGAAAATTCCTAGCAGTGAGTCAGAAATATGTGAAAACTCTAAACATTCTCTATGTGCTCAGAGTTTGTACCATTTTTCCATTAAGACCTCTAACCTTAACCTGTTTGAGGATTTGATAGAGTAGGATCTGATTGCAGAGAACAGGTCTGGAAAAAGCTTAGGTCTAAATTCAGTTCGTAGATTAAATGTGTTCATGGCCACCTTCACCATAATTAATTTTTTAAAACTTTTTTTCAATAGTTGTAGGGATACAAGTGGTTTTTGGTTAAATTTTAGACTAAAATTTTCGTGTACCCACCACTTGACTAGAGTACATTGTATCCAATATGTAGTTTTATTATCCTTCACTCCTCTCCCACCCTCCCATCCTCTGAATCTCCAAAGTCCATTATATCACTCTATATGCCTTTGCATACCCATAGCTTAGCCCCCACTTATAATTGAGAACATATGGTATTTAGTTGTCCATTCTTGAGTTACTTCACTTAGAAGAATGGCCTGTAGCTCCATCCAAGTTGCTGCAAAAGACATTATTTTATTCTTTGTTATGGCTGAGGAGTATTCCATGGTATGTGTGTATATATGTATACATTATATATATGTATTATATATGTGTGTATTATATATAATTATATATAATGTGTGTATTATATATAATTATATATGTGTGTATTATATATAATTATATATAATGTGTGTATTATATATAATTATATATAATGTGTGTATTATATATAATTATATATAATGTGTGTATTATATATAATTATATATAATGTGTGTATTATATATAATTATATATAATGTGTGTATTATATATAATTATATATAATGTGTGTATTATATATAATTATATATAATGTGTGTATTATATATAATTATATATAATGTGTGTATTATATATAATTATATATAATGTGTGTATTATATATAATTATATATAATGTGTGTATTATATATAATTATATATAATGTGTGTATTATATATAATTATATATAATGTGTGTATTATATATAATTATATATAATGTGTGTATTATATATAATTATATATAATGTGTGTATTATATATAATTATATATAATGTGTGTATTATATATAATTATATATAATGTGTGTATTATATATAATTATATATATAATGTGTGTATTATATATAATACACATATATAATATGTGTGTTATATATAATTATATATAATATGTGTGTTATATATGATTATATATAATATGTGTGTTATGTATAATTATATATAATATGTGTGTTATATATAATTATATATAATATGTGTGTTATATATAATTATATATATGTGTGTTATATATAATTATATATCATATGTGTGTTATATATAATTATATATCATATGTGTATTATATGTAATTATATATATAATATGTGTATTATATGTAATTATATATATAATATGTGTATTATATATACATAATATTGTCTTTATCCACTCACCAACTGATGGACACTTAGGTTGGTTTTGTATCTTTGTAATGACCACCGTAATTCCTACTTTACCTGCTAAACCCAGAACAACTTCAAATAATAAGCAAAATAATTCTCCTTTATATTTCCTATACTCCCACATTGTCCTCAGTGTTTCATCTCAGATACTAAGCTGTGGGCTAGAAAGGTAGACACATGAAAAATATATCGTGAGAGACTTAAACTTTGCCTCAGCCTACAGAATAACCATACTGAGAAATTACATCCTCTAGTCTGTGGAAGAACAACTAAAATAAATAAATTGATTAAAAAACAACCTGTCCCTAGCAAGTATCTGTGGGAGGGAAATTAGGTCCCATGTGATCTTATGCCATCACTGTATGTTGCTTTCACCTTCTGTGGCAGATGCACAGTGCAATTAAATTTCTCTTAAAGCTATATTTATTCCATTTAAAAACCTGAATTTTTACTGAGGTTATGTTCTTTCTACTTTTTTGGTGTTCAAACTATTTTTTAAAACTAGAAGACAAATGAAGGCAGGTGTGTGTGTATGTGTGTGCTTGGTGTGCAAGTGTGATGGATTTTTTATGACCTATTGTGACATGTAGAAAGTTGGATGTCCAAATTCTATCTTGGTCATTTACTAGTTCATGAAACTCAAACACCATGAGAGATTTCATGAGAGATTTCATTCACTTAGACAGTTAAACGGCCAGCAGCAAATTGGTTAGCCAATGGAACTCAAAATCTTTCCACTGGGAACCCCTGTCCCCAGAATGGAGGGGTAAACTTTCCAAAAAAAATGATGATTTCTCACATTTACAACCCTGTCATCTACTTTAAACTTTTTCACAAGCTAGGAGAAAGGCAGGGTATAAGTTATTAGAATTTTATAGTTGATGGATTAAGTCTCAGAGTGATTAAGTCCCACCTCAGTGCCAGAATTAGAATTTGAAACCAGGCCTTCTACTTCAGTTTCAAATCTCTTTCTACTAGAGTGTTATAATATCTACTTTGGCAAACTGCTAAGGCTGACCTTCTTTGTTGACCAAGAAGATTGCTTAAATATACAAGTTTCTCCTGCCCTAAAAGTCACTCTGTAGTCTGAGATGCAACTAATTAAAATTCCACTGTTAGGCTTTTTAGAACACTATCTCTGCCTTCTAGAATTCTGCTTTTTGAAGCATAGACCAAAAGCCACCACCTCCATGAAGCCTTTTCTGAGTCCGTCTCTTCCACCCAGACAGATATAATTTATTTGTGCTCTGAATGCCCCACTGGGCTTGGTGTTTCCTCTTGGGGCAAGTAGGTGCTGGGTCTCTATGCACCTACTACCAGATTGCAAACATCCCACGATGTTTTCTACTTTTAGCACCATTCCTCTTTCCTTTTGCGAACACATCACAATTCAGATTCGTTTTAGCTTTAAACAGGAAACAAAATCAAAGCTCCCTCACTCTCTTAGCAAAACATGGTCATTCCGTTTGCCCTGAGCAAGTTCCATCTACCCTCACATAAGTCCTGGAAATCAGGGAGGACAGAAAAATAAGGCCACCATGAAAGAGTTATTGAGATCCTTCTTGACACCCTAGCTTGATGAAATGAAAAGACTGTAGACTGAGATATACCTGGGTTTGAATCCCACTCCCTCATCATTCTAGTTAAACAAATTTGGCCAAATCACTGACCTTCTCTTCACCTCCATTTCCTCATCTGTGCAAGAGTCAATGTATATGATGGAACTTTTATGCCTGACACATTGGAGGCACTCAATTAAATGGTAGCACCTTATTGTTACTGGTATTGCTGCTACTTTTGCTGATATTCTTACTAACATTCTTACTGGCTCATACTCCCCCTGAGGAAACATTAGCTCTTGTCCACAATGCCCTTTGTACTCACAGCCGTCTTTGTCTCCTATCCTTTTCAGATCACTCCATGGAGCCACCAGCAGGTTTCCTCATGCAATATATAAATAGCGAATAATGGAACCAGAGTATTAATTTAGCCTAGACTTTGTTCCAGCCTTCCCACTGGCCTGCCTTGTAGATGGATGAACTGGAGCAGAAATAAGGAGGCAATGTTCTTTCTTCATATCACACACCTAAGGGATTTTTTTTTAGTCTTCTGAGAACATTAAATTCTACCTCGAGCTCAAAGTAACTCTCAATGAGAGAAATCATTCATGGGAAACAGGGGAAGGCGCTGAACTTCAAAGCCAAACTGAATCGCAGCTGGTACCCCCTGCAACTCTCAAGAATAGGAAAGCAGCAGTCGGAAAAACTAGAATGGAGTGCTGTGGGGTGGGGGCGAGGATGAACAACCACTCTGGCATTTAAATAACATTGACAGCTTAAACTCAAGCCATCATTTCAAGAAAATTCCAACATAAGGTGAAGTAGTTTAAAGTGTAAAAAGTTGACTCTTCTGCAAAGGCAACTTTTTATACTTTACTTGTCATTCTCATATGAAACCTGCAAGTCCATGTTAAGAAACTGTTGCCTGGAAATCGGAAGTGTTAAAGATGATCGAAAAAGTTACCTTACAGGGAAGTCTGAGCCAAAGCCGGCTTTTTAATTTTATTTTATTTCTCCTATTTATCTTGTAGGTGCATTAAGAATAGATTGCTTGCTCATAAATGTAACTGATTATTTGGCTGGTTATGTAGCTGTTGCTATTTTGAACTCCTGAGTTTCTGGCTTTCTGGTGGGAAGTTTAATAGCTCATTAAATGGTATACCCTCTCATTTTTATCCAGCCTCACTTTCTGCTGTTTTAATACGTGCTGAGGAATTTGGAGATGTACCCTCATTTGAACAAATGTTGCTGGATAAAGAGCCATGCTCAGCCCCGAACACAGTAAAGTTTTTTAATAATGTAAATTTGAGTTCATAGTGAGTATTGAAACAGAGCTATATAGTTTCCAAACTTACGTCAGATTTCGTTTAATCTTCACGAGGTAGAAAAGTATTCATTCATTACAAAATACTTCCTACAAAGTGCCAGGCATTGTGTTCAATGTTGTGTCTGCAATTCTAGATAGCATCATTTCTCTATTTTTAAATGAGGAACCTGGTTTCAGCAAGATTAAGTGACTTGGCCAAGGTCACAGGAGTGAGCAAAAGACCCAGTTCCTCTGATTCAAATCCCATGTTCATTTCCACAGAATAAACATATAGCTGAAAGGAGCTTTAGAGATCATATCAATGTTTATATATGAGAAAAATAAGCATTCGGTCCTAAGTTTACACATGTGTACTGTGTATACACATAGTGAAATGGGGATGGGAACTCAAGTCCCACAACACTTAGTGTATTGTCTTACACAAAAGGATACTTTAAGATTAACTTATTCTATATTTTTAGGTCATCTCTGAAGTCTACTTTCTTCTCTGAAGTACATGCTCCAAAATTTCTTCTCCAAGTACATCCCCTCAGGACACCTTAGAATATAAGAGAAACATTCTGACCAAATTTGTCTCCATCTTGACCTCAGGCACTTTAGTCTGTGTTGAAACTTCTTTTTATTTTTTTAAGAGAAGTCTTTATTTACTTGTTTTGAAAAAAAAAAAGCTGGCTAAGTTGGTTGCTTTTTGGTGATCAATGAGACCAGACTCCATATCCTTGTCCAACTCTCAATTCTTCCTTGGTTCAACCTTGGCTGTAGCTGTGGCCACAGTAGGAGCAGCAGTGATAGCAGAGGTCACACGGGCAGCAGCCACAAGGCAGGTAGATCAGCCAAGAAGGTCTTGACCTTTTCAGCAAGTGGGAAGGTGCAATCAGTCTCCACAGACAAAGCCAGGACTTCTTTGTACCCGTTGATGATAAAATGGGGTACTGATGCAACAGCTGGGTAACCAATCTGCAAACACTGGCACCATGCAGACACCCTGGAAGAGAGGATGCAGAGTGTCCCCTGTGATGTAAAGCACTTCAGGGATGTAGATGCTGCCATTGTCAGACACTTGCTTCATGATCCGCCAAGGAATAGGGGAGATGTTCAGCCGTATGGCTTCACTGGCTCCCACTTTGTCTCCAGTCTCAATGAGCTGCACATCCCTTACGATTTCAACGATGCCCCTGGAGATTTTGGTGGTGATGCCTAATGCCTGGAAGAACACCTGGTCCCAGCATGGTTTTCTGGGCACAGAGACTTCACATGGGGCAGTGGCACCAGCATTGGTGGTAGCTGGCACCTTATTGGCCAGCAGTGTGTCCCTGAACTCAGAACATAATGAACATGACCCAACTGACGGCTCCAACTGGTCCATCAACTAAGAATTTTGCCTCTCTCCTGTCTGCAGGCATAGTCAACTTCTAAAAATGCAAATTGTGTTGGTGGTTTCCCACTGCATTTAGAAGAAAATGCTGAGTCTGGTCCTGCAGGGTGCTTCAATGTGAGCTTCTTTGCCTGCTTGTCCAGCCTCATCTTGTTCCTCTCTCTCTCTCCCTCATGACCATTTGGCCATGCTGGTCTGCTTTTAGTTCTGGAATGTCTCAAGTTCTTTCCTGCCTTAGCACATGCCGTGCTTTCCTTTGTACTGGTCTTCCCATCTCTTTACTTAGCAAACTCTTCCTTATCCTTCAGAGTCTCAGGAGAAATGTCCCTTCCTCAGAAAGGCTCTCTCTAATTCCATTCTCAACCAGGTCTCTCTTTTTGCTTCCTTATAGCCCATCTACCTTTCATGATACTTATATACATTTGTCATCCCATATTTATTTGTGTAATTGGCTATTTAATGAGCTCCAATGGAAGAAGGGACTATGTCTATTATTTTCACCACTTTGCCTGGCACATGGTAGTGGCTTAGTAAATATTTATTGGATGCATACATTAATGGCATCTAGTGAATCCTTTAAAATCTAGTCATTAACATGTCTGTTCTAGCCTGTGTTTAGATCTCCGGAAAGCCAACACTTGTCTTATTTATCTTTGCTGTTCCCACAATACCTCATGTGGTCCCCAACACAAAGCAAATGTTTAGTAGTGTTTATAGAAGAGCCATCTCATGAAGGAATACAATTCAATATTATTGTTGATCCCAAGGAACAGATCGTCAACAGAGGCTGTAAGCATCCTCAATCCAACTAGAAAAATTCTCTACCATCCTGCCCACCTACCTTGTTAAACAGGCTAATGTGCCTTTGCAGCTTTGTTGAGTTTCCACTTGTTTAAAGCTGTGTTGGTGAAGTTATTTTAATGCAGGTATCATTAGTTTGAAAAAGCTCTTAGCCCCTTCACAGAAGTCTTGAAAAATATCAGCAGCCTAACTGATGATGCCATCCATGGAGACTGGATAGCTTAAGACAGTTAAATTAAACATAAATCAAGGAGGAAAAGGGAATAAAAGTGACCTTCTGGCCACCAGTAATCATCCTTCTGGCCACTAGTCTTTATCCTCTGGAGGATAACTTTGCTACTGCAGTTTTAAATCTAGAAATATAAATGGATTGTTGGTAGGAAGAGTGATAATATCCTGAAGGAATTGGTATCGTTTTTGTACCAGGAGATCCTACCTGCTTTCCCAATCACCCCTCTACAAAAAGAGCTTGAGGAAGTAGTGCATACAATGGATTGAAGCTGAATGAATCAAAATACCAATGGACTGTTAGGTAGATTTGTGCCTGCTACACTACTAGAGAACTGCACTCTCTGGCAAGCTGAGCTGAAGTGTCCTCCCATAGGTTGATCTTTGGGTGTGGGCCATAGACCAGCAACATCTGTATCACCTGAGAACTTGTTAAAAAGGCAGAATCTGTGGCTTCCAAACCTACTGAGTCAGAATCTCTATTTTAACAAAAACCCCTCAGTGATTGTATGCACATTTATTTTGGAAGCAAGATAAAGAAGAGAGGAGCAGAGCGAGAGCTACAGCCAACCGTTATGTCTAATGAATCCTATGCACCACCCTTTGCCTTCTAGTCAGTATCCTTTAGAAAGAGACCATTATCATGGCAGAACTTTAAGGTATTTTATCTTCCCGTGTGGTATACCCCAAGTCATGAGAGTCAAGCAAAGTCCCAGGTCCTGGCTGACTCAGAGAGAAAGACTTTCACAGGAATTTCATGAACTCCAAAATGATAACAAGTAACAAACTTGCTCTCACTAATTTCAGCCAAAAGCTGTAAATACTCACATCCCTAAGACAGAATGGCTGGAGGCAGAAAACTGAGAAAGCTTAGCACTTAATATGTCAAAAGATATAAGAATAAACTCTTTGGTAACCTATAATAAAAACAATAATATAAATTCCTAGACAAGAAAAAAGTTTATTTTATCTATACCTATAGCCTTGCTTACGGTGATCTGGAACTGGGTTTCTGGGCTGAAGATATGAATGACAGAGAAAATAAAACTTAGTTATCTGGGAGGAAAAGGAAAACAAGAAAATTCACCATGCCATTGTCTGACTATTACATGGAATCTGGTTTTGAAGACTTAAGATGAATATTAGGGAAAGAACTGTAGATTTAGAACCTGTTTTATTTCATTCATTCAAAGTCTATTTTAACATTGAACTTAAAGAGTTTCAATGCTATACCTCAATATCATATGTATAACCTCTTAATTTGCAGTGACCCCATACAACAGTAAATTTTCTATAAAGTATTCCAAAATCTGACCAATAAAATTAGTATTCCCTTTTTCTTGGGAAGAGTAACAGAGTAATAAAGAGAGATAACAATTTCTGTATGAAATGCAGCCTTATGCAGGCAGGCTTAAAAGGGAAAATGAATCTCAAAGGGCATTGCAGAGGGGCATGTGTGCATGGAAAAGAAAAATTACATGTGAGACTGAGGCCATAAGAGAGTGTCTGTTGACTTCAGACCTCTGAGAAATTTTTCAGAGTCCTCAGAACAGCTTTAACTCTGTTCCCCAAGCAGAGGAGAAAATAATGTCTTTTAAATATATTTTCATAGAGCAGCATCCTTTATTATTATTATTATTTTATTATTTTTTTTTGAGGTGGAGTCTTGTTCTGTCGCCAGGCTGGAGTGCAATGGCACCCTCTCGGCTCACTGCAACCTCCACCTCCCAGGTTCAAGTGATTCTCCTGCCTCAGCCTCCCGAGTAGCTGGGACTACAGGTGCGCGCCACCATGCCCAGCTAATTTTTGTATTTTTAGTAGAGACGGCATTTCACCATGTTGGCCAGGATGGTCTCAATCTCCTGACCTCAGGATCCGCCTGTCTCAGCCTTCCAAAGTGCTGGGATTACAGGCATGAGCCACCGCACCCGGCCCCTTTATTATTTTTAATGTATTTTTTTCTCCCACTACAGTGAGGAGCTACCCAGCAGAGATTTCCGCCAACACACACACACACACACACACACACACACACACACACACACACAAAGGATCCTTCCACGTAGATACATGAATTTCCATTGTCCTAGTTAGCATAGTTTCATCTTCTATTAAGGTTTTCAAGGCAGGGTCTTAAATCCTGACTTGGAGCCTTAGGGAGCAGTAAAAACATTAAACATGGAGTTGTTTTTCCTCAAAATTCAACTGTGAAATATTTAAATCCTGAAAAAAAGGGGAAAAAAAGAACTTTTGTGAATTTTAATCTCATGGTATTGCTAGCATATGGGCAACTTCAGAAATAAGACAACGACTTGTTTCAAAAGAAATCTGATTTTTGATAGACTTAAATATCCTCTGCCCACACCATCCCAGCTGTCTGCTGGGTTGATTGGTCAGTCCATACTGGGGTTTATGGGATTAAGATTGTTTTAACAAAAGCTATGAGTTTTTTTTATTTAAAAAATGTTTTTAAGCTATGCTTATATAGTGATCAGACATATGTGTCCTTATATGATTTTAAGAATTACCCTCCAAAGTATGCAGACAAAATACAATTGATTTTGTTTACAGATGAGGAAATTGAGGCTCAGTGGAGTTAAGTGACGTGCCCAGAGTAGTATATCTGGAATGATAATCCAAGCCTCCTGACTCTTACACCTATTATTCAGTTTTATAATACAAAATTGCCTCATCTGCTTCTAGGAAAAGAGCATTTCTCTGAATTCCATATCATGTATTGATGTCCCATTGTCCTGATGAATAGCCTCTAACTTTGTTCTGTCAATACTAATCTCCTTCTTTTACTATAAGCAGTTAAAAGTAGCCATGCAGCAGCCTGAATGTTTTCCTGCCTATATATTTCTTCCACCAAATATTCTTGTTCCTCATTCTTAAATTCTGCCTTCCATAAAGCCCTAGGGCATGGACACAATGCAGCTAAGTTCTTTACAACAGAATAACAAGGATGGCCTTTAGTCCAGTTTACAATGTCTTGATCTTCATTTCCATCTAAGAACTCATCAGAATGGCCTTTACTGTTCATATTTCTGTCAACATTCTGGTCACACAAATTAAGTAATCTCTAAGAAGTTTCAGACTTTTCCTAGTCTATCCTTCTCCTGAGTCCTCACCAGAATCACTCTTAACATTCTGTTTATGAAAATTCAGGCTTTTTCTAGCTTGTTCTTCCAAAGTCTTTCAGCCTCTACCAGTTACCTAGTTCTCAAGCTAATTCTACATTTTCAAGTATCTGCTATACCAACAACCACACTTCCTGGTACCAATTTTCTGTCTTAGTCCTTTTCTGTTGCTATAACAGAATACCTGAGACTGGGTAATTTATAATGAACAGAAATTTATTTGGCTCATGATTCTGGAGACTGGGAAATCCAAAAGCATGGCACCAGCATCTGTGAGGGCCTTCTTGCTGTGTCATAACGTGGCATAGGGCATCACATGGTGAGAAAGCAAGTGAGTGCAGGTCAGCTTAAGTGACTTCTTTTTATAAAGTCAACAGTCCTATCATGAGGGCCCTACCCTAAAGATTTTGTCTCATCCTAATTACCTCACAAAGGCTCCACAACCAATCAACATATGAGTGTGGGAATTATGTTTTCTTTATTTTTATTATTTTTTTTTTTGAGACAGAATTTCACTGATCTCAGCTCACTGCAACCTCTGCCTCTCAGGTTCAAGCGATTCTCCTTCCTCAGCCTCCTGGGTAGCTGGGATTACAGGTGCCTCCCACCATGCCCAGCTAATTTTTTGTATTTTTAGTGGAGATGGGGTTTTGCCATGTTGGGCAGGCTGGTCTTGAACTCCTGACCTCAGGTGATCTACCTGCCTCGGCCCTCCACAGTGCTGGGATTACAGGCGTGAGCCACCATGCCTGGCCAGGATTATGTTTTCTACACATGAAATTTGAGGAACACATTTAAACCATAGTACCCTCATTTGAATTATTTCAGAATTTTTTGGTTTACAGTATATTTGAGTTCTCTTTAGCCACCCATTTGATTGACCAGATTTAAACATTCTTTAATGCAAATATTCATGAAAGCCTATTTAAGGGACATATGGATGTGTACATGAAACCCATATCTCAACCCCTCCTCTCCCCTCTTATCATGACCGCAAGATAGAACACACTCAAGATAGACAAGGCTCTCAGTCTGGAGTTCCTTCCCCTAGGGAATGGTTTGACTTATGGATAATGCTATGTTAATGGCACTTTCTGAACCATTGACTTGGTTCCCTATATTTTCCATCCAAGGGAAAGCCAAAGGTGTATCATTGGTTCTTAGGGCCCTACTCTAATGGCTGGTTATAAAGCCAAAGATGCAGCCACAATCTATTCCAGGGCTCAGAATTTAAGGTATCTCTCCCTACTTCTCTCCATTGGAAAAGAACTTTTCATAAGTCCCAACCCAAATCATTTTATCAGAATCTGAAGGGTTTATTGCTCACTGGATTTTTTTTCCAGTCAGCAGATAATATTAATGCATCAATTCTTTCATCTTAATTAAGGAGACACATTTAATAAATCACAATGATCATCTGGTTCTTTTCTATTGACCAATACAAAGTTGCAGACTGATATGTAATATAGAGCTAAGACACAATTGCTACCTCTATATTGCACATTAGCACTATTTTGGTTTATTATTCCAGCTGTCAAAGATAATCACAAACAACTTAAAGAATTACCTCCTACAAATCTTCCACCTATCTCAAGACTAGCATTCCTTTCAGGTGAATTTTCTTTTTTTTAAGTTAGAGATTTTTTTTAAATTATGGTGACTACAGATAAAAGCAATATATTATATTTTTAGTTTTTTTTCCTCTCCAACTTTTGAAAGTCTCTGCTTTGGGGCAGAAACTATGGGGTTTTCTAGGTATAAAATCATATTGTTCATGAAGAGAGGTAATTTGACTTCCTTTCTTCCTATTTTGATGCCTTTTATTTCTTTCTCTTGCCTGATTGCTCTGGCTAGGATTTCCAGTACTATGTTGGATAGGAGTGGTGAGAACAGGCATCCTTGTCGTGTTACAGTTCTCAAGGAGAATGCTTCTAGCTTTTGCCCATTCGGTATGCTCTTGGCTGTGGATTTATAATAGATGACTCATTATTTTGAAGTCGTTTCCTTCGATGCCTGGTTTGTTGAGGATTTTTAACAAGAAGGGATGTTGAATTTTATCAAAAAGCCCTTCCTGTGTCTATTGAGATGATCATATGATTTTGTTTTTAGTTCTGTTTATGTGATGCATCACATTTATTGATTTACACATGCTGAGCCAACCTTGCATCCCAGGAATAAAATCTACTTGATTGTGTTTGATTAGCTTTTTGATGTGCTGCTGGATTCGGTTTGCTAGTGTTTTGTTGAGGATTTTTGCATCCATGTTCGTGAGGGATATTGACCTGAAGTTTTCTATTTTTGTTATGTCCCTGCCAGGTTTTGGTATCAAAATGATGCTGGCCTCATAGAGTAGAATGAGTTGGGGTGGAGTTCCTCTTTCTCAATTTGCTGCATTAGTTTTAATAGGATTTATACCAGCTCTTTACACATCTGGTATAATTCAGCTGTGAATCTGTCTGGTCCAGGGCTTTTCCTGGTTCACAGGCTTTTTATTACTGATTCAGTTTCAGAACTCATTATTGGTCCCTTCAGGCTTTTTAATTTCTTCCTGATTCAATCTTGGGAAGTTGTATGTTTCCAGGAATTTACCCATCTCTTGTAGGTTTTCTAGTTTGTCTGCATAAAGGTGTTAGTAGTAGTCTCTGAGTATTTTTTGTATTTCTGTGAGGTCAGTAGAAATGTCCCCTTTGTCATTTCTAATTGTGTTTATTTGGATCTTCTCTCTTTTTTCTTTATTAGTCTAGCCAGCAGCCTATTAGTCCTCTTCTTTCAAAAAACAAACTCTTGGTTTCATTGATCATTGGTGTCATTTTTTTGCTTCTCAATTTCATTCAGTTCAGCTTTGATTTTGCTTATTTCTTTTCTTCTGCTGTCTTTGGGGTTGGTTTGCTCTTGTTTTTCTAGTTCCTCTAGGTGTGATATTAGGTTGTTAATTTGAGATCTTTCTAATTTTTAATGTGAACATTTAATGCTATAAACTTTCCTCTTAAGATTGCTTTACATGTGTCTCAGAGATTCTGGTATATTATAGCTTAGTTCTCATTAGTTTCAAAGAATTTCTTGATTTCCCCCCTAATTTCATTGTCTACACAAAAGTCATTCAGGAGCAGGCTGTTTAATTTCCATGTAATTGTATGGTTTTGAGAGATCATCTTAGTATTAATTTCTGTTTTTATTGTGCTGTGGTCCAAGAATGTGTTTCTTATGATTTGGAGTATTTTTTAGTTTGTTGAGAATTGTTTTATGTGTGAGTGTCTGGTTGATTTTAGAGTGCATGCCACATGAGAAGAGAAGAACATATATTGTATAGATGTCTTTTACACCCATTTGGTCAAGTGTCGAGTTTAAGTCCCAAATATATTTGTTAGTTTTCTGCTTCCATGATCTGTCTAATACTGTCATTGCGATGTTGAGGTCCCCCACTATTATTTTGTGGTTATCTAAGTTACCTCATAGGTATGTAAGAACTTGTTTTATGAATCTAGGTGATCCCGTGTCTGACTGTATTGTGAAATTCTTATAGTGAGTTATTTAGCTCTATCAGATCAGTTTGGTTGAGCTCTTGTTTCATTTTATTGGATTCCTTAGATTCCTTGGATTGGGTTTCAACTTTCTCCTGAATCTCAATGATCTTTGTTACTATCCAGATACTGAATTCTATGTCTGTCATTTCAGCCATTTCAGCCTGGTTAAGAACCATTGCTGAAGAGCTAGTGTGATTGTTTGGAGGTAAGAAGACACTCTGACTTTTTGAGTTGCCAGAGTTCTTGAGCTGGTTATTTCTCATCTGTGTGGGCTGATGTTCCTTTAGTATTTGACGTTGCTGTCCTTCGGATGGGGTTTTTTTGGTTTTGTATTCTTCAGTGCCCTTGAGGGTTTGGCCCAGTTGACTGGCTTTGTTCCTGGATTATTTCAGGGTGCCAAGACTCAGCTCACCACTCCTAGGCTGTGTGCTCTAACCCTGGAGGGTTGGTACCAAGCCTACAGCTTTACTCTCTGGCCCCTCGAGGTTAAGCACCTGCTGTGTTGGAGGGGCTGAGGTGTTCCCACTCCACTGGTAAAAATGCTCTGATGGGGTGCCGGCAAAAGCACTTCATTTGGGTGGTGGCAGCAGGGTCCATGCTCATGTGCATGTATGCCGGCAGTAGTGGGGTGGTAGAGACCACATGCGTGTGCTCACTCCAGCAGCATTGATGTGGTGGTGTCTGTGTGCATATGCTGGTGGGAACAGTGGTGTGGGAGGGTGTGTACACACCAGCAAATGTGGGGTGGTGGCATCCATATGCACACATGTACTGTACACCTGCACTGGCAGGGGCAGGGCAGCAGTGGCGAGGTTCACGTGTGCACTGGCGGCAATAGCGTGGTGAGGTCCACACATGCTGGCAAAGCAGTGGGAGGAGGCTGTGGGCAAGTGCACATCCTCTGGGGCCCATCTACTGAAGCTCTCTGACAGTTAGGCGGGGACTACCAGCAAAGAATCTATGGTGATGGCTACCAGAAAGTGCATCCAAGGCTGCGCTGCAAGCAGATACAGCCAGGCAGGGACCACAGGAGAGGCCAACAAACAGGGGCCTGCTCAGATCAGACTGGTCCTGTCCCACAGGCAAGACCACCCTGCTTTGTCTAGGTCCAAGAGTCAACAAAAGCCAAAGCCACCTAGAGGAGCATGGCAAGCCTTGGGGTATGACATACCTGGCCATGCTCCACTGCAGCCATTCCCACGCCAAACCCTCTGGGCTCCACACAGGCTAGAGTTCTGTCCCTGCCACCTCTCCAAGCAGCTGTCCCTGTCAGCTCAAATGTTCATGGGGGTCATAGGGTCTCCTGCAGCTAGGATTCTGAAGATCCATGGTGAGAGTAGGCCACTCCTTGCCTATTTAACTCACTCCTTCCCCAGGAGCCACTGAAGGCCAGGAATAAGTCCTGGTACTCAGCAGTCCTGTACAGGGTTCCTACCTTACTCCCCCTGCAGCTCACGGTTTGCATCCTCCCTCCGTCTATTCTCAATGCCTTCCTTCCAAAGGTCTGCTCAGAGCGTGCCAGTCTTCTCTATCTGGTCTTTTTGTGGGAGATGTTCTTCCTGCCTGCATATAGTTGGCCATCTTGCCTCTTCTCCCTGAAAATTTATAAGAGAGTGGATTTTAAGTGCTATGGCCTAGAAATAGGAGGCATGGCATGCCAAGCAGGCCATGTAAGGAAGCCTCAGTGTGATCAGAAGACAGAGTAGCAGAAACAGGGGCGCTTTCAGGTAAATTTTAAAGAGACAGTTCTGGTACTAAGCTGTAGCAACAGCATTCATTACCAAAGTGCATTTTCTTGTTCATGGAATCACTCAATGCTTGGCACAAACTGCCATTTTTTCACTCATTTAACAAATCTTTACTGTGTGACTACTCTGTGCCAGGCACTATTTTAAGATAGATAGATAGAATATATATATATGTCTATTAAACCTCTTTTTCTTTATAAATTTATATATATATATATATATAAATTCTTCCTTTGGAAGAGTTTATAGTCTAGCTAGAGAGAGAGATAAATATATCAATATTCATTGTTAAATTGGAGTAGGAATAAATGACTAAATAAAGCAGTGATTGGAAGCAGGAAGTGTTGGGGAGTGAGGCTGGGAATTGCAATTTTATATATGATAGTCATGGGAGGCCTAATGGAGAAGGAAATAGTGTGAGCAAAGACCGAAAAGACATACAGATATGTAGGGAAAGAGCAATCCAGGCAGAGAAGTTAGGAAGTGCAGAGTTCCTGAGGCTAGAGAATGCTTGGTGAATTTTACAAACAAGGAGAGGACGATGAAGTGGCTGGGGAGGAATCGGTGTGTTGTAGAGCAGTAGTGGACAGACGAGGTCAGAGTGGAGCTCAGGATCATACCATGTAAAGTTCTGACAGGCATCAAAAAGTCTTTGAGTTTGTGTCTGGATGAGATGTGAACTACTAAAAGATTTGAGTGGAGGAATTACATGGTCTATCTTAATTTTAAGAGAATCACTCTTGTGCCCATGTGTTCATGTAACAAACACTTATTGAGCATATACTTAGCATCAAGCTTGACGCCAGGAATTGGGGACACAAAGTTAAACAAAATTTGGCTTCTTCTTTCAGTTCACGGAATCTGCTGCAGCTATTTATACAGGTTGCTCTGAAAATGAGTTAAATGTCTTATTTAATTCAGTACATGGGCAAGGACCATGGGTTGTGAGTGAGTGAGGCTGTAGTTTTATTCCACTGCTGAGTGCCTCAACCATTCCCATGTATTGCCTTCTGTTTGCTTGGTGCCAAGCCCATTTTTCACAGGCTCATCCATTACTTTCGCTAATCTGACTAATAATTTCTTTCTTATGGCTGAATCAAGGCTGGTATATATTCAAGTTAAAAGTGTTTTGTATTAAAATGTATTTCATCAGATTTCAAAAAGCCAAGTTCTCTCTGTAAGGAGAAATGCAAATTATCCAAAGGAATCTTATGATCATTTGCAACTGTGGGTTGCTTTATTGAGGAGCATGCAAGTAAGGAATGCTAAAATCATTTCTGCTTCCCCTCCACACTCTCTCCAAGTTGGCAATTAAATCACTATATGTGAATCTTGAGGCAGAATGAATGTTCTCAGGCCAATTTGGGGGTAAATTATCTGGTAAAAGGAACCAAAACCAGCCTCCCTAATAACTTCCATAACACAAAGTCACTTTTTACTGTTACTGTGTCTGTGACATAATTTACAAAATTCCCTTTTGCCAAGAGGGGACTAAGTGGGCATGCTCTTCATACCCAGGTTATTAGTCAGCTTTTGCTATACAGCAAGCTATCACTAAGTCTCAGCAGCACACAGTAATCAGCAATTATCTCTGTTCAAGTTGGGCAGTTGAGCTGGTGTCTCTGCTTCAGGGTGTGGGTTGTGCCCAAATGTACTGAGGCCCAGACTGAAGAACTGGAGCATGTTCCTCTCACTGTAGACATTAGAAGCTCCCAGTATAGTGAGTTGAAAGGTGTCCCCACACCCTACAAAATGTTCTAACCCCTTGATATGGTTTGGCTGTGTCCCCACCCAAATCTCATCTTGAATTTTAGCTCCCACAATTCCCAAGTGTGGTGGGAGGGACCCGGTGGGAGGTAATTGAATCGTAGGGGTGGGTCTTTCCTATGCTTTTCTTGTGATAGTGAATAAGTCTCATGAAATCTGATGGTTTTATAAAGAGGAGTTTCCCTGCACATGCTCTATCTTCCCTGCCACTGTGTAAGATGTGACTTGCTCCTCCTTGCCTTCCACCATGATTGTGAGGCCTCCCCAGACATGTGGAACTATGAGTCAATTAAACCTCTTTTCTTTGTAAATTACCCAGCCTTGGGTATGTCTTTATCAGTAGGGTGAATATGGACTAATACACCTTTTGAACCTGTAAATGTGATCTTTTTTAGGAAAAAAAGTCTTCTATAGGTTGAATGTTTGTTTCCCCCAAAATTCATATGTTTAAGCCCTAACCCTCAATATGATAGTATTTAGAGGCCTTTGGGAGGTAATTAGGTTTAGATGAGGGTGGAACTTCCATGATGGTATTGGTGCCGTTTTAAGAAGAGGGAGAGACATCAGCGCTCTCTCTCTCTCTCTCTCTCTTCAACTATGTGAGGCTATGGCAAGAAGATGGCCATCTGCAAACCAGGAAGAGGGTCTTCGGAAGACATGGCATCTGCCAGCACCTTGATCTTGAACTTTTCAGCCTCCGGAAGTGTGAAAAATAAATATCTGTTGTTTAAGTCACCAAGTCTATGGTATTTCATCATAGCAGCCCAAGCTAACTAAGACAGTGTCTTTGTAAATGTAATTAAGTCCAGGATCTTAAGATGAGATAATCATTTGCAATCTATGTGGGTACTATATCCAATGACCAAGTAAGGGTTCTTATAAGATACAGAAGAGAAGATGGTACAAGGAGGCTGTGGAAAGATAAAGACAGAGATTAGAATTAGGCAAGCACAAGCCTAGGAACACACTTTGCAGGGAGAACAGCTTTGTTGACCTCTTGACTTTGAACTTCTGGCCCCCAGAACAGTGAAAGAATTTCAGTTATTTTATACCATCAAGTTTGCAGTAATTTGTTACAGCAACCACATAAAACCAATACACAGAGGGATGAATAGAAACATATGAAGATCATACAACATAAGCTTGGAATCCAGACACTGTCCCTTCTACCTACCTTCCATTAGCCAAAACCTGTCACCAGGACAAGCCCAGTACCCATGAAGCTGGGATGTACACTACTCCTATGGAGGTCAGGGAGGAGTGAAAGCAAGAGATTTTTTGCTGAATAATAATCTACCATACTTTGTTTTGTTTCTTTGGTAGCATTTGCTCACTAGGTCTTCCTTCCAAATCTAGGATTCCAGAAGACAACTCAGAACTTACCTGGGGATTTCTGTACATAGAAACCAGTGTTCTAAGATAAAAGGATGATGGATGAATCATAGGAAGTTCAGTGGATATGAGCCAAGTTCCCAAAGAGGAAATGGTAAGGATTTCTAAGCCTCAACTAGCCTCCCGTCACTGCACAGGTCTCCAACACTTTAGATACAAAAGATACACCATGCAAATACACCTCTCCTAAAGCACTGGCCCTGAATGCTATGCTCTTTGATCCTGGTGAGCTGAGCTGAAAGTTGCTGAGAGGACTGCTTTCTAACCTCTTTCCTTTTGACTCATTTTTTTTAGAATGGGCCTTGGACCACCTGTATGGAATTACTTAGGGTGTGATATGGTTTGGCTGTGTCCCCACCCAAATCTCATCTTGTTTTGTAGCTCCCATAATTCCCACATGTTGTTGGAGGGACCTGGTGGGAGATAATTGAATCATGGAGGTAGTTTCTCTCCTACTGTTCTCATGGCAGTGAATAAGTCTCATGAGATCTGATGGTTTTATAAGGGGAAATCCCTTTCACTTGGTCCTTATTCTCTCTTGACTTCTGCCATATAAGATATGCCTCGGCCGGGTGCAGTGGCTCACATCTGTAATGTCAGCACTTTGGGAGGCCAAGGTGGGCGGATCACGAGGTCAGGAGATCGAGACCATCCTGGCTAACACAGTGAAATCCTGTCTCTACTAAAAATACAAAAAAAAATTAGCCGGGCATGGTGGCAGGCACCTGTAGTCCCAGCTACTCAGGGGGCTGAGGCAGGAGAATGGCATCAACCCAGGAGGCAGATCTTGCAGTGAGCAGAGATCGTGCCACTACACTTCAGCCTGTGCAACAGAGCGAGACTCCATCCCAAAAAAAAAAAGATGTGCCTCTTGCCTTCTGCCATGATTGTGAGGCCTCCCCAGGCACGTGAAACTGTGAGTCTATTAAACCTCTTTTTGTTTATAAATTACACAGTCTCAAGCATGTCTTTATTAGTATCATGAAAGTGGACTAATACAGGGTGCTTCTTACAAATGCAAGTTTTTCAATCTACTGCTCACCCCCTGAATCAGAATCTCTGGCAATTTTAACACACATCTCAGAGAATTTTGATGCACACTAATTTAAACATCACTGTTGTTTCTCAAACTTTATACTATCTTGTATATATCACCAGCACCCATTAGCAGATGTGAGTGATCCTGTACTTTCTGGGAATATGGGTTCACCATCCTAAGTCTCTGTGATAGGAAATTTCCTTTAACTCTGGTGTTTTCTCTCTCAAGTTCATGAATATTAACCTTCTATTCTACAATGTGTTTGCTCCATTGAAGACAAATATTTTCCCCTAGACTTTTGGTTAAATTGAGGCTCAACAGTTTTTTTAAATTTATTTTATTATTATTATACTTTAAGTTTTAGGGTACATGTGCGCAATGTGCAGGTTAGTTACATACATATACATGTGCCATGCTGGTGTGCTGCACCCATTAACTCGTCATTTAGCATTAGGTATAGCCCCTAATGCTATCCCTCCCCCCTCCCCCCTCCCCCCACCCCACAACAGTCCCCAGAGTGTGATGTTCCCCTTCCTGTGTCCATGTGTTCTCATTGTTCAATTTCCACCTATGAGTGAGAACATGCGGTGTTTGGTGTTTTGTCCTGGCAATAGTTTACTGAGAATGATGATTTCCAATTTCATCCATGTCCCTACAAAGGACATGAACTCATCATTTTTTATGGCTGCATAGTATTCCATGGTGTATATGTGCCACATTTTCTTAATCCAGTCTATCATTGTTGGACATTTGGGTTGGTTTCAAGTCTTTGCTATTGTGAATAGTGCCGCAATAAACATACGTGTGCATGTGTCTTTATAGCAGCATGATTTATAGTCTTTTGGGTATATACCCAGTAATGGGATGGCTATATAAACAGAACCAAAGACAAAAACCACATGATTATCTCAATAGATGCAGAAAAGGCCTTTGACAAAATTCAACAACCTTCATGCTAAAAACTCTCAATAAATTCGGTATTGATGGGATGTATCTCAAAATAATAAGAGCTATCTATGACAAACCCACAGCCAATATCATACTGAATGGGCAAAAACAGGAAGCATTCCCTTTGAAAACTGGCACAAGACAGGGATGCCCTCTCTCACCACTCCTATTCAACATAGTGTTGGGAGGCTTAACAGTTTTGCTGAGCCAGCAGCTTTGTGCATTGCTCACCATGCCATTCTTCACAGCCTTCTGTGTCTTCACCCTGATGCTGGATCACTCTGGTGTTGAGGAGGGGACACATGGGGAGGAGTTCTTCAGAGTCTCTTTTCCAGAGAAATCTAGATATGCTCACGCAAAAAGTACTTGGTATTTACTTTTGAGGGCCTCACAACCCCTGTGAAGCTTTTTGAGGGCTCCTAGGTGAGGAGGCCTTAGTCTAAAGTTTACAGCAGTGTAGCTAGATGATTCATTTCTATGATGAAAACAATAATAAAGTGATAACTAACATTTACTGAGCACTTACCACATGCCA
The DNA here is from genome assembly GCF_028858775.2 of Pan troglodytes. Taxonomy (NCBI): domain Eukaryota; kingdom Metazoa; phylum Chordata; class Mammalia; order Primates; family Hominidae; genus Pan; species Pan troglodytes. The sequence continues at coordinate 72,624,480 of NC_086015.1, forward strand.
GGCACTGGTCTAAACTTCTTACCTGCTTTATCTCATTTCACCCTTGTACTGCCCTGAGGAGTAGGTATCGTTATTAACTCCATTTTATAGTTGGGAAACACAGGCCTTTGAGAGGCCATGTAGCTAGCCCCAGTTCAATAACCTCTTTCTCGCAGGCCACATGCTGATTTTTCTCATACCTGCTAGAGTTCCCCTTGCTGAAGACTAAAGTAAAATTACCTGGCCTATTGTCAAACCATACAGATCACCTTAACTTTTCCCCTGAAAGAAGGGGACTCCGGAGAAATAATCAGTAGCCTTGAATACTCTTTGGCTTGACCCATGGGCATCTCGTGGCCATGTCTTACATGTTCATTGCTTATCTGTTCATTTTCCTGCATACTATTTACTATTTACCTGTTCATTATTTTAACACAAAATTGAGTCTCCAGTGTCCAATGGGGTGACCACCAGTATACAATACATTCATGGTGATAAGAGCAATGAGGAAAATTAGGCAAGTTTAGGAAAAAGAGAGTGTTGAGGTTGGCAGTAACATTTGAAATAAGATAGGTGCAATGGTTTGGATATTTGACTCTCCAAACCTCATGTTGAAATTTGATCCCCAATATAGGAAGAGGGGCTTAATGGGAGGTATTTGGGTCATGGTGTGAAGCCCTCATGAAGAGATGAATATCCTCCTTGGCAGGGTTGGGAGGGGATGAGTGAGTTCTCACTCTGTTAGTTCCTGCAACAGCTGGTTGTTAATGTTTTTCCCATTTGCCCCGAGAATACTTGCAGGTGGTGCTTGCGGCTGCCGCATTTACCCCAAAATAACTTTGCCACAGAATATTTCACATTTGTTATTATGTTCACATCACTTTAGTAAATAGACTTTGGAAACAAAAGACATCATTCTATTTATAGCATTCTGTTTTTAGTAGTGGTATTTCCATTTACAAAATACAGTAATTCTCAATGGCTGAAAATGTCAAATCCTAGAAAACATAGCATGCCAATGACGTTAACATCATTCTTGAACAGTTGTTGGCTGAAGATTCATTGCATGAATCCAATGTTTCTGAAATAGACAATTCTGATCATTCAGATGATCGTGATATTAGTTATTATACATAACTACAAGAACAGTTTCTGTATTTTATTTTCACATTGAAAATCAGTCAGATTTACTTCAGCCACAAAGAGTGTGTTTATGTAAAATTAAATGATTGCTGGCAGTGAGCTGCACATTTTATTTTTCTAAACAGGAAAAGGGTTAAAAAGAGCCTGGAGCCTCCCTGCTTGCTCTCTTACCTCCTCTCTCACCCTGTGATCTCTGCACATGCTGGCTCCCCTTTCTCTGAAACTCCCACCAGGAGCTGATGCTAGTGCCATGCTTCTTGTACAGCCTGCAGAACCATGACTCAAATAAACCTCTTTTCTTTGTAAATTACCCAGCCTTAGGTATTCCTTTACGGCAACACTAAATGGACTAAGACAATAGAGAAGGTCCTTTTGATAAATTGACACTTGAGCAGAGACCTGAAGGAAGTCAGGAGAGAGCCATGAGGATAATCAGGAACAAGGTTTTCAGCCAGAGGGAAGAGTAAGTGCAAGGCAAGAGCAAAGAGTTCAGCTTGGAGGTCCCACATGAAGTGATTAGTGAGGCGGAGATATAGCAGAAGAGATCTGAGAACATGGGGAAGGTGGGGACAGGTTGCATAGGTCCTTATGGCAAGGACTCTAGATTTCATTAGAAACCATCGGAGGACAAAAGCAGGAGAGAGACATGTTAAAACTCATCTTTGTCAAGAATTACTGAGATGTTGCACGGAGGACACACTATGGAGAGTACAGGTGAAAGCAAGGAAAAAAGTAAGAACAAGAGTTTGAACTTCTTGTGTTCCTTTGGCATCTGACCCCCTCAGGAAAATGTTTTCAAGTGTAGAAAAAATACACAGGATTGTGAAGGAAACAATTATACAAAATGCAGTTAGCAAAATATTAAAAGAAAACTGCCATTTAGGAAAATATATGTCTCTTCATGAATTTATTAAATAACAGAATCTAGTGGTAAATCCACCATAATTTCCAAAACATGATGAGCACAAATATTTTTCAAGATACTTTCAATATCTGTAATGTATAATTTTTTATGATTTTTATTGGTAACAAGTCACAGATTCTACTTATAGCACTGTGGTTTGCTACAGGTAGGCATAATTGGAGAAAATGCTCAATTTTAGTTAAAAGCTAGTGAAAATGAAGTGCTTTTTTCAGCCAAGTTCAAAGGACCCCCTGAATTTTATGCATGGACCCAGGTTATAGACCCCTGAGTTAGAATGCTATTGTAATATTCCAGGTAGGAGATGTTTCATGGCTTAGATTATGGTAGGCTTAATGTGATTTAGAGAGCAGTGAGGGAAATCCAATTCATTCTCATGTACAGTGGCTACTTTTTCAAAAAATCAAATTCCCAAGGCACAGATTCTCTGTCCAAATCCTATTTAGTCCTGAATAACCTTATGTAATATAATTATATATTATATCATATTGTATATATCATATAGCTATATTATATGTAATATATTATTTATAATATAATTATATATAATTTATATATAAAATATAATTTATATATATATATTTAGTGGTGGCCTTGTGAGTTAATTGATGGCTAGGTAGTATTTTGTTTTTCTACCACTATCCCCACAATGCCTGGAACAGTTGTTATACTGTTTTAAAATAGAATTCACACCCTGCTTCCAGTCCTGGCTATGTAACTTTTGAAAACTTGTTTGCCCTTCCCATAAAATGAGGGTAGTAAAATGCATTCTCCAGGAATACCAGTGCATAAATAACTAACAAAACTTAAGTATGGTTTGGCCAAGAAGATTCAGCAGCAGAGTGCTGTAATAATGCTGCAGTTCATTAGTGATGTCTGTTACGGCCATGAGCACCACATATTCCCCATCCTTAAGCTGGATGATTTAGTCTGTTCAGATAGAGGGATGTTAGGAAATGCTGTCTTGAGAGGACTTGCGGGGTAGGTCTGACTCTGACAGGACAAAGACCCCCATAAATGTAAAAAAGATAGTGTGAAAGTGACCTGATAAAACCATTAGCTTGCCCAGAACTTTATTCATATGTTAATCTTACCTCAAATCTTACATAAAAACATACTGTATCATTCTTATTGATACTAAGCCATCTTGGCTTTATGTTGAGAGAATGTATGCTTATTCCAATTCCCTTACCTCCAAATTTTTGTCCCTGGAGATTAAATGTAACTGGGGAAAGGGCAATTTTCTTTGCTGTCTACTGGGCCATTGGTGATTTTTGTTATAAAATGTCATTCTCTCTACCAAGTTTCTACTTTTTAAAATTTAAAATGGGCAAATGATCCATGCTCAGGAAGGAATAAAAAAGGCCAGGATCTATTGGGAAGCTTGACATACCCTTAACAATAGCACTGCTACGAGGCATTAGTACTGTAGTTTATAAATAATTCATTGATCACATGGCTTTGAATAGTTCCGTCAAACACCACTAGAAGAGGTGGCAAATTATTCTTCAACACAATCATTTGTTTTCATCCATGAAAAATAGTATGCTTTAGTACCATGACAAATAAGGATTGAAACTCCAGCCGGGCAATCTGTTAGAAGAAATTTGTTGATCAAAATCTCTGGCATACTTTGTGCAATTGCCTCTTTTGTGCAACCACTGCATGAAGTCAATGTCCCTGTTAATTTTATTAATTTGTAGGTTTGGCAGTCAACCTCAGAAGTGGTTCTAAAATTCTACATCAGGCTCAGTGAAATGTTTTCACAAAACCCTAACAAAAGCGTAGTTGGAATCAGAGTGTATAGAAAGTCAGCTGTTAGCTGTTTGAGATAAACAGTTATTTTAACATGTTTGGTTTGGTGTATGTCTTTTCATCTGATCGCTATAGAAATAAAAATTTAATTAGAGATTAGATAGATGGATAGATGGATGGATAGATACATGTATGATAGATATTGGATAGAGAAGTGAAGCTTTAAAAGAGAAAACGTTCTGTTTATCTTTGAATAACTAACATGAAAATGCAGCATACAAAATATCTCTAAATATATCTTAGTCTATTGGTCTCACTTTCCATATAATGTGATGAGCGAAGTTAGAGCAAAGTTCAGGAAGATTAGATGAACAAAAGGGATTTCCTCCTGAGTCTTATCCAAACAACCACATGGTTAGACACTAAATCAATGGGAGCACTTTGTATAGGCTGAAGGTTGCCAGCTTAGCATGATGGGAATGAGCTAAAAGAAGCTGAAAAGTAACTGGAACTAAGAATTCACTACTCTCTCTCCTAAGTGTGTGCCTGTACATAACCCTACTACAATTTCAAGTCAGTTTCCTTTGAGTCAAAAGCCAGTGTGTCTCTTTGCTGCATCTATTACAAGAATGAAGGCCATTCTCAGCAACCTGAATGCCGACATTCCAGAAAACATGGACATCACTCTGAAGGGATGCACAGTTAACTATGAAGAGCTTCAGAGAAACCCTGCAGAGGAACTTCAGTCACATCAGTGTAGAACTCAGTCTCCTCAGAAAGCAAAAGAAGCAGCTCCAGGTTGGCAAATAGTGGGGAAATAGAAAGGAACTGGCTACAATTTGCACTATTTGTAGTCAGGTACAAAACATGATCAAGGGTGTTACACTGGACATTCATTAAAAGATGTCTGTGTATACTCACTCCCCCATCAATGTTGTTATCCAGGAGAATGGGTCTCTTGTTGAAATCCAAAATTTCTTGGGTGAAAAACACATCTGCAGGGTCTGGATGAGGCCAAGTGTTGCTTGTTCAGTATCTCAAGCCCAGAAAGATGAATTAATCCTTTTTTTTTTTTTTTTTTTTTGAGATGGAATCTTGCTCTGTCACCCAGGCTGGAGTGCAGTGGTGGGATCTCAGCTCACTGCAAGCTCCACCTCCAGGGTTCTTGCCATTCTCCTGCCTCAGGCTCCCGAGTAGCTGGGACTACAGGCGCCCACCACCACGCCTGGCCAATTTTTTGTATTTTTAGTAGAGACGAGGTTTCACCGTGTTAACCAGGATGGTCTGGATCTCCTGACCTCGTGATCTGCCCACCTTGGCCTCCCAAAGTGCTGGGATTGCAGGCATGAGCCACCGCGCCCGGCTAGGTAAGTTAATCCTTGAAGTAAACGTTTAACTTGTTTCAAATTCAGTTGCTTTGATTGAACAAATCACAACAGTTAAAAACAAGGCTATCAGAAAATTTGGGGATGGTATCTATGTCACTGAAAACAGAACAGTTTTGCAGTCTGGTGAATAAGATCTAAGAGTCGTCCAGCTACAGAAACAAGATACTAGATAATTCCTAAGACCTATTTGCAATATTTTAATGATGCAATAAAAGGCCTCTATTCACCTTGGGGGTTGAGGGCAGGGAAAGTCAGTATGAGTCCCTTGTCTTCCAGAATCCTAATCATGTTGGATGCAGTATCATATTGCACCTGGACCATCAGACTTAAATGAAAAGGATCCAGGCTATGATCTTGAGTTAGCTATTGTGTAACCTCCAATGAGTCACTCTACCTCTCTTGGCATCCAATAAATAATAGCTGATATTCTTTGTGTTGCTATTGTTGTTTTGCAATAATGGCTGTGGTTTTAAATGTTTTAAGCCAAAAGATGTTATGGGGAGAATTTAAGTAGGAGGCCAGTTACATAGAAAGAAGGCTATGTATTGGTGAACCGAAGTCATGCCACATGGTGGTTTACATGACCTTGGGCCAACTCTATAAATTATGGAATATAGGTAGACCATATTACTTATTCTTCTTTGTGGCAGTACTTTTTATGTTTTTAGTAATGGAAGGCAAAGCGATGTCGGAAAAAAAGCAGGAATTAAACGTTTTAAAAAGAAATCTTATCTCTATTGATAGAAAGATTTATAAATCACCTAAAAGGTTTTCATCTGTTGAACTTCTTTAAAATGAAAATTACTAATCAGGAACCTGTCTACTCTACATGTTCACTTCTCAAATCTATATTCATCCATTTCTGAACTCTTGAAAAATTGTGAGGTAGCAGAATGAGATGGCAGAAATATCCACAAATTCCAATGGAATGAGAACATACTATGTGTGGGCTTCAGAGACCTGTGCTAAAGGAAATGTACCCCCAGGCACTCTCATTATTATTTCTGATTTGAGACGACAACCTGAATGTCCTGGATGAGGAAGCCAACCTCAGAAAGAGGGGACAGGCCAAATTTTCTAAAAACAGGTTATAAATATGAAATGGGTTTCATGAGCCCATGAGTTATGGAATACTAAAGTTAGTACCTGGAATTAAAGGTCTGACACTTTTTCTGTGGGGCACTTGTGTGTTCAAGAGGCGCTTTATATAGGAAATGAAAGAGATGAGACAGGGAATGCAGGATTTTATCAAGATGTGTTGCTTTGCAGAAAAGTGGTTTAGTTGTTTGGGCCTATGAGAAATTGTTGTCAGTATACAGGGTAAGGTTTACTTCAAACACTGTGACAGACCAATCCATCTGGTTTTTATGTAGCCTTAAACAACATACATGCCTGAATATGAGGTAAGTTGTTTTCTCCAAAGCTCACCATTCAGAGAATAGGGAATCATCTTACATGCAAGTCTTTACAAAGTTTTTTCAATTACTTTACTTTGAAAAACAAAATGTAATTTAGGGAAAACCTCACCTGAAAGATGCTCAGTCAATTCTAGTTTAAGATACTTGTAGAGAGAGGCTCCTAAAGATAATTGATTTCTTACATTTATTTTTTGCTTTTCTTTATATACAGATTGAGTATTTATTTCTGGAGAGATGATCCTCACAATTACAAAAGTTCAGTGTTATAAATGGGTCTTTTAAATATCTCTTTGAAATAAAATAAAGTAGGCAGTGGCATTGGAGAAATCATAAATGTAATCATTGCAGATTTGGGTGGGGGAGAAATGTCCTAATGTTACATGATAAATACTTGTAGCTTGTAGGATAAAATATCCAAAACAAGCAAAATACCTGGATTCCCAAAGGACTGCATGTTAAACTAAGATACAATGCTCTAGAGATGATATGTTCTAGAAAAGTGTTAGGTGACCCAAAGTCGTTCTAATGATGACAAAGACACAGAGAATGACTCGGTGGAATGGTCCAGATGAAAGCCTGATTAGAGTGCTTTCCAGATAGACAGGAAGTAAAGAAGTGGAAAAAGGGAATATGAGGAATTCTTCAGTTTTGCTCTAAAGGAGGGGTGCGGGAAATATAGGGTTGTAGTTTGAAGATTTTAGCTTTGAGGGAAAACATTTCAGAGAGGGAAATAATTTTAGCATGATTATAAACTGATTGGATGATCCTGTAAAGAGTGAAAAAACAATGACACAAAAAAAAGTGGAAGATTACAGAAGGAAAGTCCTAGAGAGGGTGAGAGGGAACACCCTCCAGGGCATAGGTGGGGGGCACATATGAGAAGGGGCCATTTATTCCATGTGCCAGGTGGGAAGGAATATCAATGGGCACAGATGCAGGTGGGTGGTTGATTTGGTGGTGAAAATAGGAGGGAACTGTTTTCGGACGGCTCCACTATTTTCAATGAAATAAGAAGTGAGTCATCTTCTGAGAGTGGGAAAACAGATCTTGACCTTCTAACACCAGAAGCACCATCATTTATTCCTCTGCAGTCATCCATCCACTCCATTCTCTGAATGTGTGGATTTTTAAACGCTTGTGATTGGCCATTTCCCACTTTCCTTCCCTTTGCCAATAGTTGCATCCCGCTGGTTCTGTGTCTAGGTCTCCCTGATTTCTTCTGGGTTGTTCATTTTTTTAAACAAGCTCATCCTCTCAGCAACGTGGCATGCCTCACAACCACACCATTTCTTCACACCCAAATCAGCTTTCCTTCATTCTCACAGCCCATTGATTTAGCTCCTTTTTCCACTTGCTGGGGTAGGGTTTTTTTAATTATTATTCTGCTTTTGTCGGGCTGTATTTGTGACTAACCAATGTGTGCCTTCCTGTTCAAATCCCAAGTCCTGCGGGGAAAAAAAAGGTGATTCCAAGTGAGACAGTTTAGTTAGAAAAATAATTTGTTCAGCTCTTTGAATATGTTTGCCACCACTGGAGGACACTGATAATTGTTTCAGTTATTGTTTCCAGGGATCCTAAACTGCTTGAATCCTGAAATACTACTCTAAGCAGTAGAATGTGTGTCCAGTGACAGGTCAGCAGTCATCTTCCACTGAATATTCATCCCAAGAATTCTCTGCACACACGAAAAATAGATTCACCATCATGACGGGAAACCTTAGAGATCCCCAGGGCTCCTTACATGGCAGGACAGCCCAGGCTCTGGACTCAACTGTCTGGCTTTGAATCTTGTCTCCACTACGCTCTGCCCATTGTGCAAGTATTTAACCATTCTGTGCCTCAGTTTTATTATCTCTAAAATGGGGAGAGTAATATTCTCCAGCTTCATAGAGTTGTGGTGATAATCAATCAACTGCATTAATGTACCTAATGTCTTCAACATACTTTCTGGAAAGAAGGGAAGTGTTTCGTCAGTTGTAGCTGCTAATTTTAGGTCAAAAGCCCTAAGAAATTTTTATAGAGATAAAATACTTAACTTTACTCATGTTAAACTTACTGGGCCATAAAAACCATTTATTACCTAGTACATATTAATTCTTAATATAGTTGTTCCACAGAGTCTACTTGATATGGTTTGGCTCTGTGTCCCCACCCAAATCTCATCTTGAATTGTAATCCCCATAATCTCCACATGTCAAGGGAGAGGCGTGGTGGGAGGTGACTGGATCATGGGGGTGGTTTCCCCCATGCTGTTCATGATAGTGAGTTCTCACAAAATCTGATGGTTTTGTAAGTGTTTGATAGTTCCTTCTTCACACTCCACTCTCTCTTACCTGCCACCATGTAAGACGTGCCTGCTTCCCCTTCTGCCATGAGTGGAAGTTTCCTGAGGCCTCCCCAGCCATATGGAACTGTGAGTCAATTAAATCTCCTTTCTTTATTAATTACCCAGTCTCAGGCATTTCTTTATAGATGTGTGAAAATGGACTAATACACCACTGCTGGTATAGTTTCCTAGGGCTGCTATTTTTAAAAAAGTACCACAAACTGTCAAAACAACGAAGTTCTGGAAGCTGGAAGTTTAAAATCAAGGTGTTGGCCAGGTGCGGTGGCTCACACCTGTCATCCCAGCACTTTGGGAAGCCAAGGCATGCAGATCACTTGAGCTGAGGAGTTCAAGACTAGCCTAGGGTACATAGAGAAATCCTATCTCTACAAAAAATACAAAAATTAGCCAGATGTGGTGGCATCTGCCTGTGGTCCCAGCTACTCAGGGGAGGCAGGAAGATCATCTGAGACCAGGAGGACAAGGCTGCAATGAGCTGTAATCATGCCACTGCCCTCCAGCCTGGGCAACAGAGAAAGACCTCAACTTTTAAAAAACAGATAATGGCAGGGCTATCTCTCTCTGAAGGCTCTAGACATGGAGGATCCTTCTTGCCTCTTCCTACCCTGTTGTAGTTGCCAGCAATCTTTGGTGTTCCTTTGATTTGCAGCTGCAAATTTGCATCACTCCAATCTCTGCCTCCATCTTCAAATGGCCTTCTTCCCCATGTCTCCTTTGGTCTTCAACTCTTTCTCACCTTATAGAGATACCAGTTGTTGGATTTAGGACCTGCCCTAATCCAGTATGATCTCATTTCAACCTGCTTACATCTGCAAAGACTGTATTTCCAAATAAGGTTGTTGATACAGTTTGGATCTGTGTCCCCACCCAAATCTCATGTTTACTTGTGATCCCCAGTGTTGGAGGTGGGCCTGGTGGGAGGTGATTGAATCACGGGGACAGAGTTCTCATGAACGGTTTAGCACCATCCTCCCTTGATACTGTATAGTGAGTGAGTTAGCACAAGATCTGGTTGTTTAAAAGTGTGTAGCACCTACCCCCTCTCTCTCTCTTCCTCCTGCTCTGGCCATATGAAGTGCTGGCTCTTCCTTCACCTTCTGCCATGATTGTATGTTTCCTGCAGACTCTCCAGAAGCTGAGCAAATGCTGCCATGCTTCCTGTACAGCCTGTGGAACTGTGAGCCAAGCAAACCTTTTTTCTTTATAAATTACCCAGTCTCAGGTATTTATAGCAAAGTGAGAATGGACTAATACAGTCGTATGCACAGGTACCAAGGATTAGGATTTGAATATATCTTTTTTGGGGACATAAGTGCATATGAAACAAACACTGGGCCAAGTGTGGTGGCTCATACCTGTAATCCCAGAACTTTGGGAAGCTGAGGCAGGCAGATCACTTGAGGTCAGGAGTTTGAGACCAGCCTGGCCAACATGGTGAAACCCTGTCTCACACTAAAAGTACAAAAATTAGCCAGGCATTGTGGCAGGTGCTTACAGTTCCAGCTACTGGGGAGGCTGAGGCAAGAGAATGACTTGAACCTGGGAGGCAGAGGTTGCAGTTAGCTAGGATCACATCACTGCACTCCAGCCTGGGCAACAGAGCAAGACTTCATCTCAAAAACAAACAAACAAACAAAAAGAAACAAAACAAATACTTCCAATCATACTTTATTTGTCCCAAATCACTTCCTCCCCATTAACTATAATCTACTGTAGTATTACTTGTCTGACTTGGCGACTAATGCCTTTTGTGAACTGTCTGAATGGGTCTGGGATGGGATAAGTATAAAAATGGAAATAAAGTTTTTAGAACCTTCCATTGCAATTTGAAATTGCCATAATATCCAAGCATGTATTCCATTGACTTACCTTGTTTAAAAGGGAAAGGACTGCTTTGGATGTTGTCTAACTCATCCGATGAGTCACATGTGGCATGGGCTGCATACTGGTTATACCACAGATTGGAAAGTTTTGAAACTTTGGTCACCATGCATCATCTGAGATGCACTGATGTGGCTGACCAGCTGTGAATGGTCAAAAATGGAGAAAAAGTTTGCCACCTCCCATTTTTTTGATAGTTATCTACATAAACCCCATTCACTGCTCCAATCTTTGGGTCCTAAACAAAGAAATGTTATTATTTCTGCTAAATAATTGTTCTAGCTAATATAAAAATTCTCCCATTTCCTTTTGAAGAACACAGTCTAGATATTCAGTAAAACATTTCAGAGAACAGGATTTGTTCTTTGTTTGCAAACAACTTTGCAATTCTGTAGTCATTGACTGCTTTGTTTCAAGACACAAGCCATGTCAATTAGCATTTTAAATGCCTTTGGTTACATAGAAGAAGTTGTTCTTCTAAAAGAGAAAAATGGAGTTCATTATGTTTCTTTGTTATTTCTGCCTGCTGAATACATTTGCTATTGATGACACTGTGTACTTTCCTGAACTTCCCACTTAAGCCTCCAAATTTTTGTGCATCTCAGAAAAGATATTAACTATTCACAAAAACTGTTGTTTTGGAAAATTTCTTTCTACAAAGGAAAAAAAAAACACTGTTTAACTCATAATCAGTAATTAGTCTAAGAAGCAAAAGCAGTATCAAATTCTGATACAAGCTTGCTTTTTTTGGATTGGTTGTATGTTGGACTCAAGTTTGTGTAACAATTGTTTGGGTTTCTTTTGTCATTTTGTTTTGGTTTTAGTTTTTAATTTTGTTTGGCTTTTTAACAAAAGTAATGTTTTTTGAGTATACCTGAACACAAAAAAGGGATCAGTAGACACAGGGGCCTATTTGAGGGCAGAGGGTGAAAGTAGAGTGAGGAATGGAAAACTACCTTTGCCATCCAGGTACTGATAACTGCCTGGGTGGCAGAGTTATCTGTACACAAAACCCCAGTGACATGCAACTTACCCATGTAACAAATCTGCATATGTCACCACTTGAACCTCAAATAAAAGTTGGAAAGGAAAAAAAATCATGTTTTGACCAAACATTAGCTAAAAACAAATATACATGTCAAACTATACAAAAGGATATATCATAAAAGGCATTACTCTTCACACCCTAGTACCCTAACTCACCCTCTCTGCTATCAGTTTGTTAGGTGTCCTTTTAGAAAGACTCTCGGCATATACATGTGTATGTGTTCATAGGTATGTATACATATCCATAAAACCTTAACAATCTAAAGCATCCTGTGCCTGCCATTCCCGACCTAGCTAAGAGTTCACCTTGGAGCTAGTTTTTTACCATGTTGTGGCAGTCTTCCAAGACGGCCCCCAGCCATCTGGCTGACTTCTTCCTGGTATCCATGCCTCTATGCAGTCCCCTCCCACATTAATAGGGCTGCTCAGCACACCAATAGAATACTGTAGGAATGACAGTGTGATTGCCAAGGTGAAGTCATAAAAGGCACTGTGGCTTCCTCCTTCCTCTTCCTCAGATCACTCACAAGATCAACTGCCATGTTTTAAGGACACTTAAGTAGCTTGATGGAAAGGCAAGGAACTGGAGCCTCCCATCAATGACTATGTGAGGGAGTCATTTTGGAAATTCATCTTCCAGCTCCAATAAGGTTTCAGACCACTGCAGCCCCAACCAACAACATATCTACGGCATTATGAGAGACCTCGATCAAGATCCACTCAGCTAACTTGCTCCCAATTCCTGACCAGAAAAAGAGATAATAAATGTTAATTGCTGTAAGCCACCAAGTTTGGGGGGGGAGGTTATTTTGGATAACCAATATATGTTATTTATATTATTTATTGCCAGGGCTAAGATGCTGCAGCAAATAACACTCTGAAAATTTACTGATTTAAATAAGATTCCCATAAAATAGTTTATCGATGTGAGGTTCAGGATGCCAGGAAAGCTCTGCTCCATACAGTCTTTCAGGGACCCAGTTTCCTCCCATCTTGTGTTCACTATCCCCTAAGGTATTGTCATCATCTGTAAGATCAAAGCTGGGTTGCTATCCTATCTGTATTCCAGCTCACAGAAAGGAGAAAACAAGGAAATTCAAGGCAAGAAACTTGCTTATGAAGAAAGTAAAATGAAAAATGCATCCATTTCATTTAGGGAAATATTAATTACATCATCACCTGATATGATTTGGCTGTGTCCCCACCAAATCTCACCTCGAATTGTAATAATCCCCGTATGTCAAGGGCAGGGCCAGGTATTAGATAACTGGATCACAGGGGCAGTTTCTCCCATACTATTCTTGTGGTATTGAATGATTCTCATGAAATCTGATGGTTTTATGAAAGGGAGTTCTTCTGTACACACTCTTTTGCCTGCCGCCATGTAAGAGGTGACTTTGCTCTTCATTTGTCTTCCGCTATGATTCGCCTCCCCAGCCATGTGGAACTGTGAATCCATTAAACCTCTTTCCTTTATAAATTACCCAGTCTCAGGTATGTCTTTATTAGCAGCATGGGAATGGACTCATACAACATCCCAGCTGCATAGAGAGCTGGGAAGTAACTTATCTAACCGGCCAGCCATATACCCAATAAAAAGGGGAAAATAAATTTTATGAGGACCACCAGTTTTCCCCATAACTTTGTAAGTATTCTTTTGTTTTAATGTATATATTTAGCCAATCACTAAATGATGGCTACCAGATATAGGGCTCCTTAAGCCATGGTAACAAATTACTCTGAGAAGGAATAAGGAGAAGAAAAGTCAACCTCCACACCGCAGCTATGGGAAATCTACACAAAATGCTCATCATACACCATTTAGATGCTCATGGCTTTGGAGGTGAGAGAGAAAAAGTCCCATATCTGGTCACAAAAATTGGATTCTATGACAGGAGTGTAAAGTGTAAAAGTCAAAATGACATGTGCCACAATTTCTCAATGAATATTCTTTGAACTCAAAATGTGTTGTGTGTAAATTCTAGAGGCTATCTGAGTTTGGTTCTTTAACTGTGGCCCTTGGACCAACACTATCAGCATCACCAGGGAACTTGGAAATACAAATTCTTGGGCCCCATCCCAGACCTACGTGATTAGAGACCCTGGGGTTGGGGCCCAGCCTTGTGCTTCTTAACAAACTCTCCAGGGGAATTTATTGCTTGCCAAAGTCTGAGAACCACCAATCTGAAGACTGAAAGCAGCATATGTCACTTACTAGCTGTGTAACTTTGAATGAGTAACCTAAATTCTTTGCCTTAATTTCTTCATCTGGGAAACAGGGAAAGTCATACTATTTGTTAGATGAGCAAGTGCTAAAATGTGTTAAGTGCCCTTAAAAGTGCCCGGCATATGGTAAGCACTCAAAAAAAAAAAAAAATCCCAGCTATTGTTGCTATTGTTGTTATCTTTATCTTCCTAACGTGATTTCACCAGTTTGTGGTCTAATATGAGGTTATGTCTTTGATATGCAAATGATAATTGTGACACACAGTGGTTCCTACTGAGAGAATGCCTTCCTTCCCCTTCCTGAGGTTGTTCCTCCTACTAATCACACTAAAGCCCCAAGAATGTTTCCTAAGTTCTGGCGGTCAATGACACCAGCAGCCGCCAGACTGATGAGCACTTTACATATCAAAATGTATGACAAGCCCACACAAATATTAACCAGAAACACAAGTCCAGCCCAAATGGCCAAACATTCCAAGTACTTTTTTATTTTGAGTGCTTGCTTGTATCCAGAAGCATGTTAGGTGCTGGGGGATCAGGTGTGTAACAAGGATTCCCAGCACCAGGCAGGGTCAGCCCAAGAGACTGGGAGACTGGGCAAGTTAGGGGGCAGAAGTGCTTTGACCCTCTGTTAGAGGGCACCAGGCCTGGCTGGCAAATCTTCAAGCACTCAGCACCACAGTATGTGTGTGTGTGTATGTGTGTGTGTGTGTGTGTGTGTGTGTGTGGATATATATATATATCCACTCTCACATCACCTCCTTCATTTATTTGCTCCCATTTCACCCACACACAGTCATATGTCTCAGCTATTTGTTTCCTGACCCTGAGGCCTTTTACAGTAAAGGCCTTCCACCTGTTTAACTCAGGTGCCCTCTAAATGGAGCAACAATCAGCCCTTGCTGGCTTGAGCTGTTCCCACCAGGGCCTCCTCCCCAAGGGGCTGACCTCAGGTGCAATGTATACAGAAAGCAAACTGCAATCTTTCCTTTTACCCAAGGCCCTGCCTGCAGGTAAGCATTTTTTCTCCTTGCTCTGACAGTGAATTGGAGATTTGTGGACACTCCTGTGCTGCATGGTAAGGATGCCTGCTGCCTAAACAATTACCTGGAATTCAGCAATGAATTCCCTTTATACCCAGTCGTCATTAGGGCTATGGCTACTGCTTTAAGACTCTGAGATTTTTTTTTGCATAAAGATTGGTTGCACTGCCAGGTTTTTTTTAAAGTCTCTATTTTTCATAGTGCTCTGTAGCCATGTAAGCCGGAAGAGAGAAAATTTATCTTGAGCATATGATATTCACTTAATAAGTAAGAAGAATGGAGCAGAACCCACTAGAGCACAGCTAGGATTCTGAAAGGAGTCAGACATGTCTCCTGGAATAATTCCTATCCCGAATTATATCCCGAATTTGCTGTGTTCAGGCAAAAGCCAGCTCTGGCCACAGCACTGGCTGTAACAAGGCATCTCATCATGTTATAAAATTGGGAGAATATGTTGTTTCTCTCTCCAATATCTATTTAATCCCACCCAAAATCAGGTTTCTGATTTCTCTTTGCGGAATTCATCCCTCAGCCCTTCTCAGCCATGTATTTTAACCTCACATCTTTACTTCCAGAGTTTCTGATTGGCTTAAGCCATTTCTCCCCAGACCTTGGGTCACAGAAGAGCACCTGAGCAATCAGAACCAATAAGATACTGTAAACAGCCTAGCGGAAAAGCTGTGTTCCCAGGAAAAGAGGGACCCTTTCTTTCTCAACCCCTAAAACATGTGGTGTGGGGAAATGGAATATAGTGCTGCTAGTGAAATACTGCAGCCATTCTAGAGGACAAGGCAAATGCAGAGCCCAAAGCTGAAGAAAACTCTACAGATGCCAGAACAAAGAGATGGAGGGCAATTTGGACATAGGTAACATAGATACCTTTGAATCAAGCCTCACCTGACATATCCTATTCTCTGGGCCAGTGGTTTCCCATGTGAGGACCAGCAGAGTCAGCTTTACCTGAGAACTCATCGGAAATGCAAATTTTTTGGTCCCCACTCTAGACTTCCTGAAACAGAACTCTGTGCATGGGGTCTGTAGGGTAAACGCCCTTGACAGTAATAACTTAAGCATACCCTTAGAATGACCCTGTATGTCAGATGCACCTAAATGTGTGTTCCAAGCTAGGGAATCCACCAGTGGCCAACCTGGAGATTTGTTCCTTGTCTATGAGGAAGATCTGAGCCTCCAGCCTGTCCCATGGAACATGGACCATACAGGGGATAGAGGCTCTGAGTTTGGGGGGGAGGGGGGGGGTAAATGAAGGTAGCCAGGTGGAGGTTGTTAGTGGGAGGGAGTTAAGTGAAAATCCTGTATAAACTGCATGATATTTGTAGGTGGTTGTGATTTTCCTGCTGAGCCCTTCGCCATTGGGCTGTGAGGTCATGTAATCCAGCCTGCCTCCGCTGGACTATTTTCGTAATTAAGGCAGTTCTCCTGTCCAGCCCACTGTCACTGGACTCTCTTCCTGGTATGGAAACCCCTAATAAGGTCTCATTTGCTGGCTCTGAGTCTCTTCTTTAGCCTCTTGAACCTCGTGCGTCCCTACTGAGGTTAATAGGGGGTTTGCACAACAGGACTCAGCAATCTGCATTGTAACAAGCCCTCCGGGTGATTATGGTTACACTAAAGTTTGAGAACCGCTGTTGTTAACTATACAGTAAGTTGACAGAAAATCAGCTGTTTTAAGTATCACTATTCTAGAGTTTTTAGTACCATGTATCCATTCCTTTCTTAGTAAAACCAGTCTGAACTTGGTTTGTGTGTTTCTCTTACCAGCTTCAATCTTTTAGTTCTAACACTTGATAGAAAATTAGATGAGTTATCTTAATTATAATCCTTCCCTACATCACGCTGGCTTATCTGATGAGGAGATCTGTTCCTTAGGACATCTTTATGAAGGACACAAACTGAGCAAGGATATTTTGTATACAAACTCCTCATTGTGGAGATGAGAAAACCAAGTGCCTTCCTGTAGGTCTCCTGACTGGCTAAAATACTTCTGGTCTGGTTCTTTCTCCCATTCTTGGCAGCCCATGAGGCTGAGTGATTAGATCAGCAGGTGAAAGAGGTGGGCAAACCTGGGTTTGAACCCTGACTCTGCTACACTCTAGCTGTAAGACACAGGGCATGTCATTTCAAGCTTGTGTGCCTCAGTTTCCTCATTTGTAAAATGGTGAAACAGCATTACTTACTTTAGGTGGCTGATGTAAGAATTCACACCATTCCAGTGAAAATGTGTATGGAAAGAATGAAGGGCTTAGTAAATGCTCAATAAATTGTATAGTAAGAATATTGTCAAATTCATCACATCATTGCCTCTGCCCCACTGCCTGTAAAATGCAGTCTACACAAAGCAGACTGCATTGAGCATGTTATTTAGGAGAAGCAGTAACTCAGTCATGCACTGAATCCAGCCTGCTTATTTCCAAGGACCCTCTGAATTACCTTCACCTCATACCTGAACTAGAGCATCTTATAGGGTCAGCATTATAAGGTAATCTCACACTTCAGCTTCCTATGAGAAGCTGTGTTTCTCAGCCACATCCTCCCCGTTAAGGCCTCCTTTCTTCTTAAGGGGGTGATACTGCTGTTGCTAAGTTGTTTTAATCACCATCAGAACAATGAAAAGGTTTAGTAATTCTTAATAAAGAATAGCTCTTCTAGAATCAGTGACTGTCTCATTTATTTCCAACCATGCTTAATTTTTGACTGTTCCCACTTAGCCATTTAATAAAAAAATTTGACTTCCTACCTTTTCTCAGGCATCCAGGTGGGTGGTATGCTACCTTGGAAGGAGAACCCCCATACAAAGTCTGGCAATATTTTTGCAGTCTCAATTATCTGGCCTTGCTCTAGATAATGTAACTGGTCTTTCAGCATGGCCATGACTTGAGTGACACACCAGTGGCACTTTTGTGATAGATGTTAAATGGAGTAGAATTGTGGCAGGCCAGGTCTCACTCATGCAGGGCTCCATAACAACTGTTTCAGTACTGACTGAGTGGTTAAGTTAAATATTGAAAGCCAGTGCCCTTATACAAAGGCTGGAATGTAACAAAAGCCCACCAAGAGTTTTGCCTAGGCCTTTCCTGGGCCTTAAAGCACGACAAAATAACGAAGGAATTCTTAACAGGACCCATTTAGGAGTAAACAAGTTTTATTGTGGGTCTGAAGAAACTCCCCAGGCCTCCACAAACAAGTTTATTGGGGGTCTGAAGGAACTCCCCAAACCTCTATGATTTAGCAGGAGACAAGTTAAGGATAATTACCCCAGCACCTGGACCTATTTAGAGTAAGCAAACTTACTGAGGCTCCAGAGGAAAAGGTCTTCAGGACTCAGACCTTAGTTATAGATTAAAAGAAGTTAATCACTTACGTCTTTAGATAAATGCACACTTACATGTAGATGTATAGCTTAGAAGGTATATAAGCTCTGGACAACTTCATAATTTTGAGTTGGTCTGGTGATAATTTCCAGGCCTTCTCCCTGTAACCGGTTACAGAAATAAAAACTCTCTTCCTCCTCCGTTCATCAGCATCTCATTACTGGGCCACAAGAAATAGCAGCCCAACCCTCAGTTTGGTCCAGGAACAGAATCTTATAGCCAAATGATATAAAATGGCTCTTGGGTTCAAACCCCAGCTTTGCCACTTAATACCTGTGTGATTTGTGCAAGATATTTAGCCCTTAAGCTCTTTCCCAGCCCATGAGGGAGGTGAAAGGGCCGTAAAGGATAAATGTGCAACCCGTCTGAAAATTAATACTTATGCTTGGGAGCAGCACATCTGGTAACCTGGGCACTGGGAGAGGGTGATGATTATGATCATCACTCATCAGCCACCCACTCATCACCCACCCACTCATCAGTCACCCATCCACCCACTGTGCCTGTATAAAAGCTCTTACATTTTTTTTTTCTGGTCCTTCAGTGCTTTAGTTTATCCATTTATAAAATAAAGTAATGGAATCAACACATAGAATTATTATAATTATTAAATGAGTTAATGTTTATAAAACCCTTAAATATGAATCATAATGAATAATATTTGCCATTTACTAAGAACTTACTTTGTGCCAGACTTTATGCTAAGCACTTTACATATAACAGCTAAATTTATTCCAACCATAAATCAGTGAAGTACAGTAGTATGAGAATAAATAATATTGCTAATATTAATGATGGCAATAATAATATATGCAACAGGCAGTATACTAAGTATTCTGTCAAATCTCACAACATCTTTATTAGGGAGGTTCTATTATAATCCCCATTTTGCAGATGAATAAACTGAGGCACAACAAGTTAAGTCTCCTGAGAAAGCAAGTAAGTGACAGAGCTGGGATTCATATTCAGTCACCTCCGATACCATGTCCCAACCTCTCAATTGCCCACCAACTCAAAATCACATAAAAGAATGATGTCAGTGTTCAAATTTTCTAGAATCATAGGATAGATCAAAAACGTTGATATCATTTCTTCCTCTCAGAAAAATGATTCCAAATGGGAGCTATATGAATGGAGAGTTTTGTTTTTTTGTTGTTGTTGTTTTTTGTTTTTTGTTCTTTTCAGAGAGGGAATCCTGCTCTGTCACCCAGGCTGGAGTGCAGTAGCGTGATCTCAGCTCACTGCAAGCTCCGCCTCCCGGGTTCACACCATTCTCCTGCCTCAGCCTCCCGAGTAGCTGGGACTGCAGGCAACCACCACCACACCCAGCTAATTTTTGTGTTTTTAGTAGAGACAGGGTTTCACTGTGTTAGCCAGGATGGTCTCGATTTCCTGACCTCGTGAGCCGCCCGCCTCAGTCTCTCAAAGTGCAGGGATTACAGGCGTGAACCACCACGCCCAGCCTGTATGGAGAGTTTTAAAAGCTCACAATTGGCTGTCTGGCCAGCCCTATGTGCTCTATGAAAATGAGGGATTATTTCCAAAGTGAAAAGCTGTAAGAGTAATAGGTTTTAAAAACTATAGAGTCAGCATCTTGCAGAAGATACTCAACTGGGTAATTTTTTTTAAAAATGGAGGCTTTTATAACATCCAATTTATGACAAGTGAGTTACATTTAAAGGCAATGAAAAAATTATTCCAAATACGAACTCAACAGTGTTATCAACTTTAATTAGTCCTCGTATTAAGCTCTTTCCAAGCCCATGAGGGAGGCGAAGGAGCTATAAAAGATAAGCATGCATCCCATCTGAAACGGTACTTCCAACTCGGAGCAGCATGTTTGGTAACCAGGTCACTGGAGGAGGGTGATGATCATGACCGCCACTCATCAGCCAATCCACCCCATGACGATTTTATGTATATCATGCATTACTGCTAGCCACCACGAATATTACATAGTACCATAATTGCTTGAGCGTCCATAGTACATACCAAGCCAAACCTTACATTAATCCTCTACCCCTGAGAATCCAAAATTCTCCGTGCCACCTGTCGCACCCTATCCTAAAGTAAGGTCAGCTAAATAAGCTATCGGGTGGATGTGGGTACAGTGTTAGATTGAGATAATATCATTTATGGGGGAGGGGCACTTTGTGAAGTGGGCCCCATTTCTCTTGTCCTTTCGTACTGGGAGAAATGTAGAACAGATAGAAACTGACCTGGATTGCTCCGGTCTGAACTCAGATCACGTACCGCCCATCCGCTGCACCTGTATAAAGCCCTTACGTTTTTTTCTGGTTCTTGGTAAAGTGATTTAGTTGGACTTTTATTAATCTCATTTTACAAATGAGGAAACTGAACCAAGGAGATAGTAAGCAATTTGCCCAGGGTTCCTATTTCTTGGGAAGGGGGGTAAACTGGGGTTCATACTGAGGTCTGTGTACTGGAAAGCCAACGTGCTTTTCATTATGTCATGTTGACACTCTAAAAACACAAGTGAAAAAATACAGCTCAGTTATGAAGAAATAACTTTTATTTTCTTTCTACAATGTCACCTATAGGTAGGGATGTAAGTTTTTTAGAGGTGGGAACAAATTGAAGTCTTGCTATTATGGAAATACGTATAAAAAGGTAGATTATGGCAAATCCCTCCTAGGTACTAAGTCGAAGTGTTTGCATATTTATCTTTATATGGTAGTGTTTTATGCCAACCTGGTACAAAGTACATGCTCCATAGATGTTCACTCAATTGGCTTGAATTTTTTTCTTCTAGTTCCCAAATCACTTAGGTGGAGCCAAATGCATTTTAAGTTTATTGAACCCTGGTAGAGTGTCTGGTAGTTTCTGGTACCCACTTTACCCTCCAAAACACAATGGTAACCATGTAGGTGCTCAAATAATGCAATAAACATATCTCTCACAGAGAATCTGTTATAGTGACCTTCAAGTTCAGCATCAGCATTTTGGGGGACTGTGAAGAACAAAGCTGGATGTTGACAAGGATCTAGACCACAATGGTAGCTGTATTCTTAGAAATTTTGACTGAGCAGGATTGAGGGAATACAGATTACAGATTCATATTCTTAAAGCAAGACCCCATTGAGTTCTAATCCATATACAGAAAGAAAAAATAATGAAAGCCCACCAAAATAGCTCAACTCTCCAGTCTTCTTGGAATCTTGAGATTATTATAATTATTGTATTCACCTTTACATGGAATTAGCTTAGAAGCTTGACCAAGTGGCCAGGAGCTTTTTTAAGAGAACTATCTTTCTTTGAGATTGGGGATGTTATTTTATTTTGATTTTCCAGAGCTGATTTTTATTTTTCTTTGGTCACAGAGTTCTAGTAATATAAAGGAGTTTGGGGAGAAAGTATCTCAGAAAACAGGGATAGGCTATAAATTCTTCTAGCAGGGAAAGGGCACTCTGGTAGGGAAAATAATGGTTCCCCAAAGATGTTCATGTTCTAACCCCTGAAACCTGTAAATATGTTATCCTTAGATGGCAAAGGGGATTTTGCAAGTGTGATTCTGTTAAGCACATCCTGAATTATTTGAGTGGGCCCAATGTCATCACAAGGATGCTTGTAAGAGAGAGGTAGTCATGTTCTAGAGCAGCAGTCCTCAACCTTTTTTGCACCAGGGACCAGTTTCATGGAAGGCAATTTTTCCATGGGCCTGGGTAGGAGGATGGTTTGGGGATGATTCAAACACATTACATGTATTGTGCACTTTATTTCTATTGTTATTAAACTATAATATATAATGAAATAGTTATAGAACTCACCATAATGTAGAATGAATGGGAGCCCTGAGCTTGTTTTCCTGCAACTAGAGGGTCCCATCTAGGGGTGATGGGAGACAGCGACAAATCATCAGGCATTAGATTCTCATACGGAGCACAAAACCTAGATCCATCACATACGTAGTTCACAATAGGGTTCACGCTCCTCTGAGAATCTAATGCCACCACCGATATGACAGGAGGCAGAGTTCAGGCGGTAATGCAGGCAATGGGGAGTGACTGTAAATAGAAATGACGCTTCACTCCCTCACCCACCCCTCACCTCCTGCTATGTGGCCTGGTTCCTAACAAACCATGAACCAGTACCAGTCCATGGCCTGGGGATTGGGGACTCCTGTTCTAGAGAGTCGGAGAAGGAGATGTGATGGAAACAGAGGTGAGTGATGAAATGGCCCCTCTGAAAAAATGGAAGAGATCTACAAGCCAAGAAATGCAGGCAACTAGATTCCTCAGCTTTCTAGAAGCTGAGAATGGTGGGTAACAGATGTTCCCCTAGAGTTCAGAGAAGGGATGTAGTGACACTTCTCACCTCTGGAAATGTAAGATAATAAATTTGTATTGTTTAAGCCATCTAGTTTGCAGTCATTTGTCATAGTAGCAATAGGAAGCTAACACAAGGACTAAGTTCCTGAGAAGCAGCTTCTGCCAAAGAGAGAAATATTTCTTATATGAGTCTAAGAAAATATTCTACCTGCTTAGAAGTCTGAGTATCACCTTTGGCTACTTGTGATTTACTTTAAGGTCTTTCAGCCTCAGCACTATTAACATTTTGGGTCAGATAATTCTTTATCGTGGGGCTGTTCTGTGCATTGTAGGATATTCAGCAGCACCTCTGGCCTCTGCCCACTAGATGCCAGGAGCACCTCCCCCACCCCCAACAGCTGTGATAACCAAAATTGTCTCCAGATATTGCCAAATGTGCCCTATTTGAAGTAAGGGCAGCAAAATTGCTCCCAGGCTGAGAACTATTGCTCCAGTATGATCATATCCTCCTTGATTATAAAATTTCTGATGACAGTGAGCAAGCCATCTTTCTCCCACGATCCTAATTCATAAATTAGCCAAACCCTGAGACACACAAAATATGCTTTAGTCAGTGTCATTTTGCTGCTCAATTATGAGGCAAAAAATCCTTGCCTCAAGACTAGATGGAATAATCTCATGGCTTGTACCAAGAGATCAGACAGGATTTATTTCTGGATGAAACTCAGCTGATAACCCAAGGCAAGTTATTAATCTGCTCAGCCCAGCCAGCTAGCACCTCATGCCTGTTACTCTCAGTAGATACCAAATAAAACATTATATCAAATTGAGTGGGATAGCTTCTTGCCCCCCTTCCTTATTTGGATAATTTAACTGAGGATCCTATTCATAATTATTACTGCATCAAAAATTGCAAGATGTTTTAGAATGAAATGCAGTGAAGCATGGGTAGAAGGGAAGGATGAGTTCTGTGCCTTCCCTGGTTCCAAGATATGGGTGTTATTGGGCATGGGTGCAAAAGCAGCCTCTATAAGCCAAGTTTTCCCTTCTCTGAGTTAATGTGCCAGCCAAAGGATGCCTACATTCAAAAGAATGAGAAAGAGAGAGAGATTCCAGCTCACTTTCCAAAACAAACTCTTATTTTGGCATGAATAGGTTTGGCAAAGAGAGACATTGCAGGCAGGAAGGCAGGCAGAACTTGGGAAAGGATAAGAGAATAAATGACCATGAGTTAAGATTATCTAGGATGGAAGGCTAGGATGATGTTATGGACTGAATGTTTGTATGCCCCAAAATTCATATCTTGCTACCCTAACCCCCAGTGTGTTATTTGAAGGTGGGACCTATGGGAGGTAATTAAATTTAAATGAGATCATGACGGCAGGTCCTCCATGATGGGATTAGTGTTCTTGTAAGAGAAGGAACAGATCAGACAGAGCGCACTCACTCTCTGCCATTCAAAGGCATAGTAAGAAGGTGGCTATCTGCAAACCAGGAAGAGAGCCCTCACCCAGACCCCAACCATGCTGGTACCTTGACCTTGGACTTCCCAGCCTCCAAAACTGTGAGACATAAATGTGTGTGGCTTAAAGCCACCCTGTCTGTGGTATGCTCTTATAGCAACACAAACTAACAGATGAGCAACCAAACCACAGAAATTATATCAAAAGGTAGAAAGATACTAACACATTTAAGCATCAGGGAGTGACCTCCCTCATCAGCACCACAAACACAAGACCTCTATATAAAATCAGTTTTTTGAGTTATATAAACATGAAAATAATGTGCTAGGTTGAAGACAGGAGCTAGAGTCTTACTAGCTATGTGACCATAGACAGGTTTCTTTGTTGTTTTATTTTTTGTTTGTTTCCATATTAAAATGGCAATAATAATACCTGCCTTGAAATAATATAAGAAAAGAATAAATCATACATATATGACATATATGAAAGTACTAGGTGTAAAGGGAAGTCAGTTCCCCTCCTATTCCCAAGTCCTCTCCCATCTAACCTCACCCTAGTCAGTTTAAAATAAGTCAAATCTGAATGTTCCAGGTTTAACTAGTCCGTGAGCATAAATGAAGACATGTGAACATTTATGCCTCATCTAGATAAATCACCAGCCCTTACGTACTCAAGTATGAAGACTAGTCCTTGCAGGTGTCTCCTTGTGGTAAATATCTACAAACACTGGTTTTGTAAACCCACCTTCCAGCCCTTATTCTTCTAGTAAGAGCATCTTGGTTCTCCTTTGAGAAATCACCTCTTTTCTATGCCAGTGGGGGCCATTGATACCCCATCTCATACATACACACACACCTGACTCCAGGAGAGAACAGTTCCTTGGGTCTGGCCAATGAATTTCTTAAACAATACCCACCCCAGACCGAAGTGAATCCATCTCAGAAATCTCAGCAATAGTTAGAACTACTGGGGAGGGAGAAGCTCACTTTCTGCTGGGATTTGTGGTTGCACATGTAGTATAATCCCAGAGCTCTCAGGGACCACCAGGATGAGAAGGCCTGTATGAAACTAAAAGTCACTGCAAAAGAAAGCAGAGGTAAGAGATGGAGAGAGACAGTACAACAATTCCCCTGGATTCAGCTATTCCTGAAGCTAGTAGGTCCCTTGACTTCTTAGGGATGTGAGTCATAAATCCCTTTATGTTTAAGCCAGAATAATTAGGTGTCTCTTACTCCCTACAGACAGACTCCTGATAAACATACCCTCCCTTAAGTCTTTCTGAAAATTGCCTTGGGGTGAAATTACCTGTGTGTATGAATTAGATTTCCCAGCCAGAGATTCTGTAGCTGCTGTCAAATGCCATCTGAACCATCCCAGGACTAATTTGTTTGGTAGGTGTACGGCAGGCCACGCTGCCACCATCATTTGCATACACCTAGGAGTCTGATCACAGCCATCGTCTTGGAGCTAACTGTAAAGTTGTTTCACTGTCAGCCAAACAAGTAACAATGCCTCAGTCCTCCTGAAACTATTAGAACTAAGCCATCCCTTCATAATAGACAGGGATAATCCTTCCCCATTTCTTGTGATACTGAGTGAGGAATTCAGGGAGAATCTGATTTTATCCAGCTGCAAAAGTTCCAGCTGTTAACTTGCTGCTTGAAGTCCCCCAAACATGAAACATTCAGGGCTAACTCACTCTCTCCCTTTTACCCTAGCCATTTTCTCTTCCAAAAGGCTCAGCCAGCACTTTTACTAAAATAGCACTGGACCAGTTTTTTCTAATCAGAGAAGTAAAAGAGAAACAGTAGGCAGGAAAAGAAAGCCAGGGAGGTTGAAGTATAAGCGTAGGGTCCGAATGATCTGTTGTCATGATTTGTGGCAACACAGCATTTAGAAAGGAATGTCACTAATGAGAGGTTTCATTTTATTCACAAATTTTTTCCTGATGTGAAAAACTGTGACTTTCTTTTGCTAGTTAACTGCAAAATAAACTTTGGAAAACATATTCATAGGAATAATGAATCACTTGGATACTGACCTAATCCATGGCATCGAGATCAGTGCAGATATTTAGGAATTAGTAATATATTTGGATACATGATTGACACACCAATCTTGCCTTTTTGTATATCTATTTTTCTGTGAGGAGATCTTCTCACAGAGCCGTTTTGGCAGTATGTCTTACTTGGGTATATCTTTTGTTAATTTCTCTACATTTCAATTAAAAACTATTCCATGAGTGTGTAACCATTATTTGAAAATGTCTGCAATGAAGAAGGAAATAATTTAAAGATGGGTAAGACCGAGATGCCTGTAATATTGTAAAACATATTTAGTCTTTGTCCCCATTTCCTGGCATACAACTCGTAAAATTTTTGGAGTCTTCAAACTGATGTGTTTTTTTGTATGCTAATATTTTGACTGATGGGTTGCAGTCCCCTAGGTAGCTTTAGGATGGGAGCTGGTCACCAAAAGACCAAGGCAAGATTAGGGGGAAGGGAACGGGGCCCAAACGTTAAGTTGATCACTAACGGGCAATGGTTTAATCAATCATGCCTATGTAATGAAGTCTCCTTGAAAGCCCAAAAGGACTAGGTTCAGAGAGCTTCTGGATGGCTTAACACATGGAGGCTGCTTGAGGGTGGTGAGCTCAGGGGGGACCTGAAAGCTCAGCACCTCTTCCCTCATAGGCACTCCTCATCTGTATCCTTTGCAATACCCTTTATAATAAACCAGTAAGTTTAACTGTTTTCCCGAATTCTGTGAGCTGCTCTAGGAAATTAATTAAGCCCAAGGAAAGAACCTTGATTTATAGGCAGTTGGTCAGAAGCACAGGTTAAATAACCTGGAGCTTGTGATTGGCATCAGAAGTGCGGGGCAGTCTTGGGGACTAAGTCCTCAACTTGTGATATTCTGACACTGTCTACCTGGAGATAGTGTCAGAATTGAATTGAATTAGAGAACACCCAGCTAGTATCTCCTGCAAAATTGCTTGCTTGCTTGCTTGGTGTGTAGGAAAAAAAAAAGCCCACACATCTGGTCACAGAAGTCTTCTGTGTTGATTGTTGAGATAATGGGAAAAGCACTTTGGTTTGGTTTTTATTCCAATATTCTCAATGCCTTAATAATTTTCTGCTTAAATAATTCCAGCAACATTATTACTCTGTCACTGTTAAACTTGTAGGAGCTCAGAGAGTTTGGAATGCTACTTTTGAAATAAAAACATAAAGTGGATTAGATAATGAGCTATATTCTTTCTTAACAACACCTAGTTTTGAAATTAATAACCTGTTAAGGAATCTGCCATGTGTCTAGAAACAATAGACTTCACCGGATCCTTTTTTTCCAAATCACTTGCTGTTTTTCCCAAGGCTTCCTCCAAAGGATTCAAAGCTATCTCTGTTCCTTCCTCCAAGCTAAATAAAAATGTAGGACTGGGACAGTCCTGTTCTATCAGCCTATGTCTCTTGAAATGTACATGTCCCAAGTTCAAGAAAAAACAACCAATGGCAACCATAAACCAACTAGAATGTCTCTGTGCCCCATTTTCAAATCCCAAGAGAATGTGATGGCCAGTGTTGAGCCAGGGGTCCACCTCTGGTCCAATTAGCTCAGCCAGAGCAGTGACACTATGGATGAGAAACATTGTCATTAATAGCCACAGGGTTATTTTGGAGGTAACTCAGATTCACAGATGGCAGCTTAAAAGAAAAGCGTATTTGTGATTCCAAATTCAAACCAAAGCCCACCCCCCACCTTCTTTCTCTTCTATGCTCCATTGCCATCATTAGCTAATTATAGCCACAGAGCCTACCTCTCTGAATCCTTGCCTGGAGAAAGCTTGTTTCTCTTTAAATGGAGCTCAGTCAACAGTTGTTTGTTCTCATGTAAATTTCATACAAACAGGCCCTGAAACTTAAAAGGATATCTTTAAACCCCATTAAATAACACAGTTCCTTAGCAGGAATTTCTCTTGGGAAGGGATGTCTTCTATTCAAAGGATATGTTATGACAAGCATGACAGACTTGATGGGGATCTGTTCTGACTCATGACATTGCATAAATTGGGTTAGGTGGAATGTGTGCCTGCGTTCTAAGAAAAGCTCCTCGGGGCCTCAGCCCTATTATTTTTGTTAATAGCTCTGAATTATGACTATCTCCTCCTAGGAATGATACACCCCATTTCCACATTGGGTGCGTCATGGAATCTATGTAATACATGATTCCTTACCAGCAAAGCCAAGTGGCCTGCACACATTAAAAACTAATTTACAGTTGTACTTCTTCCTCTCCTTCTCTTCTTCCCCTAGGCCAGAGTTGGCCTGCCTCACCACCAGAACTTCAGTTTCTCCCAAATGTGATGAGGTCCCTGCTGTTTCCAATTTAACTTTTACCAAAGGGAGGAACTCTAGAATGGATTCTGATCCACACTGTATTCCTCAAACTCGATTCACAGGCAACATTTCTTTAGGGGCAAAGGTTTAACTTGTGCATGTTTTCATCATTATTGGTTATCATCAGAAGTAAAAAATTGGCTCTTTGAGACCATTTTGTGCATACTACAAATTCTTAGCTATAAGGCAAATCCAGCTCCTTGTGTTATATTCAAGGAAATTTGAAACAGGACATAGTTTGTTGGAAGTTTTACAATCCACTCAAACAGACTTAAGGAAATAAGAATTTGTTGACTTTTATGAATGAAAATTCCAGCTCCTCCCTCCCATCTGCCCCTATGCAAAGTTAGATCTAAAGATTTGAACATCACTGGGACTCAGTTTCTCTCCACCACTTAGTTCTGTTTTCCTTAGTGTTGGCTTCACTCTCAGGCAGCTTCCTGTAGCCAGTAAAGATGCCTGGCAGCTACGGGATCACATTTTCCAAACATTAAGCCAGGAGAAAGGAAGATCTTCTCCAGTAAATCCAATAAAATCCCATAATTTCTACAGGCTTAGTTTCAGTCACTGGGGTGAAAAGACCAAGGCACTCTGATTGGCCAAACCTAGCTCATAGGTCTGTCATTAGAGCCGGAAAGTGAGATCAACCTACCTGAACTACAGTGCGCGATGCAAGAGATAAGGTCTTCTCTGAAGGAAAAGCAAGATGCTGTCATAAAAATAAAGGGCAGCATGAACAGCAAAGCCCATTTGCAATATGTGTTTGGTATGCTTAAGCTGCCATAACAAAATACTACAGACTGGTGGCTTAAGCGACGGAAATTTACTTTCCCACAGTTTGAGGCAAGAAGATCAAGGTGACAGGGGGCTTGGTTTCTAGGGAGGTCTCTGTTCCTGGTTTGCAGATGGCTCCCTTCTCATTGTGTCCTCACATGGCCTCTTTCCTGTATGCACACACTCTTGAGGTCTCTTCTCTTTCTTATAAGGAAAACAGTCCTATCAGCTAGGACCCCACCCTTATGACCTCATTTAACTTTACCTCCTTCAAGGACCCATCTTCAAATACAGTCCTATTACAGGTTATGGCTTCAACTTATGCACATTAGGGGACAAAATTAAGTTCATAAATAGAATGAATAGGTGATATAACAATTAAGGTCATAAAATTAAATAAGTGATATAATCCAGATAATAATTAAAAGCAGGGCTGAGGCTGGAAGTCGCATCATAACTCCTAAAACAATGTTCTCTTTGCCTTATTACCTTTTGATCTCCCTCTGTAAATCTTTGACAAGCTTCTTGTTTGGAGCTAGGGATCAGAAGCTGTCCAGGACAGAAAATAAGCCTAGTCCAAGGTTCTCAACTTCACCACTATCGGCATTTA
Source organism: Pan troglodytes (assembly GCF_028858775.2). Lineage (NCBI taxonomy): Eukaryota > Metazoa > Chordata > Mammalia > Primates > Hominidae > Pan > Pan troglodytes. Next base: position 72,654,551 of record NC_086015.1, read on the forward strand.
GGGCCAGACAAATCTTTATTCTTGGGAGATGTGCCGTGCATTGTAGGTTGTTTGGCAGCGTCCTAGTCACCAGATGCCAGCAGCACACCCTTTCCACCCCCACTCTCCCCAAGTGTGAACAATCAAAAATGTCTCCAGACATTGCCAGATGTCACCTGGGGAGCAAAATAGCCCTAGTTCCAAAACCATTGGCCTAGTTATTTGAGTGTCTTATCTATTATTGGTTTACTACAAAATAGCCATTCAGTATTCTGTCGCTCGGATTGCTACTAAAGGAATCCTTGTGTATAAGAATAAATTAGATTCTCAGGGCCCAATTCCAGAGACTATAATTAAGTAGTCATATGTGAAGCCAAAAAAATATGCATTTTTGTAAGTCTTTTGAAACCAAGCTTCAAAAAGTACTACTGGTCATTTTATCACTAGTTCCTTCATTCAAGACGTGATTTACTGAGTGTGTACTGTGCCAAGAGTAGTCCTCAAAGCTGGTACACAAAATCACATCTTTCAAAGAGCTTTCATACTGGAGGAGAAGACAGACAAGAAACATAACAAATAAGTAACAAATAAGTGACAAACCTAATTGGAAGAAGGGATTGCCAAGAGCAGGAATAAAGTAAATTTGTAAATAGAGTAGACGGAGTTAACCTCAATGATGGAGTCACATATGAGCAGATACCTGAAGGATTTGAGGAAGTGTGCCATGCATGTTAACTGGGGGAAGAGCATGTCAGAGAGAAAATTGCCCATGAAAAGGCCCTGAGGTGGATGTCCGCCTAACTTATTCAAGAAGTAGCAAGAAGATGACATGACTGAGTGAGGTAGAGTGAGCAAGAGGAAGAGGAAGATGAGTTGAGAGCTGAGAGGTAATGAGGGCCACGTCATGCAAAATATTATCTAAAATTATCAGGACTTCATACAATGAGGAGCCAGGAAACAGTTTTGAGCAGAGGCACGACATGATTTAACTGATGTCTGGTTGCTGTATTTAGAATACTCAATGGGAGGAAATGAGAAAAAAGAGACCAGTTAGGTGATTATTAGAATTGGCAACAAGGAATTCGTTGGTGACATTGCTGGAAGTAGTTTCAGTGGAGTCTGGAGGAACACCTGAAAAAACTTGTTGAATAAGTTCGGGGAGAATATGGAGACCATTAGCATAGATCATTCTTAGAGGAGGTTTGTAAAAGCAGAGCAGATAAAGGAAGCTTTAGCTGGAGGGAGCAATGGAATCAAGGAAGATTGTTTAAAGGTGGCAGAGAGTGCAACGTGTTCTACACAGCTGGGAACAATCTAGTAGAGGAGCCAGAACTGATGATGTAGGGGGAAGAAAGCAGGGAATTAACTGCAGGAGCAGTGTTTTTGAGCAGAGAGGATGGGCTCTTGTACACAAGGGAAAGTGTTGCCTTTGGGGAGAAATGTGGCTGGTTCCCCTACGGTGACAAGAAGGAAGACACAGCATATAGACACACCTGCTGAAAGGTAAGTGGTTGTGGAGATGGGAGTTTGTGGAAGTTTTCTTGTTATTGCTTTAATTGTCTCTGAAGGAAACAGCAAAGTCATCAAAGAATGATGAGCAGAAGGAGATGTTAGCATTTTGAGAAGGGAGGAGGTGTCAGGAAGCATGTGGGAGACTGAACCGATGTGTTAATAATGCCAAGCAGCACGGCTGAACACCAGAAGGTGGGTCAGAGGATAGGAAAATGATGTGATCAAAGCATTTCTGCAGTGTGTGTATTGGGAGACTACCAGCAGAATGAAGTTGCCAGCACTGGACGTTGTTTTAAGGAATGTGTTTAGGACAGACAGACAGGAAGGATGCTAAATCACTGAGTCTTGGGCAGCCTAAGAGAATAGTGGAGAGGACAAACGTAGGCTGGGAGAATTGAGAGGCCCTCGAGAAAAATGTTTGACCCAAGTTTGATATGGCTCTTGGGCTAGTTCTTAGTCCTCTGGTAAATAGGTCTTTTACTTCTCATTCTCACCCCACCAGGGTTTTCTGGGGGGAAAACAGCGAGAAGGTCTTTGATAGCCGTTGAACCTCTTTGAAGAACAGCTACCATAAATTACCAAATGGTGGTCTAGCATTCATACCAGCAGAGTTGGGAAAACGTGTCTTTTAAAGTTGAGATAGGCTGGGCCCAGTGGCTCACACCTGTAATCCCAGCACTTTGGGAGGCTGAGGCAGGCAGATCACTTGAGCTCAGGAGTTTGAGACCAACCCAACATGGCAAAACCGTGTCTCTACCAAAAATACAAGAAATTAGCCAGGCATGGTAGTGCATGCCTGTGGTCCTGGCTACTCAGGAGGTTGAGGTGGGAGGATCGCTTGAGCCCGGGAGGCAGAGGTTGCAGTGAGCCAAAATCACACCACTGCACTCCAGCCGGGGTGACAGAGTATCTCAAAAAAATAAAGTGGGGATGCTTGTAATATAGTGACTAATATATGTTGAATAACACAGAAGTGAATATTTCCTTCAGCAAATAAAATCAGATGGAAATGCATTTTTCCAAAACTATAATTTTCAGAAGAGCACTGAGCCATCCGCTCCTCACCATCCTTGCATAAATGAAGGCCCAACAGGATCAATTAAGCTCATTTGTTGACACAGCCTATAAAATGCCTCCAGGCCTCTAGGAAAAAAAAATGAGCCCAGAATGCACTGTGCGCAAAGCGAAAATTGATGGAGGAAAATAGATTAGCAAACGAAATTGAATCTGAGAGGCAAGACTAGAGGTTGAAAGGACTTAATTTGAAAATTGTATATAATTTTAGCATAAACTTATGCTAAAAAGAGGGCTGCCATTCTGTGTGTTCACTTATGTGCTTTTTAAAAAGTACTTTTCTTAGTTCACACCTTATAATGTATATGTCTAAATAAGCATTGTTTCCTTCAAAATAGTTGTCTTTGAAGTTTGGCCCTTGTTCTAGCAGTGTTCACAGGATGTGCTGTCAGAACTCGTGGAGCATCCTTTTACACATGCCAGTATTATCCCATTTCCATCTGGGAGGGTTTAACTTTCATAAGAAGCCACAGGTTGTTTAGAATCAAAGCTTCCAAATAACACAGCTGATCCAGATAAGCAATCTGGGTTTCTAACAAGAAGAGGCCTGATTTTCCAATGTGGCATGTAAATTTACAGACAATTTGCAAAGTTGAGATGAGAGGAAAATCATTTCAAAGAAGGGCTATATCACTAGAATATACTTGTAACCCCCTACAAGTAAATTTTCCCTAATTAGAAATAGCTTTATATTTTTCTACTTATGATCAACAATTTATACAGACAAAAACTGTATTTAATCCCACTGCCAAGAAGTACCTATGACTGATATTTTTGTATATTTTTTAAAGTTTGCTTGTACTTGTAGAGTTTGAAATGTTGAGAATTTGAGGAGGAATGGGATTATGCTATATAACAATTTTATTTTGTCATTTACTTAAATGGGTATCATTCTGTATCAAATATGGAATCATTTTTAATGGCTGCTTGGTGTCATGTTGTAGAAGGGTTTCATAATTTATTTAACCAGCCCCCTCCTCATGGGCATATATGCGACGTTCACTTTTTTGCTATTATCAATAACAAAACTATGCATGTTGTTGTCATTCACAATTCTCTTATTTACAAAAAGGCCTGAACTTGTTCTTCCCATTTCCTAATCCTCCCTCAGTCTTTCTCTTGAGTTAATATGCTTTTGAACGATGTCTAACTTATAGGGTTTCCATGGTCATCATTTTTTGAACCACAAAGAAAGGCAAAGTTCAAATAAGAATGTTCTACTCCATCGCTGCTCCTGATGTAGATGCTAGGGATCCTGATCTTAATGTTGTTCTGTTGGCCAGGAGAGGACAAATTCAATTATCGCCTGTTGGCTAGACCACAGCTCTAGGCAGCCATCCCCATGGGAACCCGGAGGACAAAATGAACATTCAGTTATAGGTCACTGTGTGATGCCACAGTGCTCTCAGCTCACATAATATGGTGATACAGTCAGTCAGAGAAGGAATAGAGGGACCTATTTATGAATTATCTAATCCATCCTCTGCATTCTATAAGCATGATGGCCAAGTTCCGGGAAGGTGAAGTTGCCTGCCCAAGGTTGTATGGCCACCTGGGAGACAATGTAAAGCCCCACATCATTGAACAGGAGATCCAGAGTTACACCTTGACTGGACCTTCTGGGACCCTAAAACTGCATTCTATGAGCACCTGAGTCAAACTAATTAGTCAAAATGGGGTCATAATACCTATGTCAGACGATGGTGGTGAAATCCATGAAACGGTAAGTTCTCAACACAGTTATTTTCCAGAATTAGTAAAAGAGTAGCATAGTATTAGTAGTAGTGTTATTGTTGTCATTGTAGCTATTACCATTGTGGCTATGTGGTAGCAATGGTAGTTATTGCATTGTAAGAGCAGTTGTAGAGAAGAGGTTTGTAGTGGTAATAGCAGTTCTTCTAGTAGAAATAGGCATTGTTTTGTGGTGTTGTTGGTGTTGCAGTTGCCATAGCTGTTACAGTGATAGCTGCTGACATGGTAGAATTCAGGCAGAAGGAAGGCAAGATGAGTATTTATTTTACCTATCTTACTAAAGCTCCTAATTCATTATTTTGAACCCCAAGTAAAAGGCAGAATTCAGTCTGAGATGTACACATCCTTGCGTGCTTCTATGAGGATACTAATCCTCATTGTTGCCTGCGATGCAAGAAAGCACAAAGTCATCTACTTCTAGTTCACACCACAGCCTCATTTGCCTCTGACCCCAGGAAAACTCAATTGTTTGGTTAAAGCTATAGGAGTGGCCAAATGTTTAAATACTGAAGTAAATATAATGTTTATCACAGTCATGTTTTTAATTTCTTTTTTCTACTTGCTTTCTTGACAAAATGAGTTCCTTTTGCTAAGTGTGTGGCTTTAAAATTTCAATGGCCAGGGAGAAGAGAAATGTGTCTATGTGTAGGCAATCACAATTCTCATGAATATAACAAGTGGATCCTATCCAAGGTTACATCTTCAAATCTTGTGTATGGATTTATTCATTGACTCCCTACAGGATTAACGGGAATCACACTGATAAATTACAACCCATAACATTTTTTTCAAATTAAGGGCCAGACATCCGCTAGGGATGCTCAAAATCAAATTAATTTTTCTCCTATGTTCATATTCAGATATTCTGAAAGAGAAAATAATTATCTAACCTTACAAGAAGGCCTGCAGAACCAGCAAGCAACCCTTTCTGTTGGAATGCTCTATCTAGTCTGTGCTTCCTTCAATTCATCTGAAGGTCATTTTAAAAATTCAACATCCAAAATGGTCTTAAGAAATAGCCATGATTTACACGATGGTGCGAATGTTTATTTAATGCATGTTATGTGCCCCACACAGTGCTAGGGGTCTTCCCTTATGCTGTCGCATCAACTTATGAGACTGGTTCAATGAGAGGGTACCATCGGCATCTGGTGGGTGGAAATCAGGGATGCTCCTAAACACCCTACCATGCTCAGGACAGCTCCCACAATAAAGAATTATTCGGCTCAACATGTCAACAGTACTGAAGGTGAGAAATATAGAATTAGTCTTCCTTTTCATTTAACTGTTCATTCCTTCATTTATCACACATTTACTGAGCACCCATAAATGTGTGATTTCCCACATATATATACAGAATATACAGAATATTTCTCTTCGCAATAAGGAACTCTGAGTATATACACTATTTTTCAAAAGGTAGCTCAGGTATTATCTATAATACAATCCCCAGGAGTGCTTCAAAAATGCAGATTCCTGGGGCCCACCCCACAGCTCCTGAGCTAAAAATCTCTCAGGATAAGGCCCAAGAGATTGCACTCAATTTTTCTTCATTTTAAAATTTAAAAAGTCTGAACTATTAAAAATGCAACATATTTATGACACACCATATAGGCCATTTTAATAAGACAATATAAACAATGATATGGAATATTTGAAAATTTTAAAGTTAATTGCACAAAGAATATTTAATTGACTTTTATTCTACTAAGTTTCACAGATGTTAAATTATTTAACACACACAACAACCCTCTTGAGTAAATAAATATTGCTCATATTAATACCAGTTCAGATAAGCAGCACTGATATCCAAGTTAGCTGAAGACCTACCACTTACAGGGGCTGAGGAACTTGCACAGGTTCACATGGCTGGAATGTGGCAGAATCAGGACCCAAAGCCCACAGAAACTGCAGTATCCACACTTCCCAACATAATGGGAAACCTGCCAAATTTCTCTGTCCCTTTCATCTCTTCCAGATCCTGCTGTCCACAGTTATCCTACCTCCTCTTGTTCTCAGCAGGTACCCACCCAGAGACCCCTCCCCAGCCCTGTGCCAGCTGCCCAAGGTGGCCAGCCTCGAGTCGGGCTCTTTATTTGAATCCTAGTTAGATTTCCAATTCATTTGTTAGAAGTGGAGATAAATTAATATTTCCAAATGTTCACAAAAGGAGAAATTGCTACAATTTACAAACTATACCTGACTCTGTTCTAAAAAGGATATAACCTAAGGAAAGGCTCAGTTCTGAATGTCTGAAGGCACATGTGTGTATGAGAGAACACCCAAAACTGTTCCTCTAATGCATTCCCCAGGTGATCCTAACACTTGCAGACTTTGAGGCTCACCTTTTCAGGAGGTAAGAGAAACCATATAAATTACAACATAACCAGCCAAATATTCAAATAGATAAAGTGCTATTTAAATTCAATTTAGCATTAAAGCTTAATCCTTCCACTATGTGAAATTTCTTTGGCTACCCTACAGTGCAACGATCTCTTAAAATATTCATAAAACGTAATTGTTCACTAATTGTTTCTGAGAATAGGGTTTTCCTTTTCCATCTAGATGTAATCCCTTAGAGTACCATGGCTTCGTATTTCCTGGTGTGTCTCTGGGGTCTACCAAAGGCTCAGTCAGCCAGGATTGTGGCCTGACTATTGAATGGCACGGGGTGGGGAAGCAACACAGAATCTATGAAAAAAAAAAATCAATTTTTCTCAACACTAAGATAAACAGTGGGCTGGTGTCTATCTAAACATGAGTCCCAGGTGGACCCTGGCCCTCTTCCCTTAAATCTATTAGTCCAATCCTAGTATTTAAAAAGTCCTTTTATTAAAGTGGATTTTCCCCCTTTTGAGAGTTTGTCAAAGCAAAAAATAGCAGAACAGATCACCAATTTCTTCAGTGATAGAAGATTTATTACTGGCATATCAATCCTGTTCTCATCTGCCATGATGAAGATCCCAGCTGCTCAGAACTCCCCCTCTGACAAAATTCTCCATCACTGTCACATGTGGCCCAACAATGAACCTTCCTAGACTGCTTGAGAAGCAGAGGAGACTTGCTCCCTAGGGAACACATGGATTTTGTGTCTGCCCCAGTCAGTTGTTTTGTGGGGTCAGTTTTGGAGAATTGGCTCTGGTTGCTCAAATGGTTTCAGAATCATAGAATACAAATACCAGTGACACTGGAAGAGGATATGTAAGGTATTGTTTTAGAATAATTCAATATTTTACTATGTTTTAGTTTTTTACCTATTGCACAACCCGAATCACTAAATCACCTCTCAGACAATTTTAAGACACCAACTTCTGCTGTCACCAACCAAGCTTCCCAGCCCCGCCTGGTACACCATGTGTAAGATTTGAGTGTGCAAATGCAATGCAAACTAAACAATTATGGGTGTGGTACACATGCAATAAAGAACCCAACCAAGTCACCCATTTCCATTTTATGAAGTGCCTACAGCTACAGTTCTTGGAACTGATGAAATGTTCAGACACTAATATACTTTTTGTCATAGTAATGAGGTGAAAAAAAGAAAATAGAAAGTGATACAAAATGCCAGGTTTTATTACAAATTTCTTTCTGGCAGTTTGGTTAGATTTAGAAACATTTCATTAAGAGATATGCAGCCAGAGTCCATGATGTGTCAAAGGATGAATAATTTTCCAAAGCAAATACAGGTTCTTTCCCTTTCTTGTCTACTCTGGCACCCAAGTACTAACACTTTGTCTCCTGTGGCTGGTGGATCCAATTGGAATGACAAAATAAGAAAATTATTCCATTTGGAATTCGTTTTTGGTATTGATCAGTAGAACCAAATACTGAGTAGCATTAGGAGTAATTTTTTAGATGGTTAAAATAAAAAGTAACTTGGGGTAAACAACTTAGGAGAAGACATGATGCATGAGGCACGTCGGCCAAAGTTACAAAAGGAAATTGACTTGGCCCTGTTTAGGCCTCTAGACATGATCCCAAGGTAGAGGTTTTGCTAGAAATGAAATAATACTAAAAAACGTAGTCCTTTAGGGCAAACTTTGGGTTTGATCGACAAATGTTTATTTCAGTTTTACAAGCACTGCCCAGATGCCTGTGTTGCTATATTGGGTAAAACCTTGCTTGAAACTATCAGGCAGGCATATATGTCTTCTTGAAGTCCCTTCCAGGCTAGTGAGAGCTCCAGCTGATATAAGCAAGCCACAGGAAAAGGACTTAGGAATGACTCTTGATCTTTCAATGCAGCAAGGAGAATTAAACAAACTACTTCTTTCAGGCTTGTAAAGAAAAATGTCCTCACTTTATCTTTGACCTTCTGATATTTCTCAGTTTTACCATATTTCTTTATTTGTTGTTTATACTCATGAGATTTCAAGCAATTTGTGAATAGCTGTCAAATGAGAGGAGCTGAAATCTTGGAAATTACCATCTAGGGGCTAAAATACAAGAATGGTATGTCTGAACAAAATGCAAAACTTACATACAGATGGAATATTACTTTTTATGAATCAAGGCATCAAGCAAGTCAGGATTAAGTGGAAGGAAATGTCTTTGAAATAACAGTATTTGTGATTTATTCTCATCTGTTATATTTCAAGCTAATTATCTTTGAGGTAAAAAACTAAAAAGATTTTAATCTGTTTTTTGAAGTTCATCCCCATAAAATTAGGCAGAATATATATACAGAGCTTCTTGCTGTCAGGACTAGGCTCCAGCAGTTATTTAAAAATTAATAGCAACTGCCTTTGTAATATTTCACTTTTTGACAGACGTCACCATTTACTGATTCCTGAGAAGCTTATAATTGTTCTAATTCTCTAAGGAAACAGCTTTATGTGCCAGCAAACTATTTGCCTCAATTTAAGATCAAAAAGGAAAATTGAGACTTTATCTTAACAGGGTCATTTTTAGGTACAATATGTAATGTATGCAAAATGTCTTACATACATGGGTAATTATTAAGGCATTAAATGGTAGCAATTAAAAGTTGAGCTCTGGAATAAGTTAGACTTATTCTATTTACTATTAAACTTATTCTATTTACTAAATAGTCTATTTACTATTTGAGCAAGTTTTGTATCCCTTACAGCCTCAGATTTCTGATCAGTAACATGGGAATAATGACACTGATCTTATGAAGTTGTAGGTAATAAAAAGTGCCTAGAACACAAATAAGTAAACTTTTATTACTATTGTTCTCCTATTTCAAGAATATTTTACTTCTGATAAAGAAAAGGGGACAAAGTTACTGAGCACCTAATTATCAAACTACATAATATGTATTATATATCTATTCCATTCATGCCTTTATAATAGGGGTTGTGGTCCTCTTTGCACATGGGAACAATGAAACGCAGAGGTTAGATAAATATCATGGTCTCACAGCTACTCTCTAGTCAAGTCAGGATTTGAACTAAAGTTTGGACCCCACAACCCTAGGATCTTATTCACTATTGTGCACTGATATGCGTTCAGTGGCACTCTGGAAAGGAAACAGTGACAGGGACTGAGGAAATCAGGGCCCGGAGAGGCTACATAACTTTCACAGGACCAACCAGTGACAACACAAAAACTGATTCCAGCCTTCTGACTCCTGCCGGGGCCTGCTTCCTCTGTATTCAAAGCTAGCCATAACAGGCCAAGTCCATCTTGCACTCCAAATCTCCTGCCTCTTCTTCCATGGTATGATTCAACTAGATCATTTCCCTCCCTTACCAACCCCCCTACCTGCAAAGATGGCTATTCTAAATTTGGAACACCAAACCTATCTTATATGAATTATCAAATATTTAGCTCTTCTAAATGACTTTTTCTGTTTTATTGAGGCTCTTTTATTGACGTGCTACATAGCAGGTTCAATTATTATATAATTGAAGAAACCTATTCCAGTAATATTAACATTGTACTATTTAATAATTAGCATTTTACTGTAGATTCACACAATGAATGCTGGATCTACATGACCTCTTCCTGTACCTGTCAGACATCACGTCTTACTTTTTACCCCCTCACATGTTCATTCCACTCCAGTCAGGCTGGCTCCTTGCTCTTACCTGTATTCCTTCTAATTCTTATCCATGTCTTAGAGCCTTGGCACTAACTTCGACCTGAGATGTTTCTCCCCCAGATAGCCTTATAGGAATCCTGTTGGACCTCTGGGCTTTTGCTTAAATGTCACCTCCTCATCAGTAAGGGCACACCTAACCCCGCTTTTTAAAATTGACTGCTACTAAACTTTTGATCTTCCTTCTCTTGCTTTTATGCCTCTTTAACCACCTTCTAAAATATGTAATTAGGCTTAGAGCTTATGGCCTATCTTGCCTGGCTAGAATGTAATCTCAATAAGGGCCAGAAAGAAGTTACAAGGACAAGAATCTTTGCATTTTATTCTTTAGTGAAACCAAGCCCTTAGAAGGGTGGCTAGACTACTTATTTGGCGAATGAGTGAATGACTTCTAGTTAAAATCATGCTTTTCTGATTTTGTTGGAGATTAAGTATTCAGACAGTGACCAACTTTTTCATCCAGGGGGACCAGTTAGATTTCCCTTGATTCATGACTTCCTTACATTCTTCAGTGAGACTCAATAGTTACTTCTTTATATATCCCACTCTAATGATGCCATCAACCCCCATCCCTAACAGTGGCTCACAACAGCCATGTTTCCCTTCAGCAGGGCCTAATCACTTAGCAGGATGTGTCATTGTTCCGGAGAATAATATTATTTGGGAGTCTTCTTCAGTTTTAATAAAGAACACTATTGATCTTTCTGTATATTTATCTTTTATCTAACCACACAGTGCAAATCTGCATCTGTTCTAATAATTTTTAAGTTGATTTTCTTGCATTTTAGGATAGAAAAAAATTTATTGTATAGAAGTTACCTTTTCTGCTAGACTGTCATTTATTTTTTGTGTTGTTGCATTAACTAAGACATCTAGTGCAACATTGAATAATAGCAATAAAATACTAGGCATCAGTAACTTTTTTCCTGACTGTAAAAGCTGCATTTCTCATGTTTCCTTATAAAAGATTATCTATGCTCATAAAATTGATTTTATTCATTGTTTTACTGAGAATTCTATTTAAAGTACTATATGTGGAATTCAATCAAATCCCTTTCTAGCCTCTAGATATATAAAATCTTTTTTTCTTCCTTTTCCCAGAGGTTAGCAAAACCCACTCTTGTTTTAATAATGTTATATTGAAACACAGCCTCACCCATTTATTTACATATTACCTAACACTACTTTGGGGCCACAATGAAAGAACTGAGTACTTACAACAGAGATTGCTTTTGCACAGGGCCTAACATATTCATTGGCCTTTTACAGAAAAAAGTTTTTTGACCCTTCTTTTAGCCTATTTATATACATATGAGATTAATAAAACTACAAGTGTTCAACTATTCTGATCCTGCTTTAGTGTAAAACTACAATGTTAATTGTAGCAAAAGTTAATTCTTTGAATACTTTGCTGAATTCATTCAATATTTTCTTTTGGATTTTTAAACTGTTAGGAGACTGGTCCGTAATTTTTCAGTACTATTTATAGGTTTTGGAATTAGTTTTGTTACTTTGATAAAAATAAATTGGGAAGGTTTCCATCTGTAATTGGTTAGCTCAGGTTGCCATAACAAACTGCCACAGACTGGGTGGCTTAAACAACAAATTTATTTCTCACACATCTGGAGGCTGAGAAGTCCAAGGTCTAGGTGCAGGCTGATTCCGTTTCTGGAGAAGGCTTTCTTCCCAGCTTGTAGATGGCTGCTTCCTTATTATATCATCATGTGGCAGCAAGAAAAAGACAGCCCTCTGTCTCTTATTTAAAGTCACTAATCCTACTGGATTAGGGCCATACCCTTAGGACTTGATTTAATCTTAATTACCTCTGAAAGATCCTGTCTCCAAATACACTCACACTGAAGATTAGGACTTCAACATATGAAGTGGGAGAAAAACAAAATTAGTCGATAGCATCATCCTCACACATGCTCTAAAACATATTAAGTAGTTTTGTAGACTCAGCAACATAATATTTTTCTCCTGCTCCTTTGTAGGGCATAGATCTGTTCTACCATTTTCAACTTACTTTGTGAATATGCTGATCATGGATCTATTTTAAATATTTATCTCAATCATTTCTTTAATTTAGATTTTTAAATAGACATGAGCTTTATACAGCATTTTTTATAATTTAAAAATCTTTTCCAGATATACCAATAAGTTCCTTCTCATTCCAAAGTTGTCTTGTCTTTTTTGTAATTCAAACTAGCAAAAATCTATTTTTTTGTCCTTTTACATATATCCAGCTCTCACAGTTTTCTCTCAAATCTCCATTTTTGATTTTCAATTAATTCTTTAATCTTAATTCTTTCAAACTCCTTGTCAGTTGTTTTATTCTTTTTATATTACTGAACGGAATGTTTATTTGTTGCTATTTTTTCCTTTTCAGTGGAACTGTTGGAGACTAGGATTTTTTTTTCTTTTGAAGATTTCTATTCCTGCATACTATACATTTTAAGTACAAGTCTCATTAACAATACTTTCCAAAGGTCTGTGATTTCACTGTTGAAATGGCTGTACTTCTCATGTTACCTGTAAATGATGACTCTTTGACCTAAGGTTCATTAGAAGGTTTCAAGATTCATTAGAAGGTTTCGTTTCCAATAGGTTAAACTTTTACTATGTTACCCTTAAATGTGTCTTGTACTGCTTCTGCTTCAGGGACTTTTTGGAAATTTTCTATTGTCTCTTTGAGTATAGTACCCCTATTTTTCTCTGTGCAGACTCAAGGGGCAGGTCTCTACAGACCACCAAGACAATGACTCTTCTCATTCTCCATCCAAATGCTTTCTTGCAGTGATGGTTGTTTGTAGGAATATAACAGAATGTCTTTACGGCTACTTAACATTTTATCTCCGGTTGTAATTGAGCCAGTGCGGAGGAAACATATGTGAAATAACCAGCAATACTCAGTTACACAGACTTAATATAACCTCTCTGTAAACTGAAGTTCTTTGTATGCAGCCCAAAGACCTCCCCAACTTATCTCAATGTGTGGGTTACTCAACCTCTAATTACTGGCAATAAGAATTTGATTCACGCTGGTTTTGATTTCTTTTCTACATAACTTGCTGTGAATTTTCTTAAAATGTTATCATTATCACAAAGCATGGGCCATTTCAAGGGCAACTGAGAATGGAATATATACACATGTCAGTGTTTGGTGAAACTCTCTACTTGGTCAAATATCAGCTGTGCTCCTGGCTTCTGCTGCTTTCCCACCATTGAAAATATTTGGCAATTTTCTTGGCATCATCTCACTATTTTCTCACTTTTCCTATAAGGTCTTATATTTTTTCAAAAAGAAATTTACCACTTATTTTAGAATGTTATTTTTTTCCACATTTATTGAGGTATAATTGACAAATAAAAATAGTGTGTATTTAAGGTTTGCAACATAATATTTTGATATACATATACATTGATAAATGATTAACAAAATTAAGCTATCAAAATATTAATCACCTCACAATCATCTCTTTTTTGGCAGTAAGAATACTTAAAAATTATTCTCAGCAAATTACAAAGATTGAATACATTTTTTAAATTAAACTTTAAGTTCTCAGATACATGTGCAGAACGTACAGAGTTGTTACATAGGTATACACATGCCATAGTGGTTTGCTGCACCCATCAACCTGTCATCTACATTAGGTATTTCTCCTAATGCTATCCCTCCCCTAGCTCCCTACCCACTGACAGGCTCTGGTTTGTGATATTCCCCTCTGTGCATCCATCTCTTCTCATTGTTCAACTCCCACCTATGAGTGAGAACATGTGGTGTTTGGTTTTCTGTTCTTGTGTTAGTTTTCTGAGAATGATGGTTTCCAGCTTCATCCATGTCCCTGCAAAGGATGCAAAATCATCCTTTTTATGGCTGCATAGTATTCCATGGTGTATATGTGCCACATTTTCTTCATCCAGTCTATCAATGATGGGCATTTGGGTTGTTTCTAAGTCTTTGCTATTGTGAACAGTGTTGCAATAAACATACATGTGCATGTGTCTTTATAGCAGAATGATTTATAATTATTTGGGTATATACCCAGTAACGGAATTGCTGGGTCAAATGATATTTCTGGTTCTAGATCCTTGAGGAATCACCACACTGTCTTCCACAATGGTTGAAATAATTTACACTCCCACCGACAGTTTAAAACCATTCCCATTTCTCCACACCCTCTCCAGCATCTGTTGTTTCCTGACCTTTTAATCATGGCCATTCTAACTGGTGTGAGATGGTATCTCATTGTGGTTTTGATTTGTATTTCTCTAATGACCAGTGATGATGAGCTTTCTTTTTATATATGTTTGTTGGCCAGTGTCTTTTGAGAAGTGTCTGTTTATATCTGTTGCCCACTTTTTGATGAGGTTTTTTTTTTTTTCTGGTAAATTTGTTTAAGTTCCTTGTAGATTTTGGATATTAGCCTTTTGACAGATGGATAGATTGTAAAAATTTTCTCCCATTCTGTAGGTTGCCTGTTCACTCTGATGATAGTTTGTTTTGCTATGCAGAAGCTCTTTAGTTTCGTTACATCCAATTTGTCAATTTTCGCTTTTGTTGCCATTGCTTTTGGTGTTTTAGTCATGAAGTCTTTGCCCATGCCTATGTCCTGAATGATTGCCTCAGATTTCTTCTAGGGTTATTAAGGCTTAAGTCTTATGTTTAAGTCTTTAATCCATCTTGAGTTAATTTTTGTATAAGGTGTAAGGAAGGGGTCCAGTTTCAGTTTTCTGCATATGGCTAGCCAGTTTTCCCAACACCATTTATTAAATAGGGAATCCTTTCCCCATTGCTTGTTTTTGTCAGGTTTCTCAAAGATCAGAAGGTTGTAGATATGTGTTATTTCTGAGGCCTCTGTTCTGTTCCATTAGCCTACATATCTGTTTTGGTACCAGTACCATGCTGTTTTTGGTTACTGTAGCCTTGTAGTATAGTTTGAAGTCAGGTAGCGAGATGCCTCCAGCTTTGCTCTTTTTGCTTAGGATTGTCTTGGCTGTGTGGGCTCTGTTTTGGTTCCATATGAAATTTAAAGTTGTTTTTTCTAATTCTGTGAGGAAAGTCAATGGCAGCTTGATGGGGATAGTGATGAATCTATAAATTACTTTTGGCAGTATGATGATTTTCATGATATTGATTCTTCCTATCCATGAGCATGGAATGTTTTTCCATTTGTTTGTGTCCTCTCTTATTTCCTTGGGCAGTGGTTTGTAGTTCTCCTTGAAGAGGTCCTTCACATCCCTTATAACTTGTAATCCTAGGTATTTTATTCTCTTTGTAGCAATTGTGAATGGGAGTTCACTCATGATTTGGCTCTCTGTCTGTCTGTTATTGGTATATAGAAATGCTTGCAATTTTTGCACATTAATTTTGTATCCTCAGACTTTGAGCATTTAGTCCATTTATATTTAAGGTTAATACTATGATGTGTGAATTTGATCCTGTCATTAGGATGCTAGCTGGTTATTTTGCCCATTAGTTGATGCAGTTTCTTCATAGTGTTGATGGTCTTTACAATTTGGTATGTTTTGCAGTGGCTGGTACTGGTTTTTCCTTTCCATATTTAGTGCTTCCTTCAGGAGCTCTCGTAAGGCAGTCCTAGTGGTGACAAAATCCCTCAGCATTTGCTTGTCTGTAAAGGACTTTATTTCTCCTTCACTTATCAATCTCAGTTTGGCTGGATATGAAATCCTGGGTTGAAAATTCTTTTCTTTAAGAATGTTGAATATTGGCCTTCACTCTCCTCTGGCTTGTAGGTTTTCTGCAGAGATATCTGCTGTTAGTCTGATGGCCTTCCCTTTGTGGGTAATCCGACCTTTCTCTCTGGCTGCCCTTAACATTTTTTCCTTCATTTTGACCTTGGTGAATCTGATGATTATGTGTCTTGGGGTTGCTCTTCTCAAGGAGTATCTTTGTGGTGGTTTCTGTATTTCCTGAATTTGAATGTTGGCCCGCCTTGCTAGGTTAGGGAAGTTCTCCTGGATAATATCCTGAAGAGTGTTTTCCAACTTGATTGCATTCTCCTTGTCATTTTCTGGTACACCAATCAAATGTGTATTTGGTCTTTTCACATAGTCCCATATTTCTTGGAGGCTTTGTTCCTTCCTTTTCATTCTTTTTTCTCTAATATTGTCTTCACACTTTATTTCTGTAAGTTGATCTTTGATCTCTGATATCCTTTCCTCTGCTTGATCAATTCAGTTATTGATACTTGTGTATGCCTCATGAAATACTTATGCTGTGTTTTTCAGCTCCATCAGGTCATTTATGTTCTTCTTTAAACTGATTATTCTAGTTAGCAATGCCTCTAGCCTTTTTTCAAGGTTCTTAGCTTCCTTACATTGGGTTAAAACATTCTCCTTTAGCTCAGAGGAGTTTGTTGTTATTATCCACCTTCTGAAGCCTACTTCTGTCAGTTTGTCAAACTTATTCTCCATCCAGTTTTGTTACCTTGCTGGCGATGAGTTGTGATCCTTTGGAGGAGAAGAAGCGTTCTGGTTTTTGGAATTTTCGGCCTTTTTGCACTGTTTTATTTTTTCTTTTTTTCTTTTTTTTTTTTTTCATCTTCATGGATTTATCTACATTTGGTCTTTGATGTTGGTGTCCTCCAGATGGGGTTTTTTTGTGGATGTCCTTTTTGTTGATGATAATGATATTGCTTTCTGTTTGGTAGTTTTCCTTCTAATAGTCAGTCCCCTCTGCTGCAGGTTTGCTGGAGCTTGCTGGAGGACCCTCCAGACCCTTTTTGCCTAGGTATCCCCAGCAGAGGCTGCAGAACAGCAAAGACTGCTGACTGTTCCTTCCTCTGGAAGCTTTGTCCCAGAGGGGCACCTGCCAGATGCCAGCCAGAACTCTCCTGTATGAGGCGTCTGTCAACCCCTGCTGGGATGTTTCTCCCTGTCAGGAAGCATGGGGGTCAGGTACCCACTTGAGGAGGCTGTCTGTCCCTTAGCAGAGCTCAAGCACTGTGCTGGGGGATCCACTGTCCTCTTCAGAGTCAGCAGGCAGGAGCATTTAAGTCTGCTGAAGCTGTGCCCACCACCATCCTTTGCCCCAGTTGCCCTGTCCCAGGGAGATGGGAGTTTTACCTATAAGCACGTGACTGGGGCTGCTGCCTTTCTTTCAGGGATGGCCTTCCCAGAGAGGAAGAATCTAGAGAGGCAGTCTGACTACAGCGGCTTTGCCTAGCTGTGGTGGGCTCCGCCCAGTTTGAACATCCAGGCCGGTTTGTTTACACTGTGAGGGAAAAACCACTTAACTCAAGCCTCAGTAATGGTGGACACCCCCCCCCCCCCCCACAACAAGCTCCAGCATCCCAGGTCAACTTCAGACTGCTGTACTGGCAGTGAGAATTTCACAACAGTGGATCATAGCTTGCTGGGCTCTGTGCAGGTAAGAGCCACTGAGCTAGACCACTTGGCTCCTTGGCTTCAGCCCCCTTTCCGGGGGAGTGAATGGTTCTGTCTCACTGGCATTCCAGGTGCCACTGGGGTATGAAAAAAAAACTCCTGCAGCTAGCTCGGTGTCGGCCCAAATGACTGCTCACTTTTGTGCCTGAAACCCAAGGGTGTAGGCACCCGAGGGAATCTCCTGGTATGTGGGTTGTGAAGACCATGGGAAAAGCATAGTATCTCGGCCAGAATGCACTGTTCCTCACAGCACAGTCCCTCGCAACTTCCCTTGGCTAGCAGAAGGAGTTCCCCAACCCCTTACATTTCCCGGGTGAGGCAACGCCGCACCCTGCTTCTGCTCACCCTCCCTGGGCTGCTGTACCCACTGTCTAACCAGCACCAGTGAGATGAGCCAGGTACCTCAGTTGGAAATGCAGAAATTACCTACCTTCTGCATTGATCATGCTGGGAGCTGCAGACTGGAGCTGTTCCTATTCAGCCATCTTGCCAGCCTCACAGATTTAATAAGTTTTTATTAACTATTGTCATTCACACCGTGCATCAGGTCTCCAAAAAGGATTTATGGCTTTTTTTCCCCTGGCTAGGACCTCCGGTACCATTTTTAATACTGGACATCCTTCTGTGAGCATTTAGTTTTTTATCTTTATTTTGTTTGTGCTAGTATTTTTAAATTTATTTTTGTCATGTAAAATATATATTTAATATAAAAGTTACCTCTTTAACTCTTTATGTGTACAGACCAGTGGCATTAGATATAGTCACAATATTGTATAACCATTACCACTGTCTCTATCCAGAACTTTTTTACTATCCCAAACATAAACTCTGTACCCATCAAATAATAATTCCCCATCTGTCCCTCCCCGCCAGACCCTGGTAAACTCTAACTTTCTGTGTCTTTGGATTTGCCTGTTGTAAGTGTCTCAAATAAGTGGAATCATACAATATTTGTCCTTTTGTGTTTAGCTTATTTCACTGAACATGATAATTTCAAGGTTCATTCATGTAGTAGCACATATCAGAATTTGTTTTCTTGTTATGGCTGAATACTGTTCCATTGTATAGATATACCACATTTTGTTTATCCATTCATCTGTTGATGGACATTTGAGTTGGTACCACCTTTTGGCTATTGTGAATAATCCTGCTATGAACATTTATGTACAAATATCTGTTCGAGTTCCTGCTTTCATTTCTTTTGTGTATATACCTGGAGTAGAATTGCTGGATCATATGGTAATTGTATGGGAATAGAATGGTAATTCTTTATTTAAGGTTTTATGGAACCACCAAACTGCCACTAAGCAGTGGCACCATTTTACACTCTCAACAGCAATGCTCAAGGGTTCCAGTTTCCCTATATCTCACCAATACTTATTTTCCAGTTTTTTATAATAGCCTTCATAATGAGTGTGAAGTGATATCTCACTGTGATTTTGATTTTGACATTCCCTAATGATCAGTAATGTTGAACATATTATGTCTTGTTAGTTATTTGTATAGATTATTTGGAGAGGTACCTATTGAATCTTCTGCTCATTTTTTAAATTGTGTGTTTGTTGAGTCATAGAATATTCTGGATATTAATCACTTACCAGGTAATATTTCCAAGTATTTTCTCTCATTCTTTGAATTCCCTTTTCACATTCTTATTGGTGTTCTTTGATGCACAGAAGCATTACATTTTGATGAAGTCCTATTTATTTATTTGCTTTTTTGTTGCTATTTATTTATCTATTTGTGCTTTTGGTGTCACGTTTTTAAAAATCAGTGCCAAATCTAATGTGATGAAGATTTTCTGCTATGTATTCTTCTAAGAGTTTTATAGTTGTAGCTATTTTATTCCTTTTGAGTTCATTTTTGTATATGGCATAAAGGTCCAACTTCATTATTTTGCATGCAGATATCCAGTTTTCCCAGTATTGTTTGTTGAAAAGACAAGTCCTGGGCTGGGCATGGTGGCTCATACCTGTAATCCCAGCACTTTGGAGAGGCCAAGGCAGGTGGATCACTTGAGACCAGGAGTTCGAGACCAGCCTGGCCAACATAGCAAAACCCCATCTACTTGTGAGGCTGAGGCAGGAGAATCACTTGAACCTGGGAGGCAGAAGTTGCAGTGAGCTGAGATCGCACCACTGCACTCCAGCCTGGGTGATAGAGACTCCATCTCAAAAAAAAAAAAAATAAATCAAACCAATGAGCCACAATTATGAGGGTTTATTGCTGGGCTGTTTTTTCCCTTTAGTCTGTGCCTTATGCCAATACCACACTGTTTTGGTTAGTATACTTTAGTGGTATAGTTTAATATCAGGGAGTATGATGTCTCCAACTCTGTTCTTTTTCAAGATTGTTTTGGTCATTGGGAGTTTCTAGAGATTACATATGAATTTTAGGATGCATTTTTTTTTCTTTTCTGTAAAAAACTCCATTGTGATTTTGATAAGACTTGCATTGAATTGGTAGATTTCTTTGGGTAATATTGTCATCTTAACAATATTCCTCCAAATCATAAACATAGAATGTCTTTCCACCTGATTATGTCATCTTTAGTTTTTGTAGCAGTTTATAATTGTCAGTGTACAGATCTTTTGTCTCCACAGTTAACTTATTCCTAAGTATTTTATTCTTTTTGATGCTACTGTAAAAAAATTGTTTTCTTAGTTTCTTATTTGGATTGTTCATTGCTAGTGTATAGAAATGCAACTTATTTGTGTGAACTGATTTTGTACCCTGCAACGTTGCTTAATTAATTTAATGGTTCTAAAAGTTTTTTGTGGAATCCTTAGGGTTTCCTATGGATAAAATCGTGTCATCTGAAAGCAGAGATAATTTTACTATTTCCCTTTCAATATGTATGCCCTTTTATCTAATTGCTCTGACTAAACTTCTTGTACTATATTGAATAGAAGTGGTGAAAGCGACCCTTCTCTTCCTCCTTATCTTAGAGGAAAAATTTTCACGCTTTCAACATTGAGTATAATGTTAGGTGTGATTTTTTCATATATAGCCCTTATCATATTGAGGAAGTTCCCTTCTATTTCTAGTGTATTGAGTATTTTTATCATGAAAGGGTGTTAAATTTTGTCAAATGATTTTTCTGTTAATGGAGATGATTCTGTTTTTTGTTGTTTTTTTTTTTAACAGAATCTCGCTCTGTCGCCCAGGCTGGAGTGCAGTGGTGCAATCTTGGCTCACTGCAAGCTCCACCTCCCGGGTTCACGCCATTCTTCTGCCTCAGCCTCCCGAGTAGCTGGGACTACAGGCACCCGCCACCATGCCCAGCTAATTTTTTTTTTTGTATTTTTTAGTAGAGATGGGGTTTCACCATGTTAGCCAGGATGGTCTCGATCTTCTGACCTCGTGATCCACCTGCCTCAGCCTCCCAAAGTGTTGGGATTACAGGCGTGAGCCACTGCACCCGGCCTGTTATTTTTTTCTTCCTTCTGTTCATGTGACGTATTACATTTATCATTTTTTGTATGCTGAATTATCCATGTATCCCAGAAATGAATCTCACTCTTGACATCCTGCTGAATTCAGGTTGCTAATATTTTTGAGGATTTTTACATTAAGAGATATTAAGGGATATTAGTCTGTAGAGTTTTTTTCTTCTTGTAGTATTTTTGTGCCCTATTGATATCAGGGTATTTCTGGCCTCACAAAAAGTACTGGAAAGTGTTTCCTCCTCTTCCACTTTTTGTGGGGGAGAATTTAAGAAAGATTGGCGTTAGTTCTTTCTTAATTGTTGGTAGAAGTCAACAGTGAAGCCATCCAGTCTTGGGTTTTTCTTTGCTGAGAAGATTTTTATTCAGTTATTTTAAAGGTTACATATCTATTCAGATTTTCTATTTTTTTATTAGTCAGTTTTGGTAGTTTGTGTCTTTCCAGGAGTATGCTCGTCTCATCTACATTATTTAGTTTTTTGGTGTAAAATTGTTCATTGTATTCTCTTTTCATCCTTTTTTTTAAAAAAGAGTCTCACTCTGTCACTGCAGGTGGAGTGCAGTGGTGCAACCAGAGCTCACTGTAGCCTCAAACTCCTGGGCTCAAGCATCCACCCACCTCAGACTTTCAAGTAGCTGGGACTATTGGCACATGACACCATGCCAAGCTAATTAAAAAAAAAAAAAAATTAGAGGTAGAGTCTTGCTATGTTGCCCAGGCTAGACTAATCCTTTTTATTTCTGTAAAATCAGTAAGAATGCCTCTACTTTCATTTCTGATTTTAGTAATTCTAAGATTTTTCTCTTTTTCTGTCAGTCTAGTTAAAGGTTTTTAAATTTTGTTGATCTTTTCAGATAACTTAACACTTTGTTTCCTTGATTTTTCTGTTGTTTTTCTCTTCTCTAGTTTATGTCCACTCTAATCTTTCTATTTTTTTTCCTTTTGCTACCTTTAGGTCTACTTTGCTCTTCTTTTTCTAGTTCCTAAGGTGTACAGTTTATTGATTTGAGATCTTTTTTAAAGTATACATTCGCAGCTCTAAACATCCCTCTTGGTGTTGCTTTTGCTGCATCCTGTTAGCTTTGGTTTATTGTGTTTCATTTAAGTTCATCTCTAAGTATTTTCTAATTTCCCCTGTGATCTCTTCTTTGACCCAGTTGTTATTTAAGAGCTTTTTTTTTTCCTTAATTCCCTTTACCAGGTTGAAGGAATTTTCTTCCCTAGCTAGCTTGCTAAGAGTTTTTATAATTGATGGGCATTGAATCATGTCCAGATATATTTTTCCATGCATCAAGATGACCATTCTTCTTTATACTAGTAATACAACGATTTACATTAATTGATTTTTAAATGTTAAACCAATCTTCAGTTCCTGGGGTTAAACCAATCTTGAGTTCCTCAGGTCAATCCAAGACGGTGGCTGCTAGCCACATATAGCTATTGAGCCTTTAAAATACAGTCTTTTTTGAGATGTGCTATAAGAGGAAGATATACTCTAGATTTATAAGATTTATTATTAAAAAATGTAAAATACCTCATAATTTTTACATTGATTACTGAAATAAAATTTTGGCTCTATTGGGTTAAACAAAATTATTAAAGTTAACATCACCTATTAAACTCTAAATGTGGCTTATAGCACATTTAAAATTATATATGTGACTCATGTCTGTGTCTCTCATAATATTGGTCAAAATATATTATTTTTTACGTATGTCTAGATTTAATAATATTTTGTTGAAGATTTTTGTGTCTTTTAAAGAGTATTCAACTCTAGTTTTCTTTTAAGGTCTTTTTCTGGTTTTATTATTAGGCTGGTACTGGACTCAGGGTGGGAAGGGTTCGTTATTCCTTTATCTTCAATGGAGTCTTTATAGGGTTGGTATTATTTCTTCATTAATTTCATGATAACACTAAACAATAAAACTGGGCCTGCAGTATGTTTATAGAATGTCTCTAATAGAGAACTGTTTCAAGTTGTATATTTCATGTTAAGTTAATTTTGGTAGTTTGCATCTTTCAAAGTATTTGTCCATTTCTTCTATGTTAACAAGTTTATTGAAATAAAATTGTTTATAACATTGCATCACTATTCATTTAATAATGTAGGATTTGTAATTCCTGCTATGGGTAATTCATGCATTCTTTCATCAGCATCAGTCTGACTAGAGATTTATCAATTTTATTATTTCATTCAAAGAACAGTCTTTGATTTCATTGCTTCTTCTCTATTGTTTGCTGGTTTTCCACATAATTGGTGTCCCCTTTTATCTTAATTACTCTCTTCATTCTACTTATTTTGGGCTTTATTTCATCTTCACTTTACACTTTCCCTGGTGATGGAGGCCTTTAGAGTTCTAGACTGTCATGGAGAGTCTCCTATCAGAATCTCCAATGTGTATGTTTCCGTGGGCTCTGACTTCTCCCTGAGAGCCTTTTAAAGTTAAACTTGAAAAGACCAGCAAATACCCTCAGAGCATAGCTTCTATTCCCTCTTTAATTCTCTGCCTTTTCAGTTTTTCTTCCATTTTTGGCTTACTAATGTCTTACTATTCTGTTTGTTGTTTTTAAGAAGACTTATTTGATCATTTATCTAGCACTTGTTGTTTTTCCATGGGAGGATTTGTATGTAAAAGCTAGCTTCCCATTACAAAAGCTGGAGTCCCTAGTAGCATTTCCATTTTGTAGGGCCATTGTCTCAAAGCCATTGGTGTCTTTTTCATTCCCTTCTCATATTCCACCAGAACATTGACCACTGTGCAATTTCAGAACATAGAAGAATACGATGTTGAATTCACTCCCATGTCTTACATATTCATTTTACTCCTTTTAATAATATTTGTATTTCTTGAGAGACTATAAGTAGAGACTGTAATATTTTATTTTGTTTTTATGATTCTAAAAGTAATAACCCTTGAACATACTTTTTAAAGAATGAAGAGAGAGGCACACTGGTTCATGCCTGCAATCCAAGCACCTTGGGAGGCCAAGGTGGGCAGATCACTTGAGGTCAGGAGTTCGAGACCAGCCTGGCCAACATGGGAAAACCCTGTCTCTACTAAAAATACAAAATTTTCTGGGCATGGTGGCAGGTGCCTGTGATCCCAGCTACTCATGAGGCTGAGGCAGGAGAATCACTTGAACCCAGGAGGCGGATGTTGCAATGAGCTGAGATTGCGCCACTGCACTCCAGCCTGCACTCACTGCACTCACTCCACAGAGTGAGACTCTGTCTTAAAAAAAAAAAAAAAAAGTACCTATAGCTCTTCAACCTAAAGATAACTGCAATGAATAAGTTGCCGGATTCTCTGCCAACAGTTTTCTATGTAAATAGGTATAGACAGAAGGGCTAACCAAATGACTTTGTTTAAAAGAAATATTATGTAGCTGCACTGTCCAAGATGGTGGCTGCTAGCCACATATAGCTATTGAGCCTTTAAAATATAGTCTTTTTTGAGATGTGCTATGAGAGGAAGATATACTCTAGATTTATAAGATTTATTATTAAAAACTGTAAAATACTTCATAATTTTTATGTTGATTACTGAAATAAAATTTTGGCTCTATTGGGTTAAACAAAATAAATTATTAAAATTAACATCACGTATTAACTCTAAATGTGGCTTCTAGCACATTTAAAATTACATATGTGGGCCAGGCACGCTGACTCATTCCTGTAATCCCAGCACTTTGGCAGGCCAAGGTGGGCAGATCACGAGGTCAGGAGATCAAGACCATCCTGGCTAACACAGTGTAACCCCATCTCTACTAAAAATACAAAGAATTAGCTGGGCGTGTTGGTGGGCTCCTGTAATCCCAGCTACTCGGGAGGCTGAGGCAGGAGAATGGCGTGAACCTGGGAAGCGGAGCTTGCAGTGAGCGGAGATCACGCCACTGTGTTACAACCTGCGCGACAGCGAGACTCTGTCTCAAAAAAAAAAAAAAATTACATATGTGACTCATGTCTGTGTCTCTCATAATATTTCTATTAGTGCTAATATATGCTATTTTATATTCTTTTTTCAGTCAACATTAGCGCAGGCACTTTGTGCATACCACAAATAATTCTTCAAGATTACTATTTTAATAGCTATTCAACTTAAATCATTTAGGGATACTATACATTGCAGCATCTAGAAACTTTGTGTGTGTGTATGTATGTGTGTAGGCGTGTGTGTCTGTGTATGAGACACTTAGTTTTTCTTTGTTGTTGTTGTTGTTGTTGTTATTGTTGAGACAAAAAGTTGATTCTCATGCTTCAAGTGATTCTCATGCTTCAGCCTCCCTAGTAGCTGGGATTGCAGGTATGCACCTCCACCCCCAGAGATGAGGTTTCACCATGTTGACCAGGCTGGTCTCAAACTCCTGGCCTCAAATGATCTGCCCATCTCAGCCTCCCAAAGTTCTGGGATTACAGGCATGAGCCACTGTGCCGGCCAATACTTAGTTTTTCTTGCTGTAAAAATTAGATTCTACTCCTCAGTTATTCAGCAAAAATTTGATGACTATGTGTTCCTTGTTCATTTGTTTCTTTCCTCATTTCTTCATTTTTTTCCCTTCCTCCTTTTATCCATTTACCAAATATTGTTGAGGGCCCTGATAGTCTATAGGTAGTATAACATAATGATTTAGCATAATTGCCTCTGACCAGACTGTCTGGGTTCAAATCCTTGCTCTTGACTTAGCAGCTCTATTACTTCAGGCAGGTTACTTAACCTCTCAGTTATTGAGTTTCTCAGTGACAATATAAAGATTATATTAGGTTGGTGCAAAAATAATTGCAGTTTTTGCCATTGAAAGTAATGAAAGAAGCTGCAATTAAATTTGCACCAATAATAGTCATAGTTACTTCATATGAAGTTGTAAGTAATAAAAAGGATTTCATCAACACATTTTGAACAAGGCCTAGCACATCTTCAGTTCCATGTACGTTATTGTCAGTGTTTGCCACCTACTAACAGTCCAGCAGGGAAGGCAGGCACTAGATAAGTTATTGTAAATATGCTCAGTATCATGAAAGGACAATCTTTGAAAGTTAGACCAATGAATAAGTGTTCACTCCTCTCAGGTAGTTCAGTCTGCTAGGGGAGAAAGACATGAAAATAAGTCATCTTAATACAGCAGGCTGAATGCTAACAGGGACTATGTTCAAAATACTGTAGCAAATAGGAAAGAGGGGCTGGCTGCTCCTGGTGGCTTCTAGAGGCAGTATTCTCTGGGCTGAGTCTGGAGGATTGGCTTTTGCTTTTAACTCCAGTCATTTGATTACATGTGTAGATTCATAGAAGACGTTAATATCAGTCTGCAAAATAAAATGCTTCGTGTTTTCATAAGTATATTAGGAGTTGATTTGCATCAGCTGGCTACATTTTATACAGAGAGCAGATTTCATCAGTATTTTCATGTGGTGATTCTTAGAATGGAGACACAGAAGGTATTTCAGCAAACAAAGGAATGTCTTTCACAATAGAAGTGTAAACAGAATGCCAATTCAGTTCAGAGATGACTTTCTTCTTTTGAAGATGCCTGTTTTCAAGCAAAATACAAAATACACTAAGAATAAAAGATGCCAAATTTTATCAAATGAAGTAGGAAGCCTTTCCCTTAAACTAAAAGATGTAAACAGTGAGCAAAAGAGAGCTGTCAGGAGTTTAAAAATAGGTTTGATTTTAAAATTTCTTTGCTTTTAAAATGGGAAATGATAATGACTGAACTTCATGAAAATACTACTTAGTTAAATTATCCAATCTAAGTATAATGCTGAGGTGACTTTATGTGTTTCTAACTCTTTTTCCTAGTGATAAGAACTACACTTAAAACTGCCTTTATTCAATCAAGCCTTGGATCTGATAAATTAATAGTCAATTTGCTTGGCAAAAGCAATTTGGTTAAATGCTTCTCTTTGTGCTGGAAAAAATATTGAATTGGAAAGTTTGCCTAAAGTCATTTGTTGGCTGGGCATGATGGCTCATGCCTGTAATCCTAGCACTTTGGGAGGCGGAGGCCAGCTGATCACCTGAGGTCAGGAGTCCAAGAACAGTCTGGCCAATTTGGTTAAACCCCGTCTCTACTAAAAATACAAAAATTAGCCAGGCCTGGTGGTGGGCACCTGTAATCTCTACTAAAAATACAAAAATTAGCCAGGCCTGGTGGTGGGCACCTGTAGTCCCAGCTACTTGAGAGGCTGAGGTAGGAGAATCACTTGAACCCGGGAGGCAGAGGTTGCCATGAGCTGAGATCATGGCACTGCACCCCAGCCTGGGTGACAGAGTGAGACTCCATCTCAAAAAAAAAAAAGTCACTTGTCCTTGGTTTTCCTTTCTTCACACCATGTCTGTCTAATAAGTTAATGAGTAGTAGCCAACCTTAAATAGAAGGAATGCCTATGAATGAATGGCATGAAGATTTTTAGTCAACACTTGTAATACAGTGTATCTTTCCCATTGTTTTGTCATTCAATTAATACCAATGAGGTTTTATTTGTTTTCCTTCACCTTCTCATTGGGAAGCCAAGATGTTTGTAAATCCAGATTAGTGATGATAGCAGTGAACTATACCTGCTCATAAATCTATTTGTGCTAGTGTATTTTGACAAGCAAAATGTATATCCAACTCCCACTCTACATATTTCTTTTTTCCCCAAATTTATAGCAATACCAAAAAGGATGCAGCAAGGGACATACTTATTCTGTATGTTTTTGTGCTTGTATTTTCTTTGTAGATTCATTTCAAATTTAATTATACTCCCTGCTTTGCCATGATTTATGTATGATTATAGCTAGTTTGTCTTTGGATATATAATTCTATCTGCATAAAATATGCTGATTAATGTAGGCTAATATGTTTCAAATTAAAAATCTGTGTTCTTTAAAACTATTTAATATGTTGAAGAAACTTTTAACACAATTGCTGATTGGGACACACAAATTTCTCTTAAGGCAGTGCTGAGTGATAAAACTTAAGGTACATGTGTATAATTTATGAAACTATATCCCCAAGGGATTCTGTGTTGATTTCATGTCTCTCTCAACTTCATGAAACTAAAAGAAAGGTCTGGTCCAATACTTTTCAATGAAGAGTGAATTTTCCTCCAGGGAACATTTGGCAATATACGGAGACAATTTGGTAGTTACAGCTGGGAGTGGGTGCCAATAGTGGGTAGAGGCCAGGGATGCTGCTAAACATTCTACAGTACACAGGGCAGCTCCCTTCTCTAACAGAATTATCTGGCCCAAAATGTCATTATTGCCAAGATTGGGAAACCTTGTTCTAATCTGGTGAATGTAAAGCCCTTTCATATCCTTTGGTGTGGACATCTATGTTTCTCTAGCTATATTAGCCCTTGTCACAGCTACCCAAGCAACATCTCTCCTGATTAATTGATAAGTGAATACCTCAATACTTCTCTAGCTTTAACTAAATAAATTAGCAATGGTCCTGAAAAATTGAGTTGACTGAGCTAATCCCATCTGCACCATCACAGGCACACATGCACACACACATACATCCCCTCACTCTGTGTACCCCAGCATAGAAGCTGTCTCTCTCACATATATCTAGGCAGCCCAAA
Organism: Pan troglodytes; assembly: GCF_028858775.2. NCBI lineage: Eukaryota > Metazoa > Chordata > Mammalia > Primates > Hominidae > Pan > Pan troglodytes. The sequence goes on from NC_086015.1 coordinate 72,683,359, forward strand.
AATTGTAATACTTATTCTGACTTGCAGACAGCATGCCCTGCCATGTTGGTTCTTTGTGGCTTTTTCATGAACCCAATGAGAGAAGCAGTGGTGAATAGGGAGAGTTCAGTGGCACCACTGTGAGTAGTCACTTTCTTTCCAAGCTAGCTGTGATTTTTGCCAAGTCTAAGCTCTTGTGTGCTTTGAACACCCTTTTCAATGTAGTTGCTGTGGAGATGAGTGGATATGTGTTTACTTTCAATAGGCCTGCTGTTTTGGCCTACCATTCCCAGTGGTTTGCAGGACAGAGAAAATGATACTGAATAATACAAATCGAGTAATTCTGTGTTCCAGAGACTAATTCTGCAGACTGTGCCAGACACATCTTCCTTTACAGGTATGGGAAATGTATGAGTATTTTCCTTTGAAAAGCTCAAAGGAGCTGATGAGGATTTACATTGTAGGTGTTCAGAGAGCCAAATTTCAAGAGGAAAGAAAGAGATGTCATAGGGCCTGTCTCTATTCACTCAAATACCTTAATTTCTACTCAGTCATTCAATATGTAATTACCAAGTATTTACAGCATGCAAAGAATTCATGTGGAACTATTAATAGAAGGAAGAACACAATATAACTTCTTGTGATTGAATTCCTCAGAAAGTTTGGGAAATAGGTGAGATGATCTTGCACAAGAGTGAACTCAAGGCAGGAGGAAAGTCCTAAGTAACTGAACTCAGACATGGACTTATAATCTTTTTAACATAGCTTAGCAAGTGATCATAACCAGTCCATGGAAGATGGTACCTGAGGTGAACTCTGTTTGCCGTCTTTGGGCTTTGGACTCTAAGAAGTCACAGTGGTTTGAAGAGAACATACAAATAAGTAGATGGGATTTTCATAGCAAGAAGGATATTTCTAGTACAGCAGGGACACAATTAAATCATAGTGATAGGAATGTATTTGGAGAAGATTACAAAGGCATGTGAGCAGGGATCTGAGGTCTCATGAAGTAAGACTCAGACCACTGGTTTCGGGGGGGGAAAGGTAAGAATAGTTTTAGAATTATGTGCCTTCACCCCTTCTTTCTTATTCTCAGCATTCTGAAATTCTCCTCCTCTTCACCTTCTTTTTCCACTTTTCTTTCCTCTCATTTTTTAACTCTGCCTTTCTGATGTCATTCATCACTAAGACGGTTGACAAGAGGAATTTAATAATAAAGAGGCCTCCCCTCTTCTTGCTAAAACAATTTGACCCCCTTATGGTTCTATAATTTATTACCGATTCCAGCATTCTGCAAATGCAATTTTTAATGGGCTTAAGTGATATCAGGTCTTAGTACATTGATAATAATTATAATGATGGTAAATATTCATAGCTAACATTTAGTGGGTGCACCCCGTATTCTAGGCATATATACATAACTTCAATTCATCTTCAGAACAACTCTTTGATGATAGATACCATTAATGTTCCCTTTTGCAGAAGAGAATTATGGAACTTGCCCAAGATCATTCAGTTAGGAAGTCATGGAGCTGCTAGGCTCTGAAGTTCATGTTGTGAATAATGATGCTACTCACCCTATAGAGAAAAATATTAGAATAAAACCAATTTATTGGGATGAGAAATAACTGAGGTATTTAAAGAACACTGAGAAATTAAAGTCTAATGTGGGAGGAGGCCGTGGAAATAGGTGGAGGAATCTGTGTATTTTCCTAGTCATGTCCTCAGTTCTGGGAGAAGGAGGGAAGCTATAAATTTGCTGCATGAAAGAAACACTCCCATTGTCCTGTATGGATCAGTGTGGGAAAGATTTGACTGACAGTTAGGAGATGAGTAAACAGCTGGGGACAAATGGGCTGGTGCAGCCACAGAGTCTACTGTTTGTTTGGGGCATGTTATTGTTTCTGAATACCTCTTTGTTCCAGATGTGATCCACTTGTCACGAATACATGGCCGCTCACCCTTTCTCTTCCAAAACCCTTGAAAAATATATTAGTCTGTTCCTGTACCATCGTTGTGACTCATTAAATACCTCTTACTGGAGACATATGTATGCCTTCATTTCCCTGGGTGCAAGAAACATGCAGAAAAAGCAAAGTCATTCACACCTTCCCTGGCAGTCAGAGTTGTTAGTAGATATTGTTTGTCAAGATTTTCTTCATTGCTGCTAATGCACACATCATCACAGTTTGAATTACTCTGTGAACCTTTCTGATGTCTAGAAGTCAGCCACTCTTACTGTTAGGAGAGTTTACTCTGTCAACACGACAGCTACATTACCAAGTCTAATTACACATTTTTTTAAAAAATGAAAAATGTCCACATATCAAGTGGAAGTAGAAGTCAGGTATAACAGGAAAGACAGGTTTTTTAATTAAATAATGTCAGTTACCTTTTGCCGTCAGCTCATAGTTTAATTCAAGCACTCTTGTTATAAGAACACTGGGTCAAGAATCCATCCTCTGGAGTGCTAGGGAATACAATCATTCCTGTCCAGCTCCAGCCAGATTCTGTTTGGAGGCCATTCCCATTGCTTTAATTAGGGGAAAAAAATTAATGTTGTAAATTCATAGCATGTCACTCTTCATTTCTGTACAATCCATCACACTCGGAGCGTGTGTATGGCAGCTCTTTTTAATAAAGGATTTTTCAGAGTACCTGCTGTGGCAAAAATACTTTATCATCTTTGCTAGCTCCAGGAGTCCTAGCATTATGTCATGTTTGACTCCAAAAAAATATTATTATAAGCCCTGGAATTAGAAACCCAACAATGGAACTAGCTGATTTCAATTGCCCGTGAAGCTATCATATTTTGAGAAATAAAACTTGGTAAGTTTTCATTTTAATCAAAAACTATAACAGGACCAGGGTTGCTTGTCTGAAATGAATAATTTCCACATTTCTGGATGCTATCAGATAATGGCTCTCTCATCCGTGAATTAATTATAAAACTAGAAATACTCTAAGAATATCAAGTTGTATCCCCCATACTTTCTTTTAAAGATTACTTTATGTTTCATCAACTTGGAGCTCAAAAGAGGGAATTGAAGGGCACTCAAGAGCCAATTCTTAAAACATCTCATAAGCTGTGGCACCTGGGAAGGTCATCAGGGGCTTGTTATGTCCCAGCCATCACCTTAGGATAACTGGCTCATGGAGAAGTTCCAAGCTATAGGAATAGGAACAAGAAAAACATTTTCCTAATAATATCATTCAAGGAGCACATGTCAAGCCTCCCCCACTCTTTCCCAGCCAAGGAACAGCCCCCTTTGTATTTTAGCCCAATTCCATGAGGTTTAGGTGGTTTCTATTTATTCCAATTGTTTCTTTTGGATTTTGAGATTCAATCCTGTTTGCTTTGAAATGTCATTGTTTTTCCCTCTCTACCATGTTAATGCCTAGTCCTAAATCTCACCACCATTAAGAGGGAATCAATCTCCTCTCCCCTACCTGGGGTGCATGAGGGGAATAGTAGCACCACTCACCAGTTTTAGGAGTGAGTTTTCTGGAGGACTGTCTCTAGACTCCAGGGAGAGAGAGTACCTCTCACCTCATGCCCCTGGGGGAAGTAGAGGTAATAGCTCTTCTTGCACATTTCTCTTATTAATAGGGTGGCAAGGTCAAGTTGGAGAGAAGGGACTAGACCTTCTTCAGTGGTACCTTTAAGCAAGCATTGCCAGAAATGTCTGCCATTTTCACTGTGACTAACACATAGTGTATTTCCAGTTTCTTCCTTGGCTGTGGGTCTTACCCACAATTCTGGGACAACAAGGACAGCCTCCTGGCTACTGACCATCCTCCAGGTTCTTCATGTATGCTCTGCTTAGCAAATTAATAATGCTCTGAGCTAAGCTTGTCATCTCAATGATATGGTTCTTATTTTTGTCCCCACCCAAATCTCATGTTGAATTGTAATCCCCAGCATTGGAAGCGTGGCCTGGTGGGAGGTGATTGGATCATGGAAGTGGATTTCCCCCTTGCTGTTTTAGTAACAGTGAGTGAGTTCTCACGAGATCTGGTTGTTTAAAAGTGTGTAACACTTCCCCCTTGTCTCTCTCCCTCCTGCTTTGGCCATGTGAAGACATGCCTGCTTCCCCTTTGTCTTCTGCCATGATTGAAAGTTTCCTGAGGCCTCCCAGCCATGCTACCTGTACAGCCTGCAGAACCATGTGCCAATTAAACCTCTTTTATTCATCAATTACCCAATCTCAGTATTTCTTTACAGCAATGTGAGAATAGACTAATATACCCCATTTGACAGATGCGCCATTTGGGGAGGTAGCGTATCATAGCAGTTAAATGGGCAAAGCAGCATCAGACATGATTTCAGGTTGTAGGCTCTGAAAATCACAACTGCTCAAGAGATTCAGGAGTCATATGTGGGTTTGGTCTACCACTGACCTTCCCCTCATGCTCTGTGCACTGATTCTTAACTCTGGCTTCCCTGCTTCCTTCCAGGCCTCTCTCAGGTCTAAAGCTTCCTCACATAAACCCTAGGACTCCCCGAGGTCCTGTTAATGTCCCAGATCCAAGCCTTTGCTGAGGTTGCTCAGCCCCCTTAAAAGCTCTTCCTTCCTCATCCTTCATGCAAATCTCCCTTATGAAATTTAATCCTTAAGGTATTTAGCAAGTAATTATTTAGTGACTACATTCAACAGTGAGGATAGCCTGGATTTTGCTGCAGTAGCAAACAAATCTGAAATGTAAGTTGCTGACACACAGGTTATTTCACACTCAAATAATATGCCTATTAAAGCAACTGGTGGCTCTCTTCTATGTCTTCCTTGCTTAGAAACACAAGCCTCCAGCATCCACAGCAGTTCTGGCCAATAGGTCTTTCTGTAATGATGGAAATGGCCTATATCTGCACTGCCCGAAATGGTACCCACTAGTCACAGGTGGCAATTGAGTATTTCAAATGCAGCTAATGTGACTGAGGAACTGAATTTTTACTTTATTTAATTTTAATTAGTATAAATATCAACAATCAAAAATTGGCCACTGGCTACTATACAGAACAAGGCAGATTCAGAACATCATGTGTTGCTAGGCCAGGGAGAGAGAAGCATGGACATTTATATACTGATGCTAAAAATCTTCTACCCAGAAGTAATAATCATCATGCCCTTTCACATTCAATGGGTGAAAGTAAATCATGTGTCCACATGGAGCTTCCACGGGTCAAGTAGAGCAGTCCTACCTTGATCTCATAGAAGGAGAATAAAAAGTCTCAGTAAGTAGCTTTAGTGAATTACACACCACCCCCCTGTTCAGGGTTCTACATATTAAGTGTGAAATAAAATAGACCTGCATCCTGCCCTCAAGGAGCTTAGAGTCTAATAGGGAAGGAAGGGTGGAGACGATCATTAAAAATACACAAATATATGACAGCAAACCTTTAAGGCAGAAAAACTCTTTTGGAAATCAAGGCTTGTAGTTTAAATAGGGAATTAGGAAAGACTTCTATGAAAATGATCTAAATAATGAGAATGAAGTGGTACAGAATGAGGTAAAGGATATTCCAGACAAAAGCATGTGTGAAGGCTCCAGATTTGGGAAGCACCTGGTGGTATCTTCTGGGTAGTAAAGGAAGGCCCTGCTGGATGGAGTGTAGACCTAGGGAGAAGAATGGCACAGTGAATGCAGGCAGAGCAAGGGCCAAGTCATATGCAACCCTGTGAGCTCTGGTGGGAGTGTAGAGATGGCTTCCATCAAAGGGAAGCCATTAGAAAGTTTGATGCAAGGAGAAACATGATTTCATGCACAGTGTTGAAAAATCACCCCACCTGCTGCCTGGACAAGGGTTTGGAGAGGATAAGAGAGAAGTGGGAAAGCCTTTCCTCTGGCAAGTCTCCTATATTCTATTGCTGCTACTACTACAATCTTCGTGGCTTAAAACAACACCCATTTATGACCTCACAGTTTCCATGGGTGGGGAGTCCCAGTACAGTGTCACTAAGTCCTCTGCTCAGGGTCTCACTAGGCTGCAATTCAGGCATTGGCCAAGCTGCACACTTCCCCTGGAGCTCAGGGTTTTCTTCCAAGCACATGTGGTTGTTGGCAGAATTCAGTTCTTTTTGGTTATGGGATTGAGGTCCCGGTTTTCTTAATAGGTGTCAGCTGGGGGTCATTCTCAGCGCCCACAGTTTCTTGCTGTGTAGCCCTCTTGCAGCATGGCAGTTCTTTGAGATCGGCAAGAAAATCAGTCTCTTCTGAACAAGTTGATCTGCTTTTAAGGGTTTTCATCTGATTATTCAGACCCACCTAGGATAATCTCCCTTTTGACTAACTCCAGACAAACTGAATTGAGGGCAGCCACGGTGGCTTGTGCCTATAATCCCAGCACTTTGGAGGTCAAGCTGGACAGATTGCCTGAGTCCAGGAATTCAATACCAGCCTGGGCAAAACAGTAAAACCCTGTCTCTACAAAAAATACAAAAATTAGCAAGGCATGGTGGTATGTGCTTGTAGTCCCTGCTACTCAGGAGGCTGAGGCAGAAGGATTGCTTGAGCTCACAGCCAAGATCATGCCACTGCACTCTTGTCTGAGTGACAGAGCAAGACCCTTTCTCAAAAAAACAAAAAACTGAATGGAGACGTTAATCACATTTGCAAAATCCCCTCACCTTTGCCATATAACCTGATCATGGGAGTGATGTTGTATTTACAGGTCCTGCTCCTGTCCAAGGGGAGGGGATTACAAAGCCTGAGCACCAAGGGACAGGAAATTCAGGGATCACCTTAGAATTCTGCCTACCCAATGCCATTTGAGACATAGGCAAAGGCAAGTATTTCATGAAGACATCAAAAGCAATTGCAACAAAAGCAAAAATTGACAAATGCGATCTTATTAAAGAGCTTCTGCAGAGCAAAATAAACTATCAACAGAGTGAATAGACAGCCTACAGAATGGGAAACCACTTTTGCAACCTGTCCATCTGACAAAGGTCTAATATTCAGCATCTATAAAGAACTTAAATTTACAAGAAAAAAACAACCCCATTAAAAAGTAGGCAAAAGACATGAACAGACACTTGTCAAAAGAAGACATTCGGCCGGGCGTGGTGGCTCATGACTATAATCCCAGCACTTTGGGAGGCGAAGGTGGGTGGATCATGAGGTCAGGAGTTTGAGACCAGCCTGGCCAACATAGTGAAACCCTGTCTCTACTAAAAATACAAAAAAAAAAAATTAGCCGGGCGTGGTGGTGGGTACCTGTAGTCCCAGTTACTTGGGAGGCTGAGGCAGGAGAATCACTTGAACCCGGGAGGTGGAGGTTGCAGTGAGCTGAAATCACGCCACTGCATTCCAGCCTGAGTGACAGATCATGCAGCCAACAAACATATGAGAAAAAGCTCAACATCACTGATCATTAGAGAAATGCAAGTCAAAACCACAATGAGATACCACCTCACACCAGTCAGAATGGCCATTTTCAAAAAATCAAAGCAACAGATGCTGGCGAGGTTATGGAGAAAGACATACTTTTATGCTGTTTCTGGGAGTATAAATTAGTTCAACCATTGTGAAAGATAGTGTGCGTCCAAGGCCTAGAGGCAGAAATATCATTTGACCTAGGAATCCTATTATTGGGTATATACTCAAAGGAACATAAATCATTCTATTGTAAAGATCCATGCACACATATGTTCATTGCAGCACTATTCACAATAGTAAAGACACGGAATCAACCTAGAAGTCCATCAGTGATAGATTAAATAAAGAAATGTAGTACATGTATACCATGGAATACTATGCAGCCATGAAAAGGAATGAGATCATGTCCTTTGCAGGGACATAGATGGAGATGGAAGCCATTATCCTCAGCAAACTAACACAGCAACAGAAAATCAAACACAGTATGTTGTCACTGATAAGTGGGAGCTGAATGATGAGAATATATGGACACAGGGAGAGGAACAACATACACTGGGGCCTGTTAGAGGGTGGGTGGTGGGAGGAAGAAGAGCATCAAGAAGAATGGCTAATGGATGCTGGGCTTAATACCGAGATGATGGGATGATCTATGCAGCTAATCACCATGGTACGTGTTTACCTATGTAGCAAACCTGCCTGCACACCCTGCACATATACCCCTGAACTTAAAAGCTGGAAAAAAAAAAAAAAAAGAATTCTGCCTTTGCTTGAACCTGGGAGGCAGACGTTGCAGTGAGCCGAGATTGTGCCACTGCACTCCAACCTGGGCAGCAGACCAATACCCCATCTCAAAAAAAAAGAATTCTGCATGCCACAGCTTTTTTGGCTTTCCCAGCTCACATAGCATTTGACCTCCTAGAACCTTCCACAACAGTTATTATGTGTACTCGAGGGAAGAATGAACCAGAAGTAGGCAACTCTTGCCCTTAAGAACCAGTTGATTCGTGTGAGCCACAATCTATCATTTTCTGACAATTCAATTTGGGCATATATTCAGTTCTGAGAGCCTAATTCAGGCTGCCCAGATTCACAAAAGACTGGTCAGGGAGCCAGAGGAACATAACTATTTTTTGGCACTAAGTATAGCTGCCAGACAGACCAGAACCATTGTGTTGACTGAGGAAACTACAGGAAATATTTATAGAGGGTTTTGGAATCGGAGACAGGGTTCAGTATGGTTGAGTCCCTTAACCATTCACAGCCTCAGTTTCTTCATCTTTAAATTGGAGATCATTTTAATCATCTGCACAGTGTTATTTGTGAGGAATAAATGAGATAACATATGTCAAACCATTAACACAGAGTCTGGTACCTAATACGCTTGCAACAACAGTAGCTGCTATTATTCTTATCCTCCTCACCAGTCACAGCCAGAGTTAGATAAATACTTGTTGCTGTAACACAGCTGAAGGCAGGCAGCTTGGGAAGCTGTCCAGATTTTCTCCCAAGAGGGCTCCAGAGCTGAAGAAAACAAGCTCACCAGTGTGTCACTAAGCCACTCTGGGCCATCATTTCTGAGTCTGTTAAACTGAGATAACCTCCCCGTCTGCTTTCCCTTACTGGGGAAGTTTGTGGCAGCAATTCAAGGCTCTTAGAAGAAACGTGCCATAGGGTAATAATATAGTGATAAATACCTTACATCCATGTCTCTTGTCTCCTCCCAGGGCATAAAGGTGTTCTTGCAGCTCTTACTAAGATGTCTTGGTAACAGAACCTTCCTGAGCAATCTATCATTCCATTACTTTATAGCCTGGATTTGATTATTTATTCATTTAGACTCTGCTACAGACTGCTTCATACCACTGAGCAGCCACTAATCAATCAACGCTCAGTTTTTTCTGTTGTCACACCTGTATGTTGGAATGGCCACAGTTTCCCTGCCCTGGACCTCTGAAATCTCAGGAGTGTTCTTGGAATCTTGAAGCCTTGGTACTTGCCAAATATTTTCTAACACATAGTTTCATGTATTCTCAGCCAAATATGATGTATCTTAGGATGCTCTTTTATAATTGATTTGCAGGGATTTGCTCTGAACACAGATGTGACTCATTTGAATCCGTATATCAGATTGTGTTTAGGATGAGAATATTATGCTGTGTCTGTTTCATTATATGTCAAATGTCAGTATTAAAGTTTCCAGTAACACAGATATGACTCGTAAAGAAAATGGGAAGGTATTTTCATATCTATGTTTCAGAACTGAAGACATTAAAAAAGAAAGAATTATTTCTTGAAAACAAACACATCATGGATTGGTAGTTTTGAATCTCTGTAATATGAATAAAGTTGATAAAATCAAATTACATTGCTGAAATTATGCAGAGGAAATATCCCAAAAGAGCACAGAGGATAATATTGATAAAACAACTCTCTTAATAAATCACACTGACAAAAAACATTCATGTGGACCAGAGGTTGGCAAATATGGTCCAGGCCACTGCCTATTTTTGTAAATAAAGTTTTACTGGCTCACTGTCACACTCAATTGTCTACACATTAGCCATGGCTGTTTTCTCACTATAAGTGGAGAGTTGAGCCATTGTGATAGAGACTATATGACCCACAAAGCCTAAAATAGTATTTGGTGTTTTGCCAATTCACTTTCCTGGCCCCTGATCTAGAACACTAGTTTTTAAATTACCTTTTTAAAGACAAATACAAAATACATTAAGAATATTGCTAAACACTAGGCACATTGGCTCACACCTGTAGTCCCAGCACTTTGTGATGCCAAGGCAGAAGGATCTCATGAGCCCAGGAGCTCCAGTCCAGCCTGGGCAACATAGGCAGAGCCCATCTCTACATAAAAGTAAATAATTAGTTGGGCATTGTGGTATGTGCCTGTGGTCTCAGCTGCTTGGGAGGCTGAAGTAGGAGAATTTCTTGAGCCCAGGAAATTGAGCCTGCAGTGAGCCATGATCATGCCGTTGAACTTTAGCCTGGTGACAGAGCAATACTCACTCTCTCTCTCATCTATATATATAATTAACAGAAGGAAATTTGGGGAATTAACGAATATGTGGACCTTAAACACTATACTTCTAACTAACCAAGAGGTTAAAAAAATCACAAGGAAATTAGAAAATACTTTGAGAAGAAGGAAATGAAAACACAGCATACCAAAACTTATGGGCTACAACTAATGTAGTCCTCAAAGGGAAATTTATAGCAACAAATACCAATAAGTTTTTTAAAGTTCTCAAATCAATAAACTTAACGTTACAAGTTAAGATGCTAGAAAAAAAGATCAAGCTAAACTCAGTGCAACCAAAGAAAGAATCATGATTAGAGCTAAAATAAGTGAAATAGAAAATAGAAAAAATATAGAGGCATTTAATGAAATCAAAAGTTGGTTCTTGGAAAAGATTAACTAGAACATTGAAAAACACTTGGTTTAACAAAAAAAAAGACTCAACTTATTGAAATAGGGACTGTTACTATGAAACTTACAGAAGTAACAAGGTAAAGGGCTTTACCAAACTTATTTGGTTTGATATAATCTCATTTATCTATTTTTACTTTTATTGCTGTGGTTTTTGAGGTATTCTCCATAAAATCTTTGCCCACACCAATATCCTGAAACATTTCCCCTGTTTTCTTCTAGTAATTTCACAGTTTCAAGTCCTATGTTTAAGTCTTTAACCCATTTGCAGTTGATTTTTGTATATGGTAAGTGATAGGAGCCTAGTTTAATTTTTCTGCACATAGATATCCAGTTTTCCCAGCAATATTTATTGAAGAGACCGTCATTTCCCAAATGAATTTTCTTGGTGCCACTGTCAACAATCAGTGGGCTATAAATATGTAGATTTATTTCTGAGTTCTGTATTCTGTTCCACTGGCCTATGTGCCTATTTCTATGCAAGTACCATGCTGTTTTGGTTACCTTAGTATATTTTGAAGTTTGTTATGTGATGTCTCTAGCTTTGTTCTTTTTGCTCAGGATTGCTTTGGCTATTAAGGACCTTTTGCAGTGCCATACAAATTTTAGGATTGTTTTTCTATTTCTGTGAAGAATCTAACTGGTATTTTCATCAGATTGCATTGAGTCTTTAGATTGCTTTTGTTAGCATGATCATTTTCACAATATTCTTCCCATTTATGAACATGGGATGTCTTTCCATTTTTTGTGTCCTCTTCAATTTCTTTTTTCAGCATTTTATAGTTTTCCTCATAGAAATCTTGCTCGTTGGAGAATTCCTAGGTATTTTATTATTTTTTTGTAGCTATTGTAAATGGCACTGCTCTTCTCATTTCAATTTCCACTAGTTCATTGTTGGTATAGAGAAATGCTACTAAATTTTGCATGTTGATTTTGTATCCTGCAACTTTACTGCATTTTTTTTTATCAGTTCTTAGAGTTTTTGGTGAGGTCTTTGGGGTTTCTATATTGAAGATCATGTCATTTACAGACAGAGACCATTTGACTTTCTCCTTTCCTATTTGAATGTGTTTTATTCCTTTCTCTTGTGAAACTGCTCTGACTGGGGCTTCAGTACTCTGTTAAATATAAATGGCAAGAGTGGGCATCCTTTTCTTGTTCCAGATCTTAGAGGAAAAGCTTTCAACTTTTCCCCATTTAGTATGATGTTGGCAGTGGTCTGTCATATATGGCATTTAATATTCCTTCTATACCTAACTTCTTGAGAGCTTTTATCATAAAGGGATGTTGCATTTTATCAAATGCTTTTTCTGCATCCATTGAGGGGCTCATGGGGTTTTTGTTTTTAATTCTGTTTATGTGGTGAATCACATTTAGGGATTTACATATGTCAAACCATCCTTGCATTCCAGGGATAAATCCCACTTGACCACGGTGAATGATCTTTTTAATGTGCTGCTTGATTTCATTTGCTCATATTTTATTAAGAACTTTTGCATCTGTGTTCATCAGAGATATTGGCCTGACATTTTCTTTTTTGATGTGTCCTTGTCTGGTTTGGGTGTCAAGTAATGCTGGCCTCATAGAATGGATTTGGAAGAATTCCCTCCTCTTCAATTTTCTGGAAGATATCTATTTGACATACTGATTTCCTTTCAATATATACCCAGTAGTGAGATTGCCGTATCATATGTTTTCTTTTTAATATTTTAAGGAATAGTCATACTGTTTTTTTAAGCATCCATGCTTATCTTACAGCACTATTCACAATAACAAAGATATGGAACCAACTTAAGTGTACATCAACAAATGAATGGATAAGAAAAATGTGTGTTTGTGTGTGTGTGTGTGTGTGTAGTGAAATATCATTCAGGATAAAAAAGAATAAAATCCTTTAATTTGCAGCAACATGAATCAACCCAGAGGACATTATGTTAAGTGAAGTAAGCCAGGCACAGAAAGTCAAACACCATATGAGCTTACTCATACATGGAATCTAAACAAAATTGATCTAATAGAAATAGAAAGTAGAATGGTGGTTACCAGAGACTGGGAGTGGAAGGTTTGGGGAGCATAGGGAGGCATTGGTTAACAGGGACAGTGTTACAGTTAATTAGGAAGATAAATTTTGGGTTTCTATTGCACAGTAGAGTGACTAGAGTTAATATTGCATATTTCAAACTAGCTAGAAGAGAGGATTTTCCATGTTTTTACCACACACACAAAAAAAACGATAAATATTTGAGGTGATAGAGATGTTAAATATGCTGATTTGATCATTACACAATATATACATGCATCAAAACATCACACTATGCTTCATAAATATGTACAATAGCATTTTGTGTCAAGCAAAAATAAAACTAAAAAAAAGGTGTAAATTTTGATCACCTTCAATTAGGCAGTGGTTTCTTAGATATGACACCTAAAGCCAAACATCAACAACAAAAAATAGGTAAGTTGAACTTTACCAAAATTAAAAATTTTACACATCAAAGGACAATATTGAGAGAGTGCAAAGACAGCCCACAAAATGGGAGAAAATATTTGCAAATCACATATCTGATAATACTTTAATATCCAGAATATATAAAGAACACTTATATGTCAACAATAAAAAGACAACCAAATTTTAAAATAGACAAACTATTTGAATAGACATTTCTCCAAAGAAAATATACAAATGGCCAATAGACATATGAAAATATACTTACATCCTTAGTCATTAGAGAAATGCAAATAAAATCAGTGAGATACCACTTCACACTCACTAGGAGAGCTATGATTTTAAAAAATTTAAATGAGGATATGGAGAAATTGGAACCCTTATACATTGCTAGTGAGAATGTAAAATGGTGCAGGTATTTTGGAAAACATCTGGCAATTTCTCAAAAAGTTAAAAATAGATTTAGCATATGATTTAGCCATTCAAATATTAGGTATATGCCCAAGAGAATTGAAAACATAGGTTCACACAAAAATTTGTGTGAATACACATTCATAGCAGCATCATTTATAATCGTCAAAAACTGGAAACGACCCAAAAGTCGGTCAACTAATGGGTGGATAAACAAAATCTGGTATAGCCATACAATGGAATATACTAATAAATCAGCCATAAAAAGAATGAAGTGCTAATACATTCTGCAACATGGATGAACCTAGAAAATATTGCTAAGTGAAATAAACAACACAAAGGACCACATATTGTATGATCCCACTTATATAAATTGTTCAGAATAGGCAAACCTATAGAGGCAGAAAGTATATTAGTGAGAAAGTATATTAGTGGGGTATGTGGCATGACTCTAAGTGGGCATGGGGTTTCATCCTAGAATGACCAAAATGTTCCGTAATTAGATAGTGGTGGTGGTTACAGAAATTTCTGAATATATTTTTAAAAAACACACTGAATGGTGTATTTTAAAAGAATAAATTTTACGGTATTGGAATTACATCACAGTAGAAAGGAAAACAAAACAAAAGTAGGTTGTTTATCAGAACCAAAACCCTCACTGTTCATTTTTCCAAGAATTCCATTTCAAGAATTTGATGTCCTTTCCCCTTTCTCCTAAACATTTTTCTTCTTGGCTACTCACTAGGCAACATATTAAAATCCTGTGGAAAACTTCCACTCCTGGGAAGATGGAACATATGTACTTTTCCTTATTTCTCCCAATAAGTACAAATAAAAACTCTAAACAAATATGATAAAAGTCTGAGAGGTAGAAGAAGGCAGACTAACAAGGAAGTTCAGGATCCAGGGAACAACTTGATAATGAATTCCCTGGGTTTGCTTTCTGCCTCAGCAAACCCAGGGGTGCTTTCTGGGTGCTGCTTTCTGGGTGCTGAAGAAACTGGCAACCTAGGAACACCAATGGTCATAAACAGGGAAATCTCTAGGCCCACATGCTTTCACTAGAGAAGACTACCAAAAGAATTGTTTAAAGAAAAATTAACACCAACTCTAAACAATCTCTCCAGAAAGCAGCATAGAAGGGAACACTTTTCAATTCATTCTATAAAGCTAGCATTCTTTAATAACAAACCAGACTAAGACAATACAAAAAAGGGAAACTACACACCAGTATACACACAAAGTCCTTAACAAAATATTTACAAACAGAATTCAGTAATATAGGCCAAGTGTACCTATATTACAGATCACGCCTGTAATCCCAGCACTTTGGGAGGCTGAGGTGGATGAATCATTTGAGGTCAGGAGTTCGAGACCAGCCTGGCCAACATGGTGAAACCCCATCTCTACTTAAAAAAAAAAAAAAATAGCTGGGTGTGGTGGTACACACCTGTAATCCCAGATACCTGGGAGGCTGAGGCAGGAGAATCACCTGAACCCAGGAGGTGGAGGTTGCAGTGAGCTGAGATCGTGCCACTGCACCCCAGACTGGGTGACAGAGGGAGACTGTGTCTCAAAAAAAAAAATCAGTAAAATATAAAAAGAAATATACATCATGACAAAATGACTTTATGCCAGGGATGCAAGGTTCTTAGAATATTCAAATATCAATAATATGAGTCATTCCATTAACAGGTTAAAGAAGAAACATGACAAGATCATTTAATTATTGCAGGAAAAAGCACTTGACAATATTCAACACCTAATCTAACTAAAAATACTCAGAAGAATAGAAATAGAGGTGGACTTTTTCAATGTGATAAAAAGCACCTATAAAAAAACCCTACAGCTCACATTAAACGTAATTGTAAAAGATTAAGTGCTTTCTCCCTAAATCAGAAACAAGGCAAGAATGACTGCTCTCACCAGCCTTATTTAAAATAGAACTAAAAGTTTTAGCCAGTGCAACAAGGAAAGAAAAGAAAAAAGGCACACATATCAGAAAGGAAGAAATAAAAACTGCTTTTTTCCTACTTCATATATAGAAAATCCCAAGGAACCTATAAAAAGCAACCTCCTAGAACTTACAAATGAGTTCAATAAAGTCTCAAGGTACATGCTAAACATACAAAATCAATTGTATGTCTATACACTAGCAGTGAGCACATAAAAATTAAAAACAAGATACCATTCAAAATTACTCCAAAAATATTAAATACTCTGGTATAAATCTATCCAACCTATGTATGCTGAAAACTACACAATGCTGGGTGAAAGCAATCAAATATCTAAATAAATGGAGAAATACTCCATGATCATGGATTAGAAAATACAATTTAGTAAACATTAATTATCTTAAAATTATTCTAGGATTACTCAACCTAAATAAGGTTTAACAATTTATATCAAAATCCTAGCAATAATTTTCGTAGACATAGGCAAAGCTATTTTAAAACTTATTTGGAAAGGCAAAATAGAATCACAAAAATAATTCTTAAAAAATGAAGGAATCACTATCAATTTCAATATTTATTATATAGTAATCATGTCTGCATGTTTGATAGAGGGGTAGACACATAGATAAATGGAACAGAATAGAGAACTCAGAGCCACAAACAAGCATGGCAAACTGATTTTTGACCATGGAATAAAAGCAATTCAACGAAGGAAGGGTAGTGTTTTCAACAGATGGTATTGGAGCAATTGGACATCCATAGGCAAAAAATGAACTTCAACTTAAACCTGACATATTATACAAATAGATTTAAATGTAAAACTATAAAATGTACAGGAATAAAACGGGAGAATGTCTTCAGGACCAGGGGCTTGATGAAAAGTTGTTAGACATGACACAAAAAGCATAATCTATCAAAGAAAAACATAGATAAATTAGACCTCATCAAAATTTAAAACTTTTGCTCTGTGAAAGATCAGTAAAGATAAGACGCGTCTGGGGAAAAAAATGCAAACCACATAGCTTACAAATGATTCATAACTAGAATATATAAAGAGCTCTCAGAACTCAAAATCAAAAACATACACTGATAAAGGACTTGTAAGGATGTGGAGAAAGCAGATCACATATACTTTGCTAGTGGAATGAAAAATGGCCCAGCCATTCTCAAAAAGCTTGGCCACTAAAAACACAAACAAACAAACTGAAAATACACTTAGATGTCACAGCAGTTGTACTTCTGGGCATTTATCCCAGAGAAATGAAAACCATGTTTGCACAAAACCTGGACATGATTGTTCACAGCAACCTTACTTATAATAGCCAAAACTGGAAGCAATGAAAATGTGCCTCAGTAGGTAAATGGCTAAGCAAAAACTCTGTGGCACATACATACCATGGAATGCTACTTAGCAATCAAGAGGAATGAACTATTGACATGTGCCACTTAGACGGATATCAGGGCATTTTGCTGAGTTTTTAGGGAGATGGAAAAGACAGTAGTGGTTGTTAAGGGTTGGTTAGCAATGGTGGGTGGCAGGGATGGCGGTGTGGCTGTAAAGGGCTTAACATAAGGGAGAATTTTGTAGTAATGGAACAGTTCTGTATGTAAAACTATATACTCACATTGTATCAAGGCCAAATTCCTGGTTTTGATGTTATGCTACTGTTACGTTGGATGTAACCAGTTAGCTGAGTGAAAGGTACAGAGATCTATCTCTCTGTACTATCTTTGTAACTTCCCATAATTATTTCAAAATAAAAAGTTAAATCCAAGGGAAAACCATTCATCCTGTTGGGAATAGATTTTAAATATGCTATTTTATTAACAAGTCTATTATTTAAAGAGTCAACTTTCCTGAGGATAATCTGCCTACCCTTCAAAATACCTCAGATTCTAATAGACAAAATGTATGTTTCTTTCAGTGTCTTGGGGCTATCTAGGCAATGATAGTTCAGATACAGTTGGAGGATGAAAACAGGAAAATGGAACCTGATGCCCTGTAGTATCTTAACCTCCCATTAGATGAGCACAGATATATTCTGAATGACTGGATCAATTTACCTGTGGAATACATCTGATTTATAAAGGCATCTCTAGCAATTGATCTGCACCAAATCACAGATATCCCAAAGAGCAGAAGAAAACAAAAGGAAACAAAGAGAAACTTTCTTGTTTCCTGGCCCTTCCTATTTTTTAATGTGAACTAAAGAGTTGATATTGCTTCCACTTGTTCATTGCAAGACTAAAACAGCTCTAATATTGCAAATGATCAAATGTCTAATTATATCATTAGGCACTTTTAACAACAAAGGCTTTACTTTGATTCAGTAAATCAATGTCCCCTGGGGTTCTCCCAAAGGGATGCCATAAAATGAGCTTGGTTTTATAATTTGTCCTTTTAATATCTATATTTTATTCAAAATACAGTCATTAGAACTGATTTGATAATGCTCATGATAGCAAATTCTTACTATATTTCTGACAAACAGACCTTTTCAGATGGAAACTTAAAGGGAGTTCTCCTTTGTCAGAGAAAGATTGTAAGAAAGCAGAATGAAGACATTTATTGAAAAATCCATACGGTTTCAAGCCTCCTTAGGAGATCAGATGGCAGATACTCCTTTTTTTCCTCTCAGCCTTTGATTTTGTCATTGCATCTCTGGACCATTGCATGGAGTAGTGGTCCAGTATTAAGAGACATGAGTCTGTAACCCAGGGAAACTTTGGACCAACCAACAAAATCCTGTGTTTGGAAGTCAGATCAGAAAATAGTTATCACATGCATAGCCAAAACCAGAAGAAGTATTCCACCAGGGGCTGCTTGCCCCTCCTTTTAGCCATAAAAAAAACCTTCTTCTATCTAATAGCATCCTGTTGCCTCCTATTTTCTGCTGAGAGGATGTCTTGGCAATTGGGATAATGTTCCATTAAACTCCAGGACACATACTTCCTCATTTTAGCAGTCTTGCTGACTGTACTTTATATAATGTCTCACTGCTGAAATCAATTAGTGTCTTATCAAATTTTTAGTTAAGTAATTCTCATTTAAATCTGTTTACTTTCTAAGAACTCATATTCCCAGTTCTGGACAGTCTTGTGTAATTACAAATTTTATTATAGCATTAGAGTCTAAATCTCCTTTTGACTTCTGCTATCACTAGCCTGATAAGGCTTTATTTTTACAATGCCTTCTCTGAGGTTTTTTGTTCACTTTGTAAGGCCTTGAAAATGAATTGTGGTTGCTGACATTACTATTTACTAACATTTACTCTCAAATTGCAAATCTCTGAGAGAGACAAAGTAGAAACATGACAAGAGGTATGAATTCCAACTCTAACTAACACTTACTATCTGTGTCTTCAGCATGGCTTTTGAATTTTTCTAAGACTCAGATTTTCATCTGGGAAATACTGGTGAAATATTGTGTTGTGCCTTGTTTATAGTGGGTGCTCAGTAAACACTGGTTTTCTCTCTGTCATAATTTCTGCACAGTGAAGTCAAAGATGTCTCAGGCTTACACTGAAACCTGGAATGTGGGAGAACAGAGGAAAAGGTAATAGATAAATTCTGATGAATACACAAATCTCTTTCCACACATTCTGATACATGGAATCTCTGGGTTGGCAAGACTTACATATGAGAGATCAAGTGGAAAGAGTGAGTTATAATCTCAGAGAGTTTTGACAGTCAAACAGAATGGCATTTCTAGCTCTCTGGGTTGTTCTTCCTCCTCAAGAGAAATACTTCAGTCCAAGCTACGATGACCAGGTAAGCCAAGGGAATATCTCAAGGGAGTTCAGTTTGAGATTAAATATACTGGTGAACCTGTTTCAAAGAGAGACAGTTTAAACAAGGAAATTAAACCTGTTTTGTTTGTACCAGAGAGACTGTAATTTACAGAGATGCCTGACATGAGGATGTTAATGCCATTGAAGAATTGATTACTTACATTTCCCAAGAGAAGAGAGCATACCATGCCACGCAAGGCCACAGTGGGAGCATCAAGCTTTGGTCAGGAGACAGAAGCAGGAATGAGAAAAAAACAAGACCAGAGCTTTCATTGGGATTTCTTCAACAGCAAGGCAAGCCAGGGTAAATAGTTTAGTATTGGCTAGTTTGAATAACAAACAGGCTTAGAGGAAAAAAAAAAAAAAAAAAAAAACAGTCTATGTTAGACAAGCTTTGTTCAGACGTGAGTTACAGTGCTATTGGCCATGAGTACAATGCTAATGAGTCAACAATAATGTATGAAATAAGGTGCCTTTAAACAAAAACACACATAAAACAAGGTTATGTATTGATTGGTTGAAAATATTCTGACCAGAGCCTGGTAGGAAACTTACCCTGTATTTCCCCTAGGAGGTTTGATTCAGTATTCATTAATATAGTGTTTGTGGCAACATTATAAAACATAACAAGAATTGATTGTACAATTCTGGTCAGGATGCAGAGTAACTGGATCTCTCACACATTGCATGTGGGAATGTAGAATGGTATAACAACTCTGAAAAAGTTTGGCAACTCATTTTATCACGTTAAAGATACATTTACCATACAAGCCAATGATTGCACTTTGGGGTATTTACCCCCAGAGACATGAAAACTTACTTACATGCGCTCTTCAAATGGTAGGTTTCTGCTTGTTGCTAAATTTGGGAAGTTTGAGGCCATTTTTTTTCCAAGTTCATATTCTATTTCTTCTTGTGGGACTCAAAGGACATGAATGTTAGATCTTCTGTTACTGTCTCACAAGTCCCAGAGGCTCAGTTCATATTATTTCCATCTATTTTTTTTTCCTCAATTGTTCAGACTGGATGTTTTCTATTGGTCTATCTTTAAATTCACGGATTCCTTCCTATTTCATCTCGTTTCTGCTATTAAACCCATCCAGTGAGGTTTTTAATTTTGTTTTTATTTATTGTATTTTTCATTTCAAAAATTTCATTTGGTTCTTTGTATTTTTATTTTATTGCACAGTCTATTTTTACATTTGTTTCAAGAACATTTGTAATTGCTTCCTGGAGCATTTTTATGATAGCTATTTTAAAATTTTTATCTAAACACCCCAACATCTGTGTCATCTCAGTTTGGCATCTGTCAATCACATTTTTATATGATTTTGGATTGTCCTATTTCTTAATATAATGAGTAATTTTGGGCTGTATTCTAGATATTTTGAATATTATGTTGTCAGACTGATTCCTATGTAAAGCTATTTTGGCAGCTAGTCAACCACGTAAGTTCAAAATGCACGTCCAGCTCACTTTTGTGGCTCATGATTCAAATGTCAATCTAGTTAAGTCTGCAGTTCTGCTGTTGAGGTTAGTGACACTTGTGTACCAACCTAGATGACAGGAGTATACCCTATCGTCTCTTTAGCAATGGCTAGAGTGGGGAAGGCAGGGGCACTCATTACTGCAGGGGATAGAAGACAGCGTTTTATGCACTGACACAGCTGGGGAGGGGAGTCATCTTGTTCCTGCAGAGGAGATGGATTTACAATTCTGCCCACCAGCTCCAGAGAGCAAGGGTGCTTCCTCGTATCTGTGGTGTCATGGGAGGTGAGTAACAGGAAGGTGGAAGTCAGAGTTGACCTACAGGCTCTACGTAGGAAGGATACAGCCTCATATGCAGAGCAAAGACATGGAAGAAAGAAAGGGTTCCACCCACAAATGCTACTGCTGCAACACCTGTTGTGGTGGAGGGTAGGGTATAGTTTTTTTCATGGTGTTTACCTCAAGAACAGATAGATGTTCATTAAAGGCTTCTGGACTATTATGTTGCACTTTTCTCAGTTCTTTGGGCAAGAGAAAACAGGGTTTTCTTGGGGGTACTTTTTTGTCTGCATCTACTGATACTGCTGAGTTTCAGGTTTCTCTAGTGCCCAAGCTGAGATATATAGGAGATAAGAAAAAAAGAGAAAAGAAAACAGAACCCAGGGCCTCATTCAGTTCCAACAACCCAAGGCAGTCTGCTTTTCCTCCACCTTTTAGAGTACTCTGCTGGATAACTTATGTATTTCATCCAGGGACCTTGGTTGTGATTAGCAGAAGGAGTAAAATAGAATTCACTTTGCCTAGAACTGGAAGTACAACCAGTTCCTTTGGGATGGCTATTAAGGATTTCTGATTCTTTGGTCTTATGAACAATACTGATTCATATTCTTGCACATACCACTTGGCCTCTTAACTCCTTGAGATAAATTCCTGCAGGTAGAAATCTTGAAGTCAAGAGGTAATGCACTGTTATAGCTCTTGATACGTAATACGTGTGATGTAACACTGTACCCCTGTAATTCTTGCTAGATATTATCTTTCTGTTTAATACTCGCCAAGCTCATACATGAAAGACTGTTCAGTCTGGATTACTCATCAAGAACTGCAAGCCTCTAGCCTTTTTCTGTTTCTTCTGTGTATTATTAATACCATTTGTTCACTCTTCTTTCTTCAACTTTTAAGTTCTGGAATACATAGGCAGGATGTGCAGGTTTGTTACATAAGTAAACATGTGCCATCGTGGTTTGCTGTACAGATCAACCCATCACCTAGGTATTAAGCCCAGCTTCCATTAACTATTCTTCCTAATGGACTCTTTCCCACTGCCCCACCCCCAACAGGCCCCAGTGTGTGTCGTTCCCCCTTCCATGTGTCCATGTGTTCTCATTGTTCAGCTACCACTTATACATGAGAACATGCAGTATTTGATTTTCTGTTTCTGTGTTTGTTTCCTGAGGATAAGACCTTCCAGTTCCATCCACGTCCCTGCAAAGGACATGATCTCATTCCTTTTTATGGCTGTATAGTATTCCATGGTGTATATGTACCGCTTTTCTTTATTCAGTCTATCATTGATAAACATTTAGGTTGATTTCATGTCTTTGCTATTGTGAAGAGTGCTGCAATGAACATATGCATGTGTGTATCTTTATAATAGAATGATTTATATTCCTTTGGTTATGTAACCAGTAATAGGATTGCTGGGTCAAATGGTATTTCTGCCTCTAAGTCTTTGAGGAATTGTCACACTGTCTTTCACAATGATTGAACTAATTTACACTCCCACCAACAGTGTAAAAGTGTTCCTTTTTCTCTACAACCTCACCAGATCTGTTGTTTCTTGACTTTTTAATAATTGCCATGCTGAATGGTGTGAGATGGTATCTCAATGTGGTTTTGATTTCCATTTCTCTAATGATCAGTGATATTGAGCTTTTTTTCATATGTTTGTTGCCTGCATGAAGTCTTCTTTTGAGAAGTGTCTGTTCATGTCCTTTGCCCACTGTTTAATGAGGTTGATTTTTTCTTTTAAGTTTCTTGTAGACTTGGGATATTAGACATTTTTCAAATGAATAGGTTGCAAAATTTTTTCCCATTCTGTAGGTCATCTGTTAACTCTGATAGTTTCTTTTGCTGTGCAAAACTCTTTAGTTTAATTAGATCCCATTTGTCAATTTTTTCTTTTGTTGCGATTGCATTTCATGTTTTCATCATGAAATCTTTGCCTGTGCCTATGTCCTGAATGTTATTGCCTAGATTTTCTTCTAGGGTTTTTTTTTTTTTTTTTTTTTTTTTTTTTTTTTTTGAGACGGAGTCTCGCTCTGTGGCCCAGGCGGGAGTGCAGTGGCGCAATCTCGGCTCACTGCAAGCTCCGCCTCCCGGGTTCATGCCATTCTCCTGCCTCAGCCTCCCAAGTAGCTGGGACTACAGGCACCCGCCATCACGCCCGGCTAATTTTTTTGTATTTTTAGTAGAGACGGGGTTTCACCGTCTTCTAGGGTTTTTATAGTTTTGGGTTTTACATTTAAGTCTTTAAGCCATCTTGAATTAACTTTTGCATAAGGTGTAAGGAAGGGGTCCACTTTCAATTTTCTGCATATGGCTAGTCAGTTCTCCCAGCACCATTTATTAAATAGGGAATTCTTTCCCCATTGCATGTTTTTCTCTGGTTTGTCAAAGATGAGATGGTTGTAGGTGTGCAGTCTTATTTCTGAGTTCTCTATTCTGTTCCATTGGTCTATGTGTCTATTTTTGTACCAGCACCATGCTGTTTTGGTTACTGTAGCCTTGTAGTATAGTTTGAAATTGGGTAGCAGGATGCCTCCAGCTTTTTTTTTCCTTAGGATTTTAAAACAGTTTCTTCTAATTCTGTGAAAAATGTCAATGGTAGTTTAATGGGAATAGCATTGAATCTATAAATTACTTTGGGCAATATGACCATATTCACAATATTGATTCTTCCTATCCATGAGCATGGAATGTTTTTCCTTTTGTTTGTGTTCTCTTTGATTTCTTTGAGAGTGGTTTGTAGTTCTCCTTGAAGAGGTCCTTCACTTCCCTTTTTAGTTGTATTCCTAGGTATTTTATTCTTTTTGTGGCAATTGTGAATGGGAGTTCCTTCATGATTTGGCACTCTGCTTGCCTGTTGTTGGTATATAGGAAGGCTAGCAATTTTTTGCACATTGATTTTGTATACCAAGACTTTGTTGAAGTTGCTTATCAGCTTAAGAATCTTTTGGGTTGAGATGATGGGGTTTTCTAGATAGAGGATCATGTCATCTGCAAACAGAGACATTTTGACTTCCTCTCTTCCTATTCGAATACCCATTATTTCTTTGTCTTTCCTGATTGCCCTGGCCAGAACTTCCAATACTATGTTGAATAGGAGTGGTGAGAGAGGGCATCCTTGTCTTGTGCTGGTTCTCAAGGGAACTGCTTCCAGGTTTGTTCATTCAGTATGATATCAGCCATGGGTTTGTCATATATGGGTTTACTATTTTGAGGTATGGTCCCTCAGTACCTAGTTTATTGAGAGTTTTTAACATAAAGGGATGTTGAATTTTGTCAAAGGCCTTTTCTGCATCTATTGAGATAATTATGCCATTTTTGCCCTTAGTTCTGTTTGTATGATGAATCACATTTATTGATTTGCGTATGTTGAACCAACCTTGCATCCCAGGGATGAAGCCAACTTGATTGTAGTGGATAAGCTTTTTGGTGGACTGCTAGATTTGGTTTGCAAATTTTTATTGAGGATTTTTGCATTGATGTTTATCAGGGATACTGGCCTGAAGTATTTTTTTGTTGTTGTATCTCTGCCAGGTTTTGGTCTCAGGATAATGCTGGCCTCATAAAATGAGTTAGGGAGGGGTCCCTCCTTTTCAATTTTGTAGAATAGTTTCAGGAGGAATGGTACTAGCTCTTCTTTGTACCTCTGGTAGAATTCAGCTGTAAATCTGTCTGGTCCTGGGCTGTTTTTTGGTTGGTAGGCTATTTATTACTGCCTCAATTTCAGAACTTTTTACTGGTCTATTTAGGGATTCTATTCCTTTCTGGTTCAGTCTTGAGAGGGTGTAGGTGTCCAGGAATTTATCCGTGTCTTCTAGATTTTTTAGTTTATGTGCATAGACATGTTTATAGTATTCTCTGATGGTTGTTTGTATTTCTGTGGGGTCAATAGTGATATCCTTCTTATCATTTCTGATTGAGTCACTTTGATTCTTCCCTCTTTTCTTTTTTATTAATCTAGCTAGAAGTCTATTTTATTTTTTCAAAAAACCAGCTCCTGGATTCATTGGTTTTTTGAAGGGTTTTTCATGTCCCTGTCTCCTTAATTTCCACTCTGATCTTGGTTATTTCTTGTCTTCTGCTAGCTTTGGAGTTGGCTTCCTCTTGGTTCTCCCGTTCTTTTAGTTGTGATCTTAGGGTGTCAGTTTGAGATCGTTCTAGCTTTTTGATGTCTGCATTTAGTGCTATAAATTTCACTCTTAACACTGCTTTAGCTGCGTCCCAAAAAGACTGGTACATTGTCTCTTTGTTCTCATTGGCTTCAAATAACTTCTGGATTTCTGCTTTAATTTTATTATTTACCCAGGAGTTATTCAGGAGCAGGTTGTTCAAGTTCCATGTAATCGTGTGGTTTTGAGTGAGTTTCTTAATCTTGGGTTTTAAGTTGATTGTGCTTTGTGGTCTGAGAGACTGTTTGTTATGATTTCAGTTCTTTTGCATTTGTTGAGGAGTGTTTTACTTACGATTATGTGATCTATTTTAGAGTAAGTGCTGTGTGGTGATGAGAAGAATGTATATTCTGTTGTCTGGGGGTGGAGAGTTCTGTAGATATCTATCAGGTCTGCTTGATCCAGAGCTGAGTTCAGGTCCTGTGAATATCTGTTCATTTTCTTTTCTCAATCTAACATTTTCAGTGAGGTGTCAAAGTCTGCCACTATTATTGTGTGGGAGTCTAAGTCTCTTTAAAGGTCTCTGAGAACTTGTTTTATGAATTTGGTTGCTCCTGTATTGGGTGCATACGTATTTAGCATAGTTAGCTGCTCTTGTTGAATTAAACGCTGTACCATTATAATAATGCCCTTTCTTGTCTTTTTTGATTTTTGTTGGTTTAAAGTCTGTTTTATTAGAAACTAGAATTGTAACTCCTGCTTTTTTCTGTTTTCCATTTGTTTGGTGAATTTTCCTCCATCCCTTTATTTTGGGCCTATGTGTGTCTGCACGAGATGAGTCTCTTGAAGACAGCATACCAATGGGGCTTCACACTATCCAGCTTGCCATTCTGTGTCTTTTAATTGAGGCATTTAGTCCATTTATATTTAAGGTTCATAATGTTATGTGTGAATTTGATCCTGCCATCATGATGCTAGCTGGTTATTTTGCATGCTTGTTTATGTGGTTGCTTCATAGTGTTACTGGTCTGTGTACTTCAGTCTGCTTTCTTAGTGGCTGGTAATGGTTTTTTCTTTCCATATTTAGTGCTTCCTTTGGGAGCTCTTGTAAGGCAGGCCTGATGGTAATATATTCCCTTAGGATTTGCTTGTCAGAAAAGGATCTTCTCCTTCGCTTATGAAGGTTAGTTTGGCTGGATATTAAATTCTGGGTTGGAAATCCTTTTCTTTAAGAATGTTGAACATTGACCCCCAATCTCATCTGACTTGTAGGGTTTCTGCTGGGAGGTCCACTGTTAGTCCAATGGGTTTCCCTTTGTAGTTGACCTGACCTTTCTCTCTGGCTGCCCTTAACATTTTTTCCTTCATTTTGACCTTGGAGAATCTGAAGATTATGTGCCTTAGGATTGATCTTCTCACTGAGTATCTTACTGGAGTTCTCTGGATTTCCTGAATTTCAATGTTGGTCTGTCTTGCTAGGTTGGGGAAGTTCTCTTGGATGATATACTGAAGTATGTTTTCCAACTTGGCCCCATTCTCCCCATCTCTTTCAGGTAGCCCAGTCAGTCATAGGTTCAGTCTTTTTACATAATCCCATATTTATTTGAGGTTTTGTAATTCCTTTTCATTCTTTTTTCTCTATTCTTCTCTGCCTGTCTTATTCCAGAAAGATAGTCTTCAAGCTCTGAGATTCTTTCCTCCACTTGGTCTATTCAGCTGTTAATAGTTGTGGTTGCATTGTGAAGTTCTCATACTGTGTTTTTCAGCTCCATCGGGTCATTTATGCTTCTCCCTAAACTGGCTATTCTGGTTATTGGCTCCTGTAATGTTTTACCATGATTCTTAGCTTCTTTGCACTGGGCTACAACATGCTCCTTTAGCTCAGTGAAGTTTATTATTACCTACCTCGTTAAGCCTACTTGTCAATCATCCATTTCAGCAGCCTCAGCCCAGTTCAGTGCCCTTGCTGGAGAGGTGTTGCAGTCATTTGGAGAAGAGGCAGTCTGGCTTTTTGAGTTTTCAGCATTTTTGCATTCTTTCTCATCTTTGTGGGCTTATCTACCTCTGATCTTTGAGGCTGCCGAACTTCAAATGGGGTTTTGTGGGGTCTTTTTTGTTAATGTTGTTGTTTGTTTAACAGTCAAGTCACTCTTCTCTAGGGCTGCTGCAGTTTGCTGGGGGTTCACTCCAGACCATAGTTGCCTTGGTCCCTCCCATACCTGGGGGTATCACCAGTGAAGGCTGCAAAACAGCAAAGATGGTAGACTGTTCCTTCCTCTGGGAGCACCATCCCAGGGGGGCACCGACCTGATGCCAGCCAGAACATTCCTGTAGGAGGTGTGTGGCGACCCCGTTAGGATGTCTCACCCAGATAGGAGAAATGGGATCAGAGACTCACTTAAAGAAGCAGTCTGGCTGCTCCTTGGCAGAGCAGGTGCCTTACACTGACCACCCGGCCTCCTCAGAGATAGGAGCCTAGAAAGATTAATTCTGCTAACCACAGACATAGTGGATGCCCCTCTCCCCTGGGAGCAGCAGCACCAGGGAATGATGAGAGTTCTGTCCCTAGAACCCTGGCTGCAGTTGTTGAAATTCCCACCAGGACACCCCTCCCAGTGAGGAGAGATGGATTGGTGTCCCACTTAAAGAAGCAGACTGGCCATGATCAGACACAGTAGCTGTGCTGTGTTGTGGGGAATTCCTCCTGGTCGCTAGTACTGGCAGGCTACAGCAGCCAACTGGAACAGCAGATATGGCAGCTGCCTCTCCCCCTGGGAACTCCATCCATCTCAGGCCATTTCCAGCCTGCCACTGCTGGCCAGCTGGAATTCCAAGCCAGTGAGTCTTATGAGGTGCCATGGGTGGGGGCCCACAGAATGAGGCTGCTTGGCTCCCTGGATTCAGCCCCTTGCCTAAGCAAATGCACAGGATCTCCTGCCTTGCTGGAATTCCTGGGGCTGGAGTATGCAAAACTCCCGGGTTTCCCTAAATGCCCCAGTGAGCAGGTAGGCAGCCACTCCATCAAGACTCTGCGTAGCTCTGTGCTTTGGAACCAAGGCCCTGGTGATGTAGGCTCATGAAAGGATCTCCTGATCCACTGGTTGCAAAGATCCATAGGAAAAGCATGGTTTCCCAGGAAGGGTCACGCAGTTACTAACCACCTCCTTTGGCTGGGGGTGGGGGTTCCCCTGGCTCTTTGCCACTTATGGGTGGACCATCACCCTACCCTGCTTTTCCTCACTCTCCATGGGTTGAGCCATCCTCCTAGTCAGTCCCAATGTGAGAACCTAGATACCTCAGGTGCAGAATTCACTCACTGTTTTGTGAGCGCCGTAGATTGCAGCGGCTTCTAATCAGCCATCTCGGCCTCTCTCCTGTTCACTTTTCTATTGAGATGTTCATCTTTTCCTTACTGATGTGTAAAAGCTTTCCATATATGAATATCAGTATTTTGTCTGCCATATAGGCTATTAATACTATTCCCATTTTGAGTTTAGTTTGATTTATGTGATTGTGTCATGTACAAAGTTTTGTTTTTTATGTAGTCAAATCTATCAATTTTTACACATTAGCTATTGGGCAGATCTTCCTTCCAAGCCCTGTTCTGAACCCAAATCGTTCCCTACTCTCTTCTGTCCCCTTTTTGTGTTTGAGATGTCAAAAGGGAAGAGAAAAACCAACATAGCTCTTTTTAAAGAAGAGGAATGGAGTAACACATGAGAAAGGTCTTCAAGATTACTTTTTCCTAATCTTTTTTGTAAAATAAGAGCCCTCCAAAAACCCATGCAAATCCCTCACTACTTCGCTCACTCTCACCTAAGCCAAATGCATACATGGACAAATCAGAGCCATCTGCATTGACTTTCCACAGGCAAAATCCATTTCCCTTGGGAACATCAGACACAGCATCTTTCACAGATTCCCTGCTCAGTTCCTACTCCTTGTCTGTGCTCTAGTAGTGAATCAGGAAAGACAGTGATTGAAATAGCATATGGCAGCATCAAATACCAGTTTTTCTGAGTTTGACAGTTTCAAGAGTTGTCGCTAGCTTTTTCTCAAGCTGAAACTTAGTGGTTTTACCTTAGTTTCTTTGCTGTGACACTCAGAATCAGTTTCGGTCCTCTGTCAGATACATAGCACTCATAAATATTTAAATATTCCAAAGTCTTGTCCTGATTCCTACTTCAACCCATGCTCCCACTGAGCTGACCTAAGCATTCCACTCTATTGACTTGTGTGTGAGAAACTATGGATTATTTTTTATGTTTTCTTTTCAGTTATTGCAATGCTAAAATAGCAAGGTCATGATTTTATTTTCTATGCTGTCTGTGAATGGCCTATAAAACACTGAGCACTGAACTTAATACATGTAACAAAGCAATGGTGAAGATGCAATTCAAAGAGAAGGCAGAGAAGTTCAGAGACCCAACTGAACTTCTGAGAATAGTATTTCAGACTTGGAAGTAAAAAACCAAAGTTTATTTGCTTGTGTCCATTTCTTGATCATTAATTATAGTTATTCAATTAATAATTCAGTGTCCTGAACTATTTTGATAACTTCTCATTAAGAAAATCAAAGCTGATAATTAAGGAATGAGTCAGAGACCTCATCCACAGAGAGCAAGGGCCCAAATGAACAACATAAAACATGCATACTTTTACATTCCTAAAATGTAAGTGGGCTATGAATATTGATAGTACTGAATAGGAGAGACGAAAGTATGAGATTGCAGAGCCCTGCTTTCTTCATAGCCAAAAATCAATACTACAAAGATGCCCAACATGCTTCAGTAACTGTTCATCAATTATTTACTGGGCTCTTTTGTTCTAAGTTTCTGTTTACAAGATTACTTTGTAACTTGAAATGATTGTTTCCCCTCATATGGCTGCTGAATGGGGCTTGAGTTTTTTACAAGATGAACCTGAAGGAATGTGTGTGTGTGTGTGTGTGTGTCTGTCATCTGTCATCTCATGTTTCAGATCAAATTGGGATCACCGGTGTTCTGCATCTTTCTTTCCAGTGGTGCTCTGATGTCTACCAGATAGGTATTAAAGGCCAAGGCATTTACTTGTCCATGAAGAAAGCACAAGAGTTTTTCAACATTCTGCCAAGTTGACAGCTAAGGGCAACAGGAAACAATGCTTCTCGAGTGTTTGAGTTTGTCCCTTCTTTACTTGCTCAAATTTCTGACTTGGAAACAAGGAAAAAACATGAAACGATCTAGTCTTACCTGTTCACAATTTTCTATCAGCTGCACGCACTTAAACCTCAAGACCCAGTTTTCAGGCAAGGCTTTTTGGTTTTTCTTTTGGCATGAAATGACTAATTGGACTACAAGTTATTCATAAATGATATGCAACTTTATTAAGAGCTGATTACAGTCCATGGGCATTTGTAAATTCAACGAACTGTGGATCAAAAATACTTGGGGGGAAAATAAGATGGTTGTGTCTATACTGAACATGTCCAAACCTTTTTTCCTGCCATTATTCCCTAAATACAGTATGATGACAATTTATATAGGATGTGCATTGTATTCGGTAGTATAAGTAACCTAGGGATGACTTAAAGTTTATGGGAGGATGTGCGTAGGTTATATGCAGATACTATGCCAGTTTGTTCAGGCTAGACTGCTTCACTAAATGGTGAAGTTAGTCAACAGACTAGCATTGGATTTATCCTTGGTCAGTGTGTCCCTAATAATGCACAAAGAATTTTGTACAGAAGCATTTTCCAGTTTATCTGTGAAACAGGCATTTTTGGTATGGTGTTGCCATTGCCACTTGCAGGAGTCAATGCTCAACCTTGCACACACAACAACAAGTTCTTGCAAAAATTCAAATGAAAGAAGCTGGCCAAGTAGTGATGGTAGTGGACGAGGGAGTATATATAGACCCATAAAAGGAGCAGCTTCTCCTCTGCATCCAATAGTGTCGATGTGAGATAACATAGGGTGTTCAATATTGCCACATCTGCTTGTTTAAGCAACCTTGGAAATCCACATAACATGTGCTAGATTGTATCTGCTCTTGTAATCAAGTGCAGGCTTAGCTGTTCACCACTTATAAAACCAATAACAAGGATGAAGTGTAGTGAAAGGAAAGTGATTCTATTTCCAGAGCTAGCCGTGGGGAAAACAGCCAGCTCACCCTTTCCAGAACCACTTCAAACTTTCGGCTGGGGAGAAGGGCTTAAAGAGGGAACTTGGAATGGGAGGCATGGGGGAATGGTGCTGAATACAATGTCCACGTGTCTTCTTCTGGTGGCTATCTAGAACTATTGTCTACCAGGAGCATGGGTGGCTGTCATCTTAAAATGGCTGGGGTGTGGACTAACCACCCTTGAGGTAATGTCTGGAATTTTGCAGCTGGGTCTCCATGCTTGGTCTGTCTCAACATTAGCCCCTGGAACTTCTAAGTAAGCACATAATTAGATAAAAGCATACAGTTAGATAAATATGCATGGGGGAAAGAAGGAGTGCATAGTGGGAAAGGGAAAGGAATGGAGTTTCAAAGTATGTTTTGAGGCTATATTTTAAGACTAAGGAAAAGTTCCTACAGTTTGTTTTGGGGTTACATCTTGAGACCGGAAAGAAAGGAGGGGAAAGAAGTTTAAAAGTGCATTTTCAAGCTAGACTGCTCAGTTACACTCTCAGGTAGCCTCTGGCATGAGGAGGGGCTGGTGATCTGCCAATGAGCACAGTGGTATATGTAACTTACAGGCAGCTTATAGTCCAAGACCAACTACAGAGCAGTTTAATATTTTTAATGTTGTTCCTGGCCAGGTTTCCTTTAAATAAATCTTATAAAATACAAATATTCTTTTAAACTCAAGCAGAAATTCTGTTATGATTATTTTACCCATTGTTTAAATTTTAAATTTTTTTTATTATACTTTGTTTTAGGGTACATGTGCACAATATGCAGGTTTGTTACATATGTATACATGTGCCATGTTGGTGTGCTGCACCCATTAGCTCATCATTTACATTAGGAATGTCTCTGACTGCTTTCCCTCCCCCCTCTCCCCACCCCACAACAGGCCCCAGGGTGTGATGTTCCCCTTCCTGTGACCAAGTGTTCTCATTGTTCAATTCCCACCTATGAGTGAGAACATGCGGTGTTTGGTTTTCTGTCCTTGTGATAGTTTGCTGAGAATGATGGTTTCCAGCTTCATCCATGTCCCTACAAAGGACATGAACTCATCCTTTTTTATGGCTGCATAGTATTCCATGGTGTATATGTGACACATTTTCTTAATCCAGTCTATCATTGTTGGACATTTGGGTTGGTTCCAAGTCTTTGCTGTTGTGAATAGTGACACAATAAACATACGTGTGCATGTGTCTTTATAGCAGCATGATTTATACTCCTTTGGGTATATACCCAGTAATGCGATGGCTGGGTCAAATGGTATTTCCAGATCTAGATCCCTGAGGAATCGCCACACTGACTTCCACAATGGTTGAACTAGTTTACAGTCCCACCAACAGTGTAAAAGTGTTCCTATTTCTCCATATCCTCTCCAGCACCTGTTGTTTCCTGACTTTTTAATGATTGCCATTCTAACTGGTGTGAGATGGTATCTCATTATGGTTTTGATTTGCATTTCTCTGATGGCCAGTGATGATGAGCATTTTTTCATGTGTGTTTTGGCTGCATAAATGTCTTCTTTTGAGAAGTGTCTGTTCATATCCTTTGCCCACTTGTTGATGGGGTGGGTTGTTTGTTTCTTGTGAATTTGCTTGAGTTCTTTGTAGATTCTGGATATTAGCCCTTTGTCAGATGAGTAGATTACAAAAATTTTCTCCCATTCTGTAAGTTGCCTGTTCACTCTGATGGTAGTTTCTTTTGCTGTGCAGAAGCTCTTTAGTTTAATGAGATCCCATTTGTCAATTTTGGCTTTTGTTGCCATTGCTTTGGTGTTTTAGACATGAAGTCCTTGCCCATGCCTATGACCTGAATGGTATTGCCTAGGTTTTCTTCTAGGGTTTTTATGGTTTTTAGGTCTAACATGTAAGTCTTTAATCCATCTTGAATTAATTTTTCTATAAGGTGTAAGGAAGGCATCCACTTTTTAAAAAATGGGTAGCAACATGATATTCTTCATCAGTTTGTTGACACTGGGATAGTGGCAAAGAGCACAGGTGCTGGATGCAAACAGAATCTGGCTACAGATTTAAGGCTAGCCCATCACCTGGACACCTAGAATACAGAATAGTATTTTAAAAGTACTCTCAGAGAAAAAGAAATCTAGAATTTTCTGAATCTTACCATGACCCTCATTGTATAATTTCCAGTAATAACTCCCTGTGTGAGTTTGGGTCGGTCTAATATCTTGTAGGTCTTAAATTCTCCTCTATGAAATGGAAATACTCATAAAGATCTCCCAAATTGAGTAGAAAAATAGGTTTGTAGAGGGATAGAGAATTTTGCCAATAACTCTGAACAGTCTTGTAGAGCCTCCTTAAATGTAATTTATTAACAGAGTTCCACCTTTCCAATGTGGAAATGAAGGCAAAGGGGTACATGGTTTGGAGCAGCACATCCGGACATGAGGGAGAGAGAGAAAAATCTAGGTACTGTTCCTTTACGGAGACTTTTGCTGTGTCCACACAGATACAAGCGGCAAA
Source organism: Pan troglodytes (assembly GCF_028858775.2). Taxonomy (NCBI): domain Eukaryota; kingdom Metazoa; phylum Chordata; class Mammalia; order Primates; family Hominidae; genus Pan; species Pan troglodytes. The sequence continues at coordinate 72,717,278 of NC_086015.1, forward strand.
GGTTTCTCAGGGGTTGAGACTACATGTGCCAGTCAGAGTCCTAACATGTTGTGACCAACAGCCTCAAAACTGTCCTGGTATGTTTGTTTGTTTTAAATTCTGCAAAAATACCAAAAATTCTCATACCTATTTCCCTACAGGAAAGGAATGGGAATGATAACATTAAAATACTTCTCAAAGCAAGCCCCATTTCAGGCCTTACTTTTGAAGTAAAAAAGTACACTTTGAAACAACAATGGATGAAATGGCAGCTTTGAGGCCTGCCATTTTCCCAAATGGACCACTGATTCCCTGGAAGTGGTTTACTCACCAGAGATGTACCTTAAGGTGAAGTACTGTCAAGTCACTGTTTCATGTACCATAAAATTTCCATATATATATATTTATATGTGTGTGTGTGTATTTAAATACATAGTTAAATATATATATATATTTAACTCAATACTAAAGGGAGCAAAGTATGCATAAAACATCATGAGTGTGCCTAAGTTTAATGCTACATAGGTTTGGGAGAAGAAACTAAGCTACCCAAATGTATGTGCCAACTTTGCCATATAGTTCAACATCCCCAAAGTTAGTTAAGTGTTATTTTTAAAAGGAGTTTTTCATGTTTAAAATGTGCAAGCCTAGGTAGGATGTTAACACAAAGTAAGTCTTAAGGCATATAATAATCACAAAAACATGTATGCCATCAGCAGGATGAATTTTTTTACTTATTCATAACAAATTTAGTAAGCATCTAGTCAAATTCAAAAATTTAGCCAACAAATCTTTCTGCAAGAATAAAATCAAATAACTGTTAGGCTATAAACAACATTAAAGTATTTATTTTCCCCCCATAAATGTGAAAGGACAGGGATAATTAACTTGGTGCAGAAACTATGTTTTTGGCATTTCTTAATATATAAAATTCATCCCATATTTTTACAGTAGTATGTACTTTAATAACTATACATGTAAAATCTGGGTCAGTCATTCTTCATCTGTTTCATATGTTTCCACATGACAGCATTTGAGAATATGTGGAGACACGTCTGCTGCAAAATCATTAAGCCAATCAGGACTAAGATGGCTAACACAGAAGTCACAGAAGTAGGGAAACAGCTAAGTTAAGAAGAACTCATTTACAGTCTAAAAATTCAGCACTGAAAGACTCCTGTCTCAGAGTTAAAATCTTTTCATATAATTGGCATAAATTTGATCTAAGAAATAACCCTTGATCTAAATTGAGATTGTTTTATATTTTAAATGATTTACCTACATGACTACACAAAAGCCGTAAAAATTCCAACAAGTTTTATAAATATGTTCTGATAGAGCTTTGGTTATAAAATATTGGAATTGATATGCTTCCTTAGCACTCAGTAAAATGGTACATTGAAGTTAAAATGCTCTCATTTTATCTCTGCTAACTGGACAATGGAAAGCAAAAAAAAATTAAAGGTAAAAATACAATGCACACACAATAATCCAACTATGTCCTTCTATTCTTCAAGGGTTATAAAATAAACGTTCTTTACCAGTTAATCAGTTGATCTCTAGCAGTAATTTTCTTCACCAGCTAATCTACATCTGCAAATATGTTTTGCCAAAATCTTTTTAGACCCCTTTAAAACCACTTTAATACAAGGACAAAAGGAAAAGTTCAAAAAAAGGAAAAGTTCAAAAGAGGAACAGAATGAGGACCCTTTGGAACATACATCCAAGTTCTTTCTTTTGTAAAAGCAGAAAGAAAGTGAAGAATGAACATGCCCTTAGTGGTGATCCATTTTGAAGACTCTGATTTGCTCTTCTCGGATTTCGGAGGTATGCTCCTTGGGAATCCGATAGGATGTCAAATGTGTGGTGGCCTGTGGTTATAATTCAATGAAATAAAATCACGAAGCAGAGAGGGCTGGGCCAGTTAAGTGAATGCCACCTCTCACAGCTCACATACACAAATATGAAGTTGCTGAAATCCTAGTCAATTTTCTGCAAAGGGGCCAGGATGGGAATCCAAGCAAAAGAGCTCCGCCTCCTGCTGCCCCTCCAGGATTGAAGCACACCTCTCTCTTCGCTACCGCGTTACCTAAAACAAATCAAAATAAGGGAACATTCAACACTCCATACCCACCAAAATAACCATTCCTGCCCCCGAGACCACAGTCCTGACTGTGAATACTTTATCAGTTTGTACATTTACCTATAACCGACCTCACCAAATCAACAGTTCAAATTCTGCTTTGCAGCCTAAAAGCAAGAAATATAAAGAATACATGCACAAAGACTTCCATAAGAGGGTATTACGCAGTCTGGCTTTGTATTTGTGAGGTTATAAAAATCCCATCTGATTAGGTACACTCATCGCCCATCATCCGTTCATGCATGCTGAGCATGCTTTGTTAATGGCACTAAAATTTTTTCAAATAAATGGTTGATTAAAATCAGTGCATGTCAAGATAAAAATGTTGCCTTTTTTATGTTATTTTTTATGCAGTTAACTTTCACTTTTGAAAATAGATTATTTTATAAAACTGCTGTATTATCCATTAAAAAGGTAGTGGTTGTATTTTTCAGACATCCAGGCTGATTGCTTATGATCTAAGAAAATAGAACAGCAGTTTCTATAGTTGATTGGTCATGTAAGAAATTTTACGTGTTAGTCAATATACCAGCTCAGATGGAAAAAAAAAAGTGTAAGACTTTAACGTGCCTATACCACAAAAATATTTTTTCAAAGCAAATTATTTGATAGTATAGTCCCCATACCCAGGCTTTAGACCCAATCAGCTATGTATGCAAACCTCAGCGCTGCTATTAACTGACATCTGGCCTTTATGTATTCAACAATATTACTCCCCTTTTGTTTGTGCTGGGTAACTACAGCAAACTAAACAAAAACCCTGCCCCCATGGAGCTTACCTTCTAGTGCAGGGACTGGAAAACTTTTACTGGAAAGGACTCAATATGGTAAATATTTTCAGCTCTGCAGGCCATACAGTCACTATAGCAACTACTTAACTCTGCCTTTGTTTCATTCACAAAAGTAGCCACAGACAATAAATAAATGAATGGGCATTGCTTTGTTCCGGACTTTATGTATAGATGGTAAAATCTGAATTTCATATAATCTTCTTGCATTCTGAAATATTCTGTTTTTGATTTTTTCCAACTACTTAAAAATGTAAAACCCAGTCTTAGCTTATGGCCCATACAAAAGCAGGCCAATGGCTGGATTTGGCCTGTAACCACAGTTTGCTGATCCCTATTCCAGAGGAAGAGGTTGGACAAACAGGTAAAATTAATAATATGGGAAACGGAGAAAAGTAAGGTAGTATAATAGAGGAAAGAAAGGTTGAAGCAGGGAGGGTAGAGGGCCGCTCTTCTATACAGGATGTCAAGGAAGGTTGAAGGAGGAGAGGGAGAGTTAAATGCAAGGACTTTGGCCTTTTTCTGAGGTTCAAGGAAGAGATGAGGAATGCATGGCAAGCCTGAACTGTCATAGAGTTGTGACAAATAGAACAAAGATGTAAGAGAAAGAGGAATCAAGGAGAATTCCAAGATCTTTGGCTTGAGCAACTGAATGATGGAGTTGGCCATGTTCTGTGATGGGGTAGACTGTCTCTCTTTGCCTTAGTTTCTTCATCTGCAAAATAGAGATAATAGTACCTGCCCCTGTCAGTTGTAGCAAAGAGTAAATAAAATATGTGACTTGAATGACACAGCCCAGTGGTTGACACATGGTTTGTACTCAGGAAATGGTGGCTATTGTGATGTTAGCTCTTTCTGGATCTATCAATCTACATCCGGGATGTAATTGTCAAAAGCATCTTCTTTGAGGCAACTTATTCCCTATGCCCAGCTCATTTTGGACAACTTCACTGAAGTTGGATGATAAAATGCTCTCAGACTTATTTTCCTTTAAAATCCTTTAAAATTATTATTGTACTGATTACATGTGGAAGATTCATTGCTACTACTGAATTTTGATGGATACAAGGCTACTAAGATGCCAGTATTAGCTCTACTCCCATTCATTAGGGTACCCTGAGCATTTCAAGTCTGACTATAGAGATCAGGGAAGACAAAACTTGAGGGTAAAGGAGTCATCTGAGCTGGACATTAAAAGACAAGTGGAATTTTAGAAGGGGAAGTGGAAAAAGGAGGCAGCAATGGTATGGGGAAATACATGGCCTGTACAATGATTGGCAGTGAAGGCCCATTTAAGATGCTTATAATCTGTATTTTGCATCAGTTTCCAATGGGGATCCATTGATGTTCTCTCAACAGGGAGGGAACCTGGGCAGGGAGTTTACCTTTGATGCAGAGAAAGCAAGGTATAAGCCAATTAAACGTGAGAACAGGTAGAGAGCTCAGTTAGACTAATGGTTCCCTCATACTGCCTGTTGATCACAATCACCCTAAGAACAACTTTTTTAAAAGCGTGGTTTTCTAAGCCCTATCCCAGACTTACTACACCAGAATATCCTAGAGGTAGAGTTCAAAACTGTGTTTTTTACACGTTCCTATGATAGCATTAAATTATTATTATATTGACAATGACCCATGGTGATGGCCCAAGAGACAGGCAGATTAGAGAGCCATTTGAGGAAGATACTGAAGACAAAACTGTTGCTTCCATTCTGTACAAATTTTTCAATATGAAATATTGGAAATATTTAGACAATATTTCCAATATGAAATATTGGAAATATTTAGACAATATTTCCAATATGAAATATTGGAAATATTTAGACAATATTTCCAATATGAAATATTGGAAATATTTAGACAATATTTCCAATATGAAATATTGGAAATATTTAGACAATATTTCCAATATGAAATATTGGAAATATTTAGACAATATTTCCAATATGAAATATTGGAAATATTTAGACAATATTTCCAATATGAAATATTGGAAATATTTAGACAATATTTCCAATATGAAATATTGGAAATATTTAGACAATATTTCCAATATGAAATATTGGAAATATTTAGACAATATTTCCAATATGAAATATTGGAAATATTTAGACAATATTTCCAATATGAAATATTGGAAATATTTAGACAATATTTCCAATATGAAATATTGGAAATATTTAGACAATATTTCCAATATGAAATATTGGAAATATTTAGACAATATTTCCAATATGAAATATTGGAAATATTTAGACAATATTTCCAATATGAAATATTGGAAATATTTAGACAATATTTCCAATATGAAATATTGGAAATATTTAGACAATATTTCCAATATGAAATATTGGAAATATTTAGACAATATTTCCAATATGAAATATTGGAAATATTTAGACAATATTTCCAATATGAAATATTGGAAATATTTAGACAATATTTCCAATATGAAATATTGGAAATATTTAGACAATATTTCCAATATGAAATATTGGAAATATTTAGACAATATTTCCAATATGAAATATTGGAAATATTTAGACAATATTTCCAATATGAAATATTGGAAATATTTAGACAATAGAAACTTTGAAAAACAAAATGAAGTAAAAGAATCAAGTAGGAAGTTTGCAAAGAGCTACTGAAAAAAATATACTATTCTCTAAAGCAGCTTTTCAACCTTCATACTATTGACATTTGGGGTCAAAAAATTGTTGTAGAAGCTGTCTGTGCTTTGTAGGATGTTTAGTAGCATCCCTGGCCTCTACCCACAAGATGCCAGTAGCATCCTCACAATGTGTGATGACCAGAAATATCCGAGACATTGCCAAATGTCTACTCATGGGCAAAATTGCCTCTGGTTGAGAACTGCTACTCTAAAGACATAGCTTTTCACCCTTAGTAGAGGATTCAAAAATAAGAACATTAAAAAGTCTAAAATGTCTTAAGATTCAAAGTGATTTGCTTCTGCTCGCAAACAAGATACGGCAAATGCTTGGCTTCGTTGCTAAGAAGATATCATACCCTTGTTAGAAGGCTTAAAATGGCAACCCCAGATAGTAAAAAAACTCTTTAGCTCACCGAATGCAGCAAAACCCAGATTTCAATTAAGAAAAAAAAAATTAAGGCAGGTCCACAGAGAGAGTCATATTTTCCCAAAAGAAGCAGTAGCTGCATCCCCTCTAGAGACACTGAAAACTATGTTGGCAGAGTAAATTCAGTGCCAATATTTTATACCTGGAAAAGATGACTAGTTAGGGAATTATCCTCTCTCTTTTCATATCTTCATCTAAAGCTATTAATATTCAAGTTAACTGCCAACTATTTTCATATTTGCATTTAAATGGAAAATAAAATTCTGACATAGCTGGCTTACTGGAGACCATCTTATTTTAGCTTATCTGTGTTTTGATGCTGCTGTGCATGAATTATTTAAAGAAAATGGAAACTATTTTGTTGGAAACTATTTTGTTATACAGTTTAGTTAATATGTCCTCTAGGGGGACAATTGTTCTGCTTTTCTAGGACCTCTGTCTTACCTGTGGTGTAAGGTCAGTAACAATTTTAAGAAAAAGATACTACTGGAAGCTAGTCACAGATCCACAAATAAATTTACTCTATGTGCATAAGATCCATAAAAGACATAAAATGTTTTATGCAGTTCAAGTCACATTGACTTGGATTAATAAAGGAAACAAAGTTTTATGACTTCAAGATTATTCTCAAGTGACATATCACTAAAAAAGCAGCCCAAGTATCATGATGGCTTGGGGAACTGTATTATCTTTCTACAACTTTTCAAAGTGCTAAATGAAATGTCACTACCATTGAGGATTTAGCTACAGCAAACTTACATTCCCAGCACAGAGCCAAAATGCCCCTAAAGGTTTGCTTCCTGCAAATGCCTTTTCTAACTACACATAAATAGAGAGCCGTTCTACCAAGAGAACTACAGTTGGCTTTTGCTCATGATCTTGTTTTATATTTATATATAAAAATCAATACAAATATAATCTTCCAAAATATTATTCCTTAGCCTACAAGAAATATGATGAAAGAAAATTTTTATCACTGATGGATGTAATACCCTAATTCATGGGTTACTCCAAGATTTTCGCTTAGGAAGGAATTAGGAAAAAATAGCTGAAATGGGACAAGGGAAAGATAGGGAAATTATCTTAAGGCAGGGTTTGCTTAGCAAGCACGCTGAGTCTATATAGCGTGGAAATTTATTGGGAATGGCTTAGAATGATACGAGTGTTGACCTCCTTGCACCACCAATAAATGACTCCATGGACTTATGCTGCTCTGGATATAAAAGCAGATATTAGATCATTATCCCAGTCATCTCAGTATCACTAACAAGGATAAGTTAGTTGACAACCGCAATTAATGTTGAAAATGGTCTGGTTTTACCTAGAGAATCAACCGACAACTATTCCATTGATAATCTGGGGTATAATATCAGCTAAAGTTCCCATTTAAAATGTATTGTAGAATCATATTTTCTAATATTTTGTTTTAGACTTAATATCTTTATATTTTAATATATTTTACAAAATCTTAATGTAAAAGTTCAAGTTCACACTTAGAAGGAGAACTGGCCTGTTTTTGACCTCCATGGCTGAAGATGAATTACTAAACAAACACTTAAGAGTTCTCATTCAAAGTATTCATAAAGGGGACGACATAAGAAAGGCAAGAAGCCATTCACTGTATGTACTTCCTACGGGATCAAAGCTCAATAGCAATGAGAACCAAAGAGTCACTCCATTCCAGTATGTCCAGCTCTAATGATCTTAGAATGACCTTGGTCATGTCATTTTTCATTCAAGAAATAGTTACCAAGGCATGTAGCTGGCTCTGGGACTAGCAGGGAAAGCAAAAACAAAGCCAGGGCCCAACATCAAAGCTCTCCCACCAGACAGAAAGCTCTAGGTATTAAGCAAAATACGGATAGCAATCTATGTAAAATGTAACCATAATAAATGCTCAGAGATACAGGGAGCATGAATTCAATCAGGAAAGATGTCCCTGAAAAAATGATGATTAGCCAGAAAAGAAAGGAGGGAAACATATTCTATGATATTCTATGAAGAGGGAACAGCCCATGCAAAAGGACCAGGGTAAGAGGGACTGACAAAAGGCCAGGATGTTTAGAGCAGCAAGAAGGAAGCGGAGGTGGTTTGGCCATGTTACTCATTAAGGACCAGGCAGAGGCTAGTGGACCAATCACCAGAGGGTGCCAGTGGAATATTTTGAGGTGGACTAGCTTAGAGGATGTGCATTTTACAAAATTATTGTAGTCACTGTGTAGGGACCAGACTGGAAGGCAGCAGTCTAGCAGTCTAGATTCATCTCCATATGAGATGGCAGATTGGACAAGAGGAGTAAGCACAGTGTTGAAGAATCATGGAAAAGTTGGGTAGTAAAAATCCTAAGGACAATGTAACCAACTGAACATAGGAAGAAGGTAGGTTTCTGGCTGGAGGACTGGGTAGACAATGGTGTTCTTCAGCAACAGTGAGAATTGAAAAGAGGACCATTTGGGGAGAAAAGTGTTGGCTTCTAAGTCTTGAATAAGAATCTCCAACCATTAAATCTCCTTTAAAGCAATAGGTATTTCTACTTGAGTAAATCATCTGGATGTGGATTCTTGTCATGGTGTTTTGATACATTGGCCTGTCGACTCTGAAACTTTTACTTTAAATCGGGCTTGTGAAGAAGCTGAAATGAATTTAGTAGCCCTGCCTAAAATAATGAATTCTCCCACCAAATCACTGTTCTATAAAATCTGACACACAGAATGATGCTGGGATATGCACCTTTCAAAAAGGCCAAAGCCGTAAGGTAGCACTGCCCAAGCAGATTTACCAACACATAATAATGGGTTCTTGATGGCAGAATAAAATCAAGGGGAGAAAGCCCCACAGTTGATAACTTGTAAGGTGTAGTTGCATTTTGTCTATACTTGCCTTCGTAGTTTTGACTTTATTGCCACTGCTACAGGACCAACCTGAGTAATCTGGCAGCACTTTACAATCCTCTCCTTCCAAACACGGATTCATGTGACACCACCATTTCTGAATCACAATGGAAGCTGGAAAACAAAGGCCAAATAATATTTGTGACACTGTTTCTTCCTCCAAAGATGGACAAAATAAAACTCAATACAGAGTAGTACACTGAGTTCAAAGATTGCTATTAAATTTACTGTTGGTAAATTTAAGGAATCCAATCAGGCATATACTCTACAAAACATTTCATTTTTTTATTAAAAATTGTAAAAGCAACAGATGTTGGTGACAACGCAGAGAAAAGGGAATGCTTACACACTGTTGGTGTGAAGGTAAATTAGTACAACCTCTATGGAAAACACTATGGAGATTTCTCAAAGAACTAAAAATCAACCACTCAATCCAGCAATCCCACCCCTGGCTATCTACCCAAAGGAAAAGAGACTGTTATATCAAAAAGACACCTACACTCATATGTTTATCGCAGCACTGGTAATAAATAGCAAAGTCATGGAATCAACATGTGTCCATCAATGGAGGACTGGATAAAGAAAATGTGGTATAGATATGCTATCAAATACTACTGAGCCACAGAAGAGAATGAAATCCTGTCTTTTACAGCAGCATGGATGGAACTGGAGGTCATTATTTTAAGTGAAATAACCCAGAAACAAAGTCAAAAGTCAGTCATTTTCTCACTTATAAATGAGAGCTGAATAATGTGTACGCAGAGACATAGAGTCATGGAACAACAGAAATTGGAGACTTGGAAGGGTGGGAAGGACGAGAAGTTACTTAAAGGGTACAAAGTACACTATTTGGGTGATGGCTACACTAAAAGCCCAGACTTCACCACTGTGTACCCTTAAATTTATACAAATATAAAACAGATCGCTTTTCTGTGTACCCTTAAATTTATACAAATATAAAACAGATCGCTTTTGCAGTGGACTGCCCAATTGTAAAATACAGCTGGTGAGATCTCAGGCTTTGTGGTGGGCTTGCCTGGGTTTGAATCTGACTGTGTCATTGTCTAGATTACACTAGTTCTCGGACTTCTCTTAGTGTCAGTTTCTTCATTTGAAAAGTAGATCCTCACCCCAGGATGTTAAGAGGATAAAGTTAATCCACGTGTGAAAGTCTTTGCTGACTTTGAGCCAGTCACAATAGTCTCAGAAAATGTCAGCTGTTAATATGGTCATCATCTTTGATTGCAGGTTACAATGGTATTGCAACTGGTTCTTAAGTTTGATGCTGTCAATAGCAAAAACTAAAAGCACTAAAAATTTCCATCATACATGGTATTCATCTCTCCATGCCATTCTAGTGAGTGGACAGCAACCACTTAAAGTCAATTACAAGAAGCCACAGGAACGTGGGAGGGCCTGGCATTCCTTCACCTTTTCATATGCCTGTTAGTCATTTGTATGTCTTCCTTGGAAAAATATCAATTCAGCTCCTTTTCCTACTTTTTAATTAGGGTATTAATTTTTGGCAATTGAGCAGGTAGGTTTCTTTTATATTTTGGATCTTAACTCCTTATCAGATATATGGCTTGCAAATATTTTCTACCATTCTCTAGGCTGCTTTTTCATTTGATGTAGTCCCAATTGTTTATTTTTGCTTTTGTTGCCTGTACTTTTGGTGTCATAACCAAAACATCTAAGATCAATATCAAGGACCTTTTTCCCTATGTTTTCTTCTAGGAGTTTCATAGTTTCATTTCACAGATTACATTTACATCCTTTTCAAGTTAACTTTTCCATGTGGTTTAAGTCACAGGTCTAACTTCATTCTTTTGCATGGGAATATCTAATTTTCCCAGCACCCTTTATTGAAGAGACTATCCTTTCCCCATTGTGTAGTCTTGTCACCCTGTCAAAGACTAGTCAACTAGAAATGCATGGATTTATTTCTGAGTTGTCTATTCTGTTCCATGGGTCTACATGTCTATTTTTATGCCAGTGCCATACTGTTCTGATAACTATAGCTTTGTAATATAATTTGAATCGGGCTGTGTGCCTCCAACTCTGTTCTTCTTTTTCAAAATTGCTTTAGCTATTTGGGGTCTTTTGTGGTTCTATATGAATTTTAGGACTGTTTTTCTATCTTTGTGGAAAATGCCACTGGAATTTTGTTAGGGATTGTATCTGTAGATTGCTTTGGAGAGTATGGACATTTTAACAATATTTTTTCAATCCACGAACACAGGATATTGTTCTGTTTCTTTCATTAATGTCTTACAGTTTTTAGTGTACTGATTTTTTTACCTCCTTGGTTAAATTGATTCTTAAGTGTTTTATATTTTTTGATGCTATTATAAAAATAGGATTGTTTCCTTAATTTCTTGGATTGTTCATTGCTAGAGAAATGCAACTGAGTTTTGGATGTAGATTTTGTATTCTGCAGCTTTACTGAATTTATTAGCACCTGGTATTTAAAGAAGAACTTGGCTGGGTGCCATGACTCATGCCTGTAATCCCAGCACTTTGGGAGGTCCAGGCAGGCAGATCATGAGGTCAGGAGATCGAGATCATCCTGGATAACAACGTGAAACCCCATCTGTACTAAAAATTTTAAAAAGCCAGGCGTGGTGGTGGGTGCCTGTAGTCCCAAGCTACTTAGGAGGCTGAGGCAGGAGAATGGTGTGAACCCGGGAGGTGGAGCTTGCAGTGAGCTGAGATCACGCCAGTGCATTCCAGCCTGGGTGACAGAGCAAGACTCCGTCTCAAAAAAAAACTCTCCACTTTCTCTTCCAAAGAATCGAAGAAGAGAATACACTTCCAAACTCATTTAATAACGCCAGCATTACCTTCATGCCCAAGCCAGATTAGGACACTACAAAAAAGAAAATTATAGGCCAATATCCTTGATAAACATAGATCAAAAATCCTCAACAAAACACTAGCAAACTGCATTGAACGGCACATTAAGAGGATACTCCACTATGATTAAATGGGATTTATCCTTGGGCTGCAAGAATGCTTAATCAATAAATGTGATACAGCACATTAACAGAATGAAGGATAAAAATCATATGGTCATCTGCTGCAGAAAAATCATTTGACCAAATTCAACATCCCTTTATGATAAAAACTCTCAAAAAAGATAATTTTATACAGAAGGAATGTACTTCAACATAATAAAGGTCATATATGACAAGACATGGATATCTACGCTCACCATTTCTATTCAATAGAGTACCAAAAGTCTTAGAGCAAGCAGGCAAGAAAAAAATTAAAAAGGTACTTAAATTAGAAAGGAAGAAGTTAAATTTTCTTTGCAGGCAACGTAGTCTCATATATAGGAAGCCCTGAAGACTTTCCTGATAGGTTTGACTCAAACTATGCTGCCTGTGAAGTCAGAAACTCTAGTTCAAACAAAGCTTTACAAATCCTAACAGCTACTTTTTATTGAGGGCCAGGCACCCTGCTAATTTCCTTCCTGCATTTTCTAATTTAAACCTCACTACAAACCTGAGGTTAAAAATTATTTTTCAGGGCAGGGAGGTGAGGGATAAAAGACTACACATGAGGTACAGTGTATACTGCTCAGGTGAGGGGTGCACCAATATCTCAAATTACCACTAAAGAACTTACCCATGTAATAGAAAACCACTTGTTCCCCAAAACCTTTTGAAATAAAAAATATTTTTAAAAACATTATCCTGTACTTCATCGAAATGAAAAAACTGAGGTCCAGGGGCCTTAAGTGACTAGGGCAAGGTCACAGAGTCTGAAAACAGTCAAACAAGCTCTTGAAGAGAGGCAGTCTAATGCTAGAGCCCAAGTGCTAAAGCTTATATTCATACCTCCCTTCCTTATGCATCTACTAGAAACAAATCCTTGTATGGAAGGAGGAAGCCAGTGCATTCAAACAGTTCCCCAGACAAACACTATGTGGCATGATGAGAGCACAGGACAATTTCATTATCCACTGAAGGGGCCAGACATTGTAGAATCTTCTCCACAAGTGGCCACATTGTCCCTGATTCTGGCCGAATATACTGAGCTACTATCTAGTGATATCCATCAAAACAAATAGTACCTAAGGCAGGTGGATTTGTGATCTAGGGTAACCACTTGTTATTTAAATCAGGCATTGCCAACACCAAGAAAGGAATCTAGCCAAATTGGTTATTTATTGTGCCAGAGACTGCCACTAAACTGGGATGGATGTACATAGCAGGTAAAGCCTAATAAAGTTATATTCTTGGCCAGGCATGGTGCCTGTAATCCCAGCACTTTGGTGGGCAGATCACTTGAGGTCAAGAGTTCAAGACCAGCCTGGCCAACGTGATGAAACCCCGCCTCTACTAAAAATGCAAAAATTCACCGGGCATGGTGGTGTGCACCTGTAGTTCCAGCTACTCAGGAGGCTGAGGCAGAAGAATCACTTGAGCCCGGGAGGCAGAGGTTGCAGTGAGCCGAGATCGTGCCACTGCACTCCAGCCTGGGTGACAGAGCAAGACTCTGTCTCAAAAAAAAAAAAAAGTTATATTCTTTGCAGCCTCAAATATCATAACAATTTCCCCTTGCAACTTCATGGAGCTGTGTCACTTTCAAAGCACTTCTCCTTACTGTTCCTCTTTTGATTGTCCCAACAACCTTCAGAAGCCAGAAAGGGGAGCCAGATGGTACCACAAATAAAAACCAGAGCTTCCCTCAGAGTTAGTAAAGGGGTGGAGGGTGGTACTAGAATCTAGATTCTCTTCTTCTCTATCCAGTAGTCTTTCTACTGTATCACAATTTACAATAATATTTTAGATTAGGAAGTACTACATAGAGTTTTACTATACTCATAGTGTTGACCACTCATTCTTGTCTGAATACCACAGATTGGTTCCAAGTGGATATAAAAATAAATAAGAGATGGTCCCCAGACCTCAATTTAAAATACCATCTGCAGGACTAGAAAAGTTACACAAATGTTGACAGAGCTTAGTTGTATTTACATAGAATTAGAGCTGAATTTAAAATACTTTGTCTTCAAAACTCTTCCTCAGACTAACTTTCTTCCATTCAGGAGTGAGAACCCGTGTACTTTGGGAAGGTATCAGAGTTTCATGAAAGATTCAAAAGCAGTCTTGGCAGGTGGCCAGAGGTCCACAATTGAAGACAGGAGTGACAGTGACGGTTCCACCTGGAAGCCAGCAGACGCATGTGGCTGAAGTGAGAGATGGTCAGGGAAGCCCTGGACACCCAGATTAGGAGGGTGTCTGGGAAGGAACCATTAGGGGCTCTCGAGGAAAATTCAAGATTAGACTTGGGTCTCTCAGCAGCAGACAGCCAGGGAAGGAGTCTGAGCCAATAAGTGCAATAAGGTAGACAAAACTGGGTGCCAGAAGAGTTTGAGAAGAACGAACTCTAAAACAGAAGAGCAACTGAGGTGGGAGTGAAGTGAGAAATTGCGGAATAAATTCCCTGCAGAGAAAAAGAATGAATCAGATAATCTCAACCTTTCAGCAGATAAATGCCAGCCAGCACTTACTTACTGAACCCATGGGGACACAAGGTACTTCTGATGCCAAAACCTAGAAAAGGAGCTGGAGGGGAAAATAAAAATGACAGATCCGGATGTATATCACAGAACACTATGCCACTTCTTAACTACAGGAAAAAAAATCAGCATTTACCTAGTGTTTAGGGATTTAAATAAAAAAATTTAAAAAGGAAACCTGAAAGACCAAGCCAGAACTCTTATGAGATTATCTACCAGGTTTTTCATTTAATTGGAAAATATGGAGTGATGCTTTCTTCTAAAAACAGATTTGCTTCAGATTCCTTAAAATAGCAAGCTGCCCTGAAATGTAAAGGAGTCCTATTTGCAAATACATATTTTCCTATCTCACAGAAGAATACATTGTGAGGTGCCCCTATTGGTCAATGTGTTACCCATGATGGAGTTTCTTTGTGAAAGGCTTTATGGCAAGTGCTCTCAGGAATGACAGACGTAGAAGGAAACACCACAATAATCAAAAGACACATTGCAAATTCCGTTATGAGTTAAGGATTGATTAAAAACTGACAGCAAAGGTAAGAACCCACTGAGGGCTCGACCTGACAGAGAATAAGGTGATTAAATAGCCAGGAAATTTAAGCTTCCAGTGCACCTTCAGCCTCACTAGCAGGGACAAAGGACTCAGAAGTAGGATTTTATTAAAGTTACTGGTGAGAACATCTGCCCACTTTACTGAGCCTTGTCTCCACAGGAAAATAAGTTTGTAGGAGGCATAGATATTTTTTTCCTGTTACAAAATATCATAATACACTTTAAATGAGAAAGTGTCTTGTCACTTCTATTTTTAAAATAAAATTCGTTTAAAAGCCCCATGCTTCCTGACTTATGAAAACACATAATACCCCTATCTTCAAGCTGCCAACCTGTAATGAATTTCCAGTTTTATGCAGAAAGAAAGAAAAAAATAAAGACAGTGAAGCCCTCCCTGGTTTTGTGGTAGCAACTGCTATATTCTATAATGCTGTTGTCGAGGTGAAAATTTCATGTGATAATTAGCTGTTTTGCTTCTGGTACATTTTCCTTACTCTCTATTGTATAAAATGAGTTTTATTTTGTATTCTTTTCCCAAATAAACATCACTCAGTTAAACAGAACACAATTATGTATTCATACAGTTACTTAGATAAGCCAGACTTCAAATTATAATAACCAAGAACATGCTTACTTTTCATGAGTTGGATTCTTACTTGCTGATCTAGTTTAGCTGTATTTACATGGTGTGATGGTTAATATTAAGTGTCAACTTCATTGGATTAAAGGATGCAAAGTATTGTTCCTGGGTATGCCTGTGAGGGTGTTGCCAAAGGAGATTAACATTTGAGTTAGTAGACAAGGAAAGGCAGACCCACCCTTAATCTGGGTGGGCACTATCTAATCACCTGCCAGCACAGCTAGGATAAAAGCAGGCAGAGGAGCAGATCTTTCTCCCGTGCTGGATGCTTCCTGCCCTCAAACATTAGACTCCAAGTTCTTCAGCTTTTGGACTCTTGGAGTTAGTTACACCAGTGGTTTCCCAGGGGCTCTGGGCTCTCAGGCCTTCAGCCATGGGCTGAAGGCTGCACTGTTGGCTTCCGTACTTTTGAGGTTTTGGGTCTAGGACTGGCTTCCCGGCTCCTCAGCTTTCAGACAGCCACTTGTGGGAATTCACCTTGTTACTGTGTGAGTTAATACTCCTAATAAACTCCCCTTCATATATACATCTATCCTATTAGTCCTGTCCCTCTAGAGAACCCTAATACACATGGTGAAAGATATTCTAAAGAAAAATGTATGTTTCTACTGCAACTATGAACAGAAAAGAAAACATCTTCCTAGAATATATGCTTTATAGAATATGCTCCAAGA
Source organism: Pan troglodytes (assembly GCF_028858775.2). Classification (NCBI taxonomy): domain Eukaryota; kingdom Metazoa; phylum Chordata; class Mammalia; order Primates; family Hominidae; genus Pan; species Pan troglodytes. The sequence goes on from NC_086015.1 coordinate 72,733,573, forward strand.
TTTTAACACTTTGTGTCTTCAGTTATTTCAATCATATTATTATTTCAAGACTCTGTGTTCTTTAAAAATTAAGCCATTAACTTTTATATTTCTTGTTAAGAAAAGAAGCCATACCAACTTGACCCAGCTAACAGGCATAAGAGCAGTAGTTAGAGCACTAACCATTTTTTACAAGGAATCTTACTTGTTCACACATTCTGCAAGTAACACAATATTGTTAGTTCCACAAAGTACACAGAGTACTGAGTCAGTGCATGAGTACACATACACTGATCTTTTGGAATCTACGTTTGTCCTCTCTACTAAAAGCAGACCCACACAAGCATATCCACATACATTGGAAACCTCTAAGTCAGGGTTTCTCAACCTGAATGTCATTGACATTTGGACCTTGTTAATTCTTTATCGTGGCGGTCAATCCCGTGCATTGTAAGATGTAAGGCAGCACTTCCTCCCTCTACATGCTACACACCAGTAGCACCCTCTCCCAGCTGTCTTGAGACAATGTCAAATATCCCCAAGGGGGCAAAATCGCCCCTGGTTGAGAAACTGATCTACAGTTTGAAGGCATACTAACTCAAAACGAGAGGTTGTGCTAGTTCATCAGACCTGCTCAAAGCTCTTACTTAGGAAAATAATTCTAATCCACGATAAACACCATGCCACCTCTATTTTATGTCTTCCTTCCTGCCCCTACCATGGGCAATTCCATGAATTTAAAGTTTTTGCACACCCACTTGTGAGTTCTCTCTCTCTCTCTCTCAAACACACACACTGATATGGTTTGGCTCTGCCCCCACCCAAATCTCATCTTGAATTGTAGCTCATACAAGCCCCATGTTTCATGGGAGGACCTGGTGCAAGGTATTTGAATCATGAGGGTGGGGTTTTTTTCCCATGCTGTTCTTGTGATAGTGAATAAATCTCAGAAGATCTGATGGTTTTATAAAGGGCAGTTCCCCTGCACACACTCTCCTGCCTGCTGCCATGTAAGACATGCCTTTGTTCCTCCTTCACCTTACACCACGATTGTGAGGCCTCCCCAGCCACGTGAAACTGTGAGTCCATTAAACCTCTTTTGCTTTATAAATTACCCATTCTCGGGTATGTCTTTATTAGCAGCGTGAGACTAATACACACACATGCATGCTCGCACACACAAATCCTGACTGATTGTGAGCTCACCATGAAACCTATGCTGACGAGGTGATCTGTCAAATTTAGGCATCACATTTTTCCTTCTCCGGAATCTTACAGTGCTTTATATAAACTTTGTTCATAATACTTCATACTCTTTCTTATTGGCACACTCTCTTAAAACGCAAATTCCCAAAATTCCCAGAAGGCAGGAATTAAATCCTAAAATTTGACTTATTCTAAGGCCTCTCACATCAAGGGTCCTTTTACCTTTCCAAGCCAGACCAAGCTACTCTAGTTCCCGAGTTAGCCCCACTCACTCTCATATGCTTTGTGCTGCCTTGTTCCCTGACTCCCTCCACCGTCATATCCTTCTACCTACTAAATTCAGACTCATTGCTTCTCAAGGGGCAGCATCCCTGACCACCTCTCTGTTCTCCCTTTGAGTCCTTCATTAATAAAAGTTTGTTTCTCTGAACTAGTAAACTCTGAGTTCCTTGAAACCAGGACCTGAGTCTCCTTATCATGCTTCCATCTGGCATCTAGGGCAGGTCAGGCACAAAGGTGCCAAATTAAAATGATTGATGAATGAACCAACATATGCAATATACATATCCTCCCAACTCCCAAAGTGTTTTGGCAAAATCCTCTCTGTCATTCATGTGTCTGCACTGAGAAAAATACGTTTTAAGTGGAAGGAGAACAAGCCCAGTGAAAACACATTGTAAAGACAGACCCTATGTCTCATCACACAGCCCATAAAGCCATGAAACTTGTCTGCAGTCCACACAGTAACTCTCCTTCTTAACTAAATGAATTGACATCTTGAAAAAGTGGGCCGGGTGCAGTGGCTCATGCCTGTAATCCCAGCACTTTGGGAGGCCAAGGCGGGTGGATCACAAAGTCAGGAGATCGAGACCATCCTGGCTAACATGGGGAGACCCCGTCTCTACTAAAAATACAAAAAAATTAGCCAGGCATGGTGGCACGCACCTGTAGTCCCAGCTACTCGGGAGACTGAGACAGGAGAAACACTTGAACCCGGGAGGCAGAGGTTGCCGTGAGCAGAGAGCACGCCACTGCACTCCAGCCTGGGCGAAAAAGCGAGACTCCGTCTCAAAAAAAAAAAAAAAAAGTGATAGAAATTGGGGCATCAAAAACTTTTTTAAATAGCTTTGAAAAGTAACTACTTTCCATTTCTGAGCTTTTGTTTTATTAATCTTTTAAACCCAATATTTAGAAACCATTTTGACAAAACAAACTTCCTTGTACTACACATTTGTCTCATTTTATCATAAAACCATTCAGCATTATCTCTATAGAGCAGTATTTTGATAAATGTGTAGAATATAGTTTCCACCATAAAACAGACCTGTATATGCCAGCCGAAGATTCACAAAGAAGAATGCTTACCAGCTGAATAGCTGTCTGTTTCAGGACCCAAGTAACCACAGTCTCACAATCAAATAATTCCCTGTCCCGTCTCCCAAATCCCCAATGTATATTAAAGACCCACTTCAATAACTCAGGGGAGGTTTCATAAGTTAATTATAATAAAAAAGTTTGGCAGAAGGGGAACAGCTAATTATTTTCCCTGTTTATTTAATATAATCTATGGTTTTATAGAAAAGCAATGAAAACACTAGATAATTATCTGTGGTGTGGATTAACAGAAATGCAAAAGGATATTCCAGTTTCTATGTCGGCATTAATTAGTGCCCCATGCCAACATCTTCTTGCCTTTGTTTTAATTTAAATGTAAATTCAGGTAAATTTTATATTTTAGATCCTTTCTATTCTTATTGACAAATAAGATAAGAGGAACATATCAGCAGAGAATAGGTCTTCTCACATTCCAATTAGGGCATGATACTGCATAATTATTATGAGATAAATATTAAGCAGGTAAAGCTAAAAAGCCCTAATGGAAACATATTCAGATAAGGAAGAGATCAAAGAGAGATGAAATCAGACATACATCCCAACCAAAGCTTAAACTTCCTACACTTCTCAGTGACTTTGATCCAATAAACATTTATTGAACACCGACTGTTTGCCAGACAATGTTAGGTATAGGAGACACAAGTTGAAAGACACAATCTCACCTTTCAGGGTACTGGCACTCTCTGACCACAAATGTTACACTCAAGTTACATGTTTACATCAAGCATAACCTGCACTTTCCAATGTGAAGCTTTAAGCCACAAGTCCCTATTAAATCTAAATTTACACTAGCCACATTTCAAATGCTCCATAGCCACGGGTGGCTAATGGCTACTAGCCACACTGGACATATATATCATCACATATAGATATCTATCTACACAGGTTATGTCCATAAATATATAGAGAGGGAACATGTGCATCATCACAGAACATTTTAGTAGACAGCACTGCATAGACTCTGCTCAGATGCTCCAGGACTGGTCCGTATCACTGATCCTGTGACACTAGGGAAACCATTTAGTTAACCTGAGAGTCTGTTTGTTTTGCCATAAACACAATCAAAATGTCCATCAATAAAGGAATGGTGGCTAGGTGTAATGGCTCACACCTGTAATCCCCACACTTTGGGAGGGAGAGGTAGGAGGATTGCTTGAGCCCAGCAGTTCAAGGCAGCAGTGAGTTATGATCATGCCACTGCACTCCAACCTAGATGACAGAGCAAGACCCTATCATTATTTTTAAAAGGGAAGACGAATGGCTAAATAATTATGGCCTATCCATACATGGAATGCTATGGAGCAACTGAAAACACCCAGTTAGATCAATATGTACCAGCACACAAAGATTTCTGCAACCTAATACTGATAGGAATAAAGCAGGATGCGTGAAATATCCAATGTGATAGCATTTGTGTAAAACACACACTCATATTGAAATCTACCACTGTTTTCTACAAACCTATCTCCAAATACACAGATATACAGAAAAATATATTGACCAAACAGATAAATGCAGTTACTTCTAGGGTGGTGGCCAAAGGGGATTTACCCATACATACAATTTAAAACAAGATACATTTTCTTTACTAAGATAAAGATACTAATAGTCATCACTGCCCTATCAGTACTTTTTAGGTACCAATAAAAGTGCTTTGAATATTGTAAAACATTATTCTGGGTTAGACAATATAAAAAGAGTTTGTTAGAAGACATTTAAGGCCTACAGAGGCAAGCAAACATATTGTCTGTAGAGAGCAATCTGTGATTAGCAAAGTCCATTCTCCACTGTACTAAAAGTTGTTCGTGGGCCAGCCAATGGGGAAAGATGAAAGTAAGAGACCACATCCCCATCCACAAGCTGTTTACGTACTAACTGGAAGGCATACGTTTTTACAGTAACATAGGATGAATGTCATGAACTGGAAGTCCAGAGTGATGCAAGAACTTACAAGAGATTTGAAAGGAGAATAAGAAGAATTAAGCAGACCAGGTGTGTCTCATGGGGAGGAGGGCAATGATTCAGGCAAGGGATATAAATTAGTAATGTGCAGAAATGAAAAGAAATGGGAAGAACTCTGGATTGCCTAGGGTAGAGTACTTGAAAGAGAACTGAGACACAGATCTTGCAGGGCTCGGCAAGCCATGGTAAAGAACTCCTGGAGTTTATCTTAAAGAGAGTGGGAAGCCACTAAAGTGTGGTTTTCAGTATGGGAGTGACATAATCCATTCTGTTTGTGTAGATCATTCTGGGTACAGGACTGAAAGTGGAAGGAGAGGTGTGGCACACTCAGCAAGATCTAAGGGTGGCCCCTAGACTGTGGACGTAGCAGTGGGGATGGAGAAAAGTGGGCTGATTTGAGAGACAGCCAGCAGAAAGAATGGTTGTGATGTGATTTGGATTCAATTAATAGAGATGATAAATACATTAGACTTCCCCAGCTGGAGATATACCACTGTAACCACAGAGCCCATATAGTTGTGTATGTCTATATGTGTGTTTGGTAGGGGGAATGGGATGCAGGTAAATCAGCCGTTCTTGTTCACTGTGCAATATGATCTGGAGTTAAGAATGTGTGTGTGTTTTAACTGCTGACTTTTAGACATGCATCAAATGAGACTGGAAATGTTCATTTTCAGGGAGGTTTCGTGACACTGCAGAGCAACTGCTACAGGACTAACCCCATGTATTTGTTCCCCTGGGGACTGACACTTGTTTCTAACACGGCGTCTGCTCGAAGAAGCCAGGGGTATCAAAAGAAATCAATCCCAGGCCTCCACCTACAACCAGCAACATTCATATATATTTTTTAACTATTGGCACAGCACTCTGCTAGGGGATTTGGAGATTACAAATGAATGATACATGATTCCAAACTATTCCCAGGGAAGTTGTTCCAAAGAGACTGTCCTATAAATGTCTGTTAAAATGATAAACTAGAAATAAAAGACAGGATACTAACATATAACACCAAGCATGAAGTGAGAAAGTCATGCTGCTAATTTTGAGTAGAGAGTATAAGAGGAAGGAGAACAGGGCATCAGAGGAAACAATTGCTTTGGTGAGTGAGATGTGGAGACAGGTGGGTAAAAGGAATTGAAGCACATCTTCCCAACTGCCCTATAATATAACTCCCCATTGGTACCCCTTGTGGGACATTAGTGAAGGCATATCTTACCATCAAGACATTTTTGGAGTTGTATTTATGTACATTTTTGGATTGACACTGATCTCAAAGCAACCCTAGGTTTCTTTGGGTTGCAAAGACAGTAAAGTAGGGAAATTCCTGGTGGGTTTTGGCCTTTTTGAAATACCAGAGATGCTGACCAGAGAGGTCTTACCTTCAACACAAGAAGGTTGAGCCCGAGTTGTGCCCGCCACCTGTCCCGGGAAGCAAGAGCACTTGACCGTTTGTGACCGCTCTTCTATGCGGTTCTTATTGCAGCACCTGTGCACGGCGACCACCTCACAGGTCCCTTGCTTGATTTGGTGGTGACCTAGTTGGTAATGGGGGAGAAAAACAAACCCAGTGCTGTTAGAAGGAAATGACACCACCAAAACCAAAATGATGCTATGATGACATTTTCCAACTTCCTGTGCTATGCTTATGAGTCTTTGTAACATTTTATTTTGATAACATATTATTTCAAATTTATATAAAGGTGGTGAGAAGAGTGCAAAAAGCTTCTGTGAACCTGTGGTAGGCAGAAATGAGGCCTCCAGGATCCTCAACCCCTGGGGTCACACTCATGGTTATGACATATTAATTACATGATAAAAGAGATTTTGCAGATGTGACTGAGATTGATAGAGTTTTGTTTTGTTTTTTTTTTTTTTGAGAGAGAATCTCACTCTGTCACTGAGATTGGAGTGCAGTGGCACGATCTCAGCTCATTGCAACCTCTACCTCCTGGATTCAAGCGATTTTCCTGCCTCAGCCTCCCGAGTAACTGGGATTACAGGTATGTGCCACCATGCCCAGGTAATTTTTATATTTTTAGTAGAGACAGAGTTTCACAATGTTGGCCAAACTGGTCTCGAACTCCTGACCTCAAGTGATCTGCCTGCCTCAGCCTCCCAAAGTGCTGGGATTATAGGTGTGAGCCACCGTGACTGGCCAACTGGTTGATTTTAAGAGAGGGAGCGTAGCCTGGATTATCCAGGTCAGGCCATTCAGGGCTCAAATGAGCCCTGAAAAGCAGACAGATGAAGAGCTCCAGGTGCCATTGCTGGCTTGAAGATGGAGGGGCCACATGTCAAGGAAATGGAGATCTCAGTCCTACAACCTCAAGAACTGCCAATAACCAGAGTGAGCCTGGATGCTGATTCTTCCCCAGAGCCTCCCCATAAAGGAATGCAGCCTGCTGCTACCTTGAATTTAACCCAATGGTGAGACGCTGAGCAGAGAATCCAGCCAGGCAGTGCTAGACTTCTGACCTGCAGAAACATGGGGCTAAATGTGTGGTACTTTGTTATTAGTTGGCAATTGCTGTTGTAACAGACTTCACCCAGGTTCACCAGTTAATATGTGGCCCCATTTGCTTTATCATTCACTCTCTCATGTTTTTCTAAGCCATTTGAGAGTAAATTTCAGACATGATGCCCCTTTACCCCTAACTACTTCACTGTGTATTTTCTAAAAACAAAGACATAAGGTTACATAATGATTAACGATAGAAAATCTGACATGATACAATGCTACTATGTAACGTACAATCTATATTCAAATTTTGCCAATGTCCCAATAATGCCTTTTGTAGCTATTTTCCCCCTTCTCAGAATCCAACCAAGGTGCATGCATTGCATTCAGTTGTCACATTTCATTAGCCTCCTTTATTCAGAAACTCCTCCTCAGTCTTTCTTTCTTGACCTTGACATTTTTCAAGAGTTACATGCCAATTATTTTGCAGAATGTCCCTCAGCTTGGATTTGTGTGACGCTTCCTCTTGATTAGATTCAAGCAATGCATTTTTAGCAGATTGTCCCAGAAGTGATTCTATATTCTCAGTGCATCATATCAGGAAACACCCAATGTCCTTTCATCCCATTATCAGTGCTACTACCTTTAATTAAATGGTTAGGATGGTATCTGTCAGGCTTCTCCATTGTAAAGGTATTATTTTTCCCTTTATATTAGTAAGCATTTTGAGGGAGATATATTAGTGAGACTATGAATATATCCCATTCTTTATCAAACTGTCACCTACTAGTTTTAGTACCCATTGATGATTTCCACCTGAATCAATTATCAATATGATAGTTGTAAAACTGATTCTATGTTAATGTTCAAATCGTCCCATATCTGGGGAGGAGGAGACCCTTCAAATTGTCCCAGATCTAGGCAGGAGGAGCTGTGTCATATTCTCATCATTCTTTGAGAATTTACTAACCTTCTGACCCTCAAGATGTTCCAGACTTACCTGGTATTTTCCCTGCCCCCCATAATTTCTTCAAGAATCCTTGATGACTTTTTGTGGGGCATCCGACTTAGAAACCCGAATCTCAATGTGTAGGTTTACTCATCACAACTAGGGAGTGATTCAGGCCCTTTCAGCAAATAGGTCAAGGAAGTATGTGTGCAGGTACATCGACATCTCCGATTCCAATCTAGCACCACAGTTTCTTGCTACTCTCCCAACCACTCTGTATTTATATCTCCCATCACCAACCACCTGAATTCCATCATCCTGTGATAAAGTAGTTTCTGTATTGCACATGTACTTAAGGGTAATTTACATTGGAATCCATTTATCAGGAGTCTTTTGTTAGAACAACAGAAACTGATTTGAGCTAACTTAATGCAAAGAAACTTTACTGGAAGATCAGGAGTTTGTAGAACAAAGAGTGAATGTAGCTAACCATAAGTGGAACTACTCTCATGGCTCGACCTGAGTGAGTAATTCCACTCTGAACCTGCCATTCTGCTCCATGTGTCAGTTCTAGGAAAGGGTGCATCTGACTGGCATGGCTTAGGTCACATGTCAACTGTGGCTGCCACCCTCTAAGATGCTCCCCTGTCATCCCCACCACCAAGTATTCACACGTTTGTGCAGCCCCTTCCCACATGGCACCAGGGTTGGTCTATATGACCAAAAGCATGCAGCAGATGTGCTGGTTTGTCAAGTCCAAAATTAGGTGGCTGTCATCTCCAGGCCCTCACATCACTCACTCAGGGGAAACCCTGGCATGAGCAGCCCTACAGACAGGCCCAGGTAGTAAGAAACTGAAGTGTCCTGACAATAGCCGAGTCAGTAAACTTGCAAACAGACTCCTTGTGCAGGCCCCTCCCACATGAAACCAGAGTTGGTCTGTGTGACAACAGCATACCACAGCAGAAGTGATGGTTTGCCATGTACACGATTAGGTGATAAGACAATGGCACGCTCACTCACATGTTCATCATCTGTCCTGGGGAAACCATGTTGTGAGCAGCCCTATGCAGAGGCCTACATAGCCAGGAACTACAGTCTACTGCCATTGGTCACATGGATAAGTGTGGAAGTGGATCCTACAGCCCCAGCCAACAGCATAACTACACTCTCATGGGAAATCCTGAGCCAGAACCACCCAGCTAAGCCACTCCCAGATTCCTGGTGTGCAGAAGCTGTGTGTGAGATAATAATGTCTGTTGATTGTTTTAGGTTTCCAAGATTTGGGGTAATTTGTTACACAGCAGTGGATAACTAATACACCAACTCTGGCTATACCCAGCTGGGGAGACTTACCTTTGCTCTGATAAAAATAACATAAACGAGACTGTAAAGGTTCTGTTCAGAAATTATTAAGGAAAGACAACTTTTTCAAGTACCCTCAAGTGTGTTCATGATTTTCAGATACATCTATTTACATATAAATTGTTGTGTGAATTGTAAGCAATTTCATCTACTCATTAAAAGAGGTTTCCCTGAGGATTCCCACTGGTTAATGCTTTGCTTGGTTTCTGCTGGTGCATGTGTTTCAAAATAAAACCAATTTAAAAATATTCCATGATTCAGACTTTTTATCCATAAAGACAGGCTTTCCAAACAATAACCTCGATATTATTCTGAATGTTTTCTGGACCATCCCTGACATGCCATCTTCAACGTCGATGGCAGGAAAATTCAATTACTGGTGAGAACGAATGCTAAGGCGAAGTTTCATTTGTAAAATGCACAGACAGAACCAGTACCCAGAGAATCAAACTACCAGCAAGAGAGAAAGTTTTCAATCTACTACTTAAGAAAGCATGAATATGGAGAAGTGATTTAAATGATAAACCTAATTAAATGTTCATAACAAGAGCATTGATTTCCCATAGGTAGTTGTATACAATTGTAAAATTAAATAAATAGTAATTATAATGTCAGTAAAGTAGTATGAAACTTTAGCACTGAGTGAGCAGAAAAGTAAGGGCTGGGAAAGGTTGGAGGGGAGATCCTGTCTTTGGTTTCCAAATGCAAATCAGCAACTTTCAGTCAAACATTCCCTGACAGCTAATGACTAGCCATGAGCAGGGGCCAGGATGATTCTTTCACAGTTACCTCTCAGGAAATGTCCTCCCATTGGTCATTGTCTCAGTCTGCTTGGGCTGCCATAACAAAATACCATAGACTGGGTGGCTTAAACAACAGAAAGGTATTTTCTCACAGCTCTGGAGACAGAGTCCAAACTTAAGATGTCAGCCTGTTCAATTCTTGGTGAGCGCTCTCCTCCTGGCTTGCAGTCACCTTCTTGCTGTGTCCTCACATGGAGGACAGAACAAGCTCTGGTGTCTCTTCCTCTTTTTATAAGGACACCAGTCCTGTCAGATTAAGGCCATGCCCTTAAATGACCTCATTTACTCTTTATCACCACCTCACAGGCCCTCTCTCCAAATATAATCACATTTGGGGTTAGGACTTCAGCATATGAATTTTGAGAGGATACATTCAGTCCATAACAAACCATCATGCCTTGGTTAGATTACTAAATGACCCTTGAGAGTCTGTAATGAAAGCAGCTTTAAACCCCACGAAGAAAATGAAAAATATATGTGTCAGCAACTTCTTGGAGCAGTCAAGAAATGATCTGGATGTTCAGTAATGCTATGATTTACTTAGAACTCTGTTGCTATATAACCATCCACAAGTACAAATGGATTATTTTCTATTCAAACTTGGAACTGGGCCACAGTGCCCTGAATTATCAGCTTGCCTGATCCAGAATTTTATTTATACAGCACCAACTCTTGTATTTCACTGATTTTAAGATACATATTTTTTCACCTTCTAACACATCAGGAGGTGACATAACTAATAGCACCTTACAATTATAATTGACACTGCTTTTCCTTCTTAGGAATACACATTATAGTGTTATATCTCACAACTGATGGCATCTTAGATTTGATAAAATACAGGTTTTAGGTACTGTTTGAATTTTTTTTGTTGTTACAAATATCCTGTGCAATCTTATAAAAATGCTATGGGGTAGGTACTGTTTTTTACTCCGATTTTATCTTTAAGAAAATGTACAGAAATTAACTAATTCACCCAGGGCCTCATAACTAGAGATTGAGAAGAGGTGAGATTCAAACCAAAAGATGAAGGAAAGGTTCCCCTCTTGCTTTATAGCTTGTATTTTACCAAGTAGAGCCAAAAATGGCATCTCCACCTCAGCAACTCATGGGACATAGCTCAGTTTCCCACTGACCACATCTTTTTCTATTTGATGACAGTGTTTGTGTGATTCCATACAGTCTTTTTAGAAATTTGTGTTTTGGTGACAGTGGACAACTGATGTGGTTTGACTGTGTCCCCACCCAAATCTCATCTTGAATCGAAGCTCCCACGATTCCCACGTGTCATGGGAGGGACCTGACGGGAGGTAATTGACTCATGGGCATATGTCTTTCCCGTGCTGTTCTTGTGATAGTGAATAAGTCTCATGAGATCTGATGGTTTTATAAAAGGGAGGAGTTCCCCGGCACACACTATTGCCTGCTGCCACGTTAAGACGTGACTTTGCTCCTCCTTCGCCTTCTGCCATGATTGTGAGGCCTCCCCAGCCTTGTGGAACTGTGAGTCCATTAAACCTCTTTTCCTTTATAAATTACCTAGTTTCCTTTATAAATTACTATGTCTTTATTAGCAGCATAAGAATGAACTAATACAACTATGATCTTTGAATAAGGATATATTTTTATTTCTTTGTAATTTCCTGGCACAGGAGGTAGGTACTCGGCAACAGGTACTTAAAGTTGCTCAAAGCCTGATGGCAGAAAATAAGGATCCAGTGTGAATGGCACATAGAAATTGCTGCTTATAATTGTTTGAGCAGCTCATGTTATAACATTGTATTAGTTAAGGTTCTCCAGAGAAATAGGACCAATTGGATGTACACATGGAGAAAAAGAGAAGTATTTTAAGGAATTGTCCCATGCAATTATGGTAGTAGGCAAGTCCTAAGATATGCAGTCTGCAAGATGGGGACTCAGGAGAGCCATTTGTCTAGTTTCAGTCCAAGTCCAAAGGCCTGAGAACCAGGAGAGCCAATGGTGTCATTCCCATCTGAAGGTCAGCAGTCTTAAGACCCAGCAAAAGCCAGTGTTTCAGTTCAAGTCTGAAGGCAGGAAAAGACTTATATCCCAGCTCAAAGGCAGTCAGGCAGGAAGAATTCTCTCTTACTCAGGGGTAGAGCAGCCTTTTTATTCTATTCAGGTCCTCAGCAGATTGGATGAGGCCCACCTACATTTGAAAGGGCCATCTGTTTTACTCAATCCATTGATTCAAATGTTAATCTCATCCAGAAACATCCTCCCAGATACACTGGGAATAATTTTTACCAAGTATCTGGGTACCTCATGGCCCAGTCAAGATAACACAGAAAAGTAACCATCACAGATGTCTTACAACCAGTATTGTAGGATGGGAGAAAAATGAAAGCGGAAACACAAGAAACTAGCAGCTCTTGTTATAAACTTAATTCTCTAAAAAGGTACAGGGGGGATGCCTTGTTCAACAAGCCTGGTACCAGAGAGTGGCCACTTCAAGTAAATTCACTTAAAACAAAGATGAATTTTTCCTCTAAAACAGCAGGGGAACATAATGGTGTGGCGATCCATCTTGAAAACTGAAGCTAAATATTGAGAACATAACATGAGGCCCCTGCAATAAGTGAGAAGTTGCAGATGAAACTTCTCATATGGAGTTTACTTTAAGTTTTGAAGTGTGAATTGGAGCAGGCAAGACTGCGTTATCCAGAAATGGGGCTGCTCCTAGGAGGGAAACTGGACAAAGCAAAAAACAAAACACTGTCCCCTTCATGCTGTTAATCCTTTCAGTGGCTAAGCTACTTCCCTTCTGGCTTTGTCTGGGTGGGCAGATGGGGGGTAGATGGGTAGGTACTTATTTCTATTTATTTTACCAACTCTTACGTACAGCATACTATGTGCCAGAGACTGTTCTTGGTGCTCTTTGAGACATATTTTTTAAGTGGGGAAACTTGAAACTGTTACTCGATTCCTTTCCACACTTCTGAAATTGCAATCGGGTTGCATATTTTCTGTTCAAAAAAGAAGACTTAAAATACTGGCAGGGCTGTAACATGTGAGATGCCTGTTTCCTCATTCACCAGAATAGTTGATGTAGACACCATTAAAAGTGTTATGATAATCCTTACAACAAAAATTGATTGCTTCAGGACTGCTATAGAGGATGGATTAACTTTATCTGAAGAATAAATAGCTTAAATACATATCATTTTTTTCTTATTAAATATACTTTTAAGAAAAGTTTCAAACAATAGAAAAAATACCCATTTGTCCCAGTGCAGACAGGGCTTTTCTATTGTGAAAGGGATAAAATACAAAACCACATCTGCAATAGAAGTTCTTCAGCTGAAACTACTTGAAAGCTAATAGAGACACAGAAAGCATCAGATTAGGGAGACTTCCTTTATGCTATTATTTCCCTTGCATCCTTCTCCTTTTGTTGAAATCCTTTTTCCCCTTCCTCCTCCTGCCCAGCACTAGAAAATACACCCTCAAAGAGAAGTCTCACACTCCACTGATCTTCTTAGAAGGCATCTGTTTGATTTGAGTGTGGTTTTCTGTATGGCATTTTCAGCCTATCTCTCCACGGGAGCAGAACAGAGGAAAGAGAAGGCTAAATACAAGATTTCATGAAATGAAAGCAGAAAATGAGGCCACGGATAGTGGCTTCCCTTGGCGAACATGCCCAGTATTCCTAGTTGCAGTTCTCTAGTAATTCTCAACTTTCTTCTCCTATCCCTATCCCAACTTGGCTTTCAATCAAGGAAGACATCGCAGTGTAGAAGACGATAGTAGCCATTTGATGGACAAACTTGGTAGTTTAGTTGTGAAGACAAATATCCACTGAGGCCTTACTATGTGCCAGGGCCTCTGCCAGGTGTTGAGGATAGGACAGTAGAAGAGAGAGACACCTGTGGTCTCAAAAAGTAGAGATGCCAAATGGAATTATCTGACTGTTCTCCTAAGATGGAAGTGGATTTATCGTTACCTGCTGGTAACAAAAGACAGGGTACTGAACTTAAGAGTCAAAAGAACTGAGCTGGAATACTAGCTTCCAGACTTAGGTAATTTGATTAAGCCTCTCAATCTTGTATTTCGCATGTGTAAGTAGTACATGACAATTATGAAGTTTAAATAAAGTGCTTAAAGAACACAGTGAACTACTTGAAACACTGCAGATACTGAACAAATGCCTTTTGGCTTTTATTACATATTTATTCAATAATTATTTGCTAAATATTTACTCTTTGACAAGCACATGCTAATATAACACTGAACAAAATGAGCAAAAAAAAAATCATCTTCCTTGAAGATCTTTCATATTTTAGTGACAGGAAAAACACAAAGCAAGAAAGGTGCAATTTAAAATAGGAAGAGCCTAAGAAACTAACATTTGAGTACTGAGTGAGACATTAAAGCTGTTGAAAAGATAAAAGCCTTGCAAAATCTGAGGGGAAATGCCCTTGTGACTAGAGCTGTGTCAGAGCAGAAACAATAAGGAGATGATGCCAGAAAGATAATGAAAGGTGTGTGGGTGATTACATGGGCCCCATGGATCATTATAGAGGCTTGGGCTTTTACTCAAAGTGGGCTGAGAAGCCACTGGATATTTTGAGCTTATAATGACTTAATGTGACATATATTTTAAAAGAATCTACTGTGATCAGAGCAGATTAAAGAGGGGCAAGGATGGAAGAAGCAGAGACACAAGCTCCTGCCACAGTAATCCCTGGAAAGCTGGTGGTGGCTTGGACCAATGTGGTAGCAGTGGAGGTAGGAAGAAGAGGTTGGATTCTGGAAGTAGAGGCTTCTAGATGTGGAGATTCTGGATGTTAAGAGGCTAACTCCAAAGTTTCGGGTTTGAACAAGAAGAATGGAGTCGTCCCTTAAATAAACCAGAGAAAACAAGGAGCTTGGTTGTTAAATTTCATATCTTAAATAGACAGGTAACTGAGAGAAGTCCAGATATTTAACTCTGGAGTTCAAGAGAGAAATCTGGCTTTAGGAAAGACATTTGCTCATTATTGGCATATGTATCTAGTATTAAAGCCATGAGACTAGATAAAATCCCAGAGGGAAAAACTGTAGCTACAGGATAAAGAAAAAGATTACCTCTATGTTAACAGCTGGGAAAGCCATTGGTGGCCTTAATTTAAAAAAAAAAAAATGTAGCAGAAGAATGGAGGTAAATCTTGATTGGAATGGATTGGAGAGAGAGCAGAACTGAGAAATTGTAGACAATAACTATAATGACTATTTGAGAAATGGTGTTATCAAGGGAAGGAGAGAAATGAGAATGCCACCAATAGGATATACAGATGTTAGCCGGGATTTTTAAGATGTGGGAAATTACAACATATGTGTATGCTATCGGGCAAAATCTCATAGAGATGTCTGACTAGGTAGAAGGAAATGGGTAGAGCATCAAAGGAAAGGCTTTATAGGAGCATAGATGGCTCATTTACAGTCTTCCTCTCCCCAGTTTTTGATACAGCCGATGGTCTATTTGCAGGGTATGGTTTTTGCTATGCACTTCTTAAATTCATCAGAATAAAGTATGCCTTGCCCACATAAAACTAGTCCCCACTCAACACCAGGTGCTGTCCTGTTAAGTCTGTCTATCTCTCAGTGACTGTCTAAAATATCCTATGATGCAAATATTACAAAAGATGAAGAATCTCATGAAGTCAATAAAAGTGATGTTGGGGCCGGGCACAGTGGGTCACGCCTGTAATCTCAGCACTGTGGGAGACTGAGGCAGGCAGATCACTTGAGGCCAGGGATTCAAGACAAGCCTAGCCAACATGGCAAAACCCGTCCCTGCTAAAATTATGAAAATTAGCCAGGTGTGGTGGCACATGCCTGAAATCCCAGCTACTCAGGTGGCTAAGGCATGAGAATCACTTCAACCCAGGAGGTGGAGGTTGCAGGGAGCCGAGATCATGCCACTGCACTCCTGCCTGGGCAACAGAGCGAGACTCCTTTTTTTCCTTTTTCTTTTTGAGACACAGTGATGTTTGAGAGCTGCTTGAACACCATTCATAGCTATTAACTGAGAATTTGGCAGATTTAGGTCAACAATTGAAGATGAGAAAGTCAACTGAAATATTCAAAAGGGAGTGATTTCAGTAGCAAAGGCCTAAAGAGAGACCTTTAGGAAATTTGGTGAAGCTCTTGAATGCTTTTGTGAACATCCATGATCATGTGGCAAAAGGCAATTGTAAAATGGAGGATGATATATTAGAGTATATTATATTATTTCCCCTGAAAAGCCATGTAGCAAAATCCAGTCTAAGAATTATATCCCAGCTCTCTTTCCCTTTTCCACTCAGAGCCTTCTTCCTACACCCAAAAGATATAATGTATTTCCTAACTTTAATATATTTCAAGGAAAATTTCTCATCTGCTTGGAACACTCTGTCTTTGTGAGATTAACTATTATTGTTCGATTCTAATAGATATTACAAGAAAAGTTATTCAATGGGTCAAAAATCAACACAAAAAAATACTATATTCTAACCAACATTCCTCAGTTGCTTACCTTACTTTTTAAGATATCTAAAAACCTCCCAAGCTCATCACTTCTAATAAGTCTTAAAATGTGTCTTCCCTTACTATTCAAAACACTACCTTTTGTAAGGATTTTCCTTTTGTCAGTTTTCTTAATCAGAAGTCTACTATCTGTCTACCACTTTTTTTCTAATAATATCATAGATTTGAAGGTTCATAATATCTCAAGATGATAAACACCATGGAATAAATGCTCTGAGGGGATCTCATCATTAGGTAAACCTTGGTCTTTAGTATGTATGACAGACTACACACACACACACACACACACACATAAGTGTGCATACACATGAACTAGAAATAGCTCCCTCTTTATAAGAGTTAGTTGATTTAAATAAATAACATATACTTTCAAATGTTATACTGAGATACAACTTACTTCTTAGTGAACCTAATCCACTTATATTTTGTAAATATTCCATCAAACTGTGTTATGAACGGTACTGAATTTGTTCCCTACAAATTCATATGTTGAAACCCTAGCCCTCAGTAGGATTGTATTTGGAGATAGAGCTTTAGTGGGGTAATTAAGGTTAAATAGGTCATAAAGGTGGGGTCCTAATCTGATAGCACAAGTGTCCTCAGGGGAAGAGACATCAGAGAGCTCATTCTTCCCCATACCCACACAGAGAAAGAGGCTATGTGAAAACATAGCAAAAAGACAACCGTCTGCAAGCTAGGAAGACAGCCCCCACCAGAGACTGAATTGCCAGAGGTCCAAGATCAACAACTTCTTGAAGTTGTCAGACTTCTAGCCTCTAGAACTATAATAAAATAAATTTATTTTGTTTAAGCTGTCCAGACTGTGGTATTTGTAGAAGCCCCCACTGACTAATACACTGTCACTTAGTAATTATAACTTCATAGGCTGAAAAAAGGTGAAATGCTTCATATTAGGGAGTATCATAGTGGAAAAATAATTGAGCAAAACAAATCACTCGTGTTTCTGAAAAGTCTCTCTCTGTGTGCTTATATATGTAGTAAATTGGCTTTTTAGCCCAATTCATTGTAGATCACTGGGAAATATCATGACTCTCATCCCTGTTGCAATGGACTGTACTGGGCACTCCAGTTCCTGCTTGTCTGGCTCTGGTTTTACTATTGCCTAGTGCTTGTAAAGGTTTCAAACTCAGCAGGGCCACTAGTGGAGAGGAAATCAAATGAAGTGGCTCCCCATGCTCAGTCCATCACAATGAGTACCTTGCTTCTGAGAGAGCATAGTTGCAAAGACACAGAAAAGAATGCAAAAAACTCTCCATTTGGAGGCAGTTGACAAGCAGGGCACTGACACTGCCCTTCACTGGCATCCTCCCTCTACCCTAATCATCCCCCTTTCCCAGCATCCCTGAAAAAGCAGAGTGACAGCCAAGTGTGTGGTTAACCAAAAGACAAAGAAGCCAGAAGGAGCAGTGAAATTGCTTGTGTTCAGTTTCAAAGAACTGTTAAAAAAAACTATATATATCATATTTAGAATAAAGCCAAATGGAGAGTTAGAAGATAAAAATAAACAAAAGGACTTGTTTTAGTCCTTATAAGTCCTTTTCAATATGTGCATTTGTGATTTCAGCAACATTTCATCCACAGTTGGATAGATTTCTTATTTGTTCTTCTACTAAATTTGTATGCAGGACCATCTCATGAACAAAAATAAATAAATCTCTGTATGTATAATGTAGAAATTGGTGATAAGTTTCTACTTGTACATTTTAAATATAAAAAGTATATTTGTATTGTTAACATCTTCCCTTAGGAAATTTTGTTCTATTTTAGCCCTAAGTAAAATAGGCTCCAGCAATAAGCTGCATTTTTTTTATCATAACCCTAAACAATATTTTAGGTGTTAAACTCTCTTACAAATGCTATTTTTGTTTACACACTATACATGTCATTAAGTATCTAAGTCCAGAATTAAAATATGAGATTGCTACTCTCATGTGGCACCATGAATCTCTCCTTAATAGCACTTAGCAGTACCAGATTTCAATTGATTTTTAAATTTCTAATTCTAATTAAAGATGGCAGAGTAACCGCCTGTGTGTATCTTCTCTCTTTCCTAAGACCCCACTAAAACCAAAGAAAAGGAAAACATAAGATCTGAACTCAGAAGAGCAAAGTACAGAAGTGGACACATCAGCTGTTGACGGACATTTAATAGCCTTTTGGAGGATGGAAAGCAGGTGGATTAGGAGTGACTGACTGACTGAGACAGGCAGAAGTGGATACTGAGGGGAAGAGACTGACTCACTTTAAAGGACCTCAATAGGTGCTTCAATGCACGGGGCTGACAGCAAGAGGCTAAGCTGACCATCAGTGCACTCAAAAATAAGTCCATTAGTCACCATTCCCATCCATATTCAGAGAGTCCATGCTTCCATAAAAAGGGTACAATGCTGGGAGAAAGTCTCCAATATGAAAGAGACCAAAATAAATAAACAGAAAAGATAGAACTGGAGAATGGAGAATCAGTGACAAGGAACAGAAAAGCACCTAAACATACCAATAATAGTAGTACTACTCAAAAAGGAGAGAAAGAGAATGAGAAAGAGATAATGATTAGCACTTACAATATGCCAGGTACCTTATACTCTGGTTTCTCTTCAGAACGCATAAATCTTTCCCCTTTTACAATATGCCAGGTACCTAAAGTCTATATGTACTTCCTCATGAGTTTTATATATGTGAAATCAAATAGAGGATGAATACACTCACCTGCACACATACACACACATATACAATCTCATTAAGTCTTTGATAATAGGGACAGTAAGGGAACAAGACAAAGTTTCATAAGGTCATCGTCAAATACTCTTAAAAAAAAAATACCACACATCAAATCCAGGTAATAAGGATTCTCAAACAATGCTGTTAACCTTTCTGCTATGATACTTCTCAGAGAGACATATGTACAGATAATACAAACGCTATGATAAAAAAATCAATCAGACAATAATACAAAAGCATTCTTAAATTTTTTAATAGCTAAAAAATTTAATAGCTAAAATCAATTTTTCCTAAAAAAAAAACTCAGAAAATTCCAAAAGCAAAGATAAAGAGATGAAAATTATGAAAGCAAACAGAAAATACTTAGAGAAACAATCCAGATGTCCCCGAATCCTATTTCAGAGATAAAGAACAACTACAAAAAGCAGAATAAAGATACCACCAAAGAAAGAATACATATCCAAGATCAGAAAGACTTGAATTCAGTTAGTGCCCAGAAACACGGGATGAAGAGCAGACCTACACCAAGGTGTTTCCTCGTGGAATTCAAATTTTTTGGGATAACAAAAAGAAAATTGTGAGAGCTTTGAAAAGCCAAGGGAAACAAATATTAACATGTGGAAAAAGAAATAAAACAATTTTATTATACTTATCAAAAGTAACACTGTATGCTAAAAACCAATGGACTCATGCTTTTAAAAGTCTGAAAAAGATTTCCACACCCAACAAAACTATCAATAAAGCATGAGACTTAGCAAATATATCAGATCCTGCCTAAAAACTTTTATTTTTTTGTTTTTAATATTTTATTTATTTCAATAGCTTTTGGAGTACAAATGGTTTTTGGTTACATGGATGAATTGTATAGTGGTGAAGTCTAAGATTTTAGTGCACCTGTCACCCAAGTACTGTACTCAAAACTTTTATTTTCATTAACACAATTATTTAAGAATTTACCAGAGGATATGCTATAGCAAAATAAAAGCGTAGAGTTAGAGAGAGATATGGGGCCCAGGAATCAAGGAATCCAATTCAAAAGAGTGGCGAAAGGAAGCCCCAGACTCAGTTTTTCAACTAGCCAGTATAGAAGAGAAAGCCAGAATAGAAAAGAAAGCCAGAATGGAAATGATCTTGGGAACGATAGGAAATTTCATAAAATGCATAAGCTACAAACATTTACACATGCAAATAAAGCAGTTAGAAACAGAAAAACTATCCAAGAAAGGAAACACTATATATTAACAAGAGGTTATAAGTAAAATCTAAAGTTGATGTATCAATAAATTGCAATGTATAAATATTGATTAGAAATATGGTGTTAATATATAATATATAAAAAGAGAGCAGTAATTGCAACTGAACAGTGGAATTTGGGACACAGAAAGATGAGGGAGTTAATTTTTCAAATATATACCAGCATAATTTTGATAAATCTGATTATATATTTCAAAATCTAACCAGACAGATGATTTTCAAGCCATAGTATCTTACATTCATAGGTAAGTCCTTATATGTATACATACAAATATATATATATATATTTCCACATATCACACATACATATGTGCACACACATATATGCATACACGTACAAGAATTGATTCCTTTGCATTTGATAAATATTTCTAAAAATCTATACATTTTCTATCCTTAGTACTTTTTTTCCTATACTGCTAAGGTTATTTTCAGGTTAAAAAAAATCAAATCTTTATTTGCTACATTTTTCAGATTTACTTAAGCAGCCAAACACCCACATGCACACACAACTTGTTATAAGAATACTGACTGACAATTGTTAAAACCTCCAAAATATAAGATCCCCAAAGCACAGGCAAGAAAAGCAAAAATAAATAGGATTACATCAAACTAAAGGGCTTCTATGTAACAAAGGAAAAAATCAGAGTGAAGAGATGACCGCAGAATGGGAGAAAATATTTGCAAACCATACATCTGATAAGGAGTAAGATCCAGAATATATAAGAAACTCAACTCAATAGTAAAAAAGGCAAATAATCCATTGAAAAATGGGCAAAAGACCTAAATAGACATTTCTCAAAAGATGACATACAAATGGCCAACAGGTATATGAAAAAATGCTCAACATCACTAATCATCAGGGAAATGAAAGCCACAATGAGACATCACCTCACTCCAGTTAGAATGCCTATTATCAAAAAGTTAAAAAATAACAAATGCATGGATGTGGAGAAAATGGAGTGGTTATACACTGTCAGTGGGAATGCAAACTAGTACAGCCATTATGGAAACCAGTATGGAGGTTCCTCAAAAAATTAAAAATAGAAGACTATCTCATGTTCTAGCAATCTCACTACCTGGTATGTATCCAAAAGAAATAAAATCATATGCCAAAAAAAATAGCTGCAGTGTTTATTGCAATAGCATGAAGAATCAAGATATGAAATCAACCTAAGTGTCCATCAGTGGATGAATGGGTAAATAAAATATCATATATATACACAATGGCATACTATTGGGTCATTTAAAAAAGTGAAATCCTGTCATTGGTGACAACATGGACAAATCTGGACGACATTATGTTAAATTAAATAAACCAGGCACAGAAAGACAAATCTTGCATGATCTGACTCATATGTGCAATCTAACCATGCTGAACCCATAACAGTAGAACAGTGGGAACCAGAGCTAAGAATAGGAGAGGGGAGAAAGAGATGGGGAAGAGATTCGTCAATGGCTACAAAGTTACAGTTAGAGACGAGGAATAAATTCTGGTGTTCCATTGCAGGGGTCCCCAACCTCCTCCGAGCCATAAACAGGTACAAGTTTGTGGCCTGTTAGGAACTGGGCTGCACAGCAGGAGGTAAGTGGCAGACAAGTGCTTCATCTGTATTTACAGCTGCTCCCCATTGCTTGCATTACTGCCTGAGCTCTGCCTCCTGTAAACTGCACATGGGAGGGATCTAGGTTCCATGCTCCTCATGAGAATCTAATGCCTGATGATCTGTCACTGTCTCCAATCACTCCCAGATGGGACCAGCTAGTTGCTGGAAAACAAGCTCAAGACTCTCACTGACTCTACCTTACGGTGAGTTATATAATTATTTCATTATATAATACAATGTAATAATAATAGAAATAAAGTGCACAATAAATGTAATGTGCTTCAGGCATCCCCAAACCATCCTCCCATCCCAGTGCATGGAAAAATCAAGTTTGATTAAACCAGTCCCTGGTGCCAAAAAGCTTGGGGACCACTGTTCTACTGCACAGTAGGGTGACTATGATTAACAGTAGTGTATATTTCAAAATAGCTGGAAGAAAACATTTTGAGCATTTTTACTACAAGGAAATAATAAATGCATGAGGTGGTGGATACGCTACCATACCCAGATTTGATTTTTACACAATGTATACATGTATCGAAACATCACACTATACCCCATAAATATGTACAATTATTGTGTGTTAGTAAAAACCAAAAAATTCCCAAAAACAAATGCAGAAATCCCACCGAGTAGCATCCTCATAATATTTAATTAATTAACAATCTTTTCTTGCACACCATCTCTTAGGCTGTAAGCTCTATAAGGGCAGGGAACACAGCTCCTTTATTTGTAGATGGATCCCTGTAGTAAACAATCAGTAAATTCTTTTCGAATTCAGGAATTAATCTTTTTAATCCTCTTTTTCATACATGGCTTACACTAACACAGAAAACAACTGCCATGTAAAAGCTCTATCAATGGCCACAGAACTGCCAGAGGTACCTTACTATCATGAAACTCCAGGAAAAATATCCCTGCATAGGACTATGCCCAACCTCCAAGCCAGTCAGGAAATCAGATCCATGAAAAAATAAAAACCTAAATATAATCCCATCCAAAAGCTAAATTTGTTACATCCCAGATTTTGGGTTGTGGGTTCATTTTTGTTTTCTGTTTGTTTTTAATACAATTCTTGGGAAAAACACTTAGTCAAAAATATCTCCCTCCTAAAAACATGACTGCTTTAGGAATGGTGCCAAAATTGGGTCAGTTGTAGGGGTTATGCATCTTACATGCTGTTATAAGGGTAGAAAAGTTTGTGACAGCTCAGGACAGGTTGATGATAGCATGTTTTGAAATGCCCAGAAAGAGTCTAGCAGGAAATACCATTGCTGATAACAGTGATTATCTGTGAGGAATGAGACTGAGGAGAAAATTTCTGAAATAAGCAAAGGCTGGTTTTATAAAAATAAAAGCAATTATAAAAATGGAAATAAAGCAGAAGCTCTCTTAACCTGTGCTCTAAAACACCAGTTTTCAAACTAGGGTATGTGAACCCCTAGAAATATACAAGGAATTTCCAAGGGATAGATCCACAGACAGTTTTTAAGGAATCAATCTCCAGATTATCCTTCATACATTTTTAAAAATTGGGATGATGATGGAGGCACATGCCGGCTCTCAAGACCCATCTCAACTTCTCCCACTTTATAAAGAAAATATTTTTTTGTGCAACCCATCTCTTACTGATACAGGAAGAGGGCAGGGAAGTGCCCGGTAGAGAAGGGTGGTGTCCCGGCGAGGGCTCCACCCTCAGGCCTGTGCCCACGGACCTAAATGAAGACAGGCATTTCTGTTTTTGTGCCCAAAAAGTTGCCTTTTGGCCTGCCATACTCCCATCCTGTTCCCGTAAAAGCCTGAGCTCTAGAGGGCACACACACAAGCGGCTGGACATCAAGAGGAGCAGGACACACCAGCAGACACCGGCAGACCAACAACAGCAGAACGACTCGGACGCCAAGGGGAGTTTGGCTGGGGGCGGTTGAAGAAGAGTCCAGCCCCTGGGTGGCCTGTGTCCAGGGAAAAATCACCTTCTCACTCCATCCCCCTTCTGACTCCCCATCCATCTCACTGAGAGCTACCTCCACCACTCAATAAAACCTTGCACTCATCCTCCAAGCCCACGTGTGACCTGATTTTTCTGGTACACTAGGGCAAGAACCCTGGGATACAGAAAGCCTTCTGTCCTTGTGATAAGGCAGAATGTGTAATTGAGCTGGTTAACACAAGCTGCCTGCAGACAGAAAAGTTGAAAGAACATACTGTAACACACATCCACTGGGGCTTTGGGAATCGCAGACATGACACCCCTAGACGCTGCCACGGGACTGGAGCCCAAAAAGTACTCCCCATGGCCTCTGTATCTGCCCATCTGCATGCTCCCCTTTGGGGTTTGAGCAGCGGGGCACTGAAAATATGAGCCACACTCTGTCGCACTTCCTGCGAGGGGGATAAGGGAACACTCCCATCTCATTACTATGGAACTAGGAGTAAACATTTCCAGATTAAAACCCAACAAAAACAGTTTAAAAATTCGTATTATCAAAGGTACCACCCCTCCAAATTTATTTCATTAAAAGATGAAATTCCAGTAAAATTTTACTAATGCAGAAGGAGTTTAGATGTCAACTTAAAATGTGCAAACGAATTCAGAGGTGTGAAGACCACTAACCACACAACACCTTTCTAGAATATTCTAACAGAATGCCACAGCATAATGAATGCTCTCACATAGGAAGAGCAAGAGGTGAGCTTCATATTCACCAAAATTGTGTGTTACCAAACCTGCTTACATCATTTGTAGTAGCTGGAATTATGCAACCTAATTGAATATTGTGTAACCAAGAGAATTGCTTCTTCAAAAAGAAATCCAAATGCTTGGTAAGACTCAAAAGCAAATTGTAAAAAAAAAATGCAACCAAATGAGGAATGGGCAAAATAAGTATAAAAGGGAGGGATAAAGATTTTTTTTTTTAATTCTGTAAGGCTTCACAAGTGTCTAAGGCCTACACCTCATTTTAACCAGAAAACTTGAAATTCAGGGATGACATAAAATAGATGAGCTTTATGGAAGCAAGACCATATGGAATTCAGATTTTCAATCCACGTTCAACGAAGAGCCTTGATCATACATCAAATGAATGGTAAATGAGTTCATTTATGGGTATTAAGTTCAAATAAAATATTAAGGCATGTGTGATGGTTAATTTCAGGTGTCAACTGGATATTAAGGAATACTTAAAAAGTTGGTAAATTATTACTTCTGGGTGTTTCTGTGAGGACATTTCCAGAGGGACCTGGCATGTGAGTCAGTGGACTGAGTAGGGAAGAGCCATCATTAAGGTGGGTGAGTGCCATCCAATTAGCTGGAGGCCCAGATAGAACAAAAAGGCAAAAGAAAGGTGAATTCTCTCCCTCACTCTCCTGGATCTGGGACACTCATCTTCTCCTGCCTATAGACATCAAAACTCCAGGCTGTCTGGTCTTTGGACTCTGGGGACTTAACACTAGCAGCCTTCAGCCTTGGACTGAGAGTTACACCATTGGCTTCCCTGGTTCCAAGGCATAGCTTCACGTTGGGGCAGGCCATCAGAAAGACCAAGCACAGGATTAGAGGGTTGGAACTTCCAGTGTCTGGATGGGTAGAGGGAGGGGAGCTGGACTTGGACTGAGGCATGCTACCAGCATCCCAGGGTTTCCAGCTTGCAGACTGCCTGTCATTTCTCAGCCTCCATCATCACATGAGCCAGTTCCCCTAATAATCCCCTCTCATCCATGCATCCATCCGTCAATCCATCCATCCATCCATTCACTCATCCTATTGGTTCTGTCTCTCTGGAGAACTCTGAATAACACTGCATGTTTCATCTTTTGAAAACAATAATTCCTTCTCCAAATGACTTTTTCTGTTAATCAGACAACTAATGATCTCAATCATCTATATGAGAGAGCATCTATTAAAATTAAAAGTCATGATTAACTCCAGCTCAGTCATTCTCAAAAAGGTCCCCTATAATAGGGAATATTATAAGCAGCCGGAATTATGCAACCTAATTGAATATTGTGTAAATATTCAAGACTGACCCCACTTTAGATGTCAGGCCATCTGCACTTCTGACCAACTTGACTACAAATTCAGGGGTTCCCACAAGTCCCTCAGCTTTGATAATTCACTAGAATGACTCATCGAACTCAGCAAAGCTCTATATGTATAGTTTCAATTTTATTATAAAAGATACACATCAGGCAAGGTCTGGAAGGGTCCTAGATGTGGAGTGTCCATGCCCTCTCCCCTTGCATTCAGGGTACAACACCCTCCTGAAACATCAATGTGTTCACCAATCAGGAAGTTCCACCAAGCTTTGGTGTCCAAAGTTTTTATCAGGATTTCAGTACTTAGGCATGATTGATTATATCACTGGCCATGTGACTAAACCCAATCTCCAGCTCCCCTCCTCTACCCATGCAGACACTGGAAGTTCCATCCCTCTAATCCTGTGCTTGGTCTTTCTGATGACCTGCCCCCACCTGAAGCTATGTAAGGATATGACTCACTGAGTCACCTCAGTGGCATATCAAAGACACTCCTATCACTCAGCAAATTGTAAGGGTTTTCAAAGCTCTGTCCCAGGAACCAGACACATTATTTATTATGCCACATCAGGTAAATTAAAATGGTGGAATGGTGACAATTTAGTTAAATTTCTAATAAAATTTTGGTTTGACAGATGAAGATTAAGAGCAGAGGCGCTTAAGAAGACATGAGAAGGACAGGGAAACAAGGAATAATGTGCGATGAAAACAGCAATAAAAAAAACTTATAGCAAGCGTGAGACTTACTCAAGCAGTAACCAACAGCCTAAGATCAGAACCGTATTGTCAACATGTTTGTCCAAAGAATAGTTTTCATTCAGAAACAAAGCCTCTGGAGCGAGAGACCAAACAGAAATGGACCTTCCTTCTTCATCCAGGAGATGAACTACAGCAGTCAAGCTAGGCCTGGGGGTAGACATTAGAGAGGCTAACAATAAAAATAGGGATCTTCTCCCAAGCTCCAGTCCTAGGAGAAGTGGCAATACTTGGAAAGGTAGCCTCTGGAAGTAGTTTACTCCTGGAAATACCTGCTAAGATCAATAGCAACAAAACCCTGGAATTTATAAACAAGGCCAAATGTTTATAGTATAACGTTAATACTACTGAATTATTTCATTCTGTTGCAAGCGTTAGACAGATGGAAATTACCCCATACTTCTGTAAGAGACTACATTTTATTGACTATTTAATACACATTATCTCCTTTGAAATGGCTCTTGAACCAGAGGGAAAGAAAGATAAGACCATGAATACAGAGGCACTGCTTGTGGAAAGGAAAATTCTCTCCACACTCTCTAGTCTCAAGCAACATCAGAAAGAAAACCAAGAAATACAATTAAATGGAATATCAGTAAACGTTGAGGATTCCACCTGAATCTTGCCTTTTACTTTTTAATAGCACATATGAGAGAAGCAGTAGAGCAAAGATGAATTAATCAACAAATGGTATTGGGTCAACTAGTAGCCACTTGGAAAGAAATAAATTTGAATTTATATAAAATGCTATATATCAAAATACACTCCAGGTGAATCAAGAATTTTAATGTCTGTAAATGCACTATGAGAAAACATGAGAGATCCTCTTTTCATTCTTTCATTTAGTAGTAAGAAAGCCCTTTCTAATCAAAACATGAAACCAGAGGCATAGGGGAAGAAAACTATAAGTGACTCTGTGAGAAGGAAATTGTGTAGCTAAAATTCATAAAAATAAAAATAAAGTCAAAACATAGGAGGAGGCTCTATACTTGTTCTCGGGATATTAAAAAGCTGCAAAAAAGAAAGCTATTCCCATCATAACAACAAACGCTAGATAATGTACAAAATCTTAACTGTCTTTAGACCCTCAGAAAGTAACAAAGAATGAGTGAAGTAAATTCCAAAGGATGTGAGGATGTTAACTGACATTTGTCAGACCAGGGGAAGAAACGGTAGCTGCTATACAGGCAGACAATCAGAAAACAACTCAGATTTTAGCTATTTGTTAAAGGCCTTATGTGAGCTGGGAGCCTCTGACACAATAGGATTTGGGGGAATTTGTACTCACTCTTTTCCAATTTCCTCCACTGGGTGCTCATGAGAAAGCTTGGGGACGGTGCAAGAGAAGACAGAGAGAGACTCACTAGGCAGTGTAGGTTTAGACTGGGGATAAGCTGTCACTGTGAAATAGGCACAAAACACAATGCTGGGGAGAGTAATGTGGCAGGAAACCTGTTCCCTCCCCAAACCACCTTACCGCTACACATACAAGGGAAAATTCAGCTGCCATGGAGAGAGTACAAGGAGCACTGAGAAAGCCCCACCCTTGGAAGCAGAAGAGCCAAGAAACAGTATCCCTGTTCCCAACTCAAGTATTGAACTTATTCACAAGCAACTCCAGCCTCCCTTTGGGGAGGGGACAAGAGCAAAGAGAGAGACTTCTTCCATGTTGCAGGGTGTTCGGGGTTTGCTCAAAGCTGAGGGTGAAGCAGGAAATCTTAAAAATGTACTCTGGTAATACAGGTTCCATATTGACCACAAGTAGCAACACTCCAGAGCTGAAGGCAAGGGAAGGCTGTGGGGACCTGGGCAATGATAGCAACAACCAAAAACAAATCCAGCTTAACTGCTGGCTAGATTGACCCAACTCCTGGCCTGATAGCAGAAGAGATAGGCCTGTTTCCTGTCATAAATCATAAATAATATTTACTTCAGTATCCTGTTCCACACATACTGTCCAGCAGTCAATAAAAAATGATGAGATTCACACAAGAAAGCAAGAAAAAATGACCCAGAAGACAATGGAGCAAGATCTTTGAAGTACTAAGAGGGAAAAAGCAAAAAACTGTCAACCCAAAATTTTATGTTTAAAAATGAAGGCAAAATATAGTACAAAAATTAAAGTAGAATTTCAAAAAGTATTCAAAAATGGCAGAGTAACAGAGGAATGGAGGGACATAAAAAGAGAGGCAGCAAGCAGAAAACAAAAAAATAAGCCAGTAGACTCAAACCTAAACATAATAATAATTATAATCCATGGTAACAAACTAAATAATTCAATTAAAAGGTAGAGACCGTCAGAATAGACAAAAACAAGACCGAAATATATGCTATCTATAAGAGGTTCACTGTGAGAAACAGGAAAATTAAAAGTAAATGGATGAAAGAAAGATACACCATACAGAAAGTAAGCATAAAATGACCGGAATCACTATATTAGTAGTAGATAAAACACAGTTCCAAACAAAAGGCATTATCATGGATAAAGAGGAACATTTCATTATAACAAAAGGGTCAGTTTAACAGAAAGATATTGAAGGCCTGAAAGTGTATGCTGTAAAGCTTTAAAATATGTGAAACAAAAGTGTTGGAACTAAAGGAACAAAGAGACCATTCTACATCCATAGTTTGAGATTCCCCCTTCTCTCTGCAACTAATAGAAATAACTAGACAATATTAACACCACCACCATCAATCACAGCAGAAATGTCAACCAGCTGGACTTAATTACTATTTATGGAACACTACAACCGACAACATCAGAATACACATTATTTTCAGCACATGGTAAGTTTATCAGAATAGACCATATTGTGGACCATACCATAAGTCTCAGTAAATTTAAAACTATTAAAATCACAAAAAACATGATATCTAAACACAATTTAATTAAATTAGAAACCAATAATAAGAAAATCAGAAAAACCATTTGGAAATTAAGCAACAAATTACTAAATAATCATCAAGTCAAAGAAGAAATAGCAAAACAAATTATAATATATTTTGGTGTGTATGATAATTTTTTAAAAGACAAAATGAAAACCTTCTTGGACCAACAAAAGCTAAATAAATTATTGTCAGCAACTCAGCACAATAAGAAATAATAGACATTTCTTCAGGCAGAGCAGAAGGAATATGACACTGCATGGACATTTCAATATATATATAAGGAAATAATGAGTGCTGGAAATTATAAAAATATGAAAGATATTTTTCTTATTTTTAATCTCCTCATACTATAACTCACTGTCTAAAGCAAAATAATAATACACTATGGAATTTAAAGCAGTAGATAGAGGCATGAAACAAAAGCACACTGCGGGAACATATTTATGATATACATAAGGCAGTATACTATTTGAAGGTAGACTGTGAGACAAAGTGACATATTTTAAGCTTCAGGGTAGCACTGTCCAAGAAAACATTCTGTGTAGATAAAAATGTGCCATATTTATACTGTCCAATATGGTAGCCACTAGCCAAATGTGGATACTGCACACTTGAAATGTCATTAGATTACCTAAGGATATGAAATTTCAAGCATTTAACTGTAAATTAATTAAAAATTTAAATTTAAGCAGCTACATAGGGATAGTGCCTGCCTTATTGGATAGTAAAGCCCAAGAATAACCATTTTTAAAGAAAGTACAATTAGGAGGTATAGATAATTAGTAATAATGGTGGGAAAAAACTACTCAATTCAAAAAAAGGCAGTAAAACAAATTAAGAATATATAAAAGTAGGAAACAAATAGTAATATGCAACAGTCATGTGCTACATAATAATGTATCTGTCGATGACAGACCACATAGACAGTGGTGGAAGTATGAGGTTATAATACTGTATCTTTTCTATGTTTAGACATACAAATACTTACCATTGTGTACAACTGCCTACAGTAATCAGTACCATAACATGCTGTCCAGGTTTGTAACTTAGAAGCAATAGCCCATACCATATAACCTAGGTGTGTAGTAGTCAATAACATCTAGGTTTATGTAACTATATGATATGTGCACAATGACAAAATTACCTAATATCTTTCTTAGAAAGCATCTCCATTGTTAAGCAACACATGACTGTAGATTTCAATTTACCCATATCAAAAATTATGTTAAATGTAAATCATTTACACACACTAATTAGAAAGGCAGAGATTTTGGAATGAATAAGCAACAAAACCCAACTATTTGCTGTCTATAAGAAACCCACTTTAACTATAAAGATATACATTAATCAAAAGCAAAAGAATGAAAAATATATACCATGCAGTCACTCATACAGGTAACTTTGAATGGCTACATTAATATTAAATTACAAAGTAAACGTCAGAAAAGAGGATTATTACTAGAAGTAAAAACAGGAACTTCATAATCATAAAGAGGTCAATATATATCAAGATAACAACATAATCCTAAATGGGAATGTATCTAATACCAGAGTTTCAAAATACACAGAGCAAAAACTCATGGAACTAAAAGAAATAGACAAGCATGCAATTATAGTTGGAGACTGATATGGTTTGGCTGTGCCCTCACCCAAATCTCATCTTGAATTCCAATGTATTATGGGAGGGACCCAGTGGGAGGTAATTGAATCATGGGGGTATGTCTTTCCCATGCTGTTCTCATGACAGTGAATAAGTTTTACAAGATCTGATGGTTTTAAAAAGAGGTGTTCCCCTGCACAAGCTCTCTCTCATTCTCTCTTTGCCTGCTGCCATCCAAGTAAGACGGAACTTGCTCCTCCTTGCCTTCTGCCATGATTGTGAGGCTTCCCCAGCCACGTGGAACTGTAAATCCAATTGAACATCTTTCTTTTATAAATTGCCCAGTCTCAGGTATATATTTAGCAGCAGCATGAAAACAGGCTAATACAATAAATTGGTACCAGTAGAGTGGGTGTTGCTGAAAAGATACCCAAAAATGTGGAAGTGATGTTGGAACTAGGTAACAGGCAGAGGTTGGAACAGTTTGGAGGGCTCAGAAGAAGACAGGAAAATGTGGGAAAGTTTGGAATTTCCTAAAGACTTGTTGAATGGCTTTGCCCAAAATGCTGATAGCGATATGGACAATAGAGTCCAGGTTGAGGTTGTCTCAGATGGAGATGAAGAACTTGCCAGGAACTAGAGGAAAAGTTACTCTTGTTATGTTTTAGCAAAGAGAGTGGCAGCATTTTGCCCCGCCCTAGAAATTTGTGGAACTTCGAACTTGAGAGAGATGATTTAGTGTATCTACTGGAAGAAATTTCTAAGAAGCAAAGCATTAAGGAGGTGACTTGGGTGTTCTTAAAGGTATTCAGGTTTAAAAGAGAAACAGCATAAACGTTTGGAAAATTTGTAGCCTGAAAATGAGATAGAAAAGAAAATCCCATTTTCTGAGGAAAAATTCAAGCCAGTTATAGAAATTTGCATAAGTAATGAGGAACCGAATGTTAATCACCAAGACAATGGGAAAATGTCTCCAGGGCATGTCAGAGACCTCTGTGGCAGCCCCTCCCATCACAGGCCTGGAGGTTTAGGAGGAAAAAATGGTTTCATGAGCTGGGCCCAGGGTCCCTCTGCTGTGTGCATCTAGGGACTTAGTGCCCTGCATCCCAACTGCTCCAGCCATGACTAAAAGGGGCCAAGGTACAGCTGGGCTGTTGCTTCAGAGGGTTGAAGCCCCATGCCTTGGCAGCTTCCACATGATGTTGAGCCTGCAGGTGTACACAAGTCAAGAATTGAGGTTTGAGAATTTCTGCCTAGATTTCAGAGGAGGTATAGAAACGCCTGGATGCCCAGGCAGAAGTTTGCTGCAGGGGCAGGGCCCTCATGGAGAATCTCTGCTAGGACAGTGAAGAAGGGAAATGTGGGGTTGGAGCCCCCACACAGAGCCACCTAATGGAGCTATGAGAAGAGGACCTCAGAATGGTAGATCCACCAAAAGCTTGCACCGTGCTCCTGGAAAAGCTGCAGACACTCAATGCCAGCCCATGAAAGCAGCTGAGAGGAGGGCTACACCCTAAAAAGCCACAGAGGAGGAGATGCCCAAGGCTGTGGGAGCCCACCTCTTGCATCAGCATGACCTTGATGTGAGACATGGAGTCAAAGGATATCATTTTGGAGCTTTCAGGTTTGACTGCCCCACTGATTTTAGGACTTGCATGGGGCCTGTAGCCACTTTGTTTTGGCCAATTTCTCCCATTTGGAATGACTATATTTACCCAATGCATGTACCCCCATTGTATATAGGAAGTAACTAACTTGCTTTTGATTTTACAGGCTCACAGGCAGAAAGGACTTGCCTTGTCTCAGATGAGACAATGGACTGTGAACTTTTGAGTTAATGCTGAAATGAGTTAAGACTTTAGGAGACTATTGGGAAGGCATGATTGGTTTTGAAATGTGAGGACATGAGAATTGCAGGGGGGCCAGAGGTGGAATGATATAGTTTGGTTGTTTCTTACCCATATCTCATCTTGAATTCCCATATAGTGTGGGAGGGACCCTGTGGGAGGTAATTGAATCATGAGGGCAGGTGTTTCCTATGCTGTTCTTGTGATAGTGAATAAGTCTCATGAGATCTGATGGTTTTAAAAAGAGGCATTCCCTGCACAAGCTCTCTCATTCTCTCTTTGCCTGCTGCCATCAATGTAAAATGGGACTTACTCATCCTTGCCTTCCACCATGATTGTGAGGCTTCCTCAGCCACATGGAACTGTAAATCTAATTCATACCCTTTTTTTGTAAATTGCCCATTCTCAGGTATGTCTTTATCAGCAGCATGAAAACAGACTAATACAGAGACCTTAAAACTTGACTCTCAGTAATTGATAAAACAAGTAAACAAATAATCAGCAACTGGCTGGTATTTATGGAAAAAGTATGCCCAAAAGCATCAGAATACATATTTTTAGTACAATATGGAATATTCATCAAGTCAGATCATATTCTAGGACATAAAAAAAAAACCTTAAAAACCTAAAAGGCATACCTGGCAGGTTCTTTATCTACAAAGGATTTACACTAAAAGTAAATAAAAGAATAGTATTTGGAAAAATTCAAACTATTGAAAAGTAAACAATACATTCCTAAATAATTCATGGCTCAAAGGAGAAATCATAAAAGTATTTTAGAATATGTTTTAATACAATGAAAATAAACATAGAACATATCAAAATGTGTGAGACATATCTAAAGCAGTGACCAAGGGAAATTTACAAAAAATAGATCCTTATATTCAAAAACAAGAAAGGTCCTAAGTCAAAAACTTAAGATTCCATATAACTTAAAACTATATAAAGAAGAATAAATTAAATCCAAAGCAAAAAATGGAAAAAAATAACATCAGCATGAAGCAATGAAAGAGAAAAGAGAAAAATAATTAAAAACAACTAATGAAACAAGTCTGCTCTTCAAAAGGCCAGTTAAATTGATAAATCTCCCCAAATTAATCAAGAACAAAAGAGAAAAAATATGTATTACCAATATTAATAACAAAAAGGGAAACATCACTACAGATTATATTGATAATAAAAGGAAAAATAGTATATTATGAGCAACTTCATGCCAATAAGTTTGATAACTTATTTGAAAAATTCCTGAAAAACAAACTACGAAAGCTCATTCCAAAAGATACTGACAATATGAGTATCTCTATATCAAATAAATTAAAATTATACTTTAAAACCTTCCCACAATGAAAACCACATGTCTAAAGACTTCATTGCTGAATTTTTCCTAACATTTAAAGAAGAATTAATATAAATTCTACACAAACTCTTCCAGAAAAAAGAATAGGAGGGAACATTTACTACCTCATTTTATGTGGCCAGCATTACTCCGATATGAAAACCAAAGACATTAAAAATAAAGAAAATTACAGACAAATATCTCACATAAAATAGATGCAAAAATCCTTTTAAACACTAGCAAATCAGTAAGAACTAAAACCACAAAAGTCTTAGAAAAAAGTATGGCGGTCAATCTTCATGACTTTCGATTTAGCAATGAATTCTTAGATGTTACACCAAAACACAAGCAAAGAAACAAAACAAATAAGTAAACTGAACTTCATCAAAATTTAAAACTTTAAGTATCAAAGAATACTTTCAAGAGTAGAAAAACAACAGTGAAAATGGGAGAAAATATCTGGAAAATCTATATCTGATAAGGGTCTAGTATCCAGAATACATCAAAAACTCTTACAACTCAACAAAAGAAAAAAGGACAAACAACCCAACTTATAAAGGGCTTGAATAGATATTTCTCCAAAGAAGATACCAAATGGTCGAGAAGCATATGAAAAGATGCTCAACATCATCAGTCTTTAGGAAAATGCAAATCAAAACCACAATGAGATACCACTTCACACCCAAGAGGATGGCTGTAAGCAGGAAAACATAAGTGTTGGCAAAGATATGGAGAAATTGGAAACTTCATACATTTCTGATGGGGATGTAAAATGGTGCAAAACAGATGTTCAAACAAAAACTTATACACAAATGTTTATGGAGGAATTACTCAAAATAGCCAAAAGGTGAATACAACCCAAATGTCTATCAATGGATGAATGAATAAATAAAATGTGATATATTCATACAATAAATTACCCAGTGATTGAAAAAAAATTGAGTACTGATACATGCTACAACGTGAATGAACCTTAAAAACATGATGCTAAGTGAAAAAATAAAAAAGATAGACAAAAAGGCCACATGCTGTACAATTCCATTTATAGAAATGACCAAGACAGGCAAATCCCTAGAGCAGAAAGCAAACTAGTGATTGCCAGGGCTAAGGAGAGGGAGGGGGAATGGGGAGTGGCAGTTTAAAGCATATGAGATTTCCCTTTGGGGTCATCAAGACAGTCTGGAACTAGACAGTCATGATGGTTGTACAACATTGTGAGTGTACTATGTACCACTGAATTGAACACCTTAAAGTTGTTTTAAAAATGTGTATTTTACAACAATAAAAAAGCAAATCAATTCCAGCAGTATATAAAAATAATAATATGTAATGACCAAGTAAGGTTTATCCAAGGAATGCAGTTGATTTAATGTTAATAATAGATCAATGTAACTCACCAATATGACCATGTCAGTAGATGCAGAAAAAATACTTGACAAAATTCAACATCCATTCATAAGAAATAAAATTCTCAGAAAACTAGAAATAGAAGGAAATCTCTTCAGCCTAATAAAAGGCACATACAGAAAACCTATAGCAAATATACACAACTTTGAAGATCAAATGCATTCCCCCTAAGACTGGGAACAAAGCAGGAATATGTGCTCTCACCACTTCCGTTCAACATTGAACTAGAGGTCCTAGCCAGTGAAAATTAGGCAAGAAAAAGAAATAAAAAGCAAATAAACCTATTTCCATTTGCAGATTACATGGTCATTCATGTAGAAAATGCAAAACAAAGGCAGACAGTCTCAGAACCAGATAGACAAGCACAGAGGAGCTTCATCCAGCCTGGGGGCCTCAGCACTGTGACCAAAGACCAAACTGAGATGAGGAGAGGCCTTCCAAGAATAAATTTAGGAAAACAAGAAAAAGATATTTGTAAACACTGAGGACTTTTCTCAAAGAAAATGGAAAGGGGACAGTGATCCAAAAAATGATGGCTCTATCTGTTTCAGAGTTTCCCACCTAGTTTTTTTGACTCTCCAGATGGCTCCAGAGTTTGCAAGATAAACTTCAAAGAAAAATCACAGACACACACAGAGAGAGAGAGAGAGAGAGAGAGAGAGAGAGAGAAAGAAAGAAAGAAAGAAAGAAAGAAAGAAAGAAAGAAAGAAAGAGAGAGAAAGAGATGGACTGAACAGATACCAAAATAACAGGTGTGATTGTCACTAAATAAAAAGATTGTTGAGACTTCAGTTTTCTTCTTTTTGCTTTTCAGGTTTTCCCAAGTTTATTTTTATAATGACCCTGTTTACTCTTGCAATAAACATTTGTCTTAAATGGAAAAAAAAGGTCAAAACACAAATGACAAATTAGGGAAAAGATGTGCAACAAGACAGATGCAGCTATGTTCTTCAATACATAAAGAGTTTTAAAAATCAATTAAGAAAAGGTTAAGAATCCAAAGGGTCACACGTTAACAGAAACACAGATTGCTTGTCATCATATGAAAAGATGCTCAACCTCACTAATAATTAAAGAAGCAAAAATTAAAATAATTCTGACTGGCAATTTTGAAAAGCTTTATGATTCAAAGTATTAAGAGAGATTATGAGGGGAAGGCACAACTTTTCATGTAAATGGCTATATTGTGAAAATATTGCAATAAAATACTAGTGTGTCCGGAATTGGTGGGTTCTTGGTCTCACTGACTTCAAGAACGAAGCTGCGGACCCTCACGGTGAGTGTTACAGCTCTTAAGGTGGCACGTCTGGAGTTTGTTCCTTCTGATGTTCGGATGTGTTTGGAGTTTCTTCCTTCTGGGGGGTTCACGGTCTCGCTGGCTCAGGGGTAAAGCTGTCTCAGGAGTGAAGCTGCGGGCCTTTGAGGTGAGTGTTACAGCTCTTAAGGCGGCGCCTCTGGAGTTGTTCGTTCCTCCCGGTGGGTTCGTGGTCTCGCTGGCTTCAGGAGTGAAGCTGCAGACCTTTGCGGTGAGTGTTACAGCTCATAAAGGCAGTGTGGACCCAAAGAGTGAGCAGCAGCAAGATTTATTGCAAAGAGCAAAAGAACAAAGTTTCCACAGGGTGGAAGGGGACCCGAGTGGGTTGCCACTACTGGCTCAGGCGACCTGTTTTTATTCTCTTATCTGGCCCCACCCACATCCTGCTGATTGGTAGAGCCCAGTGGTTCTGTTTTGACAGGGCGCTGATTGGTGCGTTTACAACCCCTGAGCTAGACACAAAGGTTCTCCACGTCCCCACCAGATTAGCTAGATACAGAGTGTGGTCCCAAAGGTTCTCCAAGTCCCCACCAGAGTAGCTAGATACAGAGTGTCGATTGGTGCATTCACAAACCCTGAGCTAGACACAGGGTGCTGATTGGTGTGTTTACAAACCTTGAGCTAGATACAGAGTGCCGATTGGTGTATTTACAGTCCCTGACCTAGACATAAAGGTTCTCCAAGTCCCCACCAGAATAGCTACAAAGTGTCAATTGGTGCATTCACAAACCCTGAGCTAGACACAGGGTGCTGATTGGTGTGTTTACAAACATTGAGCTAGATACAGAGTGCCGATTGATGTATTTACAATCCCCTAGCTAGACATAAAGGTTCTCCAAGTCCCCACCAGACAGGAGCCCAGCTGGCTTCAGCCAGTGGATCTTGCACTGGGGCTGCAGGTGGAGCTGCCTGTCAGTCCCGCGCCATGCGCCCACACTCCTCAGCCCTTGGGTGGTCGATGGGACTGGGCGCCTGGAGCAGGGGGCTGCGCTCTCGTCGGGGAGGCTCGGGCTGCACAGGAGCCCACGGAGGAGCGGGGGAAGGCTCAGGCATGGCGGGCTGCGGGTCCCAAGCCCTGCCCCGCGGGAAGGCAGCTAAGGCTCGGCGAGAAATGGAGCACAGCAGCTGCTGGCCCAGGTGCTAAGCCCCTCACTGCCCAGGGCCGGCCGGCCGCTCCAAATGTGGGGCCCACCAAGCCCACGCCCACCTGGAACTCGCGCTAGCCCACAAGCACCGCATGCAGCCCTGGTTCCCGTCCGCGCCTCTCCCTCCATACCTCCCTGCAAGCTGAGGGAGATGGCTCCGGCCTTGGCCAGTCCAGAAAGGGGCTCCCACAGTGCAGCGGCAGGCTGAAGGGCTCCTCAAGTGCCACCAAAGTGGGAGCCCAGGCAGAGGAGGCACCGAGAGTGAGCGAGGGCTGTGAGGACTGCCAGCACGCTGTCACCTCTCACTAGGGCACTTTTCTTAAGAGGCATCTAAATGTTAAATGCACACGCTCTTTAACTTAGCAATTCTACTTCTAGACATTTATTCTACAGATGTATTTGCAAACATACACAATGATCATGTACAAGGCTGTTCAGTACTCTTTCAAAATACCAACAACTGGCAACAACCCATATGTCCATCAATAGGGGACTGGTTAAATAAACTACGTTAAGTCCCCACAATGCAGGAAGGTGATCTATATGGCTTGATATCTAGAATTAAATTAATAAAGCAAATTGCTGGATGACATGGAGAGCATTCTCTACTTTGCGTTTTTTTAAAAAAGTAGATATAAGTTTAGATAAGTACTGGAGGACACCAGGGCACACGTTTATCCATGTAACAAACCTGCACATCCTGCACATGTATCCTGGAACTTAAAATTAAATTTTAAAAAAAGAAAATTACTGGAGGAAACACAAGAAAATAGTTAACTATGAGGCCAGGTGGGGTGGCATGTGCTTACAGTACCAGCTACCCAGGAGGCTGAGATGGGAGGATCAGGTGAGCCCAAGAGTTTGAGGCTGCAGTGTGCTACAATCACACCTATGAGTAAACACTGCAGAATAGCCACTGCATTCCAGACTGGGCAACATAGTAAGACTCCATCTCTTCAAAGAAGGAAAGAGTTAGCTATGGTTACCTCTAATAGCTAAATGTTTATATACACTTTCTACTGTTTGAAATCTTACCACATATAAGTATTAGCTTTTATAATCACTTATTCTTAATAATGTACTGTATCTCGGTTTTCTACTTTGTAAAATGGTAATAATTATCTAGCTCATCTCAGAAGGTAATTGTGAATACCAAATGAGAAAATACAGATGCACGAAAGTGATTTGTAAGCTTTATATGGGTGATCCACAAACTGCATATAAGTTAGGTATTATTGCTAATCATGATTATTTTTTTCAGCTACAGGAAATCATTTTATGACTCAGGATTTACAATGGGTAGGTCTGAGAAAATTTTAATTTACTGGGGAAGGATAAATGTGAAATAAAGCCTAAGAACATTGCTACAAAATGTATTTGTGGAAGAAGGTTTTCGTCTTGTTTTGCCTTTAAGGACAGAGGAGAAAAAATAAAAAGAGTCAGGAAAAAATATACAAAGCTCATGCAGAAAGTTATTTCTGTGCTAAATAAAAATGTAATCCTATATAACATTTTTAGGTCCTTAAAAATGAAGATATAAAACCTCGCACGAAGTTCCACAGGAACCTCATAATTAAAGAAGAGTCAATTGAGGCCAAGGTGATCCAAAGAGAAATATGTCCCCTCCATGCTGAGTGAATTTTAAACAGGTGTTTGCAGGTATCAATAAAGCTAATGTTAAGGGGAAACAGAAAAACAACCAGACCTAAGAGTAATCAGCAGAGACTGAAATTGCAACAAACTAACCCCCTACACTCACTATTAAAAGCTCGTTAACTCCCAGCTGTTCATCCATTAGGCTGAGAAGAAGAAAAAGCACATGCCCTCGCTGTCACATATTTATACCAGAGGTTTTCATCTCATAAAGGGGAAAGAGAGGGGAGATAAGGAGAAGATAACAATCATAATTATATCACCAGGCTGTGGAGAAAGCTGTGCTAAATATAATAAGCCTCTCAGGCAATAAAGTCAGATGAATGTCCAAAGTCTGCCATTGTAAAGAAGAAAGAAGGGAGGAGGGCAAATGTCCATCGGCATCATGGGACTCGTCCTTGAGCCACTTACAAATCGGAGCCCCTTGGCTCATCTCACCAGGTCACATCTGATCTACACCACAAGCAGCAACACTTGCAAATAAAATTATTTTCTCCTAGTCATTCACTATGGTACAGTCCCTGACTGCATCAAATTAAACAAAAGAAGGCATAAAGAATACAAATCAAATTTAAAGCAATCTATGCACAAACCATTATTTTCCTTAAAGAATGATGGATTGGAGCTGCATGTTGTGTAATAAAGCTTCTAGACGAGCACTCAAAACTAGCAACTTGTAACCCGATTCCAACCCACAGGTGTTTCATTTGGCTCAAGGCTCTGAAAATGTTTTAGTTGTTAGTACTTAAAAATCAAGAGATGTAACTCAATCATCTCTCTCCAGTGTGTCCGGCAAAATTGGAAGATTGCAATGCTAGCTGTGCATTTGCATATTTCTGTAAGAGGTAAGACTAGTTCCTTTAGGTATTTGAGGGTTTTGATCCATTATAGCCCCAGAAGAGTACACATTTAAAAATAAAATAGAGCTTTCTCTACATAAATCTTGCACAGTGCTGTGTAACACGTGGCTGCACTTTCTCACCTCATTTTCATGGCAGTATCTCTATAGCTCCAGCCTCAATCATCTGACTGTATTCCTTACCACCTTCTCCCTCACTACCCTGGCCACACTACTGCTGCTCCTCAAACATGCCAATCACCTCTGCCTCAGGACAGCTGCCCTCACTGTCCCCTCACTTGGAACATTCTTACCCCAGATATCATCGGGCTGGCTCCTTCATCTTCTTTGAATCTTTACTCCAACATTTCCTTTTTCGGAGAGGTCATCTCTGACTATGCTATTTAAAAGCACAAGTCTTTGCTGTGCAGAAACTTTTAGTTTGATGCAGTTTCCACTCATTTACTTTTTGCTTTTGTTGCCAGTGTTTTGGTGTCATAGCCAAAAAATCATTGACAAGACCAACATCATTGAGCTTTTCACCTATGTTTTCCTCTAGGAGTTTTATAGTTTTAGGCGTTGTGTTTACATATTTTTTTTTAAGAGACAGGGTCTCACTTCATCACCCAAGCTGGAGTGCAGTGGCATCATCATAGATCACTGCAGCCTCCAAATCCTGGGCTCAAGCTATGCTCCTAGTTCAGCTTCCCAAGTAGCTGGGACTATAGGCACATGCCACCATACCTGGCTAAATTTTTATTTTATTTTATTTTATTTTTGTAGAGACAGGATCTCACTATGTCACTCAGCTGGTCTTGAACTCCTGGGCTCAAGCTATCCTCCTACCCTGGCCTTCCAAGGCTCTGGGATTATATATAGGTGGGAGCCATCACACCCAGCCATGTTTAAATCTTTAATCCATTTGGGCCTGGTGTGGTGGCTCACACCTGTAATCCCAGCACTTTGGGAGGCTGAGGTGGGTGGATCACGAGGTCAGGAGACCAAGGCCATCCTGGCTAACATGGTGAAACCCCATCTCTACTAAAAATACAAAAAACTAGCCAGGCGTGGTGGCAGGTGCCTGTAGTCCCAGCTACTAGGGGGGCTGAGGCAGGAGAATGGTGTGAACCTGGGAGGCAGAGCTTACAGTGAGCTGGGATCGCGCCACTGCACTCCAGCCTGGGTGACAGAGTGAGACTCCATCTCAAAAAAAAAAAAAAAAAAAAAAAATCTTTAATCCATTTGGAGTTGAGTTGATTTTTGTCAAGCACTAGTTGACCATATATTCCAGGGTTTATTTCTGGGCTTTCTAGTCTGCTGCCCTATGCACTTCTTTTTATGCCTGTATCATACTGTTTTAATGACAAAGTTTGCTAAGAGAGTAGATCTTAAATATTCTTACCACACACATACACACACAGGTAACAATGTGAAGTGACAGATATGTTAATTAGCTCAACTGCGGTAATCATTTCACAATGTATATGTATATCAAAATATCACATTAGACACCTTAAATATATGTAATTTTTATTGGTCAATTGTGCCTTAATAAAGCTGGGGGAGTGCATCTCTGACCCCAGCTTTATTTTTCCCCATAGAATTCATGACATATTATGCTTTATTTGCTTATTTACTGTCTATCCCCCTACACATGATGCTCAAGAGGGCAAAAAAAATTTTCTGATTCGTTCACTGCCATGTAATTAGTTTCAACTACTGCCTGACACGCAGTAGCCACTGTAAAAATATCCATCGGATGAATTAACTTTGTTTCTCAACAGAAAACAAAAGAAATGCACACATTTAACACATACCCACGCACATCAATAAAACCGTGGTAACCTCTCACCTCTAAAATGAGGATATAATTCACTGGCAATAGACTTGCCCTACAAGAAATGCTAAAGGATATTCTTCAGGCTGAAGGGAAACCACATCAGAGGGAAACTTGAAGGAAGAAAATCAATGAAGGAAGAACAACAAAAATTGTTAATATCTGGGTAAATATAGTCTATTTTTCCCCTCAAGTTCTTAAAAATATGTGTAACTGTTGAAAGCAAAAATTATAACATTTTCGAATAGAGTTTTCAATGTATGTAGATGTAATATATATAATTATCATATAAAGGGAGGAGGATAAAGAGATGTATATGCTTGTGAGGCTTCTACGTTTTGCTAAGTGTCAAAATATTAACTCTAATGTAGACTTTGAAAGATCAGATATGTACATTTTAAGCCCTAGAGCAAGCACTAAAAAAGAAAAAGAAGCATAAAAAAGTCAATAAATAAATTGAAATGAAATACTAAAAATTATTCAAATAAAAGAAAGCAGGAAATGGGAACAAAGAAGCAAAAGGCAAAGGTGACAAACAGAAAACAATAAAATGGTAAACCTAAGTCAAAATATTTCAATAATTACATTAAATGTAAATGATCTATGCATACAAATTAAAAGAGAGATTATCAGATTAGATAAAGTGAGAATACTCATAATTTAACAAAATAAATGGGGAAAAAGGACCATGCTGAGTATACTCAAATGAGTCATGTTATACAGTAAATTCTCAGGTAGAAGGTCAGCATCATATTCATATGGATATGAGAATCCCCTAAATGACTACTGCAAATGACCTCAAATCAGACATTTGTGCAGAGGCATCCCAACCAGGGAACAAAGTGGTACAACGGCATAGTAACAAAGGAAAATGTGCCAACTGGGGAGAACATAGGAGCAGTGAGGAGTGAAAGGACCTCTCCTACCTTTTGTACCACCCTTAGCACTAACGAAGGAAGGAAGCAAGTCTCAGGAACCCTACTTTGGCCATTTTTGCTCTCTGGCCCACTTCCTCGACATACTTATTTCCTTTCAAAGTATTTACGGCAACCCCCAATGTGTGTAGTAGGTCAGTGGAAGGATAAGGCAAACATGGATGGATGCAAACTCATATAAGCACATGTGACCAAAAGGAAGAAACATGGTAAAGAACTAAAACAAAGTCATGGAAGATAGAGTCATCTTTCTCCTGTGGACTGATCTCAAGCCACCTGGTCCACAAAAGGGAACCAACTTAAGTATCTGACCACACATGGCCCTGGGGCACTAGTCACACTGTCCATGCTCTCTGCACAACACAAGTATTAGAAGTTGAATTGTGTCCCATCAGAAGATATGTTTAAGTCCTAATCCCTGTAAATGTGACCTTGTTTGGAAATAAGATCTTTCCATGTGTAATCAAGTTAAGATGAAGTCTAATCTAACATGCTGGTGTCCTTGTAAGAAGAGGAAAATGTCAT
Organism: Pan troglodytes; assembly: GCF_028858775.2. Lineage (NCBI taxonomy): Eukaryota > Metazoa > Chordata > Mammalia > Primates > Hominidae > Pan > Pan troglodytes. Next base: position 72,777,936 of record NC_086015.1, read on the forward strand.
GTGAAGACAGAGGCAGAGAGAGTATGACAATGGAGGCCGAGATTAAAGTGCTCCAACTCAAGCCAAGGAATGCCTGGGGCTACCAAATGCTGGAAGACGCAAAAAGGATCCTCCTCTAAAGGATTCTGAGGGAGCGTAGCCCTGCCAACACCCTGATTTTAGACTTCTAGTCTCCAGAACTGTGAGAGAATAAACGTTTATTGTCTTAAGCCACCCAGCTGTAGCACTTTGTTATGGCATCCTTAGGAAGCTAATGCAGCAGAGGACTATATTTCTCTTTATAACGTATCATCACTTAAAGACAGAGAAAATAAGAAAATAAATGACTTTGTTTCTGTCAGGAAGCCCAAGAAATAAACCATACTGTGCCTCACTCTCTTGTCATGAAGCAGAGATCTCAAACTTCAAAGACTACAAGGTAAATGAGAAAGGCAGCTATGTAACCTAGTAGGACACAGAAGCAAAAGGGAGCCCTGTCCCAGAGGAGCAGCAGCTTTTCAGCTCTAGATATGCGAAACTTTTGTTAGAAACTAGAAATTAGAACCTTGATGTGGTATTTCCAGAATCTAAAACACAGCACAGTGGGCCAAACCTGGCCCACAGGCCACCAGTTTATAATCCCTGCTCTCAGGCATACTCCTGTACCCTAAGGCAGAGATTTAGATTCTAAAAAAAAACTCTGAGACTGTCAGAAAATTCAGAGGACTTTCAACATGTAATGGGCTACTAATGGATTTCATTCGTTTTCTAGTTTTTCTCAAATTATTAAACAATCTAATTGTTCTTAGAAACATGCCATCAACACCCATCTTTGCAAGCTCATTTCACTCATTCGCAAAATGAAAGGCTGAACTAATACCATATTATTAAATAGTACTTATCAAGAATAAGAGGTTAGCAGACTAAAAAGTCCTTTCATCATTAGTGGAGGGAAATCATCAATTATTAATCTTATTTCTATTTTTTGGTTGAGAAAATTAGCTATGATTATACATATAGACTCACCCATTGACAATCATGTTCTCCCTCAATGAGTCAATGAAAATTTTTGGAAGAGAGAGAGGTGATGTCTCAAACTTGGAGGGATATACTATGATTTCATAGTCTGGGATATGACCTAGGTGTTCCGATTTTTAAAAGCTTCCCCAGTATCTTAGCATGCCGCACAGTTTGCAAACCTCCACAGTAGACAAAAAAAGAAGAAATTTTTCTAACATTAGGATAGTATTCTTTCTCTATTTCAGATACAAAATATGACACACACATACTCCAAAGATAAACCCCCCAAAGCTCTCGAAGTTTCAGAACAGATTGATTTATTCTATCTCTTGCCCTGCTGTTCATTGACAAAAATCTTCTGTGTTCCCAAATTGGTCTGCAGTTGCACATGTAATTTTGTAATTATTGTTCATGCAGCAATAATTTTCATCTAAGATCTTTTCAAATTAACTAGATTAAAAGAATGCCACTTATGAACAAAATACATTCTGAAGATAGAAACAACTTTGCTTCCATTCCTAATGAAACTCAGACCTTTCATCTTAAATTCAAGCAAAATCTCAAGCACTAAAATGAGTTTGATACTTTCATATTTCTATTAAATTGATGGCCATCTACACAAAGGTAAAAAGCCTTCTTATTCTCTTCATGATCCTTATACAGCTGTGCTACTGCTTCCATGAGATCAAGGAGTTATGTTGTCTCTTAATGGCGGGATTACATTTTTCCTATATTTCTGCTTTTATTATTCTTGAGTTCGCAAAGCATCTCAATTTTGGCAGGCAAATATAGGCAGTTAATCACTCTCTGATTTCAGGGACATAGAAACTGATTTATCCAAATGTACCCTGGGAGATGGATCTTTGAGTGAGATTGTCTAATTCCATTCAGAAAAAAAGAAGATGGTTCACTGGCATGAGCCCAACATTTACTAAATAGAAAAGGAGAATGGAATATTGTTTTTAAATTCCACCAAGCAGACTGAAAAATTAAAAGAATATATGGACAATAACTGCACTCAGACGGCTATTGCTCTATTGAAAACACCCTCCATTTTAATTGTTTGCTTGTAATTCATTTCAGGGTTTGGTTTTGCAGCAAACTGCTTCAGATAAGCAATCCTATTTGGTGGTTCATAGCTAGGCAGCCCAATTTGGAAATCCAATTGCCGCTTATGCAATAATTAGAAAGCTAAATTGCAAAAATGGCATTTTAACTTTGAGCTTATATTTGAGCAACAGAACATTAAAAACACTTAGTATGAATCAATGCTCTCTCCTGTAACAGCTAACTGAACTTCATGAAGAGTAAAAATTATGATCTTTTGTGAAAGGAATGAGTGAAACTTTGAGCTGGTTTTTTTAAAAAGGAGCTGCCATTTTTATTGCTGTGCTTGAGTTACGGACTTTAAAAACTGCTTCATGCATGCAAGTTTAATTCACCCTGTAACAATGAATCAAATGTAGGTGCAGAAAGAGGAATTACATAGAGATAAAGCGAAATTCAGAAAATGCCATCCCTTTACCTGCCGGTCTATATAATAACTCAAGATGTAACCTTACTGTGTTTAATGGTGTAATCAAAAAATGTGTCAAGACACTGGAATTTTGAAGCTGTTCCACGTACAACACATCCCTGATGACTCATTTAAAAGTGGACAGGTTGTCAGAATCAATGGGACATAAACATCTTCTATTCCCTGAGGAGCTTTGAGGATCCTAACCTGTATAAACCCTGATTTTTTTCAAACTCCTCTCTTTAGAATAAAAGGATATTCTTGAAAATTCTAATATCTTTTTGCCAAGCTTTGGTAGATACATGAGAATTTATTTTGCCATTGATGAGAACATGGAATTCATGTTTTAAGGAGTCACTGTCCATGAACCCAAGCTAAGGAAAGATTACTCCAATTAATTTGTGTCACTTTTTTCCCCTCTACTTATCCTTCCTGAAGAACTAATCATTAACATGGGGAGGTTTGTTTTCTACTCTGGCTGTTTTCATTTATCCTGTCATAATTTAAAAAGCCACAGGGTAAATAAAGATCATTGTATTTCACTCATGTTAAATACATGCTGCATTATTACAAAGTAATCTAACGCCCGGCTTTAAAGTCCCTTACTTTCAAATAAATATAAACAACAGGGACAGCTCTAGCCTTCAGATGACTTTCTCTCCTCCCCCGCACCATTCACAGCAGCTCAGCTCTCTCCTCTCCTTAGCACTTTCATATCGTTTCTATTTTCTGTGACTCCCTCTTTTCATCATATTGCTTTCAGAATTCCACACTGTGTAGTGATCTCACTAGTGAACGGCTATGCCTACCTGCAGATGCCACAGTTGGCATCCCTGCCTGCAGCCTAATAAGCCAAGAAGACATCTCTGTCGATCATTTTGGTGGGGTAAAATATATACACTCCATACCTCAGAAAGCATGATGCAGCACCATTATTTAATATGATCCAACAATTCTGATTCCCTTTATTATTTTTAATACCCATCCTATTAATACCACTACTGCAGAGAGATAAGTCATAGGAATTGCTCCCATCAAAAAGACAAACAGAAAAAAAAAATACAGCTGTTGCAGAACCAAGAGTAGATATAGATGAAAAAACATACCCTACCAAGTGTTAGAAAGCCTAAACTAAGCCTGTTTTTGAATCAGATTTGTGTCTCAATAAACACACACACAAACACACACACACACACACACACACAGTCTTTTTGTCCTCAGCGCACAGGGTCTGAGAGATAAATAATACTTTATATGCTTGTAAAATAAAGGACAGATTCCATAGTTATTCAGATAAATTAGAGATTATTTTGTGCTGGGAGTTCAGCAGGAAAGACTCAAAGAGGTGAAGATCTTAGCTAGGTCTTAAAGAGATTCAGATACTGATAACAGAGAGGGTACAACACATTCTAGATGGAGACAGCTTTGACAATTGTTAGTTTGGGGCCATTCAGTATCCATTACCCTCAATGCTAGTAACACATCCAATTTCCCTTTAATAAAACACCCTTCCCCCATTCTCAATCTTCTGGTTTACATGAGGCCCTACCTTCCAGCTTCAGCTACAGATCATATGACCCCAACCTAAGATGGCCAACGCCTTGCATTTACCCCTAGCCACAACCACTGATTTAGTCACGAGTTATTGACTCAAGCTTACCCAAGCAAGACCCCAGTTAGGGCTAACTCAGGGTGTTCTGCCATATTGACTAGAGTTCATTGCTCTATCCTGCTAAACCAAAATTTACAAGGATGTAATGCTTGAGCTACTGTCATCATCTTGCCACCACATGGAACCCAAAAATAAATACAAAATCCAGAGGAAAGTAGAGGCAAAAGATAAAGAAAAACTGAATCCTCGAGCTACTGTTTGAAGCTCAAGCTCATTTGGTGAGGCCATGTTGTCCTGGATGGTGTTGGTGCTTGCGGATGTTCGTTGGTGTCTGAGCATTGAAGGGTTAGTTATTTAATGTAGTCTTTGCTGTCTGAGTTTGTTTGTACCTGTCCTCTTTTGGGAAGACATACCAGGTATTCAAACAGATGTGGGTGTTGTGATCTAAGCCATATCTGCATTATGGGGCACCCCAAGCCCAGTAACACCGTGATTCTTGCACACTTGTAAAGTACCACATTGGTGGTCTTGGAGAAGAGCTGGAAGAATTCTCTGGATTACCAAGCAGAGACTATTGTTCTCTTCCCTTACTTTCTCCCAAATAAACGGAGTCTCTCTCTGTGCTGAGCTGCTTGGAGCTAGGGGTGGGGTGACACAAGCACCCCTGTGGCCATCACCACTGGACTGCACTGGGTTGCTAAAAACTCAGGGCAAGTTCTATAGACCCTAAATAAACCACTTGCTGGTTGCAGTGGGCATATATAACAATAATAAGGAAATAAAGCAATAAATGAAAAATTAGTGATAAACTGTAGAATAACAAACACCTGATTATAAGGTTCAGATTTAAAGAAATTATACACTACTACAGTATATATAATTCTAATATAGACAATATCTCTCCACTTTTAAAGGACAAAAGAAATCCTTTGGCCTTAGGAACCAAAAAGACACGGTGCAACTATAAATATACTGGAATTATACATTCCAAAAGAATGCGGCAGGGTTGCTACTCACTATTTTTAAAATCTATATATGTAACTCTAAATGGATCAAAAACCTAAATGTAAGACCTAAAACTATAAACTCTTAGAAGAAACAGGGAAAAGCTTCATGACATTAGATTTGGCAGTGATTTCTTAGATATGACCAAAAGCATAAGCAACAAAAGAAAAAATAAATTGAACTACATCAAAGTTTAAAATTTCCATGCATCAAAAGACATAACTAACAGCTTGAAAAAGCAACCCACAGTTTGAGAGGAAGTATTTGCAAATCATGTCTCTGATAAGAGGTTAATATCCAGAATATATAAAGAATCCCTATAACTCAAAGACAAGGAATCAAACACCCCAATTTAAAAATGGCCAAAGGACTAGAATAGACATTTCTCCAAATATATACAAGTGGCCAACAAGCACATGAAAAGATGCTCAACATCACTAATCACAAGGGAAATGCAAGTCAATACCACAAACAAAAACCTGCTCCCTTTCATTACAATGACTACTATCAAAAAAAAGTAAATAAATAAAATAGAAAATAACAAGTGTTGTTGAGGATGTGGAGAAAACAGAACCTTTGTGCACTGCTGGCAGAAATGTAAAATGGTACAACTACTGTAGAAAACAATACGGCATTTCCTTTAAAAAGTAAAAACAGAATTACCACGTGATCTGGTAATCCCACTTCTGGATATATATCCAAAAGAATTGAAGTCAAGGACCTGAACAGATATTTGTACAGCTGTATTCATAGTGATATTATTGCAATAGCCAAAAGACAGAAGCAACCCAAATGTCCATCAACCAATGAATGAATAAACAAAATGTGGTATGTACATACGCTGGAATGTCATTCAGGCTTAAAAAGGAAGACAGGGCCAGGCATGGTGGCTCACACCTGTAATCCCAGCACTTTGGGAGGCCGAGGCGGGTGGATCACAAGGTCAGGAGATCGAGACCAACCTGGCTAATGCGGTGAAACCCTGTCTCAACTAAAAATACAAAAAATTAGCCGGGCTTGGTGGCACACACCTGTAGTCCCAGCTACTTGGGAGGCTGAGGCAGGAGAATCACTTGAACCTGGTAGACAGAGGTTGCAGTGAGCTGAGATCATGCCACTACACTCCAGCCTGGGTAACAGAGTGAGACTCCAACTCAAAAAAAAAAAAAAAAAAAAAGGCAGGCAGTTCTGACACATGCTACAACATGGAAGAACATAAGGATATTATCTAAGTGAAATAAGCTGGTCACAAAAAGAAAAATACCATATGAGGTACCTAGAGTAGTCAAATTCATAAAGACAGAAAGTAGAATGGTGGTTGTCAGAGGCTGAGGGTGATGAATACCATCACCCTCAGTTATTGTTTAATGGGTACAGAGTTTCAGCTTTGTAAAATGAAGAGCACTCCATGGATGGATCCGTAGCACAGCGATGTGAGTATACATAATGCCACCGAACTATACGCTTAAAAATTGGTAAAATGGTAAATTCTATGCTTTGTGCATTTCACTACAATTTTTTAAATGTTTAATGAAATAGGTGATGAATGAACAACATATTTCTCAAAAAGGATATAATATAGGTATATCTTCATCCAGCTGTCATTCACCATCAAAGATTTCATCACACAGTATCTCAAAAGAAAAACCCAGACGATCCTGTTTTTATTAAAAGGTGGCATGGCAATATTCTTTCCTCTTTTATGATACCTAGGTACCAAAATTTACTTGATGCAATTGGTAAATGGAGATATGCTGAAGTCAGGTGGTGTGTACAAAGGTGAATGGAGGGTAAGAGATAATGCAGAAATGAAAAATATTCACCCAATTTATCATGTTAATTGGTGTTTATAAATCTAAAAATATAAGTGTCTTGTAATTATGGAGCAAAGAAAATGGCTTTCTCTCTTCAACAAAATTATGAGCCATCAAATTTTTCAAAAGTATGATGTTTTGACAATATAAGTGCAAACAAAATTAAAATAACCAGAAGTAATAAGTAGAACCTATTAGAAATGTATCTGGAATCTGGACTTAATTTTTACAAGAGGGATATGTTCCAGCTTCATGCATGGCAGCTGTTGAACATTTAGTTGCATTCAAGGGACATTGCTCATTTGGGGTTTGCACACCATCAAGAGCACAAAAATATAAAATCATTTGTTGTTTAGATTCATATAAATGTGTGAATAACAGCTTGGGATATAATTCATATACCATACAATTAAGTCAAAGTGTACAATTCAGTGGTTTATGATATATTCGGAGTTGAGCTATGTTTGAATTCTTGTTAAAACTTGTAAAACTGTTTTTTACTAAAATAAAACTACATACAAGATAAAACCATCAACTAACTTTTTTAAGAGAAGCAGAACTAGTAAAATTGAGTCATACAAAATTTAAAAGGAACAAGAAAAAATAAAATATGCAAATTTAAATTTCAGCGTGGTCATTGCAATTAAGTTTAAATATGTCACTGGTAAATTAAGATGAAAAGGAGACTGCAATCTGTTTTATTGTAGTCCTGGTTTGTTTTATGTTAAAAGACAGAAATACCTTGAAAAATGCTTTACTTTCTAGGCGACAGGGAGCCACTGAAGAGTTTTTGAGCAGCAAAGTATCAGGAGTTTTTGGGAGACAGAATAATGTCCCCCCTCCCTCAAGAGGTTCACATCCTAATTCCCAGAATCTTATGAATGTGTTGTCTTACCTGGTATCTTAGTCCATTCAGGCTGCTGTAACAATATATCACAATTTGAGTGGCTTATAAACAACAAACATTTATTTCTTACAGTTCTGGAGGCTGGGAAGTCCAAGATCAACGTGTCTGCAGAGGCCCTGATTCCTGGTCCTGGAACAAAGCCCTCTCTCTGTCCTCATGTGGTGGAAGAGACTAGCTCTGCAGTCTCTTTCATAAGGGTACTCATCCCACTGATGAGGCCCCTGCCCTCATGACCGAATCACCTCCCAAAGACCCCACCTCTTAATACCACCACCTTGGGGGTTAGGATTTCAACACATGAATTTTGAGGGGTCCACAAACATTCAGACCATAGCACCTGGTACAAGAGGCTTTGCAGTTGTGATTAAATCAAGGAGCCAAAAATGCAGAAGCTATCCCTGGTTAGCCACGTGGTCCCAATTTAATCCCATAGCTCCTTATAGGAAGAGGCAGGAGGATCAGTCAGGAAGAAGGCAATGTGACAAAGGAAGCAGAAGGAGAAAAGGCAAAGTGATGAGAGGCCACGTGCTAAGGAATGAAGATAGCCTCTAGAAGCTGAAAGGGGCAAAGAGATCGTGTCTCCCCTAGAGCAGGTGTCTCCAACCCCTGGGCCATGGACCGGTGCCTGTCTGTGGCTTGTTAGGAACCAGGCTGCACAGCAGGAGGTAAGTGCCCAGTGAGTGAGCAAAGCTTCATCTGTATTTACAGCCACTCCCCATCACTCACATTACAGCCTGAGCTCCGCCTCCTGTCAGATGAGCAGCAGCATTAGATTCTCATGGAAGTGTGAATCCTATTGTGAACCGCACATGTGGGGGATCTAGGTTGCCGCTCCTTATGAGAATCTAATGCCTAATGATTTGTTACTGTCTCCCATTGCCCCCAAATGGGACTAATTGCAGGAAGATAAGCTCAAGACTCTTACTGATTCTGCATTATGGTGAGTTGTATAATTATTTCATTATATATTACAACATAATAACAGAAATAAAGTGCACAATAAATGTAATGCACTTGAATTATCCCAAAACCATCCTTCCATTCCCCAGTCCATGAAAAAAATGTCTTTCACAGAACTAGTTTCTGGTGCCAAAAATGTTGGGAACCACTGCCCTAGAGCATCCAGAAGGAACCAGCCCTGCCAATACTCCAGCACTATGAGATGATAAATTTGTGTTGTTTTGAGCAACTCAGTTTGTGATCATCTGTTACAACAGCAGTAGGAAATTAATACAGAATAACAGTGCTGACCCTGAAACCCAGTGAGCACAACAACAATCTGAGTATAAAACACATTTTCTTACAGGGATTCTATCCCAGTCACTTACAGAATCAAACTTGTCGAAACAGATAGAAACATGGAGTGGACCTTACCCAGCCCCTCAATTTTGCTTATGAAGAAAACTGAGCCACAGAGTGGCCAAGCAACTGCCCCAACTTAGAGACTGTGAGTTCTCTGCCTTCCTGTCCACACTCACCTCCCCAACTGGTCTGCTCCACACTTGCTTCTCAGCTTGCCAGGGACTGGCACCAGAATGGGGAGACCACTCTTGAAGAATTTCATTAAGGCACGTTTGAAAGCTTGTCAAAACTTAGGAGAAAAGAAAGTCAAGTTCTTCTACGGGTGCATATTCCACAAATTTAATAAGAACCGAAGCACTTGAAGAACTGAGCTGGAATCTTTATTAACAAGACAGGGAACTGAAAATGAGGCTAAGGAAAAGGCAAAGCTATGAGATCAAAATGATGGGACATCAGCTTTGTCACCAAAGCTGTGGGCAAGAGGCAGGAATTTGAGAAGAGAGAAGATGCCACCCCTTTGACTGCTGCAAAGCTAATTAGGCTTTCAAGTGTTGCATGGCCAACAGATGCCTGGATGAAAAAGCCCATCATTAACTTGCATAACTCCCTCCAGACTCCAGAATTTCACAGCCAGACTTCTTCTGGATTTAAATCCCAAGAAAGTTTACCCACCATGCCAGGGCTATTTGTTTTATTTTTATAGAGATAAAAGATTTAATAAATATTGCTTTTCTGATGGTCATAGACATGTAGGTTTCCAAGTGAAACTCTCATCCATGTGCCCCTGGGCCAAAATATCGGAAGGGGTTATTGTTTTGCTGATGCATTCCTGTTTTATTCTGTCTTTGTCTAACTGGCCATCATAGCTTTGAACTAGCTCTAGAATCCCTGTGAATTTTGCTACGGCCTTTGGGGGAAATATATAGGTCCAGGTTAAGAACCACCCAAATCTCTTTTCCACCGGATGGCTCTTCAGTGGCTTACATAAAAAGCTGGGATTACGCAGCTTCTCAGTTCTTAAAGCATTTCCACACACAGCACAAATTGCAGTGGTGCTTTTCTTACTACAAATATCTGTTGACACAACATGAATGTGACCCAGAAAGGCATTTTTACCTACTACACATCTATCATGGCAATTCATTTAGGTCTTATCACCATAATCTGGCTCAAGGGTTAGTGAACCTTTTCTTAAAAGACCGAACAGTAAATATTTTAGGCTTTAGAGGCCAAACTGCAAAATCAAGGCTGTTATATTGGTACAATCATTTTAAAAATGACCACTTAAAAATGTCAAGATTATTCTCAGCTCATATGCCCTACAAAAAGATACAGTGGGCCAGATTTGACCAAAGTTTACCAACCTCTGATCAAGATAATTAAGAAAGCCTATTTATAGGTGGAAAAAAATCCATTAACTTGAATTTTGAACTTGTCCCCTAATCATTCAAATAATTTACACAAAATTCGATGTATTTTTTTTCCAGAATCCAGCAATCTACAGTGTGGTACAAGATGCAAGCCAGCCACTCGTATCTTCAGATTTTTCTTCCAAGTAAATGCAGCAAAGCAATATTAATACACATCTATGTTCACAAAGTTTTTCAAAATAACAAAATGGAGGTTACATTAAATTTTTACTCTGTTACAAAATAATAATGGTGGTATTAAGCAATAGGAAAAACTATTCTAATTGATATCACCAGTTAGCTAACTTTCATATGCAGTTTTGCCATCTCTAATTGACATTTTATAAATGGTATCTTTTTCTAAGTGTTCCATTTTGATTCATACCAATCTGTTGGCATTACACACAAACTGGAAGAAAATATGGAGCATTCTAATTCAAGTATCCTAATTTACATGCCAAATCAGAAGGTCAAAATCAATCTGTCATCTTTAGAACCTTGATCATTGGCCCAGAAATAAAAGGTAGCGTGTTGATTTCTTTAGGGGGCGGGGGGTTGGCAGGAAGGATAATTGTTAAAAAAAAAAAAAAAAGTACCAAGTTTCAACATGAGTTTAGAACACCAAAATTTAGTGCACTAGAAGATAAATACTATGAGAAGTGCTTTGGTATGGTGAGTATGGCTTCGTTGAAGTTGAAAATTGTTCTTCATTCTCTGATAGTAGTTGAGCGGCAGATGGCCTGAAGTTATCATAAATATGTAAGCCCTAGAAGTACTCTGCTTTGAAGAGCAGCCAAAACACAATAGTGCTGAACAACACAGAGCACACAGAGAACTGTCTGACACATATAGAGAAATGAGAATCTTTCCACCGCACAGTAACATTTCTAAGCATAGAACATCCGAGAAATCACCTTAGCTTCTCCATGTAGAATTAATGCATATAGCAACCCCGTTTTTTAAAGGTTATGTGGTTAGGAAGTTGGCCTTTCAATTAAATTACCACATTTTCACAATATAGAACTTGAAGTGGAGCTTTGAGTGCTTTCTTCTTTGGCAATTTGCTGTCAAAATCCAAGCTTACGGGGATGCTGAGCTGTACAATGCAAGAGAGAACTCTAAGAAGACGATTTGTTCTAGCTTTTTTTCCCTTGTTCCCTTCTTCCTAATTCAGTACCTGAAATGCCATCCAAAATGATCTCTACTGAAAATGTCCTTCGTTGCCAAATTACAAACGTAGCTCATTTTCTATCCACTGCAGCCAGTTATATTTTGCAGTTACCAGGCTTCAGTAAATAAATACATGTGAGAGCCATCTATCTATTTGTTAATGCTTATTACGTTCTGTGCTAGATAATGAGAAATAAATAGATGAATAATTTAAAGAGAACAATTCCTCTTTCTGTGTGTTTCTACAGAATGGGTTTGAAACTGCTGCCTGGTTCCACTTGCTCCTTCAAATGGGAAGAGGGAGATTTGATTTGATTGGTGAAATGACAAGAGTCCGACATCCACTGGTCCTTAATTCTGTCCTGGGCAAGGCTGATTTATTCCCAGTTGCTGTGTTTATGTGGTCTTGCTTTGTTCAAGGGACATGATGAAAGCCATGATCAGACATGATCGTTCATATGGGCCTGTTTTGCCATGTGTAAGTCCCAAGGAGAAAACTCAAGGCAGGGAGGGAAGTACTAAGAAGTCCATCTAGGCTCAAGGGTTGATTCTCGTTCTCTAACCCAGTTTTACCAGTGGTGAAACTGAAGTTTTGATTCCTCTCTGACCCTGTGTTTGTTTTTCAATAGCTTCAGTAAGTGGGGAAAAAAAAAACAGGGATGTGACTCATTGTCTTCCTAAAGCCCTACCAAATAAGATTCCTGCCCTCAAGAGGCTCAGGGCCTTTAAGGGTCTCTACATCTCTGATTCTTTTTTTCTTTTTTTTTTTTGTGAGACAGAGTCGTGCTCTGTCACCTACGCTGGAGGGCAGTGGTGTGATCTCGGCTCACGGCAACCTCCACCTCCCAGGTTCAAGTGATTCTCTTGCCTGGGATTACAGGCATGTGCCACCACACCTGGCTAATTTTTGAATTTTTAGTACAGATGGGGTTTCTCCATGTTGGCTAGGCTGGTCTCGAACTCCTGACCTCAGGTGATCCACCTGCCTCAGCCTCCCAAAGTGCTAGGATTATAGGTGTGAGCCATCATGCCCAGTCTATTTTTCAAACTTTATATAATTAAACCATAGTAAGAAACAAGGTGTAGCCCACTGCTCCAGGAAACATCATGAATTCAATTCAACCCCTTAAAGAAAACATAAAAGTAAATCACCAATCCACACTTTTAAAGCATCTCTGAATACATCATTATATAAAAGGTATCAGTTACACATAAAACAGCATAAACCACTGCTCAATGAAATAAAAGAGGATACAAACAAATGGAAGAACATTCCATGCTCATGGGTAGGAAAAATCAATATCGTGAAAATGGTCATACTGCCCAAGGTAATTTATAGATTCAATGCCATCCCCATCAAGCTACCAATGACTTTCTTCACAGAATTGGAAAAAACTACTTTAAAGTTCATATGGAACCAAAAAAGAGCCCGCACTGCCAAGTCAATCCTAAACCAAAAGAACAAAGCTGGAGGCATCACGCTACCTGACTTCAAACTATACTACAAGGCTACAGTAACCAAAACAGCATGGTACTGGTACCAAAACAGAGATATAGATCAATGGAAGAGAACAGAGGCCTCAGAAATAATGCCTCATATCTACAACTATCTGATCTTTGACAAACCTGAGAAAAACAAGCAATGGGGAAAGGATTCCCTATTTAATAAATGGTGCTGGGAAATGTGGCTAGCCATGTGTAGAAAGCTGAAACTGGATCCCTTCCTTACACCTTATACAAAAATTAATTCAAGATGGATTAAAGACTTACATGTTAGACCTAAAACCATAAAAACCCTGGAAGAAAACCTAGGCAATACCATTCAGGACATAGGCATGGGCAAGGACTTCATGTCTAAAACACCAAAAGCAATGGCAACAAAAGCCAAAATTGACAAATGGGATCTAATTAAACTAAAGAGCTTCTGCACAGCAAAAGAAACTACCATCAGGGTGAACAGGCAACCTACAAAATGGGAGAATATTTTCACAACCTACTCATCTGACAAAGGGCTAATATCCAGAATCTACAATGAACCCAAACAAATTTACAAGAAAAAAACAAACGACCCCATCAAAAAGTGGGCAAAGGATATGAACAGACACTTCTCAAAAGAAGACATTTACGCAGCCAAAACACACATGAAAAAATGCTCATCATCACTGGCCATCAGAGAAATGCAAATCAAAACCACAATGAGATACCATCTCACACCAGTTAGAATGGCAATCATTAAAAAGTCAGGCAACAACAGGTGCTGGAGAGGATGTGGAGAAATAGGAACACTTTTACACTGTTGGTGGGACTGTAAACTAGTTCAACCATTGTGGAAGTCAGTGTGGCGATTCCTCAAGAATCTAGAACTAGAAATACCATTTGACCCAGCCATCCCATTACTGGGTATATACCCAAAGAACTATAAAATCATGCTGCTATAAAGACACATGCACACATATGTTTATTGCAGCACTATTCACAATAGCAAAGACTTGGAACCAACCCAAATGTCCAACAACGATAGACTGGATTAAGAAAATGTGGCACATATACACCATGGAATACTATGCAGCCATAAAAAATGGTGAGTTCATGTCCTTTGTAGGGACATGGATGAAACTGGAAACCATCATTCTCAGCAAACTATCACAAGGACAAAAAACCAAACACTGCATGTTCTCACTCATAGGTGGGAATTGAACAATGAGAACACATGGACACAGGAAGGGGAACATCACACTCTGGGGACTGTTGTGGGGTCGGGGGAGGAGAGGGGGATAGCATTAGGAGATATACCTAATGCTAAATGACGAGTTAATGGGTGCAGCATACCAACATGGCACATGTATACATATGTAACAAACCTGCACATTGTGCACATGTACCCTAAAACTTAAAGTATAATAATAACAAAATTTTTTTAAAAAGTACAAAACCAGAGAAGAAAAAAATAAAAATAAAAATAAATTATCAGAAAATAACTCAAAAACAACAATTTGAGTACAAAAGGTGGGTCTTGAATTTGTGTGACTTTAAGTACCTGACAACATTGTGAACACTGTAAAAAGCAATATGCCAAGGACTTGGGCAGTATTTCATTTTATAGTTTATGCCTCAGTAGTCAGGAAACAGAAAAAAAATAATAATACTTTCCCCGAAGTCTGTGACATGGCATTTTCTTGTTAAGTAAGGAGAAAAAATAGTTTTCCTCAAATTTACTAGTAGGTAGAAGAAGACAGTCTTTTAGCAGTTTCCACACATTCTAATTGCCTGCTTTAAAAACTGTCAAAAGCAACGAACAAGAAAAATGTTTTAATTCAAATGACATTTCTGAGGAAGTACAAGTAAGCCCAAGCCATTTAGTTTATCATTCTATGTTACATATTTATGTCATATATTATATACTCTATTGTTAAGCCTTTTGTAATAAAAGTTTTTACCCTAACTCTTTTACATACAAGAGTTGCCCAAGAGTATATAAGATAGCAATGCTACACAAATGTCACCAACATTCATTCAATAGTTGTTTACTGTTATGGACTAAATCTTTACATCCCCCACAATTCATATGTTGAAACCCTAGCCCCTGCAATATGATGGTGGTAGAAGGTAGGACTTCTGGGAGGTAATTAGAATTAGATGAGGTCATGAGGATAGAGTCCTCATGAATGCAATCAGTGCCCTTATAGGAATCATGATTGAACTTGCTTTCCCTTCTCTACTCTCTACCATGAGAAAAAAACAAGAAGTCTGCAGTCTGCCACCTAAAATCTGACCATGCTAGAAACCTAATCTTGGCTTCCAGCCTCCAGAACTGTGAGAAATGAATTTCTGTCAAGCCACTCAGTATATGGTATTCTGTTACAGCAGCCTGAAAGGACTAAGGCATTTACTGAGTGCTAACATGTACCAGAAACTAGTCTAGGAGCTGGAAATAGGAGAATGAACCAAATGAAGTCCTGCCAATGCACTTCTACTTTGCTGATGAACATGAATAACTAAGCATATCAGACATGTCCAGCATGAAGCATGCTAACTCCTTTTCTCTGCAATCCTGCCCCTTGTTTGCCTCAGCTGATCGGTCTAGGGCAGCTAATCCACAGGCTGGCTAGTGACTTGAATCATGTGCCTGAAATTTCAAAAACAAAATCAAAACAAAACCTCACCATGTTGGGTTTATCCTCTTCCAGTGCTTAGAATTTGAACAAAGATTACCAAAAGACAAAGGCAATTAGCAGTAGAAGCTGAAGCTGATAGTTCATGTCTGTCTATCTCTAGGGAGGACAGTGAGGCCTTGTTAAGGCATATGCAAGCTGATATTACCACGCAGTGGAAGCAATGATGAAGAACAATAATTCCCAAATCCAAGCCAGACTGGCCACAAGTAGACATTTTTGAAACATGGGGCATTGTAGCTTGTCACAAGAATTGGGTAGACAATGACATTTGATATCTTACAATGCTCCTGGAGTCCTGCAAAATGAAGAATCATCCCAAAATCTTCACTACTCTTAATGACCTGCAGGGCATTCATATAGGCAAAAACACACTTGTAATTATAAGAGCTTAGAGCCTGACTTGACTTTGCACCTGAATACAAAGTATGTTTATATAGTGTTAGAAATCACTGTCTATTAAAGTTAGGAGTGCCATTATGTCAATCCAGAGAGAGTTGTTTCGTTCAGAGCTTTATCAAGAGACACTCACCATTTCATGTAGCTGCATCACCTACATAAGATTGCTTTGTATTAAGTTCACCAACCTAACACACCTTTGCTGAGCTGCATTTGAAGCTGTGTCATTCACAAAGATTTGACATATAATTGCAAGTATCTGGTAACAACAATATGTCCTCTGGTGTTGTCATGCCGGAGCATCTACATATTGAGCAACAGATTATTGTATGTGTCTTCTTTTGTGTCTCCCTTATAATACAATAGAGCATTATATTGGAAGGGTGTTTAACATATGCATATAGATTATATTATGTGTAAAATTTAGCACAGAACAGTAAAGGAAGTGCTACAAAATGTTTATTAGAAAAAAATGGGGTGGGGTTTGATGAAGGTGAAAATCACTGAGATAGAAAAGAAAAGAAAGGGGTTAAGTTACTAGTCAGAGTAGAGAGGAAGGAACACACAGGAAAGCAGAGTCTCACAAGACAGAATTGTTCACATACGTGAGCAAGCCCCTAAAAATGACCCTTCCATTGGCAGTTTCCAGCTGGTCCTGGGCCCTCAACCCTCCCACCTGAGTCCAGCCATTGGAAAGCATCCTTTGTCTCCTGTCTCATCACCTCTCTAATCCATCCTTCTATCATAACAGTTGTCCTAGAATGAAGCAGTACTAATGTCTTCATCTTATGCAAAAGCTTTCCAAATTTCCAAATTATCGTCAAGTGTTGATTATCTAGACCCAACCTACCTTTAAAAAATAATCTACTGCCTTCTTAAACCCTCTGAATGAGCCACCATAGCCTACTTTTTTTCCTAATATGTTATGAGCAGTCCCAAATTCTATCTTCATACCTTTGACTTCTCTGATTTCCCCATGACAAATTCCATTCTTATCTCTAATACTCTAAACTCTAGACTTTCCTTTATGGTTCAGTTCAATTTCCACATACACACACCCTTAGTGAGCATTTCTTCCTCTAAAAACCTAAAGATAACAATTAAGTGTGGCACAGCAGTCAGAATAGGTTAAGTTACACTGCAATAACAAAAAAGCCCAAAATATCAGTGGCTCACAACAAGGGTTTACTTCTGACTTAATGTCAAATGTCTACTGAAAATGAGCCATGTTTCTGGCTCCATGTCATCCTCATTCTAGTACACAAATCAAGGGAGTAGGCTTTACCTGGAACATTGCTGCTTATCATGATAGTAGGAAAAGAACATAGAAACCCCCACTAACTTTACACTTTTGTCCAGGAGGTACACATGTCACTTCCACTCAGATTTCATTGGTTAAAGCAACTCACATGATCAAACATGTCAATAAGGCAGAGAAGGGAGGAGCAACAAATATTTTCAGATAAAATTAAAATCTGTAATAATCAAATCAACTTCATAGTTAACAACTGCTTCCAAGGAATGCCCTTATACCCCAGAACACAGTGCAAGTTTCATGGTTAGCAACAATCCATTTACAGGTATTCTACTCAAATATGATGATAGAAGTGAGCTTACACATTTTAAAGTACAGATCAAAACACTGAAAGCACAGAATGAATCAAAATAAATGTTTCATTGAAGCCACCAGTTTTTAAATTTGGTTTACCAATGCAATGAAATTCCAGTATAACAAAATAACTTGAACATTAAAGTTCACTATAACAGTATGGGAACAGTTACTTGTCTAGAAATATAATTTGTTGCCAATATGATTTGTTTGTGATTTTTTTTAGTTTTGAAATATGCAAATTTTAAATAGTGAAATCTAAAATATTATTAATGTCTCCACTATGTTGATTTTTTTTTTGCTGTGAAGAAGTTCTCTAGTTTGATGTAATCTCCTTTTTCTATTTTTGCTTTTGTTGCCAGTGCTCTGGGATCACAGCCAAAAAAAAATTATTGCCCAGATCAATGTCATAAAGCTTTTCCCTGTTTTTTCTTCTAGCGGTTTTATGGTTTCATAGTCTTATCTTTAACTGCATTTTGAGTTGATTTTTGTACATGGTGTGAGATGAGAATCTAATTTCATCCTTCTGCATGTGGATATCCAGTTCTCCCAGCACCATTTATTGAGAGATTGCCCTTTCCCCACTGTGTGCTGGCATTGTGTTTTGGCACCTTTGTCAAAAATCAATGGTCCGTAAATGTGTGGATTTATTTCTGGGCACTTTATTCTGTCCCCTTGGTCTATGTATCTGTTTTTATGCCAGTACCAGGTTGTTTAATTACTTGCTTGTAGCAGATTTTCAAATCGGGTAACAGATTTTCTAATCATGATGCCTCTGGCTTTGTTCTTTTTGTTCAAGATTGCTTTGACTATTCAGGGTCTTTTGTGGTTCCACATGAATTTTAAAATTCTTTTTTCCTACCTCTATAAAAAATGTGATTGGAATTTTGATAAGGAATGCATGGAATCTGCACACTGCTTTGGGTAATGTGGACATTTAAACAATAGTAACTCTGGAGCTGTTCCTATTCGGCCATCTTGGCTCCAGTCTACAGCTCCCAGCATGAGAGACGCAGAAGACAGGTGATTTCTGCATTTCCAACTGAGGTAATGGGTTCATCCCACTGGGGAGTGTTGGACAGTGGGTGCAAGACAGTGGATGCAGCACACCGAGCATGAGCCAAAGCAGGGCAAGACATCACCTCACCTGGGAAGCACAAGGCATCAGGGAATTCCCTTTTCTAGTCAAAGAAAGGGGTGACAGACGGCATCTCGAAAATCGGGTCACTCCCACCCTAATACTGTACTTTTCCAACGGTCTTAGCAAACAGCAGACCAGGAGATTATATCCTGTGCCTGGCTCTGAGGGTCCTATGCCCACAGAGCCTCGCTCATTGCTAGCACAGCAGTCTGAGATCAAACTGCAAGGTGGCAGTGAGGCTGGGGGAGGGGCGCCCACCATTGCCAAGGCTTGAGTAGGTAAACAAAGCAGCCAGGAAGCTCGAACTGGGTGGAGCCCACCGCAGCTCAAGGAGGACTGCCTGCCTCTGTAGACTCCACCTCTGGGGGCAGGGCATAGCCGAACAAAAGGCAGCAGAAAACTCTGCAGACTTAAATGTCCCTGTCTCACAGCTTTGAAGAGCGTAGTGGTTCTCCCAGCACACAGCTGGAGATCTGAGAACAGACAGACTGCCACCTCAAGTGGGTCCCTGATCCCCGAGTAGCCTAACTGGGAGGCAACCCCCAGTAGGGGCAGAATGACACCTCACACGGCCGGGTACTCCTCTGAGACAAACCTTTCAGAGGAACGATCAGGCTGCAACATTTGCTGTTCACCAATATCCACTGTTCTGCAGCCTCCGCTGCTGATACCCAGGCAAACAAGGTCTGGAGTGGACCTCCAGCAAACTCCAACAGACCTGCAGCTGAGGGTCCTGACTGTTAGAAGGAAAAGGAACAAACAGAAAGGACATCCACACCAAAACCCCATCTGTACGTCACCATCATCAAAGACCAAAGGGTAGATAATACCACAAAGATGAGGAAAAAACAGAGCAGAAAAACTGGAAACTCTAAAAATCAGAGTGCCTCTCCTCCCCAAAAGGAACACAGCTCCTCACCAGCAATGGAACAAAGCTGGACAGAGAATGACTTTGACAAGTTGAGAGAAGAAGGCTTCAGATGATCAAACTACTCCGAGCTAAAGGAGTAAGTTCGAACCCATGGCAAAGAAGTTAAAAACCTTGAAAACAAAATTAGATGAATGGATAACTAGAATAACCAATGCAGAGAAGTCCTTAAAGGACCTGATGGAGCTGAAAACCATGGCACGAGAACTACATGATGAATGCAGAAGCCTCAGTAGCCAATTCAATCAACTGGAAGAAAGGGTATCAGTGATGGAAGATCAAAAGAATGAAATGAAGCGAGAAGAGAAGTTTAGAGAAAAAAGAATAAAAAGAAATGAACACAGCCTCCAAGAAATATGGGACTATGTGAAAAGACCAAATCTATGTCTGATTGGTGTATCTGAAAGTGACGGGGAGAATGGAACCAAGTTGGAAAACACTCTGCAGGATATTATCCAGGAGAACTTCCCCAATCTACCAAGGCAGGCCAACATTCAAATTCAGGAAATACAGAGAACACCACAAAGATACTCCTCGAGAAGAGCAACTCCAAGACACATAATTGTCAGATTCACCAAAGTTGAAATGAAGAAAAAATGTTAAGGGCAGCCAGAGAGAAAGGTCGGGTTACCTGCAAAGGGAAGCCCATCAGACTAACAGCTGATTTCTCAGCAGAAACTCTACAAGCCAGAAGAGAGTGGGGGCCAATATTCAACATTCTTAAAGAAAAGAATTTTCAACCCAGAATTTCATATCCAGCTAAACTAAGCTTCATAAGTGAAGGAGAAATAAAATCCTTTACAGACAAGCAAATGCTGAGAGATTCTGTCACCACCAGGCCTGTGCTAAAAGAGCTCCTGAAAGAAGCACTAAACATGGAAAGGAACAACCGCTACCAGCCACTGCAAAAACATGCCAACTTGTAAAGACCATTGAGGCAAGGAAGAAACTGCATCAACTAATGAGCGAAATAACCAGCTAACATCATAATGACAGGATCAAATTCACACATAACAATATTAACCTTAAATGTAAATGGGCTAAATGCGCCAATTAAAAGACACAGACTGGCAAATTGGATCAAGAGTCAAGACCCATCAGTGTGCTGTATTCGGGAAACCCATCTCACACGCAGAGACACATATAGGCTCAAAATAAAAGGATGGAGGAAGATCTACCAAGCAAATGGAAAACAAAAAAAGGCAGGGGTTGCAATCCTAGTCTCTGATAAAACAGACTTTAAACCAACAAAAATAAGAAGAGACAAAGAAGGCCATTACATAATGGTAAAGGGATCAATTTAACAAGAAGAGCTAACTTTCCTAAATATACATGCACCCAATACAGGAGCACCCAGGTTCATAAAGCAAGTCCTTAGAGACCTAGAAAGAGATTTAGACTGCCACACAATAATAATGGGAGACTTTAACACCCGGCTGTCAACATTAGACAGATCGACAAGACCGAAAGTTAACAAGGATATCCAGGAATTGAACTCAGCTCTGCAGCAAGCAGACCTAATAGACATCTACAGAACTCTCCACCCCAAATCAACAGAATATACATTCTTTTCAGCACCACACCACACCTATTCCAAAAGTGACCATATAGTTGGAAGTAAAGCACTCCTCAGCAAATGTAAAAGAACAGAAATTATAACAAACTGTCTGTCAGACCACAGTGCAATCAAACTAGAACTCAGGATTAAGAAACTCACTCAAAACTGCTCAACTACATGGAAACTGAACAACATGCTCCTGAGTGACTACTGGGTACATAACGAAATGAAGGCAGAAATAAAAGTGTTCTTTGAAACCAACGAGAACAAAGACACAACATACCAGAATCTCTGGGACACATTCAAAGCAGTGTGTAGAGGGAAATTTACAGCACTAAATGCCCACAAGAGAAAGCAGGAAAGATCTAAAATTGACACCCTAACATCACAATTAAAAGAACTAGAGAAGCAAGGGCAAACACATTCAAAAGCTAGCAGAAGGCAAGAAATAACTAAGATGAGAGCAGAACTGAAGGAGATAGAGACACAGAGAACCCTTCAAAAACTCAATGAATCCAGGAGCTGGTTTTTTGAAAAGATCCACAAAATTGATAGACCACTAGCAAGACTAATAAAGAAGAAAAGAGAGAAGAATCAAATAGACACAATAAAAAATGATAACAGGATACCACCACCGATCCCACAGAAATACAAACTACCATCAGAGAGTACTATAAACACCTCTATGCAAATAAACTAGAAAATCTAGAAGAAATGGATAAATTCCTCAACACGTACACCCTCCCAAGACTAAACCAGGAAGAAGTTGAATGTCTGAATAGACCAACAACAGGCTCTGAAATTGAGGCAATAATTAATAGCTTACCAACCAAAAAAGGTCCAGGACCAGATGGATTCACAGCCGAATTCTACCAGAGGTACAAGGAGGAACTGGTACCATTCCTTCTGAAACTATTCCAATCAACAGAAAAAGAGGGAATCCTCCCTAACTCATTTTATGAGGCCAGCATCATCCTGATACCAAAGCCTGGCAGAGACACAACAAAAAAAGAGAATTTTAGACCAATATCCCTGATGAACATCGATGCAAAAATCCTCAATAAAATACTGGCAAACCAAATCCAGCAGCACATCAAAAACCTCATCCACCATGATCAAGTTGGCTTCATCCCTGGGATGCAAGGCTGGTTCAACATACGCAAATCAATAAATGTAATCCAGCATATAAACAGAACCAAAGACAAAAACCACACGATTATCTCAATAGATGCAGAAAAGGCCTTTGACAAAATTCAACAACCCTTCACGCTAAAAACTCTCAATAAATTAGGTATTGATGGGACATATCTCAAAATAATAACAGCTATCTATGACAAACCCACAGCCAATATCATACTGAATGGGCAAAAATGGGAAGCATTCCCTTTGAAAACTGGTACAAGACAGGGATGCCCTCTCTCACCACTCCTGGTCAACACAGTGTTGGAAGTTCTGGCCAGGGCAATCAGGCAGGAGAAGGAAATAAAGGGTATTCAATTAGGAAAACAGGAAGTCAAATTGTCCCTGTTTGCAGATGACATGATTGTATACCTAGAAAACGCCATCGTCTCAGCCCAAAATCTCCTTAAGCTGATAAGCAACTTCAGCAAAGTCTCAGGATACAAAATCAATGTGCAAAAATCACAAGCATCCTTATACACCAATAACAGACAAACAGACAGCCAAATCATGAGTGAACTACCATTCACAATTGCCTCAAAGAGAATAAAATATCTAGGAATCCAACTTACAAGGAATGTGAAGGACCTCTTCAAGGAGAACTACAAACCACTGCTCAATGAAATAAAAGAGGATACAAACAAATGGAAGAACATTCCATGCTCATGGGTAGGAAGAATCAGTATCGTGAAAATGGCCATACTGCCCAAGGTAATTTATAGATTCAACACCATCCCCATCAAGCTAGCAATGCCTTTCTTCACAGAATTGGAAAAAACTACTTTAAAGTTCATATGGAACCAAAAAAGAGCCCGCACTGCCAAGTCAATCCTAAGCCAAAAGAACAAAGCTGGAGGCATCACACTACCCGACTTCAAACTATACTACAAGGCTACAGTAACCAAAACAGCATGGTGCTGGTACCAAAACAGAGATATAGACCAATGGAACAGAACAGAGGCCTCAGAAATAATGCCACATATCTATAACTATCTGATCTTTGACAAACCTGACAAAAACAAGAAATGGGGAAAGGATTCCCTATTTAATAAATGGTGCTGGGAAACCTGGCTAGCCATATGTACAAAGCTGAAACTGGATCCCTTCCTTACACCTTATACAAAAATTAATTCAGGATGGATTAAAGACTTAAATGTTAGATCTAAAACCATAAAAACCCTGGAAGAAAACCTAGGCAATACCATTCAGGACATAGGCATGGGCAAGGACTTCATGTCTAAAACACCAAAAGCAATGGCAACAAAAGCCAAAATTGACAAATGGGATCTAATTAAACTAAAGAGCTTCTGCACAGCAAAAGAAACTACCATCAGAGTGAACAGGCAACCTACAGAATGGGAGAAAATTTTTGCAATCTACTCATCTGACAAAGGGCTAATATCCAGAATCTACAATGAACTCAAACAAATTTACAAGAAAAAAAACAAACAACCCCATCAAAAAGTGGGCAAAGGATATGAACAGACACTTCTCAAAAGAAGACATTTATGCAGCCAAAAGACACATGAAAAAATGTTCATTATCACTGGGCATCAGAGAAATGCAAATCAAAACCACAACGGGATGCTATCTCACACCAGTTAGAATGGCAATCATTAAAAAGTCAGGCAACAACAGGTGCTGGAGAGGATGTGGAGAAATAGGAACACTTTTACACTGTTGGTGGGACTGCAAACTAGTTCAACCATTGTGGAACTCAGTGTGGCGATTCCTCAGGAATCTAGAACTAGAAATACCATTTGACCCAGCCATCCCATTACTGGGTATATACCCAAAGGATTATAAATCATGCTGCTGTAAAGACACATGCAAACATATGTTTATTGTGGCACTATTCACAATAGCAAAGACTTGGAACCAACCCAAATGTCCAACAATGATAGACTGGATTAAGAAAACGTGGCACATATACACCATGGAATACTATGCAGCCATAAAAAAGGATGCGTTCATGTCCTTTGTAGGGACATAGATGTAGCTGGAAACCATCATTCTCAGCAAACTATCACAAGGACAAAAAACCAAACACCGCATGTTCTAACTCATAGGTGGGAATTGAACAACGAGAACACATGGACACAGGAAGGGGAACATCACACACCAGGGCCTGTTGTGGAGTGGGGGGAGGGAGGAGGAATAACATTAGGAGATATACCTAATGTTAAGTGACGAGTTAATGGGTGCAGCACACCAACATGGCACATGTATACATATGTAAGAAACCTGCACGTTGTGCACATGTACCCTAAAACTTAATGTATAATAAAAAAAATAGTAATTCTTCCAATCCATGAGCATGGGATATCTTTCCATTTATTTGCCACTTCTTCAAATTCTTTCATCAGTGTTTTGTAGTTTCCAGTTGAAAAATCTTTTATGTACTTGAGTAAATTTATTCTTATATATTTTTTGAAGCTACTATAAATGGGATTGTTTTCTTGATTTCTTTTCAGATGTGTTGCTACTGTACAGAAATGCTGATTTTTGTATGTTGATTTTGATTATGCAACTTTACTGAATTCATTTATTAGTTCTAATAGTTTTTATGGAATCCTCAGGGTTTTTCATATATAATATCATGTGATCTGCCAACAGAGACCATTTAACTTCTTCCTTTCTGACTTGCGTACCTTTTACAGGCATATCTCTGAGATATTGCAAGTTCAGTTTCAGACCACCAGAATAGAGCAAATGTTGCAAGAAAGCAAGTCACACAGTTTTTATTTCCCAGTGCATATAAAAGTTATGTTTATATTCTACTGTAGTCTATTCAATAACTTTATGTCTAAAACACTTAATTGAAAAATACATTATTGCTAAAAAATGCTAACAATCATTTGAGCCTTCAATATGTCATAATCTTTATGCTGGTGGAAGGTCTTGCCTTGATATTGGTGGCTGCTGACTGATCAAAGTTGTGGTTGCCAAAGGCCGGGGTGGCTGTGGCAATTTCTTAAAGTAAGACAGTAATGAGGTTTGATGCATCAATTAACTCTTTCATGAAAGATTTCTCTGTAGCATATGATGCTGTTTGGAAACATCTTATCCACAGAACTTTCAAAACTGAAGTCAATTCTCTCAAACCCTGCGTTTTATCAAATAAATTTATGTAATATGCTAAATCCTTTATTGTCATTTCAACAATGTTCACAGAATCTTCACAAAATTCCATCTCAGGAAACTACTTTCTTTGTTCATCCATAAGAAGTAACCCCTCATCCGCTAATTTTATCATAAGATTACAGAAATTCAGTAACATCTTCAGACTCTACTTCTAATTCTCTTGCTATTTCTACTACATCTGCAGTTACTTCCTCCACAGAAGTCTCAAATTCCTCATAGTCATCCATGAGAGTTGGAATCAACTTCCTGCCAACTCCTGTTAATGTTGATCTTTCGACCTCCTCCCATAAATCATGAATGTTCTTAGTGGTATCTAGAATGGTGAATCATTTCCAGAAGGTTTTCAATTTCCTTTGGCTAGATCCATCAGAGAAAATAACTATATAAAGCAGCTATAATGCTAGGAAATGTATTTCTTAAGTAATAAGACTTGTAAGTTGAAATTATTCCTTGGTCCATGGACTGCAGAATGGTTGTTGTATTAGCAGGCATGAAAACAACACTAATCTCCTTGTACATCTCCATCAGGCCTGTTGGGTGACCAGGTGCATTGTCAATGAGCAGTAATATTTGAAAAGGAATCTCTTTTTTTTTCTGGGCAGTAGTTCTCAACAATGGGCTTAAAATACTCAGAAAACCATACTATAAAGATATGTGCTGTCATCCTGGCTCTACTCATAGGCAGAGTAGACTTAGCATAACTCTGAGGGCCCTAGGATTTTCAGGGTTGTAAATGAGCACTGGGTTCAACTTAAAGTCACCTGCATTTGCCTCTAACAAGAGAGTCAGCCTGTTCTTTGAAGCTTTGGAGCCTAGCAGTGACTACTTTCTAGCTAGGAATGTCCTAGATGGCATTTTCTTCCAATAGAAATCTGTTTTGTCTCCCTTGAAAATCTGTTGTTTAGTGTAGCCACTTTCATCAATGATCTTAGCTAGATCTTCTGGATAACTTCCTGCAGCTTCTATATCAGCACTTGCTACTTCATCCTGCAGTTTTCATGTTATGGAAATGGCTTCTTTCTTTAATCCTCAAACCTCTGCTACCTTCCAACTTCTCTTCTGGAGCTTCCTCACCTACCTTCAGCCTTCAAAGAACTTAAGAGAGTTAGGGGTTTGCTTTGGATTAAGCATATTACTAGAGTGTTGAGGCTGGTTTGATCTATCCAGATTAAACTTTCTCCATATCTTCAATAAGGCTGTTTTGCTTCAAAAAGAAATCATTCATGTGTTCACTGGTATGGCACTGTTAATTTCCTTCAAGAATTTTTCCCCTGCATCCACAACTTCACTGTTTGGTGCAAGAGGCCTAGCTTTCAGCATATCCCAGCATATTTCAAAATGCCTTTCTCACTAAGCTTTATCACCTGTAACTTTTGATTCAAAAGGAGACACATGTGACTCTTCCTTCCACTTGAAGACTTAGGAGCCAATGTAGGGTTATCAAGTGGCCTAATTGTAATATTATTATGCCTCAGGGAATAGGAAGGCCTAAGGAGGGTGAGAGAGATGGGAGAATGGCTGGTCAGTGGAGTAATCAGAATACACACAATACTTATCAAATAAGTTCACCATCTTACCTGGGCACAGTGCATGGTGTACCCCAAAACAATTACAATAGTAATGTCAAAGATCACTGATCACAGATCACCATAACAGATAATCATAATAATGAAAAGTTTGAAATATTATGAGAATTACCCAAATGGGACATAGATACATGAAATAAGCACATGCTGCTGGAAAAATGGCACTGATAGACTTGCTGGACATAGGGTTGCCACAAAACTTTAATTTGTAAAAATTGCAATATCTAGGCTGGGTGTGGTGGCTCATATTCCTACAATCCCAGCATTTTGGGAGGCCAAGGCAGGTGGATCACTCAAAGTCAGGAGCTCAAGACCAGCCTGGGCAACATGGTGAAAGTCCATCTCTACAAAAACTGCAAAAATCAGCTGGCATGGTGACACAAACCTGCAGTCCCAGCTATCTGAAGGCTGAGGTGGGAGAACCACTTGAGCCTGGAGGCGGAGGTTGCAGTGAGCTGAAATTGCACTACTGCACACCTGCCTGGGTGACAGAGTGAGACCCTGTCTTTAATTTAAAAAAAAAAAAAAAAGCATCTGCAAAGCACAACAAAGCAAAGTGCAATAAAACAAGGATGCCTGTGTTTCTTTGTCTTGTCTAACTGCTCTGTCTACAACTCCAGTATTATGTTGAGTGAAAGCGGTAAGTATGGGCCTCCTTATCTTGTTTCTAATCTTAGAGGAAAAGCTTTCAACCTTTCACCATTGAGTTTGGGTATTTGTCATCTATGGCCTCTATTGTTCTGAGGGAAGAGACAACTAATGGATTGTATTTGCAGACCAAGAACCAGACAGGGAGCTAATAACCAAAATATATAAGAACTCAAACAACTCAATAGTAAGAAAATCTATAAGCCTGATTTTTTTAAACAGGCAAAGGACCTGAATAGATATTTCTCATATAAATGGCTGACAAGTCATTCTCACCATCATTAATCATCACAGAAATGTAAATTAAAGCCACAGTGAGATATCCCTTCACACCAGTTAGGACGGCTATTATCAAAAAGACAAAGGCTAAGTGTTGGTGAGGATGCAGAGAAAAGGAACGCTTGCACACTGTTGGTGGGGATGTAAATTAATAAAGCCATTATGGAAAACAGTATGACATTCCTTTGACAAAATTAAAAATAGAACTACCATGATTTAGCCATCCCACTACCAGATATGCATCCAAAGAATATGAAACCAGTATGTCAGAGAGATACCTGTACTCCCACATTCATTGCAGCACTATTCACAATAACCAAGATATGAAATCAACCTAAGTGTACATAAATGAATGAAGGAATAAAGAAAATGTGGCATATATACACAGTGCAATACTATTCAGCCTTACAAAAGAAGACAATCATGTCATTTGGAATAACACAGATGAACCTGGAGGACATTATGTTAAGTGAAATAAGTCAGGCACAAAAAGACAAATATTGTATGACCTCACTTACTTGTGGAATCTAAAAATGTTGAACTCATAGAAACAGGGAGTAAAATGGAGCTTGCCAGAGGTTGACAGATAAGATATTTGTCAAATGACATAAAATTTCAGGGAGAATAAGTTCAAGTGATCTACTGCACATCATGGTGGCTACAGTTAATAACGATATATTACAGACTTAAAAATTGCTAGGCTGGGCACGGTAGCTGACGCCTGCAATCTCAGCACTTTGGGAGGTTGAGGCAGGGGAATTTGAGACCAGGAGTTTGAGAGCAGCCTGAACAACAGAGTGAAACCTCATCCTACCAAAAAAAAATAAAAAATTAGCTGGGCATGATGGCATGTGCCTATAATTCCATCTACTTGGAAGGATTACTTGAACCTAGGAGGTCAAGGCTGCAGTGAGCCATGATAGCACCACTGTACTCCAAGCTGGGCAACAGAACAAGACCCTGTTTCAAAAAAGAAAAAGAAAATTGCTAAGAGAAATGATGTTAAGTGTTCTCATCACAAAAAAACAGTAAGTATGTGAGGGAATACCTATGTTACATAGCTTGATTTAGCCACTCCACAATGTATAGCTATATCAAAACATCATTTGTACACCATAAATACCTATGACTTTTACTTGTCAATTAAAAAAATTATTAAAGTCTCATGTTATGCACAAAATTTTAAAAATGTAAATACACCATAATTTTTAAAAATGCAAAGAATTTTATTTTGAAATTGGTAAACCAAAGGAATTACAAACTGTGTTTATGCTGTACCACAAGGTGGTACCAAATGATGTAGTGTACAAATACGCACGGACTTAGTAGTATGGAAATGCATTCTGTAAATCATTTTAGTCACTATTGTGCTGTGTGTTTTAACAGCCAATACTCCCAGGTTAAAATCTTTTACAAATTCTATAATAATGTCATCCATACATTCAGTGATGCTGAAAAACATAACCAAAAATCAGTAACTTTTGAACCACTGCCAAAATATACCATGCTGTTAATTTCAGTGCGGACTCACAGCTATTAGAGATAATCCTAAGATCTAAACACAGCATCAAAACAACAATAAGATATGATGGCTGTAGATTTATACACTATGTAGACAACCTCCCTGCTTTTTTTTTTTTTTTTAAGAGAAAACAAGTCCTGAATGATACGCTTTGTGAATTATATGAGTTCTTCAAGGCACTACCTTGGCAATAAACACCACTGCTACCCTGGATTTTCATCCTTGCCATAAAGAGTGAAGCCTGAAGGGCGCATTCCCAATTACTATACTTCTTTCAGGTGTTTTACCCTTATGTTACTTTTTATTCAAAGAAAAATGAGAAAATATTGACGTATTTAAACCATGATAAGTACCTAGCAGCTCTCTGTCTTCTATTTAAAGACTGTGCTGCCAAATCCATCACTTAAAAAGGTATTTGCAAATGCTTCTCCGGTAATTCTGCAATGGAAACCGCCTGTAGAAAATCTCTACCGGTATTAATTTTGCAATCCTATTGAGCCTCATGTTAACAAAATAAAAATGTATTATGCTTGCTCTTTTTATATGGCAGGTGTGGACAGCTGTGAAGAGCTACTTGTTTACTTGTGGCTGCCACAGCTGTCTTTCTAAATTATCCAGTGAAAACAAATATTGACTTTTTTTAAAAAAATGTAACCCAAACAGTGAATGGGATATAAAATGTTATTGAGTCAAAACAATTTAACGAGCATTTGGATGCCTACTATGTGCAATGCCATAAGCCAGATATAAGCCTAAAACTTTCACCAAATGAGCTATTTGATATGCTCTCCAATAAGCTACTCTATTATGAACTCTGACTGAAGCTCAGTTGTGTGTCCTGCTGAGTGACAATGGCCAGCACAATCTACTTGGCCTTTTTTCTTATTCACTCCTGGACAAGAAATTTGACTTATCCACTGTTTTTTATCCAAAATTACCTCCAAGAGGCAACATTGCTAAAATTCTTTTTTTTCTCTCTCTCTCTGAGATAAAGTCACACTTTGTCACCCAGGCTAAAGTGCAGGGGTGCAATCATAGCTCATTGCAGCCTTGACCTCCCTGGGCTTAAGCGATCCTTCCACCTCAGCCTCCCGAGTAGCCTGGACCACCGATGAGTGCCACCATGCCCAGTTAATTTTTGTCTTTTGTAGAGATGGAGTTTAACCATGTTTCAGGGAGGCTGGTTTCCAACTCCTGAACTCAAGCCATCCACCTGCCTCAGCCTCCCAAAGTACCAGGATTGTAGGCATGAGCCACTGCACCTGGCTGCTAAAATTCTTATCATGCCATTTCTTTCATTGTGTTAATGCTTTCTAAGATGGAATTAATTTTACCTTCACCACTCTCAATTCTACTCTAAAATTGTTTATTTGCTAACTCGTCTATCCTGGTAAGTCTGCTTTACAAATAACATTCCAAACTACGAAGCCCAAATAAACTCAGTTGGGTTTACAAGAATGGCTTTGGCATTTCCCAAATGAATAGGAGCAGTCACTTCCTCTTCCTAACAGTCCTATTGCCCTTTCAACCCCTAATGATTTATAGAATACCAACCTTGACTCTTAATATAAGTATCAAAATCTTCAGGTTTCACCATGATTTCTGGTGGTCTTTTCACAATGCCCCTGCCCAGGATTCAAACCTGAGGTCTTCAGGCTTGAAGGGGTCGACAGAATTTGGGGAAATGGGGTGCTGAACTTGGATGAGATAAAAAATTACATCTTTATTCCATTAACCTCCAACAAAATCTAACATTTCTTTCAACGATGAATACAAGCACTAAAATGCAGTAGTATTAGCAGTACCCACAAACTTGTCATCAAAAGAAATCGAATACATTCTTCATCTCACATCTCAGTTATTGCAGATATGTTGAAGTGTCATTGAATGCTCATCACTACTTCAAATTATGGTAGTTTTGAGGCCTGCTACAAGATTTTTTTAATTTTTATTTTTAGTTCTGGGGTACATGTGCAGGACATACAGGTTTGTTACATAGGTAAACATGTGCCCTGGTGGTTCACTACACCTATCAACCCATCACCTAGGTATTAAGCCCAGTATACATTAGCTAATTTTCCTAATGCTATCACTCCCCAAACCCCACCCTCCAACAGGCCCCAGTGTATGTTGTTCCCCTCCCTGTGTCCATGTGTTCTCATTGTTCAGCTCCCACTTATAAGTGAGGACATGCAGTGTTTGGTTTTCTGTTCCTGTGTTAGTTTGCTGAGGATAATGGCTTCCAGCTTCATTCACGTCCCTACAAAGGACATTATCTTATTCCTTTTTATGGCTGCATAGTATGCCCAACAATGATAGACCATATAAGGAAAACGTGGTACATATACAAGATCTTTTTAAATGTGTTAATAAAGTACAAATATTACTCTATCACACTTGTATTTAATATCTGATCATTTTATTTCAATATAATTGGTCTCTTCTGTCCTATTTCTGATTTTATTTTATAAACATAATTATGAGAAGGGTCCATCAGCTTCACCATCCTGCCAAAGGGATCCATGACTCAGAGAAAGAACCCCAGTGGTATGCTACAGTGATCATGCCCAAATACCAGGAAGGAAGCTGAAAGCTGGAGAGGCTAAATAACTGCCCTAAGTTATTTTTTTAAAAATCGTAATGACAACATAGATCATTTGTGAATA